>NC_140950.1:80803737-81502904 GCF_014529385.1 Adiantum capillus-veneris
ATTTAGATCACCACCTAAATGCCATTCAACATCAAACTCCCCACGTCCTGGAACCATGAGCTTCTCACCGTTTATTTGAGCTTTAATGACCTCTGTGACCCATGGGATTCTACTGAAAATCCATGCAAGGACTTCATGTGTCTCTTTCGGAACTTCAATTGCACCAAGCCACCATACATCCTTCTCTGATTGCACACTAAAAGAGGGCTTTGTCGCTTCACTCGAACTGCAAGATTGCTTGGCATAAGCTAGGGCTTCATTCATAAGCGTGATGCTCATTCTCTCCAACTTTCTCCCTTTAACAATTACACACTCATCCAACTTCAGCACGAACACAAGCTTGCCTTCAAGAACTGCCAACAACATAAAGCCTCAGAATGCATGTTATGACACATCATAGAGCATGTAGGCAACTCTAAACTAACATGCATCACTCAAATTGTAGAAAACAGCCATGGACTGCTGCAATCATATCAAGTCCACAAAGATATTATTGAATTTGGTGTAAACAAACCCTTCGGTCCGCAACACACTGTTAGAAACAACACCGCTTCCCTTCCCGTGGCCCTTCCTTCCTTGTGATTTGCTACGGAGCCGTTGAAGAGGCATCGGTCTTCAATATACAAGTAGTCCCCTAATCGGTGAACAACATCTTCATTTGACACCTTCTTGGCAATCTGCACTCTGTGAGAAAGTGGAAATAGGTTTTCCGTGACTCCTCGACTTCTTAATGCATCTTTTAACACTTGATGTATTGCTTGATAGCCCTTGGTACTAATCCCAACAGCATCACAAATATCCTGAACATCTAGATCAGTGACAATATTAGAAAAATCTCTAAGAACTCTCTTAGTGATTGCGTCTTTCAAGTGTTTTGCCTCTGGAGCATCAAGCATCCTAATAAAATCCTCTTTGTTGAAACAAGAACGAAGTAAAGTAGCCCTAGCTGACGCATTCTCGCCGCCGCACGTTTCTTGGACGAAGTTCCTATTGCCCAAAACAACAATGATGAGCCATATTAAACTTAAACAACATGAGGGATAGAACATGTTACCTCATAGCTGTCACCCTTCGTTTTCTTGCACCTCCACGTGGTGCAAGAGTCTGAATTTCGGACAACTCTCGTTTCCTCACCCTACCTCCCATGGCAGTACTATTCATGTGTGAAAGAGTATCCTCAAGCTTTTTAATTACATTTTCCTTGGTTGTGATGGTGCTCTTTGCCTCCTCAAGCGCACTAGTAGCTGTTTGCATCTGAGCTTGAAGATTGTGGAAACTCCCATTGAGCAACTGTCAATGACGCAAGTAGATCTCGGACCGCGCAATCTCGTGTTTGTTGAGTCTCTTGCAGTAGCCCAACAAACCTTGCTCTCCATTTCCAACGTATTGCAACAGTGATGGAATGTTTGTAAAAGACGGATGAACATTGAGAGAAGGATCCTTTGGATACAAGCATCCGTCTGTCCAGAGATCCACATTCTTCTCCCCTTGAGCGCAGCGTTCGTTGGCTGAAGGTAATGTACCCAAGCATGTTTTCTTTGTCGGAACATACTCTTGAGGTAGGCGTAGGAAAAGCCCTAGAGACCTACCACGTGAAGAGGTTGCTGGGACATTGGTCACGTCGTCAAGAGGCATTGTAGGATGGAGAGATGGAGCTTGAAGGATGGAGAGATAGAGCTTGTAGGATGGAGAGATGGAGCTTGAAGGATGGAGAGATAGAGCTTGTAGGACGGAGAGGATGGAGCTTGAAGGATGGAGAGATGGGTGCGTAGGTGCAGCAGCAGGTGCAGGTGCAAGGGGGATGGGTGTAGGAGAGGAGCTTAGATTAAGAGAGAGAGTTTTCAATTTTGGGGGGAATTTTCTAAAAGTTTGGAGGGAGTCAAAAAATGTTGAATTTTGAGTAATTTAACTTAAAAAACTTTTTTTTATTATGTGTATATGTTGGGGGTACTTTTTAGGGGGGAATAGAGTTTTTTTGAAAGTTTTTGAAAAAAATCATTTTTTTGACCTCTTTGACCCACGGATTTGCTTAGGTGGCATGGGAGAGTTAAGAGGCCACTTACAAGTTGGCCAAAAAGGTAGAGAGAGAAGACCCCTTACCCCCCTACTTTTCAAATGGTTTACCCCCCCCCTTCCCTACTTTTTAAATGGTTACCCCCCCCCCCCCTTCCCCCTACCTTTTTAGGGGTCAAAGGTGGAGGAGACCCTACCAAAATAGCCCCATTCAAAGCCTTTGTTCCCCTTAATCTTGGCAGGCTTCCTTTAAATTAGGGATTCTTACAAGGCCCATGAAGAGTCCATTTTTTTCCTAATGCTGCGGTTGCAATGCAACAAACGTGACTATAATGTGACAACTGGGGAGGAAGTAAGAAGCACGAGAAGGAGAGAAGTGAGCGACGTTAGCTCACACTGTGTATTTCATTATCCAAAACTTAATAATAGCTTACAAAAATTGGCTTTTAAACCTTAACCAAGGTTTTTGGTGGTCAAAACTAATAATCTAGGAGTTCTACCAAAGATGGGTAATGACAGGTTGATACAATCTAGAAGCTTGTAGCCCCGACTCATCAATTACAAGGTTTATCCAAAAAATAGGAGTTACAATATTCTTGATTTATCAAAATAATAAGTGTTTTTACAATGAGAACTCCAAAAAATGATATCCGTGGTATCTGTGTTAGCCTTGTTGCTAACTCTCTCTCTCTCTCTCTCTCTCTCTCTCTCTCTCTCTCTCTCTCTCTCCGCACGCACACGAGGTGTGGCCTACCTTCTTTTCTCTCTCTCTCTCTCTCTCTCTCTCTCTCTCTCTCTCTCTCTCTCTCTCCCCCTCCCTCTCTCCGCACACACACGAGGTGTGGCCTACCTTCTTTTCTCTCTCTCTCTCTATCACACACACACACACACACACACACACACACATAGTAGTACTTTTCTCTCCCTGTATATTACCTAAAACGACTATGCTCTATATCACACCTGGGTTGTTTTCACACATAGTGCCTTGCTCTAATAAAAACATACATATATTGCTTTCTTTTTTCTATATAATTCCACTTAAGCTATAGTTAAAAAAATGTCCATTTTCTGGGCTACATTGGAATAGAATACACCATGGGATGATACCCCTAAAGGGTTATAATTACAAAATCATAAACGTGGGCAATTAAGTTGGCTCCGATAAACGAGGCGTAACTCACGCTCTATAGTTGTGCCTTCCCTGCTATGTTAATAGCGCATAGATTACTCTGTTCTACAAAACTGGACCTCATTAGAGGCGGCTGCTTTTGTTTCCCTAGTAGAAATAGCACTTGGCATACTTAGTGCCTGGAATGATGATGGATACTGCCTGCTACACGCCATGAGTACTCGAGATCAACCTTCTTCTATTTAAAGAGGTGAGGGTGCATTCCGACTCTCACTTAGCCTTGTGTGTGTTTTATTTGCATAAAGAGAGGACTGTGTGTATTCATTCTCTGTTGTGTCGTTATGGAGATTGTAGCGCAACCTACACAGGTCGATTACTGTGTATTTGTTCTTGGTATTATGGTTATCTCTCCTTTGTATATATAGGTCTAAAGATGATGTAAACACCAGGCATGTGTACCGTGTGACTTAGCTTGGTAAGGCTCACCATGTGGGTGGCTAAGTTAGACTGCGTTTGACAGTTGAAAAATACTTGATGTGAGATTATCGTTTAAGGATCTCGTTGCTGTTTCTGTTTATGTTTTCGGTTCTGTGAGCTTTGCTTAAATAATTTACTGCATAAAAAACGGGGCACCTAAGGTAGTGGGAGTACGGGAAATTGGTTGATTGATTTGCTTTACAACAATCCTCACAAAGGAGGATATTGCCTGGCTTATTGAGCATAACTCAGGAGCATCATGTATTGGTGAGGTGACCTGCCGCGAACGCGTACTGTTCATATTTTTGTATGTTTACCTCTTTGAAATAGGTAGAGACTTATAATTTTTTTGGAAACTTTGGTTTTTTTCGTATTTAATTATCAATGGAAAAGGCTTTTTTTGTTTTTCTCCCTAAACAATCTCATTAGGGCTCTCATCCTCATTGGATTCTGTGAGGTCCCCAACCTTGAGAAGATTGGGGTGACTTGATAGATGGCCTTCCTTTATTCTCCTTTTCCGTTGACGACACCCTACTCCATTTCCACAAAGTAGAGATCGAGCAACAGAAGAGAGGAAGTCCTCTATCCATCGTTTACGTGGTTATAAGGGTCATACGCCACAAGCCAAGTCGACAAATCTAAGATTCCAATGAAATCTGTTTCCTAACATACATATGAAATTCCATTGACATATTTACAATCCATAAACAACGCCTTTCTTCCCATGTTGAAGAGGCACGGCCGCCATCCATAAACCATAAAAATGATATGAGACTTAGTATAAACTAAATAGTAATATTGTGTCACGTAGATTCGGGCCATCTCGACTCTTGGCACAACAAGTCTCTAATTTCGCTTCTCTTAATAAGAGGGAGTGGAGAGTTTCTCGACTAATTGAGACTACCCATTCTTAACTGGCAACCTGAGCTAGTCTTCACTTTCCACACCACATGCACACTTTTTACCACACCGCTTTATATATACAAACAGTGTTCCTTAATTAATTCCAAACACAGGTTCTTTTGTACAACCCTTCAAACAATACCAAAACAATTCAAACAAGGCCTAATGAAGACAACCCTATTATTCAACAAAAATAACTTTTTCAATTTCTCATGATTGCCGCTACCCGCGGACTTCCTCTGTCTAACCAACAGAGCATTTGCAAAGGATTTATTCGCTAACTGCGAATTGCGCAACCTTCCCATCTTGCTAACCACGAGGCATCCCGCTACCCGCAAGGCATCTTGCTAACTGCCAGGCATCCCGCTACCCGCGAGGCATCCTGCTAACCGCAAGGCATCTTGCTAACCGTCAGGCATCCCGCTACCCGCGAGGAACAAAAGAGAGTCGGTAACCTCAGCTTAATCTCTGCTAACTGCGGAATCATCTCGCTACCCGCGAGGAACAAAATATATTCTTTCAACAATTCTTCTCTTTAAATGATTCATCAAACATGATCAACCAATCCTTCATATCAATACCACTTATCATACAATAACAATTCATTAAGCAATAACAATTCAACAAACAGTGATAATTTATCAAACAGTTCTTTCACTAATCTATGAAAACATATGCTTGTTTCTTGTGATAGAATCACGTTTTTCGGACAGTTTAAGGGGTTCCCTATGCTTAGCTTCCCAAGTCAAACATGAATAGCAATGCAGAATTATAAATTTGTCTTACCGGATTTGGAGCGCGTGCGGCTAACTCCTGTGCCGGAGGTTGGACGGCTTCAACTTCTTCTTCGGTTGATGCTTCCGCATGAGATACGTTCAGAGCAGACACATTTCTTTCCACCTTCCTTGGTGATGCAACGGCATGGGCGTCCTTAGAACTTCGCGTTATACGCTTTGGAGCCATAGCTTTGGAATAGAGAAAAGAAAAGCGCGTTGTTGGAGAAAGAGAGAGAGTGTGTTCACAGACCGGGAGACGGCACATTGACGATTGGAGATGGAGATGGCATGAAGGTGAGAGATTAAGGAAGAGAGGCTTCCTTCGGTGCGTCGTTGCAATAGAGCTTCCGCTTCTATGGATGTGTGTGTTCAAAGTGAGAGAAGAAGGGTCCTTTATATAGGCCCTAGGGGGTGCTAAGAATAGAGGGATAAGCTCGCGTACGTTCGCGGCTCCCTTTTTTTGCGGACACGCATTCCGATGCACGATTTCGGTTTAGAAGAAGCTTGGGCTCCAAGACAAGAACTCTAAACTGAACTCCCTCCTCTTTCTTTCCTAAAAATACTCCTCCTTTCCTAAAATTGCTCTCCCTTTCCTAAAATTACTCTCTTTCCAAAAGAGTCAACTCTTATCTTGAGCTACAATCTTGAAACTTAAGTTTCCCATCAACTTTATTGTTTTCAAGTGAATAAGGGTCATAATTCATAGTTCAAGAGTCCGATTTTGATCCGATCGTTCTGTTGGAATGCTTTAAAACTTAACAAAATGTGAACCTTAAATATTTGCTAAGTAAATGAAATACTTTTATTGAAAAATGTTGGGTACACTACAGATTCTTCTACATGGGTTATGGTTTTTCTGTCATTCACTTATTCTGACTGAATATCAATGATATGTTGAGATGTAAAGCATCATAAAAAATACAAAAGAATGTTGTAGCATTAAGAATGGTAATACTAATCTAACTATCAAGCTTAAAACAGATTATTTTTTGGAGGGTCTAGCAGTACTTCCTCTCTCTTAGCCCTAGAAAACTGGAAGGACTGTTTTTTCGGACACAAATGGTACCTTTGATGCTATATCTTGATGGCATTGCTTCTGCTATCTTTGCTCTTGGGCAAACTAAACTCTGCCATGATGTTTTACTGGTCTTAAATCATAAAAGGTTGGATTGGACACTCTCTGCATAGGATATTGAAGGTTCGGATCTTTTATGCCGATGTGGGTATTAAAACACTTGGATCAGAAGGGGTGGTGGTCTTCTGATCAAAATGACATGTATAATAAATATCTATTAAAGTCCTTAAAAAAATGGGGCTATATAGAAACCATATGTATAACTATCTCCTTAAAAATAAAAAAACTTTAAAATTTTAGAGTACATTAGCGCTTTTTGGACATATGTTTTTAATTAAAAAAGTTGTAAGTTGGACATAGATAATAACTAATATAGTCCATTGACACCTGTAAAACACATCCAACGCTAGCGTATCTGTTGTCTTGTTTGAATGGATGCAGGTGATGACTCTATCTTTTCTTGGAATTTTTTTTTGGCTTAAAGCAGATGTCTGTACATGATTACACCTACACCTACTACTGGGGAAGTACTTATGTTATCAGTATATACTGGAATGAAACTTCATTCTCATAAACTATGTACAAAGATAATTTTAAGATTGAGTTGTTTTTGTACTTATCATTGATTTTCTCTAAAGCCAATTGTCTTTTGAATGTTAAAGTTCAATTATGTTTTATTATTTAAGTAAAAGTAGCTTCACACACACACACATGACCATGTTGCCCACCTCTGTCTTTGTGGATGACTTGTTATCTGCCGCATGTCCACGCATGTGTTGTGCTTCCTTCAATTTCTGCTGTAGTAGTAGGATGAAGGTTTAGTGGGATCCTTTAAAAAGTGCCATGTTAGTATATTAAACCATATATCTATATATATATATATATTATGGTTATTTTGCTATCTACCATCAAGTATTTTTCTTATGCTCATAATGAATTCTCTTAAAAAAATGCTCACTACAATCATCTTAATTTTGCTACTCTCAATGTTATAAATCCAATTAACTAATGTTTTTGCACGGTAGTTACGGAGATATTCTTGGTGATATATATATATATGTATTTTTTTTAAAACCTGGTGGTCTGCAATTGCAAGTAATAAAAAAAGACTTAAGCCACTATTTAGCCAATACAGATGTAAAATTTTGGTGCTTATTACAAAAACAATAATATTCTTGTTTAAAGGAACTATCTTGGTTGGTTCAGCATTTGATCGCCCTGATTTGGGTCATGCGTTAGAATGCGACCAAGCGACCTTGGTAGCGCTCAAAGAGGATATATGGGAATTGCTTTAAACAAAAAGAAGCAATAGTATTCCTGTAATATATGGCACTTCTACGACTTTTGCCTGCGTTGCGGACGACCTTGAACTACTGCATCCAAATTGACCCGATGGGGGACTCGACGGCTCTCAAAATTGACAGGCCTATGGGGGACCCCCGTCAGCTTCGTTTTTTAACAGCAGCAATAGTTTCTTGAGGATCAGAGCAGCAGCAGCTGCTCGAAGATGACAATGAATTTCCGCTTCTTCCTTTCCTGCGACATCAACCTTCCTGTCACCTTGCGTGTGGAATCCCTTGTGGGCCAGATTGTCAACCCTCCTTCTCAAGGTATGCAGAAAGAGCTCACTTCTTCATAATTCATCCTAAGTTGTGGAGGCTGTATGTCTTTTTACACTTGTGAATTTTTCCTTGCTATGATTTTAGACTTGGCAAGCTTGATTGGGCCCCCCAGCTCTCCCTCCGAGTTGTATGTTGAATGTGGGCTGTATATAGATGGTATCCTCTTTGGGTTGCTGACTCGAACCAGGTAAATGTGTCATTATTTTCTTTGGGCTCATAACAATGTTGCTCGCCTCGCTAAAAACCAAATCTTTATTTGTGTGCAGGCTCGCATGTAATGAGAAGCCATTTAGATGGAATGAACTTATAACCCTTAGTGCAAAATATCGGGACTTGACATTGGATGCCCAACTTGCTTTTACAGTGAGTAATTATTTGTTGAGCTGCAAGGTCGCTTTATCATGTGCAGACATTACTTGTTTTCTACACTATAGGTATGGGACGTTTCGAGTCCAAAGCAAGAAGTTGCAGTTGGGGGTGCCACGTTGCAACTTTTCAATAAAAAGAAAAGGCTGAAACTAGGCAAGCAAAAGCTGAGATTATGGCAAGGGAGGATCGCCGATGGATCAGTTCCTACAACCACACCAGGAAAGGTTTGATAAACATGTTGTTGTTATGAGTGATAATGCTGTAAGCAAATCACGGGCATTTCTGAGTCTGCCTTGCTCAATGTTTTAACAAAATCTGCTATCTTATATCCATGAGTTTTGGCAATGAAAGGTTAACAACATATGAAGTTCAATCAATAATCTGACTTTTGAATATAGTTGCGATTGTACTTGTCCTTGTATTTTAGTAGATGAGGGTTTTTCTATGCTTAGTGGCTATCTGAAGACTGGTAGCAAGAGTTTGATTGTCTGGCTGGCTCATAAGAGAGGCAGATGCATCTGTGATTGGTATTTGTGCCTAAGCATGAAATTGTAAGCACTTGGTCATTTTTATTCACTGGTGATTAAGTTGATTTGTAGCAGAATTATGTTCAATATGATAATCACACTAAGCAAACATAAAAAGACGAACTATACATTAATATAAATATATTGATGATAGTAATATATCAATGGCAGGTATATGACGAGCCATATCTATTGTTTCATTTCTATATTGTGTTCTCTTCTCACTTCTTATGCTGGTTATAGCAAATTTGGTGAGTCTGCTTACTGAAAGCAGGTGCCAAAACATGAATGGGGAGAAGTTGAGCGACTAGAGAAGCTCGTCAACAAGTATGAAAGAGGGCAGCTTTGGCACATTGAGTGGCTAGATAGGTTGGCATTTAAAGCTATAGAGCAGGTCAAGGAAACTGAAGATAGAATCAATGGAAGTGCTCATCTTCACTTGATCGTGGATCTTCGGACGTTTGAGCATCCAGTCGCTTTTCAGGTTTATGGCTCAAATTTTTTCCCACCTGGATTTTAGCATAATCTTTTAAAGAGAAAGTATCAGAGAAGATGGCATTTATTGTTTGTTATACAAAAAGAATCAAATCTTTAACATTCAGCAGGTTCTTTCTTCTCAGGAAAAGGGTGCAAATTTACCCATGCAAGCTCCAATATTGGCATCAAATCAGCTTGTTCGTGTCTTGGATCCAGAGGTTGGGAAGCAAAATCCTTCTGAAAACAAGCACTTGAAACTTGCAAGAAGTGTTACTCGTGGTGTTATTGACCGCGATTTAAAGCCAAGTGCGACAGAGCGGAAGTATGGGAATTTGTTCTTGTTAAGATGCTTATTTGCTGCATTGTGCAGTTCACTGTGCCACTTCAAAGTAAATTTATTTTGTTGACTGCACAGAGAAATACACAAAATCCTCAAGTACCCACCTACTCGGGATCTCGGTGGTGAGGAAAGACAACTTCTTTGGAAGTTCCGTTTTTCTCTTATGTTGGAGAAAAGGGCGCTTACAAAGTTTTTACGATGTGTGGACTGGAGTGATGCACATGTAAGTTTTACCATAATCAAATGTGTATTCCAAAGCTTGCTTTGGTGAGCTTCAAATGAATGGATGTTCTCAGGCAGTCTATGACTTGCTTGAGTACTGGTTTGGTCCCTCGGTTCATTGTTTTTAAAGAATGATTTTCAGAATGGGTCTTGCAGGAAGCAAGACAAGCAATCGAACTCATGCACAGGTGGGCTTCTATTGACATAGCAGATGCATTGGAGCTTTTGTCCCCAGTCTTCGAAAGTGAAGAGGTAAGATGAATATCAAGGTTTGCGTGTTCTTAGTCCTTTTGCAAATAAGTATTTATGAAATTTGGATACAAAAGATTCTACTGTCATATCTTAGAACTGTTTTTGGGCTTAGCTGTTTGCGTTCTAAAGTATGGAGTCTAAATCTACTTACTTGATGTTATTGTCACAAACGGGAGCGCATAACAATATAAAATACATTCGGATAAATAGGATTTATCACTTATTACTGAAGCCAGAGGATATAGAGAGAGAGATAGAGAGAGAGAAGATCGACACAGTACTGGGGACCAGAAGATGGGTTGGTCCCCCCCCCGTAATAGTATCTTTATTACTGAGGAGAAGTCTATACAAGCACTTGAACCGAACGTATTACCACGTTCGTTCTAGAATAAGACTTGATGGTTCCCGGAAGCCTCAGCTTCCGATTCCTAGGGCAAAACCCTATTCCAAGGAACTTCCGTTCCTTATTCCAAATCCTTGAGAACCAAGGTTCTCGCCTCTGGATCTCACCTTCCAGACTCAGGGCATGACATCCCTGCAACTCTTTCTAACTCTCTTTCCAGAGTCCTCTTCCCGCAGAACAACTCTGCTTTCCCGGACACGAAGTCCTTACTTGGGAATCCCAACTTCCGGATCGCAACTTGAGAGACTACCTCTCTCGGATCCGTGGATCTTCTTCCCAAACTCGGGTACGAAACCCTTGGGCTGATCTGGCTCTAGTTCCTCAGAGCGCTTTTCTCCTGCAGAGGCTCATGTCTTCCTATGCTCCTACTCCCTCACGAAGAGGAAGTACACCTGCAATCAAATACTCAAAGATCATAACATGAAAAACGTTACCTTCAAAGTCTCGACGCTCGAAACGCAACTCCGTTCTCGAAAAGCAATTCCCCGGAAGAGATCTTTACATAGAAAAATTCTCTCTTCCAATCCTACACACAAAAGAGGTGTGTTCTCGGGTTCCTTCTCGTAAATCAGCCCCGTCTACGACGTTTATGGGCTGAAAACAGAGAAAAACAGCAACTTGTCGCGATGGAAACACGCTTCGTAGGCACTTCTTCGCGAGGGAACTCGCGCACTGGGTCTTGGCGACATCTTGTACACTTGGGGCAGCCATGGGCATCACTGGCAACGTCTTCTTTACGGCTGAAATCTGCAGTAGCATCTCCTCCTTGCAAAGATTGGTCCTCCTCTCTGAGTGAGGGCATGTGATGCTTTTATAGCTCCTAGCCACGGGCACGAATAGCTGCTTGCGTAGAGATCGCGGCCGTTTTTTTTTTTTTTTTTGGTTAAATATTTTTTTTCATTTTTTTTTCCCGTTCTGCCAGAAAAAGAGAGAGAGAAAACCCTGGCTGATCTGTTGCCTTATTTATCAGATGGCTACCCACTTATTAAGTGGGCGGCCGGCGTATTTTAAAAATAGTCTGAACCTGCCCAAAAACTCAATAAAACCTTATAAGTTAAAAACAATGCTTTCACAGCACTTCCCAGGTGTCCCTGGATGCAATCACATGCATAGTTGCAATGCAGACATAGACTTCCTCGCGGGAAAGCATCTGCTTTCCCGAAAAGCAATCCCGCTTTCTCAGAAAGCATCTGTTTTTCCTCAAAGTTTCCTTTGAACCCATCTTCATTCAAGTGCTTGCTTTTCCTTGTGCATAATTCTAACATAGTTCGGAATTTCCTCCCGACTATGGATATTCCCTTTCCGATGCACCCGTCACCCACCTTGTGACGCATCAGGAATACCCATCACCTAGTCCTTTCCTACCGAACTTACGGTACAATCTCCTTTACGATGCTCTATGTCACCCATCCTATGACACATCAGAGATGTCCGTTCCCGGAGGGTCGGATACTTCTTTCCGATGCTCCTTGTCACCCATCCGATGTGACGCATCAGAAGTACCCGTTCCTGGTGGCCTTACAGATATTCCCTTTCATAGTGCTCCCGTCATTACTCTAAATGATGCACTAGGAATATTTTGTACTCGGATGTCTCCAGTGAGAAAAACCCTCTCACTTAAAATTCCAATAATTCATTTAGAATTATTTTTCCTTGGTGTTCCAAGCGAGAAAACCCTCTCACTTATAAATCCAATAATTCATTTAGAATTATTTTTCTGTAAGATAAAGCCAATTTGGCAACAGTTATAAACTTACTAAGTTTGCAATTTGTGGTCTTGCAATCTGAGCCTCTGTCTAAACTCTTGTGCATTTCTAGAAGGTGTGCAAATAAGAGAGAGCTGTTAGTTGTTCGCACATATTATTTTGGGTAGTGTGTCCAGAATCAAGGTGATGATCTTTCAATTTGAGTTTGTACAAGCAGCAAAGTGAAGGTCGCACTGTCAAATTTTGGAAATTTGCCTCACTTTAGAAGTTCTTTCTATTGGATTCTTGTCTTAGTTTATAACTTTTTCCTCTATGTCTCTAGTCCAAAACATTGCTCAACCCATGATGTGACGCTTTTAGGGTTAGGGTTTCTTGGTAAGGCCACGATCATAGAATGATAGATGGCCGCCGCTTGTCTCGCTTAGCGAGGACTTCTATTGGAGGTGCTTCATCTTGAAGAGTTATTATGGCTACATCATCCACTTGAGTCGAGTCGAGTTTTGCATTGGTGTACATTCCATTTACGCAATCTAAAGCAACTACCCCATGGATAACAATGTGGGGGGCCCTTGAGAGGGTTGGTTGGGACTCATCAGTGTGTCTTTCTCCTCTCTCTATCTCTCTACATGTCTACCTTATCTCTTTGAAACTCTCTTAAATAACTAAAAGGGTCAATCAATAACACAAAGTTGCATTCATTAACGAAAGGATGGAACAAGGGATTGTGGAAGTGAGAATTCTTGATTCTACCTATTTGTAATGTGCAGCGGAAGTGATTTAGGGTAAATGCTCAGGATGAGTTTCAGAGCGTACTCAAGGTTCCTTTTATTGAACGAGAGTTCCTTTTACTTTATGAGAGATGTGCAAAGTCTAAAGATAGAAAAGTGAATGATACTGTGAGTGAAGAGAGAGAAAGAAGACTTTAACACCAGATGGGGTCATCCCAAACCCCTTCCAAGGGCCCCCTTCGGGGTATTTGCTTTAGATTGCATAAATGCTGATACAATGGTCCTAGATGTTGAGATGCCGATGGGATCTTGTGGTAGATGCTTGTATCTGAGAGCTAAGGGTTGGAAATTGAAAACGCTAGGGCTGATTTGGTTTGGAACTGCGATTTGACGATGCGGCTAGGGCTGAATCTGAAAAAATTGGGCTGATCTTACTACTAGAGCTGGCAATGGGTTGATGGTCGAAAAATGCTGAAGCTATTGGATGTTTGGAGAGGTGACCCCTAGGCATAGTTACCAGGAACGGAAGATTGAATCGGGGAACGCGGAATGGCAACGGGCATGAAATGCTATTCCCTGTTACGCATACTGAGTCTGAAACACGGAACGGGAACCTAAAATGGGAACAGGGAACGGAGACTTGAAAATTGCCATTCCCTATAACCATGCCCCTAGGGGCTCCCATATAGGTGCAAAAGTCTGGGTGATTAAGCGCCCACGACTTAATAAAATGATCTAATATGTCGCTCATTAATAAGTTGATGAACTACAAATAAGAGGCTGTCACATGCACATCTAACTCTATGTGCATGGGGACAAGCTAACTCCTATCTTTGTCAGGTGCAAGAGAATTGAAATGGTTGACAAGATATAGACTCTTCACTTCCACAAATCTTCGTTCCTTGCTTGAATGTGGGCTACTTAGTACGAATGATGGTTCCATTTAGAGAGAGAACGAGAGGTAGAGATGTGTAGAGAGAGAGCGAAAGAGAATGACACTCGATGAACCCCCGCACCATTGCCGATGTGGTATTTGCTTTTGATTTGTAAATGGAATGTACACACATGCAATACCTCAATTGTAGACTCTACTGACTTGAACGGGGAATATCACCACAGTTTCTCTTCAAAATGAAGCACCTCTGGCGCTACTTTGATGTTGTTTCGATGAGGGGTTGCAAATGGCTGCCAAGGGGTAGATCTAGGGCTGATTTGTGTTCCCAAGCGCTGATGGTTCGCTGAAAAAACGCAGCAGATTTGATGCATTAAGCAGGGCTGAAAATGCAGCTGATGATGGAGCAAATAATGGACAATGATGGGAGCACTCGATGCGTCGAGGGAATGGCCAAGGGCCTGTCGAAACTTTTGGGCTGCAATAGGGAATTTGCGTTAGCAAACGAGAGGCTTTTCCAATGAGGAAGAAGAGCCAAAACCTCAAAAAGTTGGGATGTAGGGCTGATCCAGCGATGTGCTTGCAAACTCACCAAGGCATTGTTGAAAGCAAAAACTCTGGGTATTCTACTAGCGCTTCAAACTGATGGAAAACGCTATGCGTGCTGGTTCCTTTATACCGAGTTTTTAGGTGCTAAGTTGGGAAAGGTGCCGGGTTGGGAAAATGTGCAAATGTGAGTTTTAGGTGACAACTCACTGATCTGTGAACCATTTGACGAAAGAACTGGACGGACACATTCTCTCTAGATGCGCATTGAAGTGTAAGAACATTTGTCAAAACGTGTGTACAAACCATTTTTGCAAGAGGGTTCCAAAATTGGAAAGCCTAATCTAATGGGCTCGTCTAGACATGCAACTCCTGCAAGCAAGCTCACAAAATTGCCAGTACTAATCCTCCTAGGATTCTAGACACTCCTTTCTAGAGATATGTACAAAATTGGCTTTGGAGGTCGATGAAGCATGTCACAGAGCCATGACAGACCATGATTACCGGCAACGTATTTAGTAATCGCATCTAGATCCATCTTGGACCTCACTGATGTTGGATTAACTAATCCTATATTGCGATCATTTCTATAGAGATTTTCAACTCAAGCACTTTCCTGTGCGAGAATCGTGCGTTGCAAGCACTATCGTATGCGAGAATGTCGCCTCAAGTAGTGTCATGTGCGAGAAATCTTTTTCGGGAGTCCCAATCCATCACCAAGTTCATATTGAACAAAGTGGTTTAATCATTCATTGATTGAATCAGTCGTGATCCATGATTCGTTATCAGGTTGACAGCTCGCGAATCATCATCATCTCATTTTCAATCCTATTGTCTGTTCACAAATAGAAGGTTCTTCCATATTAGTTCGATTAAAAAATCATGATACTTATCGGATTTATTCTTGAGCGATCATTGCTCCCCATTGCATTCATCATCATCGATTTCACATGTTATCTGCACACAACTAGCAAGTTCTTCCAAACAACATTAATCTCATACATAAATCAGAATCATCTTCGGAAATTCCTATTTCAAAGTTCTTCATTCACAGACTTAGTTTATCCTGAATAGAGTGTTTCAATCATCTGGTCATCTCATACGTCAAGAAGTCTTGATGCACCTAGATCCCTGTGTAGCCATCTCATTGTTAGAGTTACACCATCGTTGCTTCGCCATTTTATACGGCTAGTGATTGTTCCGGGTTGGCCACCCATCGCACATCATGTAGATTGCTTGGGCGGACAATTTTAGCACATGTCCGGCCGGTCATTTTCTGAGCCTGGCTGGGTGCACACATTTTTAGCCATTTTTGGGCTTTTATGTTTTTTGCACCAGTTACACATTTTTGCCCTACCTCAACCTAAGATTCTATAAATAGAATGCTTAGGTCTTGTAGTCGTACACATTGTGTATAGAGAGCATCATTTGCAGAGCACTTGTGTTCTCTCTCTCTCTCTCTCTCTCTCTCTCTCTCTCTCTCTCTCTCTCTCTCTCTCTCTCCCCCAACGTTTTTGGCGTGCGTGGCTCACACCCTTTCTGCTGCTCACTCTCACATGGTATCAGTCACCAAGGAACGGAGAATCTGCACCGATCTTTCCTCCGGAGGCTAGCGCTAGAACTTCTGCCGGTTTCCATCACTGCGGATTTCAAAAACGCTGATCTTTCAGCCCTAGCGTTTTCTGCAAGAACAGCATCGTTTTTGCATCTGTAGCCTAGATCTGCATCCCTCTCCCTAGCGCTTCTCTCCTGCAGCAGAATCACACCAAAACCGGCACCAAAAATCTGATGGCGTTTTTGCAAACCCTTGCGTTTTTGGACAGATCTGCGTTTTGCAGATCTTGCTGCGTTTTTTGGTGATTTGCGGCATTTTTCACAAAACACTGATCTTGTGCACCTACGAGAGCGGCAATCTTCTACACTGCCTGGAGCTTGTAGATCTACACCTTGGACATGTATCTACACCCAATCGGCACCATTTTTGGTACTTAAAAGTTATTACTTGCTGTTTTTTCTCTGTTTTCAGCCCCTCAACGGCTGAAAAGTGCGAGAACCCTCTCCTGTGACACTCTGCGATGCTCCCGCACCGCCACTTGCTCCCGCATCGACCTGTGGCGTACAGGCACGCTGAAATCTCTATTACAGCAGCGTTTTCAGCACCCTTTGTAGCGTTTTTTGGGCGGACAGCACGGTGAATTTTTACCTCTTGTGCGGTTGAACCATCCTTTGCTCGTCAGGACACCATCCGGTGGTTGTCCGTGCGGTTATCTTGGACTGCTATAGCCTTGGGAACAGTACCTTCATCGACGACTTGAGATCTTATCGATCTACCTTTGGGACTTCTCTCTGAGCACGCGACATGTCGACCCCGAAGCAGAAGGGACAACAACAGCAGTCCCAGAAGGGGGCCACTACGTCTTCTGTGACTACGGTCACTTCCACTTCTGTGACTATGTTGGCATTTGCTAACGCTACATCCAAAAATTATGCCCTCACCCAGCTTGTTGAGGAGAAGAAGTTGGATTTACACAACTATTCTGTGTGGAGGACACGAGTCCGCACAATTATTGCCTACCATCGACTCTGGGAATGGTTGAATGATTTCACCCATTTGGCTACTCAGCCTTCCCTTCCCACTGCCACTCAGGCCCAGATGGACGAGTGGGTGGATCGGGACATACGAGTCTTCACCTTTCTTATGATGAACCTCTCGGACCGCATCATGAAGAAAGTTTCCAAGGAGGAGCATGCACATCCATTGTGGAGACGAATTCTTGACCAGTTTGAGGAGACCTCGTTTGCCAGACATATCACACTTGAACGGGAGTTGTATAACCTCCAGTTCAAGGATTTCAACTCACTTGATGGGTTGACCCGCCGCATGCTGGAACTTTGGGACGACCTTGTCTCTGCCGGAGGCGACATCACCTCGCACACATGGCTGGCCTCTTACTGTTCAAGCTTCCCCCACGCTTTGATCCCTATATTCAAAGTTTGCTCACGTCTGGACATACCTCTTTTCCCACTTGGGACGAGATTCTCCCTTCCCTTAGACAGATTGAGGGGCACTCCGCATTCCGAGCCGGAGGTGCTGTTGATGCAGAAGGAGCTTAACAAGAAAGGTAAAGGTAAGAAGAAGGAGAAGAACAAGGACATTGAATGTTAGCATTGCCACAAGAAAGGGCACATAGAATCAGAATGCAGAAAGAAGAAGCGAGACGAGGCCAACAGGGAGAAACAGACAGCCTCGACTGCAGTAGTAGCCTCTCACGAGACGGCGGGGATCGCTCTTGTCGCGACGACGGACCACGCTCTTGCTACATCATAGTTAGGTACTTGGGTTGTTGACAGTGGAGCCACCACTCACATGACTCCCCAACAGTCATGGTTTAGCTCTCTCATTGTAAGGTGCAGCAGAAGTGAATGTTGAACTTTGCTAAAGATGAGTGCTCCGAACTGTGCTCAAGGGTTCCTTTTACTTACGGAAGAGAGAGCCTTCCGTTCCTTTAGTGAGAGAGTGCAATGAACACAAACAAAGTGGTGAACACTGTGAATGAAGGTGCTGAGAGTGAGAGATAGAGAGAGAAGAGATGTTGGTGTAGCGGAAATGAATGTTGAACTTTGCTCAAGATGAGTGCTCCGAATTGTGCTCAAGGTTCCTTTTACTTACGAAAGGTAGAGCCTTCCGTGCCTTTAGTGAGAGAGTGCAATGGACACAAACAAAGTGAATGGACATTGTGAATGAAGGTGCTGAGACTGAGAGATAGAGAGAGAAGAGAATACGACACCGGGAAGTTGTGGTATTCCTCCAAAGGCCCCACTCTCTATGGCGAGAGCAACTACTATTACTTGCACAAATCTCTACAATGCTTGGACTTGTCGACGATGTCGACAGCTTTCAATTTCGTCGAAATTGGAAAAAGATGGTTGAAAAGGAGAAGGACTTGCATGTCAATGTATACGCTTAGATAGAGGGGGTGAGTTCACCTTGAAGGACTTTGCATAGTGGTGCAAGTCAAAGAGCATCCAACGCCAGCTGACTACTCCTTATACTCCTTCCGAGAACGGAGTTGTTGAGCGGAAGAACCGGACTATCATGGAGATGGCTCGTGCGATGCTTGCGCATGCTTCTTTGTAACAGACTTGGACACTCCAAGTCAAGAATCAACTGCGACAACACCAAATAACCACTTCAAAACAAGTCACAGATCACAATAGATGTACACTGGCCAAACGGAGTTCCGTGCCTAGAGATATTGGCCCCAAAGACTAGCGCCCCTTTCGGTATTTCTTTTTATATAAATCAGATCAAAGTACAAGAGAGTGGCTAAGGTTTCACTCTCAGACTCTGCGTCCAGATGCTCTGAGAAGTGAAGCCCTCACCACTTACTTAAAGATACAAGGGATGCCCAAAAGCAGAGCCCCAAAAGCTTTTAAAATAAAAAGCATCAGTTCTCTCTCTCTTTCTCATATTGTAGAGAAAAAGCAAAATTTGCGTCGCTCATCATTATTAAAAAAAAAAAAAAAAGCCTCCGCGATTTTCGGAAATTAGGGTTTGTAGGAATTTTAGGGTTTCTGGCAGAAATTAAGGTTTCTGCTGTCCGTAGCCACGTCATCACTTTGTGACATATTCCCCTTCTTGAAAGCATTGTAATCGACTGCGATTACGCCTGCAAAACAGACAAAAGCCATAAACCGTCTTAGCAGACACTGACTGTTAGTACCTACGTACTAGGAACACACATCTAAGCACATGTACAAAATCAACAGTCACATCACACGACATCACCAGACATCACAGGACATCACATGACATCAAATGACGTTCAACATTCATTCGGATCTTAGACCATGATTTATCGGTAATGTAGCTAGCAATCACATCTAGGTCCAATCGGGACCTCAACGATGTCCGATTGACTAACCCCTATTGCAACCATGTCTATTCCGGCCAAGCTGAATTCTGGGTTCCGTTTGGAGTAGACTATGCTAAACCAAAACATCGAGGTAAAGTTTCACAATCCGAGGAGTATCTGCTAGGTCCTCCTCCTCCATCCACTTCGCATCAAATGCAGGAAAGTTCTTGAACTTAACCAAGAACCGCCTTCGGACTTTACCGTTCTTCGTATCGTTATGTGCCAAAATCTGTTCAGGAACAAGGATCTCCTTGTTTTCTTCCACTTCGGGTTGCTCATCAGGCTCCCCATCATCAGGCACATCACCCTTAACAGATTTCAAGAGACTCACATGCAATGCATTGTGAATCCTCCAAGTATCTGGCAGTTTCAATCGGAAGGAGACATCGTTTATCTTGTCAGTGATCTGGAAAGGTCCGTAGTATCGCATACTAAGCTTTGGAAAAAGCCTCTCCTTTCCCTTTTTCTTTCGTAGGCATGTCTTCTCAAAACGTAAGAGCACCCAATCATCCTCCTTCAATTTCAAGTTGCGACGATGGCGATCCGCTGCCTTTTTCTGTCGTTCTTGAGACTCCTGCAAAGTCTCGCGAACCTTGGCAAAAGCCGTATCCAAATCTCGCGAATATTCATTCGCTGCAAATATCTAATCTTCGTGCTCAGGAAGGATGGAACCTTCGAGCAATTTCAACAATCTCACATGGCGTCTTCCCCGTCGAAGAGTGTATCGTGTTATTGTAGGCAAATTCCACCAAAGGTAAGTTCTTTTTCCATTGAGTCTTCTGATCCGAGATACAAGACTTCAATAAATCTAAAATCACTGAATTGGCAATCTCAAATTGCCCTTCAGTCTGCAAGTGGAACGATGACGAGAACTGCAACTGCGTGCCAATGTTCTCCCAAATTGCCTTCCAAAACTAACTCATAAATCTGGGGTCTCTATCGGAGACAATCGTCTCAGACGCGCCATGTAATCGAAAAATCCTCGTGATCATTCTGGGTTCTCGAGAGATCAAAAATGAAATCCATTTCAATACTTTTCCAGGGGCAGGTGGGTATGGGTAAAGGCTTTAACAATCCCTGTGCCTTATTCTTGTCAAAATTGACCTTCTGGCATACTAAGCAATTGCGTACAAACTCTTTCACATCCTTTTTGAGTCTCGGCCCAAAGAAGTATCTCTCTACTCCCTTCATGGTGGTAGCAATGCCGCGATGACTCGTAAAAGGTGGACAGTGGTATTCAGTCATAACCTTTTCCCTCAACGGTTGTGTAACGCACAACATAGTCTTTTTCATCAAGTAGCCTTCCCGAAGAGAGTATCCAGCTATTGTCGCCCCATCCCGTATCCGTGTGCAAAATCTGTATCTGTGGCATACTGATCGACCATATCCTCGAAGCTCCTATGATGTATCGCGGACATAGCCAGATCCAACGGCTTGCAAGACAAAGCATCTGCCACCACATTCTTCTGTCCCTGCTCATGGACAATCTGGAAGTGAAACTGTGACAAGATGTTCGCCCACCACATCTGCTTTTCCGAAAGCTGCTTCTGTGACAAGAAGTAGCGCAAACTCTGATGGTCTGTAAAGACAGTAAAACCCGCTCCGAGTAGGTAGTGCCGCCACTGAGTAAGAGCATGGATCACTGCCAAAAGCTCTTTCTCATATATCTGTGCTGTCATCTTCGGCCTAGAGAACAATCGGCTCTCGTAAGCAATGACATGGCCTTCTTGCATCAAGACCGCACCCAGACTACGACCACAAGCATCACAAAATACTTCAAATGACTTTTGCAAGTGCGGCAAAGTCAAATGTGGACCTGTAGTCAATTTCTCTTTCAATGTCTGAAAGGCAGTCACCTCTGTGGGTCCCCACGAGAAAGGTACTCCTCTCTGTGTCAAAATATGGAAAGGGAAAGCAACCTCTGCAAACTTTTGTATGAACCGCATGTAGTACGAACACAATCCCAAGAAGCTTCTAACTTCATGGACATTCCTCAAATCGGGCGAATCATGGATAGTGTGCATTTGCACTCCTGTTGCTGACACACTATGTCCGAAAAAGTGTATCTCTGGTAGGAAAAATTCACTTTTCTTCGCATTAATCAGTAACTTGTGATCTTGTAATGCCTGAAAGACTTGAAGCAGATGATCTCTGTGTTCTGCCTCATTCTTGGAGAAAACAATGATGTCGTCAAAGAAAGTGCCAGCAAATAGCCTGTACTCTCAAAAAATCCTGTCCATCATCCGGTTAAATGTCGCAAGAGCATTGGTTAAGCCCAAAGGCATCACCAAAAACTCAAATAACCCAAAAGTCGTCCGAAAAGCTGTCTTGTAGACATCTCTGGGCGCTATCCTGATCTAATGATATCCACTCTTCAAGTCAATCCTGCTAAAGCACGAGGATCCGTGTAACCTGTTGAGTATATCATCGATCCTAGGAATCGGAAATCTGTTCTTGATGGTGATTTCGTTGAGAGTGCTATAATCGATGCACATTCTCCAAGATCTGTCTTTCTTCAAAACCAACAACACTGGAGAGCAATACGGTGAAGTACTAGGTTGGACAAGACCCTTTTGCAAGAGGTCTTTCACTGGGTTCATAATCTTTTCATTCTGTACTCGGCTCACACGATAAGGTGGCCGATTCGGTGGCGTGCTTCCAGGTATCAGATCAATGGTTTGATCTTCAGGCCCTTTGAAAAGAAATCGGCATGAGTGTGGAGAAAAATCTTGGCGTTCTTTTGATAAGGTCAAAACATATTCAACCTTTATCCATCGTTCAGTTCTGTCCCAAAAGAAACTGAAGTTGATCAAGTACAATCTCTAAGCCCTTCATTTATCAAAGTCGCTTTCTCGGCCCGGTAGTCAACCACGGCGTAGTTCTTGTGGTACCAAGGGATCCTGAGTAGAACGTCACTCGCGTGCCCTGAACACCCCTGTCATTGCAAACGAAGTTTGCAATGCTCGGTGTAATGGCAACATCCCATCCGGGTGCCAGTCGAACTACCTCCGTCTGTGGCGTCAGTCTGTCGGGCGTAATTCCAAATCGAGCCGCCAATTCCAAGTGAAAAGAAGTTGGCCTTGGCTCCTTCAAAAGAGCTTCCTGATCCTTCACTTTGCCCCAAAGAACGGCAAAGTTTGTACCTTCATTCATTTGCTTGGGTGCAACTTGCAAGTTCCACGCCATGTGGTACCAGTTTTGCTTTTCTATCTGCCTTTTCTGCCACGTTCCTTAGCTGCTCTCGAACTTTCAAGCCTATCGTCGTCTTTATCATTCTGTTCTTTTTGTGCCTTTTTAGGACACTTCGCGGAGATATGTCCATGTTCCCTGCATCCAAAGCACTTCCCCTCTCTGATGAAGCGAGCTCTCTCCTTAGGAGTAAGCTTGGGTCGTGCATCCTTTTTCTCTGGGTTGTTCTTTTTCTTTCTACTTTCATTCCCAGAAGTCTGTTCGGCTCGTTGTGTCATGGCCTCATCTGTGGGGTAGGTCAGACTGCCAGAGTGAATGGCAAAGCCCCGCTTCGCATGACTCATCAACTCTTGAATAGAAGCTGACTTCTGTTCCAAGCAGTGATCTCGGATCTCTGTAGGTAGACCCAAGGTAAACCGCTCAATCTGTTCTCTGAAAGAGATCTTCTTGAATGAAGAGGCGGGTAGAAAAGAGCTCCAGAATCTTTCACAATAAGCATTGATTGTATCTTTCTTGGTCGTCCGAAGATGGTTCCAAGCAGCTCGTATATCTCGTTCATATTCTTGCGTCATACCAACAAGAAATAAAAATCTTCTTAAATTTCAGCAATTTAACTGGTGCAGTCTTGTTTAAAAGAAGCGTGGACCACCAAGTACGAGCATTCCTCTTAAAGTAAGAGGCAGCTCTCCAAATCTTGGAGTGCTCTGAATAGCGTCCTCCCGCGAAAGCGATGTCAAACTGTTGTATAAAAGACAAAGCCTTTGAAGCATCTGAGTATCCTGAAAAAGTATCAAACTTGATGGAGTGGCCACCTTCCTTAAACTCTCGTATTTTCTTGCTTTTATCTTTGAGAAAGTCATATCGGTTAGCTTTGTAAAAATTCTTCTTGTTCGCATAAAAGTTTCCGTCATCGGAATCTGAGCTGCCTGTAGACGAGTCCTGAGTAGAACTGTCAGTCTCTGGGCGAGATGTAGCCTTTTTTGCCTTTTTCTTGCCCTTTCCGAAGCTTTGTGTCTTTCTTCGCTTTTTGGTTTTTTTCTGTATTCTTCGCTCGAGTCTGAAGAGCTAGAAGAACTGTCAGAAGAAGAAGAAGAACTGAGTAAGCCTTCAAACTTGACACGCTTCTTCTGTTTCTTTGCCTTGTCAAAAGTTGACTGACGACCCAAATAACCTGGAAAGTCAGTGCTTTTCTTCTGCTTTTTGCTGTGCTTTTTGGCTTTCTTGTGCGCGTCAAAAAGCTGAGCAATCCGTGCATCAACCATGTTCTCCAGTTCCTTCTCCGTATATTTTCTTGGAGGCAGAAGGTTTCTTGAGAGCGGGTTTCGAGAGTGGTGCTGTGTTTCTCTGCCACTCCGTCTGTATCTCTTCCAAAGAGGTCTGGTTCATATATTTTGCCATCTTCGGGTCCTTGGCAAAATTGAGCACGATCTTTGTTGCATCGCCGATCAACTGGCGGCGCTCCATCTCTCGCCGCTCCGCATGAGTAGGCCAAGGCGGGCCTTACTCTCTGCCGGAATCTTCGTTGTGATCCCTGCCCGCATCTCCAGATGCAGAGGGAGTCGACTGATCCTTGCGTGAAGCTATAGGTGCCACGGAAAAAGAAATTGGGGATCGGATTTCCCGTAGAAGAGAAATCGGCTGTGCTCTGATACCACTGTAATAGACTTGGACACTCCAAGTCAAGAATCAACTGCGACATCACCAAATAACCACTTCAAAACAAGTCACAGATCACAATAGATGTACACTGGCTCGGCGGAGTTCCGTGCCTAGAGATATTGGCCCCAAGACTAGCGCCCCTTTCGGTATTTCTTTTTATATTAATCAGATCAAAGTACAAGAGAGTGGCTAAGGTTTCACTTAGACTCTGCGTCCAGATGCTCTGAGAATTGAAGCCCTCACCACTTATTTAAAGATACAAGGGATGCCCAAAAGCAGAGCCCCAAAAGCTTTTAAAATAAAAAGCATCAGTTCTCTCTCTTTCTCATATTGTAGAGAAAAAGCAAAATTTGCGTCGCTCATCATTTAAAAAAAAAAAAAAAAAAAAAAGCCTCCGCGATTTCCAGAAATTAGGGTTTTTGGCAAAAATTAGGGTTTGCAGGAATTTTAGGGTTTCTGGCAGAAATTAAGGTTTCTACTGTCCGTAGCCACGTCATCACTTTGTGACATCTTTGCCTCGTGTTTACTGGGTAGAGGCGTGCAACATGGCGGTTTACATCTAGAACCGTTCTCCTACCCATGCTTTGTAGGATATGACTCCTTATCAGGCTTACTATGGGCGCAAGCCCTCAGTCTCACACTTTCGAGTTTTTGAGTGTCTGGCCTTTGTCCATGTGCCAAAGGAGAAGCAACAGAAGTTAGATTTTAAGGCGAAGAAGCTCATCTTCTTGGGCTATTCACGAGAGTCTGACGGATACCGACTTACGATCGTGACGCCAAGACCACCACAGTTAGTCGTGATGTGGCTTTCATGGAGCTCTTCAACACACCTACAGAGGGGGCATCATTCAAGCCTATACCTTCTCTATCTCCTCCTCGTCCACCTCCTACACCTTATCCTATCCTTGTTCCTGTTCTTGTTCCCTCTATACCACAGCCAGTTACAACTTACTTCACCCGATCATGTCATGTCAGATTTCGATTCTGATGTGGATGACGGTTCTGAGGTTCTCCTTCGGTGGAGGCGGTCCCACCTCGTAAGGAGAAGTTAGTTCCTGGTTGGCTTTACTCTACGGTTTTTCCTCTAGCGAAGTTACCAGACCCGCAAACCCTGGACAGCCTTGACGTTCTGCACGCCTCAAGGACAGGCAAGTTTATGATGGCCAGAGTTCGTGGACTTCGTACTCATGTCTCAGATTTAGGCTTCACTAGTTGAGCATTCCTTGGTGGAGGAAGCACTCCAACATGATTGCTGGAAGTGTGCCATGCAGATAGAGATGGACGCTAGCGAGCAGAATAAAACCTGGACTTTGGTTCCCAGGCCCAACAAGCGGAAGGTGGTTTCTACGAAATGGATTTTCAAGACAAAGTACAAGGCCAATGGTACCCTCGACAAACACAAGGTGAGACTTGTTGCTCGGGGTTTCACACAGCGACCAGGCGTCGACTTTGACGAGACCTTTGCTCCCACCGCTCGCATGACTATCATACGCACAGTGTTTGCTCTCGCAGCAAACTTTGGTTGGTCTATCTTTCGGATGGATGTCAAAAGTGCGTTTCTGAATGGAGATTTGGATAACGAAGTTTATATGGAGCAACCTCTTTGTTTCGTATACTAGGCAAGGAGGATTGGGTCTATCAGTTGTGGAAAACATTGTATGGATTGAAGCAGGCTGGATGACAGTGGTACCTCACACTTGACCAGTTTCTCGTGAAGCTGGGGTTATGGCGTACCTCATCAAATTCCAATTGTTATGTTGTCTCCGATGGCTCTTTGGTTGCGATAGTGATTGTCTATGTAGACGATCTCATTTTCACAGGCTCTTGGACCAGCAGGATCAAGTTGATCATGAAAGCTATGGAGACGCGTTTCGAGATGACTGATCTTGGGCTTCTTCACTATTTTCTTGGATTCCAGATTTTTCAGACACCAGACAACATCTTCTTTTCTAAGCGGAAGTATGCGAATGCTATCCTGGAGAGATTCCAGATGACAGGTTGCAGACCGATTGGCACTCGTCTTGAGCCCGGAGAGTGAAAGCGCGAAGCAGAGGCTACGCGCGGTGAAGGAGTGCAAGATTGGGCCAGATGTAGCCAGGCGTGAGTGCAGGAGGGGGTAGCTCTAGGGATCGAAATTTGCACAGAGAGAGAGGCTCGTACATTTTGGGAAAACTCACTTGTGTTGAGTTGTGGGTTTTCCACTTTTATTACAAGTGACTTTGAAAATGTGGCCAATTTCACATTGAACTTGAACAAAGCATAAAAATATACATAGAGTGTACATAAGGGGTTATTTAAGGCCTTTAACCCAACAACCTCCCACTTAAAGGCATAAATGACGCCTTTAAGTTAACCAACTCCCACCAGCTGTATGCAATGCTCGTGTTGAGCTTTAGCAAGACTCTTGGTGAGAACATTTTTAGGGTTATCTTGTGTATGGATCTTAGTCAAAGTGACTAGACCATCCTCTAATACCTGTCGTATGAAGTGGTACCGCACATCTATGTGTTTGATCCGCGCATGAAACATGGCATTTTTGGCTAGATAGACAGCACTCTGGCTATCACAACCCAAAACTGGAGTATGAGCAAGCATGCCAAGTTCTTTTGCAAGTCTGCCCAACCAAATGGCCTCTTTTGAGGCCTCTGTGGCTGAAATGTATTCAGCCTCAGTAGTACTCAGTGCCACAATTTTGTACCTAGAACACCAAGAGACTGCACCACCAGCAATAGCAAATACATATCCACCGATAGATTTCTTGGTATCCATGTCACCTTCCATGTCTGCATCACAATATCCCTGCAACTTTAAGTCACTTTTACCATAACAAATACACTTTGATTGTGTACCTTGCAAACATCTCAGAATGCATTTGACAGCTTCCCAATGCACTTTGTCAGGATTCGACATGTATGGATTAACAACTCCCACTGCATAAGCAATGTCGGGTCGAGTTGCAACCATAGGATACATAAGAGAACCACAAGTTGATGCATAAGGGATTTCCTTCATTGCATTCAATGCCACCTCATCCTTTGGGCAATCTGCTTTGCTAAGCTTGGTGTATGGAGGTAAAGGTACTCCAAGAGGCTTAGCATTAGCCATATTAAATCTGTTAAGTACTTTAGCAATTTACTTTTCTTGAGATAAAAACAACAATTTCAGCTTTCTATCTCTTTTAATACGCATGCCCAAAATATGCTCTGCATCACCCAAATCCTTCATAGCAAATGCTGAATTTAGCTTACGCTTCAGAGCATCAAGACTAGTCCTATGTTTCCCAGCAGTAAGCAACATGTCATCAACATATAGAACAAGTATGATGGGACTACCATCTTTATCCTTTTTCGTATAGAAACAATGATATGCATGGCTGCGTTTAAAGCCTTGAGACAACATAAAAGTGTCAAACTTCTTATACCATTTCCGTGATGCAGTGTCTCAAACCATACAGAGCCCTTTTCAGTGTGCATACTAGTTCCTCGCGTGTAGGAACTACAAAACCCTCAGGTTGTTTCATGTATATATCCTCAATGTCACCATGCAAAAACGCTGTCTTTACATCCATTTGATTCAATTCGAAATCAAGCACCGTAATGAGAGCAAAAAGGACACGTAACGTTGTAAGCTTTACAACAAGGGGAAAAGATTTCTTGAAACCAATTCCTTCTTTTTGTGCATATCCTTTTGCAACCAATCTTGCCTTGTACTTGGGTTTTTCATCCACAATCTTAATCTTGTACACCCATTTGTTAGGAAGAGTCTTTCTCCCTTTAGGCAATGGCACAAGATCCCAAGTATCATTTGCATACAAGGATTTCATTTCCTCTTGCATGACAAGCTCCCACTTACTGCTTGACTCACATGACTTAGCCTCTTTATAAGTAAGAGGTTCACCCTCATCTGTTAACATTACATGATGCACAGAGGGACTAAATCTCTACGGTTGCCTTCTCAAACGAGTTGACTTGCGTACTCAATGATCTACTTTCTCAGGTAACGGTTCTACATCTTGAGGCAACTCATTTTCAGCCCTATCATGCTGTTGAAAATCATTTTCAGCCAATTCAGGTGGCTGTCCATCCTCATTAGGCACATCAATATCATGTCCTACCTCTTTTGTTTTAACTTTAACAGGCTGATTATCAATTTCAGCTTGCGGTAATGCATCATGAGGCTCTTTCTCTACAACAATGGGTGGCACGAAAGGCTGAAATCTGACTGTTTTCTTGTTAGCATCAGATTTTGTAGCATTCTTAAGCAATTTTGCCTCATTGAACACTATATCTCGGCTGCGAATTACCTTTCTAAGTTGTGGTAACCACACTCTATAGCCATCTCACCTTCTTCCCCATAACCTAGGAAGACTCCTTGAATGGACTTCAATCAAGCTTTCTTCTCAAGTCATTGCGTACATGAACAAAAGCTTCGCAACCAAATACTCTCAAATGATCATAAGAAGCAGGTTTGCCATACCAAACCTCCTCTGGAATGTCATTTTTCAGCATACTATTCGGAGAGCGATTGCAAATATGAACTACAGTTTTTAATGCCTCTTCCCAAAACTCTTGGGAAAGATTAGCGGTGGACAACATGCAACGTACTCTCTCACATAAAGTACGGTTGTACCTCTCAGCCACACCATTTAAAGACGGATTATAAGGGGTTGTCAACTCCCTTTTAATCCCATTATCATCACAAAAACGCTGAAATTCAGCTGATACATATTCTCCTCCATTGTCCGACGACCTAAGACATTTAAGCTTAGCACTCTTTTGAGTAGTGACAAAAGCATGAAACTTCTTAAAAGCATTAAAAGTCTCACTCTTACTTTTCAACAAATGCACCCATCCTTTCCTAGTACATTCATCAATGAATGTAACAAAATACAATGCACCACCAAAAGACTTAACAGGCATAGTGCATACATCAGAGTGAATAAGATCAAGAGGATTAGCTTTGCGAGAGACACCAGAGTAATAAGAAGGTTTCTTTTGCTTTCCATAAAGACAATCGTTACAAGAATCCAAGTTTTTGCCTTTTACATCAATCCTCTTCAGAGAGGAAAGCACATCAATACCTCTTTGGCTCATATGGCCAAGTCTCTTATGCCACAATTCTGTATGTAAAGCAACTTCAACAACAACAAGAAACTTGCTAGGCAAAGCTTTACATCAAAGATAGTACAAAGTATCTCTTTTAGACCCTTTTGCAACAAGCATAGAGCCCTTAAGCAACTTCCATGAACCCCCAACAAAGATGGTAGTAAAACCATGTGCATCTAATTGGCCAACAGATAGCAAACTTTTCTTAATGCGTGGTACAAACCTGATATCATTCAATACAAGCTCTTGACCATTGTTAAGAGCCAAACGCACAGTACCCATTCCCTCAATATTGTAAGCAAACTTATCACCAAGGTACACCTTGCTATACTTGCCTGCAGTATATGTAGCAAAACACTCCAAAGATGGAGTCACAAGGAAAGACGCATGTCACAAAGCGGGCACCACGTGCCAATAGAAAAGAACAGACTGAACAGACTTTTAACACTTCAATATCAACTGAACTGAAAGAGAAAGAGACGACACGCGACACGGAGTGGCGGAATTCCACCCCAGAGAGTATTGGCCCCAAACCTTGGCGCCCCTTTCGGTATTTCTTTATATTGCATCATCAAAGTACAAGCCGGTACTCCAGACTCTGCGCATCCCAGAGAATGAGCCCTAGCCTCATATTTAAAGGCCCTTGGCCTAAAAAGCAGTTTACATGAAAAGCTTTCAAACTCAAAAGCTTCTGGTTCAAAAAGCAGTTTACATGAAAAGCTTTCAAACTCAAAAGCTTCTGGTCCAAAAAGCAATGCCAAAAGTTGCTAGCGTAAATCACGGAAATCCGTACAGCCTGCCACGTCATCATGTTAGCACAATTTTCGGAAATCAGCCACGCTGTTGCAGTTTTAGGGTTAGGGTTTTCAGAATTAGGGTTTTTGACAGAAATTAGGGTTAGGGTTTTCTGCTCTCGGACAACCACGTCATCACATTGTGACACTTCTTCTGTTACTTGTTCTTCTTAGGGTTTAGGCTCCCCGGCCACATCTGTAAGTTGGCTCCATTCTTTAGGCTTTGACACGTCAGCAGTTTGTTACAACGCACCAGAATCTACTATCCAAGACTGGGATAGGCCATCATTAGCACTAAGCAATGCATCAATGACATCTTTCTTCGAGATAAGCATGTCTCTTCTGCATTAGCTATCACCAAATATGAGGGGCATGAAGCCGCAACCAAAATTTTTACGTCGTCTGACAACTCCTCAATGACCACACTGGAGGACACATTTGCATTCTGAGCGTCCTTAAAGGAATCACATGCTGATTTTGTCCCTTTCTTCTCATCTTTCTTCTTCTTCTCTTACGCTTCCTTCTTCCTATCCTGCTCTTTCTTAAAATACCTGCAATCGGGTTTCTTGTGACCTTTTCTGCTAAATTGATAGTAAGTGACATTCTTATCCTTTGTCTTTCTCTTACTTCTATTTTGAGTCCTGTTGCCCGCATCACGCTTTTGATTTCTACCTCTTGCATTGTAGGCAGAACTGCCTCCTTCCCCAGTAGACTTGTGTTTAATCTCTTCATTGAGAATAGACCCTCTCACACCATTATACGTGAGGGTGGGACTGCTACTGAAGGAGACAACCAATGTTTCTCAAGTATCTGGCAATGTCATAAGCAAGAAAATAGCTTTCAGCTTATCATCAAATTGCTGAAGCCCACTATCTTGCAACTAACTCAACACACCTGTAAAAACACTCCAATGCTTAGAAGCTGACTTCGTGTCATCAAGCTGCATTATTCACCAACTTTCGCATCAAATGCACGTGGTTCACAGACGTGGTGTTCTCGTAATTGGCCTTTAGCTTTTGCCATATTGCATAAGCAGAGTCCAAACGCTTGATGTCCTTCAAAATATCATCATTGATAGCCATTTTGATGTAGGCCATAGCCTTCTTATTCAACCGGGTCCACTCTTTGTCAGACAAACCTTGCGGCTTATTCTCTTCCAATGCATCTTCACAATCCTTTAAGAAAAGGATACCTTGCATACATTCTTGCCAGAGGTCGAAGCTTTGACCATCGAACCGTTTGATTTCCATTAAACTTTTAGTGTCAGATACGGTAGAAGCCATCTTAACTCAACCACAAGTGTGTATACAAGAGAGATGCAACAAGTTGAAAATTTCAGCAAATAGGAGCAACCACAAGACTTTGCATACGATAGACCACAATTTCTTTACATGAAACTGTCCAAATCTGAATTTAAAGCTGAATATGCGATTTAATCACTGAAATCCTTGCACAAAACATCAATACATGTGATTCCACAAATTTGGTGCACCTGCGTAGTGCTGTTTTAACATGTAATAACCTGTAAATCACCTGTTTTGACCTAAAAACAACTTGTTTTGGGCTGTTTTGGTGACCTCCTTGACCCCGAAAGCGAGGCGCTTCGCGATGGAAGTGAAAATTGTCGTGGGAGAACAAATTTTAACTTGCTGTCCAGCAAACTGCGCAGGTCTTATTTTGAACCCTAGAGCTCTGATACCAGTTGAAAGCGCGAAGCAGAGGTTATTGGGAGATGCGCGCGGTGAAGGAGTGCAGGATTTGGCCGGATGTAGCCAAGCGTCAGTGCAGGAAGAAATTTGTAGAGAGAGAGAGGCTCGTATGTTTTGGGAAAACTCACTTTTGTTGAGTTGTGGGTTTTCCACTTTTATTATAAGTGACTATAAAAATGTGGCCAGGTTGAATGTGAACCTGGACAAAGTATAAAAATGTATATAAAGTATACATAAGAGGTTATTTAGGGCCATTAACTCAACAGAGAGAACGTATCGCTTCACGATCCTTCCCCACCGATTAACTTGGAGTAGTATAGGAATGTTGTTGGCTGCCTCGTATGGCTGACTTATTCCCGGCTAGACATCGGCTACACAGTTTCTGTGTAACAGACTTGGACACTCAAAGTCAAGAATCAACCGCGACAGCACCAAATAACCACTTCAAAACAATTCACAGATCACAATAGATTTGCACTGGCCCGACGGAGTTCCGTGCCTAGAGATATTGGCCCCAAAGACTAGCGCCCCTTTCGGTATTTCTTTTTATATAAATCAGATCAAAGTACAAGAGAGTGGCTAAGGTCTCACTCTCAGACTCTGCGTCCAGATGCTCTGAGAAGTGAAGCCCTCACCATTTACTTAAAGATACAAGGGATGCCCAAAAGCAGAGCCCCAAAAGCTTTAAAAAAAAAAACATCAGTTCTCTCTCTCTCTCTTAGAGAGTCTTTTGTCTTTTTTAAAGAAAAAAAATCAAAATTTGCGTCGCTCATCATTTAATTTTTTTTTTCTCCACGATTTCCGGAAATTAGGGTTTCTGGCAAAAATTAGGGTTTCCAAGAATTTTAGTGTTTTTGACAGAATTAGGGTTTCTGCTGTCCGCCACATCATCACTTTGTGACATACCACCCTCTTGAAAGCATTGTAATCGACCGCGATTACGCCTGCAAAACAGACAAAAGCTATAAACCGTCTTAGCAGACACTGACTGTTAGTACCTACGTACTAGGAACACACATCTAAGCACATGTACAAAATCGACAGTCACATCACACGACATCTCCAGACATCACAGGACATCACATGACATTCAACATTCATTCGGATCTTAGACCATGATTTATCGGCAATGTAGCTAGCAATCACATCTAGGTCCAATCGGGACCTCAACGATGTCCGATTGACTAACCCCTATTGCAACCATGTCTATTCGAGATCAATCAGACCAAAATGCTGCAGTCATTTCGTCTATCAGTTCCTGCACTCAAAAGAAGTCGAGAACAACTCAGTATCATTATCAGGAATTCCATTTCATGAAGTCATACAACAGAATACTCTCAGCTCTCAGTATCCCTGAAGCTCAAAGAGGCATCAGTGACTCTAGTATCAAAATCGAGGCATCTGTTGACAAGGGAGCGGAGTGACTCCCCTCTTGTGCATCCCACTGCACCAGATCTCCGGCCAAGCTGAATTCTGGGTTCCGTTTGGAGTAGACTATGCTAAACCAAAACATCGAGGTAAAGTTTCACAATCCGAGGAGTATCTGATAGGTCCTCCTCCTCCATCCACTTCGCATCAAATGCAGGAAAGTTCTTGAACTTAACCAAGAACCGCCTTCGGACTTTACCGTTCTTCGTATCGTTATGTGCCAAAATCTGTTCAGGAACAAGGATCTCCTTGTTTTCTTCCACTTCGGGTTGCTCATCAGGCTCCCCATCATCAGGCACATCACCCTTAACAGATTTCAAGAGACTCACATGCAATGCATTGTGAATCCTCCAAGTATCTGGCAGTTTCAATCGGAAGGAGACATCATTTATCTTGTCAGTGATCTGGAAAGGTCCGTAGTATCGCATACTAAGCTTTGGAAAAAGCCTCTCCTTTCCCTTTTTCTTTCGTAGGCGTGTCTTCTCAAAACGTAAGAGCACCCAATCATCCTCCTTCAATTTCAAGTCGCGACGATGGCGATCCGCTGCCTTTTTCTGTCGTTCTTGAGACTCCTGCAAAGTCTCGCGAACCTTGGCAAAAGCCGTATCCAAATCTCGCGAATATTCATCCGCTTCAAATATCTAATCTTCGTGCTCAGGAAGGATGGAACCTTCGAGCAATTTCAACAATCTCACATGGCGTCTTCCCCGTCGAAGAGTGTATCGTGTTATTGTAGTCAAATTCCACCAAAGGTAAGTTCTTTTTCCATTGAGTCTTCTGATCCGAGATACAAGACTTCAATAAATCTAAAATCACTGAATTGGCAATCTCAAATTGCCCTTCAGTCTGCAAGTGGAACGATGACGAGAACTGCAACTGCGTGCCAATGTTCTCCCAAATTGCCTTCCAAAACTAACTCATAAATCTGGGGTCTCTGTCAGAGACAATCGTCTCAGACGCGCCATGTAATCGGAAAATCCTCGTGATCATTCTGGGTTCTCGGGAGATCAAAAATGAAATCCATTTCAATACTTTTCCAGGGGCAGGTGGGTATGGGTAAAGGCTTTAACAATCCCTGTGCCTTATTCTTGTCAAAATTGACCTTCTGGCATACTAAGCAATTGCGTACAAACTCTTTCACATCCTTTTTGAGTCTCGGCCCAAAGAAGTATCTCTCTACTCCCTTCATGGTGGTAGCAATGCCGCGATGACTCGTAAAAGGTGGACAGTGGTATTCAGTCATAACCTTTTCCCTCAACGGTTGTGTAACGCACAACATAGTCTTTTTCATCAAGTAGCCTTCCCGAAGAGAGTATCCAGCTATTGTCGCCCCATCCCGTATCCGTGTGCAAAATCTGTATCTGTGGCATACTGATCGACCATATCCTCGAAGCTCCTATGATGTATCGCGGACATAGCCAGATCCAACGGCTTGCAAGACAAAGCATCTGCCACCACATTCTTCTGTCCCTGCTCATGGACAATCTGGAAGTGAAACTGTGACAAGATGTTCGCCCACCACATCTGCTTTTCCGAAAGCTGCTTCTGTGACAAGAAATAGCGCAAACTCTGATGGTCTGTAAAGACAGTAAAACCCGCTCCGAGCAGGTAGTGCCGCCACTGAGTAAGAGCATGGATCACTGCCAAAAGCTCTTTCTCATATATCTGTGCTGTCATCTCCGGCCTAGAGAACAATCGGCTGTCGTAAGCAATGACATGGCCTTCTTGCATCAAGACCGCACCCAGACTACGACCACAAGTATCACAAAATACTTCAAATGACTTCTGCAAGTACGGCAAAGTCAAATGTGGTCCTGTATTCAATTTCTCTTTCAATGTCTGAAAGGCAGTCACCTCTGTGGGTCCCCACGAGAAAGGTACTCCTTTCTGTGTCAAAATATGCAAAGGGAAAGCAACCTCTGCAAACTTTCGTATGAACCGCATGTAGTACGAACACAATCCCAAGAAGCTTCTAACTTCATGTACATTCCTTAAATCGGGCGAATCATGGATAGTGTGCATTTGCACTCCTGCTGCTGACACACTATGTCCGAAAAAGTGTATCTCTTGTAGGAAAAATTCACTTTTCTTCGCATTAATCAGTAACTTGTGATCTTGTAATGCCTGAAAGACTTGAAGCAGATGATCTCTGTGTTCTGCCTCATTCTTGGAGAAAACAATGATATCGTCAAAGAAAGTGCCAACAAATAGCCTGTACTCTCAAAAAATCCTGTCCATCATCCGGTTAAATGTCGCAAGAGCATTGGTTAAGCCCAAAGGCATCACCAAAAACTCAAATAACCCAAAAGTCGTCCGAAAAGCTGTCTTGTAGACATCTCTGGGCGCTATCCTGATCTAATGATATCCACTCTTCAAGTCAATCCTGCTAAAGCACGAGGATCCGTGTAACCTGTTGAGTATATCATCGATCCTAGGAATCGGAAATCTGTTCTTGATGGTGATTTCGTGAGAGTCCTATAATCGATGCACATTCTCCAAGATCCGTCTTTCTTCAAAACCAACAACACTGGAGAGCAATACGGTGAAGCACTAGGCTGGACAAGACCCTTTTGCAAGAGGTCTTTCACTGGGTTCATAATCTTTTCATTCTGTACTCGGCTCACACGGTAAGGTGGCCGATTCGGTGGCATGCTTCCAGGTATCAGATCAATGGTTTGATCTTCAGGCCCTCTGAAAAGCAATCGGCATGAGGGTGGAGAAAAATCTTGGCGTACTTTTGATCAGGTCAAAACATATTGAACCTTTATCCATCGTTCAACTCTCTCCCAAAAGAATGAGTAAGACACTGAAGTTCATCAAGTACAATCTCTAAGCCCTTCATTTATCAAAGTCGCTTTCTCAGCTCGGTAGTCAACCACGGCGTAGTTCTTGTGGTACCTAGGGATCCTGAGTAGAACGTCACTCCGCTGCTCTGAACACCCCTGTCATTGCAAACGAAGTTTTCCAATGCTCGGTGTAATGGCAACATCCCATCCGGGTGCCAGTTGAACTACCTCCGCCTGTGGCGTCAGTCTGTCGGGCGTAATTCCAAATCGAGCTGCCAATTCCAAGTGAAAAGAAGTTGGCCTTGGCTCCTTCAAAAGAGCTTCCTGATCCTTCACTTTGCCCCAAAAGTGGCAAAGTTTGTACTCTCATTCATTAGATTCGGTGCAGGTCCCACGCCATGTGGTACCAGTTTTGCTTTTCTATCTGCCTTTTCTGCCACGTTCCTCAACTACTCTCGAACTCTCAGGGCTATCGTCGTCTTTATCATTCTGTTCTTTTTGTGCCTTTTTAGGGCACTTTGCAGAGATATGTCCATTTTCCCTGCATCCAAAGCACTTCCCCTCTCTGATGAAGCGAGCTCTCTCCTCAGGAGTAAGCTTGGGTCGTGCATCCTTTTTCTCTGGGTTGCTCTTTTTCTTTCTACTTTCATTCCCAGAAGTTTGTTCGGCTCGTTGTGTCATGGCCTCATATGTGGGGTAGGTCAGACTCCCATAGTGAATGGCAAAGCCCCGCTTCCCATGACTCATCAGCTCCTGAATAGAAGCTGACTTATGTTCCAAGCAGTGATCTCGGATCTCTGTAGGTATACCCAAGGTAAACCGCTCAATCTGTTCTCTGAACAAGATCTTCTTGAATGAAGAGGCGGGTAGAAAAGAGCTCCAGAATCTTTCACAATAAGCATTGATTGTATCTTTCTTTGTCATCTGAAGATGGTTCCAAGCAGCTCGTACATCTCGTTCATATTCTTGCGTCAACCAAGAAGAAATAAAAAACTTCTTAAATTTCAGCCATTTAACTGGCGCTCTCTTGTTTAAAAGAAGCGTGGACCACCAAGTACGAGCATTCCCCTTAAAGTAAGAGGTAGCTCTCCGAATCTTGGAGTGCTCTGAATAGCGTCCTCCCGCAAAAGCGATGTCAAACTGCTGTATAAAAGACAAAGCCTTCGAAGCATCTGAGTATCTTGAAAAAGTATCAAACTTGATTGAGTGGCCACTTTCCTTAAACTCTCGGACTTTCTTGCTTTTATCTTCGAGAAAGTCATACTGGTTAGCTTTGTAAAAATTCTTCTTGTTCGCATAAAAGTTTCTGTCATCTGAATCTGAGCTGTCTGTAGACGAGTCCTCAGTAGAACTGTCAGTCTCTGGGCGAGATGTAGCCTTCTTTGCCTTTTTCATACCCTTTCCGAAGCTTTGTTTCTTGCTTCGCTTTTTACCTTTTCTGTCTTCTTCGCTCGAATCTGAAGAGCTAGAAGAATTGTGAGATGAAGAAGAAGAAGAAGAAGAAGAAGAAGAAGAAGAAGAAGAAGAACTCGGTACTCCTTCAAATGGAACACGCTTCTTCCGTTTCTTTGCCTTGTCAAAAGTCGACTGACGACCCAAATATCCCGGGAAGTCAGTGCTTGGCTCTGCTTTTTGCCGTGCTTTTTGGCTTTTCTTTGCGCGCCAAAAAGCTGAGCAATCCGTGCATCAACCACCTCTTCTAATTCCTTCTTTGAATATTTCTTGTGAGCAGAAGGTTTCTTGATAGTGGGTGTAGTGGTTTTCTGCCGTTGCTCATGCACTTCGTGAAAAGAAGTCTCACTCATATATTTTGCAAATTTTGGATCCTTCGCAAAATTGAGCATCATCTTCGTTGCATCGCCGATCAATTGACGACGCTTCATCTCTCTTTGCTCCTTCTGAGTAGGCCGAGGCGGGCCATACTCTCTTTCTGAATCTTTGTTGCGATCCCAACATGCATCTCCAGATGCAGAGGGAGTCGACTGATCCTTGCGTGAAGCCATAGGTGCCGCGGAAAAAATTTGGGGATCGGATTTCCTGTAGAAGAGAAATCGGCCGTGCTCTGATACCATTGTAGCAGACTTGGACACTCCAAGTCAAGAATCAACCGCGACAACACCAAATAACCACTTCAAAACAATTCACAGATCACAATAGATTTGCACTGGCCCGGCGGAGTTCCGTGCCTAGAGATATTGGCCCCAAAGACTGGCGCCCCTTTCGGTATTTCTTTTTATATTAATCAGATCAAAGTACAAGAGAGTGGCTAGGGTTTCACTCTCAGACTCTACGTCCAGATGCTCTGAGAAGTGAAGCCCTCACCACTTATTTAAAGATACAAGGGATGCCCAAAAGTAGAGCCCCAAAAGCTTTTAAAATAAAAAGCATCAATTCTCTCTCTCTCTTAGAGAGTCTTTTCTCTTTTTTTAACAAACAAAAAGCAAAATTTGCGTCGCTCATCATGTTTTTTTAAATTTATTTATTATTATTTTTTCAGCCGATTTCCGGAAATTAGGGTTTTGGGCAGAAATTAGGGTTTGCAGGAACTCTAGGGTTTCTGGCAGAAATTAGGGTTTCTAATGTCCGCCACGTCATCACTTTGTGACATTTTGTCCTCAGTTCCTTCAACACCCGACCTCGTCAGCGACATTGGCAGTGTGTCTAACGTACTTTGCGATACATCAGCGGCACCTTGGATCATGGTGTGTTCTATGGTCGCTCTAAGGGTTGCACCTTGGTTGGTGCGATTCAGATTGGGCAGGAAACCCAGATACTCGGCGCTCTACTATAGGAGTAGTTTTCACACTTGGCTCGGGACCCATTTCATGGAGTAGTAAGCGGCAACCCACTGTTGCGCTATCTTCTACAGAGGCGGAGTACAAAGCAGCGCTTGCTATGTTGCTTGTGAGGCCATATGGCTACGGAGATTACTGGAAGAGTTGTGTTTTCCCGAGACTGCTACGACTCGTCTTTGTGCGACAATCAGAGTTGCATTGCTATTGCCAAGAACCCTATCTTTCTTGTTAGGTGCAGCGGGTTGCGCTTTGCTCAAGATGAGTGCTCCGAAGTGTGCTCAAGGTTCCTTTTAATTCTTATGGAAGGGAGAGCCTTCCGTTCTTAATGGAAAGTGCTATGATTACAAACAAGTGAATGGACACTGTGCGTGCAAGTGTATGAGACTGAGAGATAGAGAGAGAAGAGAGATACGACACCAGAGACGTTGTAAAACCCTCCTCCGAAGGCCCCACTCTCGTCGGCGAGAGTGGTCTACTTATGATTGCACAAAGTGGTACAATGTTGATGCAATGGACTGATGCAACTTGGGACTATGCCGATGACGACGATGGGGACGACGACGACGACTTTAGGGCTGAAATCTGTGGTCTTCTATCTGCCGAATTTTGGGGCTGTTTCGGTGGCTGAAAATGACTGTTTTGGCTGCGTTTTCGAGGGCTGAGAATGACTATCTTCTACAACCAACTAGGGCTGAATCTACTGCAAATCTTAACTGCTGAAAACGCTGCTCATCTGCTGCGATAAGGGCTGAAAACCAAAAACGCTGGGCTGACTGCTAGCGTTAGTGAAAACGCTTGACCATCTGGGATTGTTGGCGATGTTGGTAAGGCTGAAAACGCCAAGGTCATGGGGAGATTGGTGATGAAGAAAATCTGCAACCGCCGGGCTATGGTTGATGGGGGAAACTGAAAACGCTAGGCTGAGTGAGGTCTTGGCGATGAAGAGGACCAAAAACGCTAGGGGTACTGATGGGGGTTCCTAATGAGAAGGTGCATGTTGAGCGGGAAGCTCCTGCTGCCTCTTCTGCCAGAAAGTGCTAACTTGGGTTTGCTTATATATTAACTTAGCAAAATTGCCCTACCTACTTTTGTTGGGAAGTCACTTAAAAATAATAAGTGAAAAATGTCAAAAGTAGGGAAAATAGGCTAAATGCACTGGAAAATTCCCCTAACTAATTCTAATGGATTCTCATGGGAATTCTGATGATCATGCAGTGTGCAACCAGAGGATATGCATCTACACTAAGTGACTGGGCATGCACGGTCTATGAATAGACACACAAAAGTGCCAGATCACTTCTAAATCTAGACTGACTGGTGTCACAAAAATATGGAAGCGTAAACTGACGTTTAATTGCACTTCAAATACTCAAGAGAATTAGAGGGAGAGAGAAAACTTGACACTCCATTGGGGACCAGAAGATGGGCTGGTCCCCCCCCCATAAAGAGAATATCTTTATTACTAAGGGAGAATCTTTACAAGCACAGGAACGGGGCATACGCCCGTCCTCTATTCTTTCTTCTGTTCTGTTCTGACTACTGATTGAGAGAGTGTTTCCACTTTCTTTCTGCTTAGGGGATTTCCCATCTTCTGCGAGACTGGTTGGAAGCTCTCGAAAAGAGAGTCTATCTTCCAAAACAGCTCATCGGAAGCTCTCACAGAGGAGAGTCCATCTTCCGTTATGTGTTGCCTTCATGCTCATTCATTCATGCATCGAACACAAAAGAGAAACAAGCAAAATGCACACGCACATGCTTGCTGTAATTTTCTGCACATAACCTGAAATTCTTACCTGTGCACACCCCTACGCCGAAACAGAGGTCTTCTTCGCGATGGAATCGCGCCAAACTTGATGTAGACTTAGGATAAGGAGAGAGAAGAGAATTTCTATGGCTGATCTGCTGAAAACAGCCCTAATCGAGGTGATTAGGGGCTGAAAACAGAGAATTACAGCAGCCGTTGTAACAGACTTGGACACTCCAAGTCAAAAATCAATTGCGACAGCACCAAATAACCACTTCAAAACAATTCACAGATCACAATAGATTTGCACTGGCCCGGCGGAGTTCCGTGCCTAGAGATATTGGCCCCAAAGATTGGCGCCCCTTTCGGTATTTCTTTTTATATTAATCAATCATCAAAGTACAAGAGAGCGGTTAGGGTTTCACTCTCAGACTCTGCATCCAGATGCTCTGAGAAGTGAGGTCCTCACCACTAATATAAAGGTTACAAGGGATGCCCAAAAGCAGAGCCCCAAAAGCTTCAAATCAAAAGCAATTGCTCTCTCTCTCACAGAGAGTCAAAACATGAAAGCAAAAGCATTCTCTCTCTCTTTCTCATTTAGGTAGAGAAAAAGCGAAATTTGCGTCGCTCATCATTTTCCAAATTTTTTTTTTTTATAATAATAATAATAATCCGCCTCTGCGATTTTCGGAAATTAGGGTTTGCAAGAATTTTAGGGTTTTTGGCAGAAATTAGGGTTTCTGGTGTCCGCCACGTCATCACTTTGTGACATACCCCACTCTTGAAAGCATCGTAATCGACCGCGATTACGCCTGCAAAACCGACAAAAGCCATAAACCGTCTTAGCAGACACTGACTGTTAGTACCTACGTACTAGGAACACACATCTAGCACATGTACAAAATCGACAGTCACATCACACGACACCACCAGACATCACATGACATTCAACATTCATTCGGATCTTAGACCATGATTTATCGGCAATGTAGCTAGCAATCACATCTAGGTCCAATCGGGACCTCATCGATGTCCGATTGATTAACCCCTATTGCAACCATGTCTATTCGACATCAAGTAGACCAAAATGCTGCATTCATTTCGGCTATCAGTTCCTGCACAAACAAGAAGTCAAGAACAAATCAGTATCATAATCAGGAATTCCATTTCATAAAGTCATCCAGCAGAATACTGTTAGCTCTCAGTATCCCTGAAGCTCAAAGAGACATCAGTGACTTTAGTATCAAAATCGAGGCATCTGTTGACAAAGAAGCGGAGTAACTCCCCTCTTGTGCATCCCACTGCACCAGATCTTCGGCCAAGTTGAGTTTCTGGGTTCCGTTTGGAGTAGACTATGCTAAACCAAAACATCGAGGTAAAGTTTCACAATCCGAGGAGTATCTGATAGGTCCTCCTCCTCCATCCACCTCGCATCAAATGCAGGAAAGTTCTTGAACTAAACCAAGAACCGCCTTCGGACTTTACCTTTCTTCGTATCGTTATGTGCCAAAATCTGTTCAGGAACAAGGATCTCCTTGTTTTCTTCCAATTCGGGTTGCTCATCAGGCTCCCCATCATCAGGCACATCACCCTTAACAGATTTCAAGAGACTCACATGCAATGCATTGTGAATCCTCCAAGTATCTGGCAGTTTCAATCGGAAGGAGACATCATTTATCTTGTCAGTGATCTGGAAAGGTCCGTAGTATCACATACTAAGCTTTGGAAAAAGCCTCTCCTTTCCCTTTTTCTTTCTTAGACGTGCCTTCTCAAAAGTAAGAGCACCCAATCATCCTCCTTCAGTTTCAAGTCGCGACGATGGCGATCCGCTGCCTTTTTCTGTCGTTCTTGAGACTCCTGTAAAGTCTCGCGAACCTTGGCAAAAGCCGTATCCAAATCTCGCGAATATTCATCCGCTTCAAATATCTAATCTTTCGTGCTCAGGAAGGATGGAACCTTCGCAGCAGTTTCAACAATCTCACATGGCGTCTTCCCCGTCGAAGAGTGTATCGTGTTATTGTAGGCAAATTCCACCAAAGGTAAGTTCTTTTTCCATTGATTCTTCTGATCCGAGATACAAGACTTCAATAAATCTAAAATCACTGAATTGGCAATCTCAAATTGCCCTTCAGTCTGCAAGTGGAACAATGACGAGAACTGCAACTGCGTGCCAATGTTCTCCCAAATTGCCTTCCAAAACAAACTCATAAATCTGGGGTCTCTGTCGGAGACAATCGTCTCAGACGTGCCATGTAATCGGAAAATCATCGTGATCATTCTGTGTTCTCGGGAGATCAAAAATGAAATCCATTGCAATACTTTCCCAGGGGTGGGTGGGTACGGGTAAAGGCTGTAACAATCCCTGTGCGTTATTCCTGTCAAACTTGACCTTCTGGCATACCAAGCAACTGCGCACAAACTCTTCCACATCCTTTTTGAGTCTCGGCCCAAAGAAGTATTTCTCTACCCCCTTCATGGTGGTAGCAATGCCGCGGTGACCTGTAAAAGGTGGATAGTGGCATTCAGTCATAACCTTTTCCCTCAACGGCTGTGTAACGCACAACATAGTCTTTTTCATCAAGTAGCCTTCCCGAAGGGAGTATCCAACTACTGTCTCGCCATCCCGTATCCGCGTGAAAATATCTGCAAAATCTATATCAGTGGCATACTGATCGACCATATCCTCGAAGCTCCTATGATGTATCGCGGAAATAGCCAGAACCAACGGTTTCCGAGACAAAGCTTCTGCCACCACATTCTTCTGTCCCTGCACATGGACAATCTGGAAGTGGAACTGTGACAAGATGTTCGCCCACCGCATCTGCTTTTCGGAAAGCTGCTTCTAGGACAAGAAGTAGGGCAAACTCTGATGGTCTGTAAAGACAGTAAAACCCGCTCCGAGCAGGTAGTGCCGCAACTGAGTAAGAGCATGGATAACCGCCAAAAGCTCTTTCTCATAGATCTGTGCTGTCATCTCCGGCCTAGAGAACAAACGGCTCTCGTAAGCTATGACATGGCCTTCTTGCATCAAGACCGCACCCAGACTACAACCACAAGCGTCACAAAATACTTCAAATGACTTCTGCAAGTCTGACAAAGTCAAATCTGGTCCTGTAGTCAATTTCTCTTTCAATGTCCGAAAGGCAGTCACCTCAGTGGGTCCCCACGAAAAGGTACTCCTTTCTGTGTCAAGGTATGGAAAGGGGAAGCAACCTCTACAAACTTTCTATGAACCGCCTGTACAGTCCCAAGAAGCTTCTAACTTCATGGACATTCCTCAAATCGGGCCAATCACGGATAGTCTCTATTTTGCCGGGTCCATTTGCACTCCTGCTGTTGCTGACACAATGTGTCTCAAAAAAGTGTATCTCTGGTAGGAAAAATTCACTTTTCTTTTTTGCATTAATCACTAACGTGTGATCTCGTAATGCCTGAAAGACTTGAAGCAGATGATCTCTGTGTTCTGCCTCATTCTTGGAGAAAACAATGATGTCGTCAAAGAAAGTGCAAACAAATAGCTTGTACTCTCGAAAAAAAAATCCTGTCCATCATTCGGTTAAATGTCGCAGGAGCATTGGTTAAGCCAAAAGGCATCACCAAAAACTCAAATAACCCAAAAGTCGTCTGAAAAGTTGTCTTGTAGACATCTCCTGGCGCTATCCTGATCTGATGATATCCACTCTTCAAGTCAATCCTGCTAAAGCACCAGAATCCTTGTAACGTGTCGAGTATATCATCGATCCTAGGAATCGGAAATCTGTTCTTGATGGTGATTTCGTTGAGAGTGCTATAATCGATGCACATTCTCCAAGATCCGTCTTTCTTCAAAACCAACAACACTGGAGAGCAATACGGTGAAGCACTAGGTTGGACAAGACCCTTTTCCAAGAGGTCTTTCACTGAGTTCATAATCTTTTCATTCTGTACTCGGCTCACACGATAAGGTGGCCGATTCGGTGGCGTGCTTCCAGATATCAGATCAATGGTATGATCTTCAGGCCCTCTCAAAAGCAATCGGCATGAGCGTAGAGAAAAAAAGATCTTGGCGTTCTTTTCTTCAGGTCAAAACATATTCAACCTTTATCCATTGTTCAGTTCTCCCAAAAGAATGAGTAAGAAAACTGAAGTTCATCAAGTACAATCTCTAAGGCCTTCATTTATCAAAGTCGCTTTCTCGGCCCGGTAGTCAACCACGGCGTAGTTCTTGTGGTACCAAGGGATCCCGAGTAGAACGTCACTCGCGTGCCCTGAACACCCCTGTCATTGCAAACGAAGTTTGCCAATGCTCAGTGTAATGGCAACATCCCATCCGGGTGCCAGTCGAACTACCTCCGCCTATGGCGTCAGTCTGTCGGGCGTAGTTCCAAATCGAGCCGCCAATTCCAAGTGAAAAGAAGTTGGCCTTGGCTCCTTCAAAAGAGCTTCCTGATCCTTCACTTTGCCCCGAAAGCGGCAAAGTTTGTACTTTCATTCATTAGATTCGGTGCAGGTCCCACGCCATGTGGTACCAGTTCTGCTTTTCTATCTTCCTTTTCTGCCACATTCCTCAGCTGCTCTCGAACTCTGAGACCTGTCGTCGTCTTTATCATTCTGTTCTTTCTGTGCCTTATCAGGGCACTTTGCGGAAATATGTCCATGTTCCCCGCATCCAAAGCACTTCCCCTCTCTGATGAAGCGAGCTCTCTCCTCAGGAGTAAGCTTGGGTCGTGTATCATTTTTCTCTGGGTTGCTGTTTTTTCTTTCTACTTTCATTCCCATAAGTCTGTTCGGCTCGTTGTATCATGGCCTCATCTGTGGGGTAGGTCAGACTGCCAGAGTGAATGTAAAAGCCCCGCTACGCATGACTCATCAACTCCTGAATAGAAGCTGACTTTTGTTCCAATCAGTGATCTCGGATCTCTGTAGGTAGACCCAAGGTAAACCGTTCAATCTGTTCTCTGAATGAGATCTTCTTGAATGAAGAGGCGGGTAGAAAAGAGCTCCAGAATCTTTCACAATAAGAATTCACTGTATCGCTCTTGGTCATCCGGAGATGGTTCCAAGCAGCTTGTATATCTCGCTCAAACTCTTGAGTCAACCAAGAAGAAACAAAAAGCCTCTTGAATTTCAGCCATGTAACTGGCACAGTCTTGCTTAATAGAAGCGTGGACCACCAAGTACGAGCATTCCCCTTAGAGTAAGAGGCAGCTCTCCGAATCTTGGAGTGCTCTGAATAGCGTCCTCCCGCGAAAGCGATGTCAAACTGCTGTAAAAAAGACAGCCTTCGAAGCATCTGAGTATCTTGAAAAGTATCAAACTTGATCGAGTGGCCACCTTCCTTAAACTCTCGGACTTTCTTGCTTTCATCTTCGAGAAAGTCATACTGGTTGGCTTTGTAAAAAAAATTCTTCTTGTTCGCATAAAAGTTTCCGTCATCGGAATCTGAGCTGTCTGTAGACGAGTCCTGAGTAGAACTGTCAGTCTCTGGGCGAGATGTAGCCTTCTTTGCCTTTTTTCTTGCCCTTTCCGAAGCTTTGTTTCTTGCTTCGCTTTTTGCTTTTTCTGTCTTCTTTGCTCGAATCCAAGGAGCTAGAAGAACTGTCAGAAGAAGAAGAAGAAGAAGAACTGGGTACTCCTTCAAATCGAACACGCTTCTTCTGTTTCTTTGCCTTGTCAAATCTCGACCGACGAACCAAATATCCCGGGAAGTCAGTGCCTTTGTTCTGCTTTTTGCCGTGCTTTTTGCCTTTCTTTTGCACGTCGAAAAGCTGAGCAATCCGTGCATCAACCACGTTCTCCAGTTCCTTCTCCGTATATTTCTTGGAGGCAGAAGGTTTCTTAAGAGCGGGTTTCGGGAGTGGTGTTGTGGTTCTCTGCCACTCCGTCTGTACCTCTTCCAAAGAGGTCTGGTTCATATATTTTGCCAGCTTCGGGTCCTTGGCAAAATTGAGCATCATCTTTGTTGCATCGCCGATCAACTGGCGACGCTCTATCTCTCGCCGCTCCGCCTAAGTAGGCCAAGGCGGGCCATACTCTCTGCCGGAATCTTCGTTGTGATCCCAGCCCGCATCTCGAGATGCAGAGGGAGTCGACTGATCATTGCCTGAAGCCATAGGTGCCGCGGAAAAAAAATTCGGGGATCGGATTTCCCGTAGAAGAGAAATTGGCCGTGCTCTGATACCACTGTAACAGACTTGGACACTCCAAGTCAAGAATCAATTGCGACAGCACCAAATAACCACTTCAAAACAATTCACAGATCACAATAGATTTGCACTGGCCCGGCGGAGTTCCGTGCCTAGAGATTGGCCCCAAAGACTGGCGCCCCTTTCGGTATTTCTTTTTATATTAATCAATCATCAAAGTACAAGAGAGCGGTTAGGGTTTCACTCTCAGACTCTGCGTCCAGATGCTCTGAGAAGTGAGGCCCTCACCACTAATTTAAAGGTTACAAGGGATGCCCAAAAGCAGAGCCCCAAAAGATTCAAATCAAAAGCAATTGCTCTCTCTCTCTCTCACAGAGAGTCGAAACATGAAAGCAAAAGCTTTCTCTCTCTCTTTCTCAGTTAAGTAGAGAAAAAGCGAAATTTGCGTCGCTCATCATTTTCCAAATTTAAAAAAAAATAAAATAAAAAAATAATCCGCCTCCGCGATTTCCGGAAATTAGGTTTTTTGGCAAAAATTAGGGTTTGCAAGAATTTTAGGGTTGTTGGCAAAAATTAGGGTTTCTGTTGTCCGCCATGTCATCACTTTGTGGCAGCCGCACTCTGCTAGGAGAGCGTCTACGGCAGCTTCTCGCGATGAAACTTCACCAGAAGGTGTCTATGACTGTGAGATCCCTTGTTCTTGACAATGGGAGCACAAGGCTACCATATATGTCGCAAGGGGCTACTCTCAAGCTTCAATGGAGGGCTCCACCGCGTAGAGCACGCTCACATTAGGGGGGGTAGGTGCACTGCCAGCCCTGAAAATGGGGGAGGGGGGCTCCTAAATAGCCATCAGGGAGAGGGGGCGCTAGGAAGAGAGAGAGGGTAAGAGTGAGAGTGAGAGAGAGTTAGTTTGCATTGGTAAGTGTTCCACTTGGCACACTTACTTTAAAAACTTAAAAACCATTCAACTTTTGACTTTAAAAACTTCTAGCTCATTAATTAAAAATGTGCAACTAACTAACAAATGCTACCAATGATTCTTTTATGAGAATACCAAAGGTCTGCCAGCGCAATGCCGCACTTGCACTGCATGGCCTTTACCTGTTCACACTTGTCCGGCCGCCTGCCCGGGCACGGACCGTTAAATTTAATTTAACGAAACTTACCCTAAGGCTTTATTAGCTTTATTAGCTTTAGGGTCACTGTTCTAAGGACCCCATCTCATTCATGTGCTTGTACTGACGCGCGTATTTTTCCTGAGCCTAAAATCTGAGGCTACTGCTTACCCCTTTCTGAAGACCCGATTTCCCAATCACTAGGGCTTCAGGGTAATTTCTGCTAAGGTCCCTCTGAGGTGTTGTGGCCCACATTTAGGCTCACCTGAGGCCTTAGAACTGCTAGGTCTATTCTGGTTTGCACACAACTAATTAGATAATTCTTTTCTCGTAAATAAATTAATTATTTACAAAGTCTGACTTAGTTACATCCCTCTTGGTTCTAAACAGTTGACCTCAACTGTAGAGCGTCAACGTAACTGTGCAAGATGTCAGGATAGTCCTTGAGATCGGACTCAGTCATCCACTTTGCATCTAAAGGAGTGTAATTCTTGAACTTGACTAAATACTTTCGATGTAAACTCCCCGACTTGAGTTGTCTCTCCGAGTGGTGTATTATCTGTTCAGGTTGAAGGATTTCCTCAGTCTCTTCGACTTCTGGAGGATCTTCTTGTACTGGCGCCACTGGAGGAGGTCCAACATATGGTCGGGGGAGACTGACATGAAAAGCATTATGGATGCGCCAGTGAGAAGGCAAATCCAATCTGAAAGTCACGTCATTGACTTTATCTGTAATTTTGAAAGGGCCGTAAAATCTATGGGAAAGTTTGACAACTTTCCCTTTGCCGACCCGCTTTTTCAATCTAGCTTTTTCAAACCGAAGCAGGACATATTGTCCTTTTTCAAGATTGAGATTCCTTCTGTGCTTGTCTGCTTTTCTCTTCTGTTGCTCTTGAGTACGAAGAATCGCTTGCTTTACTTGTTGATGGGCAATATCAATATTGCGCACAAATTCATCTGCGGCGAAGATGTTTTCTTTGGTCACCATAATAGGAAGTAAGAGTGGCTTCCCATAAATAATTTCGAAAGGGGCTTTACCAGTTGAGGAATGTATGGTATTATTATACGCAAACTCAACTATTGGTAAGTACTGTTCCCATTCGGATTGTCGTTCCGAAACATAGCACTTGAGGAGATCTAAAACAGTGGCATTAGCGATTTCGCTTTGACCATCTGTTTGAGGATGATAAGCTGATGAAAAATCAAGCTTAGTTCCCAAGTTTTCGAACAATGCCTGCCAAAATAGACTAGTCATGCGGGGATCTCTATCGCTGACAATAGTCTTTGGCAATCCATGGTGTTTAAAAATCTGAGCTAGAAATATTTTAGTCATGTGATCAGCTTTGATCGTCTTCTTTACTGGAAGAAAATGGGCTTGCTTACTGAATCTGTCTACGATAGTCCAGATTGCATCATTTCCATTCTTGGATCGAGGAAGATCCGTAATAAAATCCATGGCAATACTTTCCCATGGCGTGTTAGGCACAGGGAGCGGCTGAAGCTTGCCATAAACTTTATGTCTGTCATATTTTACCTTTTGGCAGACTAAACACTCACGTACATATTTTTCAATGTCCGCACGGAGTGTTGGCCAAAAGAAATACCTTTCGAGGGCACTAGTGGTGGAAGCAATTCCCCGATGCCCGGCATAAGGAGAATTATGTGCTTTATCCATCACCTTTTGTCGTAAGGGCTGAGCTATGCATAGTGCTTGTTGACGATAGAGTGTATTATCCCTGATAGAATAAGGTGGCTTTGAGTGACCAGCTTGAAGTTCTGCCCAAATTGTGGCGAAGTCTGGATCTTGAGGATACATCTCGCTGAGAGATTCTAGTTCCTCATGATAAATTGTTGTTAGTGCATTGATCTTTGGACGCCTGGAGAGAGCATCTGCAACTGCATTCTTTGTTCCAGAAGTGTGTAAAATCTGAAAATGAAACATTGAAAGAAAGTTGGCCCATCTCATCTGCTTTTCTGATAACTTTCTCTGTGTGAGAAAGTAGCGAAGACTTTGATGATCTGTCTTGATAATAAAAGCAGCTCCTAATAGATAGTGTTTCCAAATGGAAAGAGCATGAATTACTGCCATTAGCTCTTTTTCGTATATGGAGGCATGCAACTCTGCATCTTTAAGGCGCCGACTTTCATAGGCTATCGCGTGACCCTCTTGGTTCAAAACTGCTCCTACACAATCTCCAGATGCATCACAGTATACCTCGAAAGGTTTGCGAAGATCAGGGACGGTGAGAACAGGTCCGTGACTGAGTAGATACTTAAGCTTTTCGAAAGCTTGTTTTTGTCCAGACCCCCAATGGAATGGAATCCGCTTCTTTGTCAGGTCATGGAGGGGACTTGCTATCGCGGCAAAAGCTCGAATGAAACGCCGATAATAAGACCAGAGGCCAAGGAAACTTCGTACATCATGTACCGTAGTTGGCGTAGGCCATTCTACAACTGCTTGAATCTTATCAGGGTCCATTCTCACCTGGTTGTGAGATACTATATGGCCCAAATAGTGGATTTCTTTTATAAAGAACTCACTCTTCTTAGCATTCACAAATAATTTGTGTTTGCGTAATTCTTCAAACACTAAGGCGAGATGCTTATAGTGTTCGTCTTCCGTCTCTGAGAAGATTAAGACGTCATCAAAGAAAACGCCTGTAAAGCTTCTGTACGAGTGGAAGATTCTATCCATCATTCTGTTGAATGTAGCTGGTGCATTAGTGAGCCCAAAAGGCATCACTAGAAATTTATACAACCCGAAGGTTGTTCTAAATGAAGTCTTATGCACATCCTGAGGAGCTATGCGGATTTGATGATAACCGCTCTTCAAGTCTATACCACTAAAGACACTGGCTCCTTGCAACTTATCAAGAATGTCGTCAATCTGAGGGATTGGAAATCGATTCTTGATTGTGATCTTGTTTAGAGATCTATAGTCTATGCACATGCGGAATGTGCCATCCTTTTTTTGTACTAGCAAGACAGGTGAACAATATGGAGAAGTACTAGGCCTTATTAAGCCCTTCTCCAAAAGTTCGTTAACCTGCTTGAGAATTTCCTCTTGCTGCATTAGACTAACTCGATAAGGGGGCTGGTTTGGAGGAGAACTTCCTGGGATCAAATCAATTGTATGATCCTCAGGTCGCGAAGGTGGGAGTTCATTTGGAAGTTCTTCTGCAAAACAATCTTTATATCTTTCTATTAACTTAAGTCTTTTTTGCTCTATAGAGGAAGAAAGTTGTGAAATAGACACATCTCTCTCTCTTGCAAAAATCAAGTACGCTGAAACACACTTTATCATTTCTTTCTTGATGGCAATGTGATTGGCGATAGGAATACGCCAATCACCTGCATCTGCAAGTACAAGATACTCCTTTCCTTTATGAGCAAAAGATAAGGTTTTCTGAACATAGTCAGGAATGGGATGCATCTTGTAGTGCCAAGGCATTCCCAAGATAACATCGCATCCTTCAAGTGAAGCTAGTAAGAAAGACTCTTGATCCTTGTATTCGTCGACCTTTAGATTCAACTTCCCTATGATTGGAGTAGAGTTTGAGTTCTGCCCTTTGAAAGCAGATTGCGCTTGAATAGAGACTCCAAAACGATTGGGCTGCAAGTTCAGGTCGTCAGCTAGCTTGGTAGAGATGAAGTTGTCTGTACTACCAGGGTCAAACAAAATAAGAGCCCGCTGGTTGTTGATACTACCCCATGCTTTGAGAAGAGCTCTTTTCTTTTCCATCCTTGGTTGTATTTCCCTGTACATTTGGGACTGCATTGGAAGAGGGTGGTTGTGGAGGTTTGGTTGGACAGTCACCCTTCATATGACCAACTTGTCCGCACTTGAAGCATCTTCCTTCACTAATGTAGGTTCGCAACTCAGCAGGAGAGAGATATCTCCCTTTCTTGGGCTGATTTGGCTTTGCTTCTGCTTCGGAGGCGGTTCTTTTCTTCTTTTGAGAAGTAGTAGAGGTAGGCTGCTCATGGAGAGCCTTCTGCTTGGCATGGTAAGTGCTTTGCTCCATCTTCCTGGGAGTACCCTTGTCATGTATTCCATCAGCTATGCGGGCTGATTCCATAAGTATCTGCAAGTTACCTCGAGGGTAAAGCTTCATAGCCTTTTGCAAGGCTTCATGCAAACCTGCTTCAAACTTGCGCATCTTCTCCGAATCGTCAATCTTCTTGAAAGGAGTGACTTTCAAGAGAACGTCCCAAAACCTATCCACATAGCGTGGAACAGTTTCGTTCTCTGACTGTGAAAGTCGATCCCATTCTTTCTTTACCTTTTTCTCATAGTCTGGAGGAAGGAACTGTGCGTAGAACTCCTTCTTGAAGGCAGTCCAATCTTGGGGTTTGCGATCTTCCAGGATAAGGGTTAACCACCAATTGCTGGCGGTGCCTTTCAGGTACAAACTGACATGGCGAAGCTTGGATCTTTCCTTGAAATTCCCTTCTGCAAATGCAACTTCAAATTGGCGGATGAAAGCCAAAGCTTTGTCATTATCACGCCGTCCATTGTAGGTGTCGAATTTCACATCTTTATCTCCCGACTTGAATGTTTTCTGCCTATGGTGTTTCTTCTTATGGTGCTCCTTCTTTCTATGCTTAGACTCCTTGTGGACAGGAGTCCTTTCCCTTGAATGCACTTCTTGCTGCGACGGATCGTCGAGAAACATGTCTTCCGGAGCAACTATGTCAGCTAGATCCTTCATGAAAGAGAACTGAGGGGAATCAGGGGGATCCTGCTCTTGAACTTTTGGATTAAACTGCACATGACGTTCTGGAGGTTTCTTCTGCCTCTCGTGCATGCGGGAGGTTCCAATCAAAGGATCTTTCCTTGGTTGTGTCGCCTTTGGGTTCTGCGGGATTTCTCCCGACCCCATCGGCATTTTCTCCTTCCCTTTTTCAAGAGTATGGAGAATCTTTTGGACTTCTGGATGGGAGAGAGCTTTCTCCAACTCTTCCACCTGCTGTTGAAGGAGAGAGAACTCTATCTCGCGTCCTCCCATTTCTGCAGTCTGCCAAGAGTCGTCAATCCCTTCAGGAAGAGAGAGAGGACCTTGCTCTGATACCATTGTCACAAAAATACGGAAGCGTAAACTGACGTTTAATTACACTTCAAATACTCAAGAGAATTAGAGGGAGAGAAAACTTGACACTCCATTGGGGACCAGAAGATGGGTTGGTCCCCCCCCATAAAGAGAATATCTTTATTACTAAGGGAGAATCTTTACAAGCACAGGAATGGGGCATACGCCTGTCCTCTATTCTTTCTTCTGTTCTGTTCTGACTACTGACTGAGAAAGTGTTTCCACTTTCTTTCTGCTTAGGGGATTTCCCATCTTCTGCGAGACTGGTTGGAAGCTCTCGGAGTCTATCTTCCAAAACAGCTCATCGGAAGCTCTCACAGAGGAGAGTCCATCTTCCGTTATGTGCTGCCTTCATGCTCATTCATTCATGCATCGAACACAAAAGAGAAACGAGCAAAATGCACACGCACATGCTTGCTGTAATTTTCTGCACATAACCTGAAATTCTTACCTGTGCCCCCTACGCCGAAACAGAGGTCTTCTTCGCGATGGAATCGCGCCAAACTTGATGTAGACTTAGGATAAGGAGAGAGAAAAGAATTTCTATGGCTGATCTGCTGAAAACAGCCCTAATCGAGGTGATTAGGGGCTGAAAACAGAGAATTACAGCAGCCGCACTCTGCTAAGAGAGCGTCTACGGCAGCTTCTCGCGATGAAACTTCACCCGAAGGTGTCTATGACTGTGAGATCCCTTGTTCTTGACAATGGGAGCACAAGGCTACCACATATGTCGCAAGGGGCTGCTCTCAAGCTTCAATGGAGGGCTCCACCGCGTAGAGCACGCTCACATTAGGGGAGGTAGGTGCACTGCCAGCCCTGAAAATGGGGGAGGGGGGCTCCTAAATAGCCATCAGGGAGAGGGGGCGCTAGGAAGAGAGAGAGGGTAAGAGTGAGAGTGAGAGAGTTAGTTTGCATTGGTAAGTGTGCCACTTGGCACACTTACTTTAAAAACTTAAAAACCATTTAACTTTTGACTTTTAAAAACTTCTAGCTCATTAATTAAAAATGTGCAACTAACTAACAAATGCTACCAATGATTCTTTTATGAGAACACCAAAGGTCTGCCGGCGCAATGCCACACTTGCACCGCACCGCCTTTACCTGTTCACACTTGTCCGGCCGCCTGCCCGAGCACGGACCGTTAAATTTAATTTAACGAAACTTACCCTAAGGCTTTATTAGCTTTATTAGCCTTAGGGTCACTGTTCTAAGGACCCCATCTCATTCATGTGCTTGTACTGACGCGCGTATTTTTCGTGAGCCTAAAATCTAAGGCTACTGCTTACCCCTTTCTGAAGACCCGATTTCCCAATCACTAGGGCTTCAGGGTAATTTCTGCTAAGGTCCCTCTGAGGTGTTGTGGCCCGCATTTAGGCTCACCTGAGGCCTTAGAACTGCTAGGTCTATTCTTGTGTGCACACAACTAATTAGATAATTCTTTTCTCGTAAATAAATTAATTATTTACAAAGTCTGACTTAGTTACAACTGGACTGACTGAACCCTGATCATGCTGTAGCTTGTCCACAGACACATAGGGTTGGATGTGTCACGTGACATCCCCTCCTTTTCAAAGTGAGGTACTGGTACCAAACTGTATGGCGTCGAGGGAGACGCCAATAGCATCCGGAATCCTAGAAGGGGCTCTTCGCCGGCCCACTCTAATGTGTGGGTTGTGCGGTACTTGAACTTCATAAAGGTCTGCAACGCTTGCTTCTTTGGGCCGTGCCGAAAGCGCACAAAATCTTTTGAATCTCCTTCCTTGCTTTAACTTCGTCTATAGACCTGCTTCTTTCTTCTTCAAGAATCTCCATGGCTGAAAATTCTTGAAACCATTTCCAACACAAAACCATGAACATACCCATTCCATGTAAAGTGAAGGGAAAAAATCTTGTCTTCTCTAAAGACCGTGTATGCAATGTAGATGAACATAGAGACGGAGTGACAACCCGTTCATCAAACACATGCAAACAATGAGATCGAATCTTTCTCTTATGATTTAGAGCAATCAATTGTGGCAAAACACAATGGAAATGCCCATGTGCTCGTTTGGAAATTGTGTCATGCCAAGGAAGAGACATGGAATGTGACTTCCTTACATACATACTTTTGAGCTTTTCATGAAAAATCCGTATACATTCGTGCTCATCCATGAGAGAAATGTGTTCAACATACAATATGTCATGCCTAGGAAAAGGGATCCCATAACGATGCTGACTAAAATACAGGAAACGATCACGAATGAAACATTCGAACAATGCGTGCGTATCAATCATGCGAACACATAATACTTCCTGTGAGGGTTCTTTGGACCTAGGCTCGAGAGCCAAGATCGATCCTTCGTGATTGATCGAAGCTACAACGAGGTTAGCTTCGCTAGAAAAAGCATCAACTAACACATCATCCTGGTGAACAATCACATCATCTTCATGCAACTCATCATGCTTGTGAGAAATCACATCTTGATCATGCAAATCATCATGCTTGTCTTTATCATCTAAATCATCATGCTGATCGTTGTCAATCAAATCATCATGCTTTTCACAATCATGCAAATCCTGTGTATCATGCTGTGGAGAAGAAGAGACTGAGAGAGTCTCCTTCTCCTGAATCCTTTCAATCTTGTCCTGCATATTAGCAATGAGAGATGGAGAATGAACAATGTCTTCTCCGTGAAGGACAATAGGAGAATCACTTTGGGCATTGAGAGTTAAAAGTGTTAGTCTTAAAATCAATGAGAGCGTCATTATCACGAAACCATCGAATGCTCAAAATCATATCACATCCTGAGAGAGGAGAAACAACAAATCGTCTAGTGAAGGCAGCTTGTTGAATTCCAAACAACACATCAAGACACTCCTCTGTGATGAGAGCATCCATACCGGGACGAAAGCCAGAGACCTCGATAGGAGATCTCGGACTAACTTCAAGGCGGGCTCTCTCAACAAGAGAGGAACTGATCACATCATGCATACTACCTGGGTCAAACAATATGACAAAACGTGGCCCCGACGTACGACCATAACATTTAATGAGGGAATCATCAATGGGAGTGTCAGGAGAAACTTGGGGCACATTCGTGTTGTCACTAATTGCATTGACAGAGGAAGTGGGTTCTATGGATTCTTTAGATTCATTCGATTCAAGCTTAGGACATGTTCTTTTTATGTGACCCTTAATGTGACAATGAAAACAACGACCTTCCTTAGAATAAGTGCTTTGCTCTTCCGATGTGATGTATCCTCCCACAATTCCTTGTGCTACCTTTTCATCTGGAGTAAGCTTATGTTTAGCAATTGTGTTAGCCACCCTTAGATTCATTGGAAGAATTCTTTTCTGAGAGACTGTTGGAAGATTGGTTAGAAGGGTTACCATTCTTACCATTCTTACCTAACTGAGGGTTCTGAGAAGTCTGCGAGGTACTTGTGGAAGTCTTGTTCTCCTTAGGCTTTCCCTTGTTGTGCTTCATCTCTTGTCCGAGAGCAATCGCTATCGCCTTGTTGAGCTCGATTGGATCGAACACCTCGACATCGTACTTGATATACTCGTCCAATCCAAAGAGAAAAGCCTCTTTGCGCTCATCATTCATCATCCGACTTGCGTAACTGGGTACCTAACTGCAAAACACGATCAGAAAAATACATGACTGGCATACCATTTTGCTTGAGAGAGCGCCGATCGTCTTTCACTCGTGCAAGGTACTGAGGTGGCATAAACTGCGCCTTGAGCTTGCCTTGGAAATCTGCCTAATTGAAGGAAAGGGGCGTGAATTCGTCGGCTTCCTCTAGGTGCGCAGCTAGCTGTGCCTCTTGCCATGCGTGGTACCAATTGATGGCATCACCGGCAAGGTACATAGCTGCCGTCAAAACTTTGCTATTTCCTGTCTTCTTAGTTGTCGCAAAATAAGCATTAAATTGATGCAACCAAGAATGAATAACCGTAGCATCCATCTTACCGTCATACTTACTGAAAGTCAACTTCTCTGCCTGGATGGTTGGAATCCGCATCGTGGCTTGCACCACTTGAGGAACTCCCACGATCCTTGGGTGGTTCGGTCTTCGAGGCTAGCACTTGCCGAAGCAATTCCTGAGTGAGTAGCTCTCTTTGAGCTTCACGCTCGGTCTCCAAAGCCAATCTTTGAGCTCCACGCTCCGCCTCAAGGAATGCGCTTCGTGCTGCCTCTTCCGCCTTTTTTTGTTGTTTTCTTTCTTTGCGTTCGTTGCGCTCGCGTTCTAAAGCAAGGCGATTGTTTTCTTGTTGAGCGGAAAGTCTTGCGTTTCTTTCGTCGCCCTCACGGTCCTTAGCTGCTTGCTCACGGTCCTTAGCTTCTTGTTGTTCTGCTTTGCTTGCGAGTTGTGCCAATGCAACTCGATTCGTTTCTTGTTGTTGTGCCATCATGTCCAACATCGACTTGACCATCATCTCCATAGGAGTGAGTACAACTCGTGGCGTAGATGGCGAAGGGGGAGGTTCGAAAAAATCTCCTGGTGGGGAAAAATCTTCGCCGCCTCTCAATCTCATCACCTGTACGTGAAGTATCCAATCCGCTTCGGGTGACGACCATGCACTATGATCCTTGGTTCTTAAGTTCACGAGGAACTTGGGTTCTTGAGGGTCTTGGGTTCTTGAGGATCTTGAGGTTCTTGAGGTTTTCTTTTGCTTGCAAATCGCGTTTGAGAAGGATCTTCTCTTCACCCGAGTTCTACTCCTTTCTGCGGGCGCACCCCTTGGCGGCCTTGCGCCCACACCAAGGTTGCTTTTTCCCACCTCACGTCGATTGGCCGGCTGCTAAGTGCACGGTCCGCTCTCAATGAGTGAAAAGAGACACAAGGGGAGGCTGGACAAGCCCTTCTTTCTTGGGATTCCTGTCACTCTTCAACAAAACACGATTAGGAATCGATACGCCCAAGCGAACTCGGGTTCGTGCGACTTCAACAAGCAAAAAAATGCTTGTGGTTCTTGTGGTTCTTTCCTTGAGTGATACAGAACACTGCCAAAGCTCTGATACCAATGTTAGGTGTAGCGGAATGATTGTTTGCGCTTTGCTCAAGATGAGTGCTCCGAACTGTGCTCAAGGTTCCTTTTAGTTCTTATGGAAGGGAGAGCCTTCCGTTCTTTATGGAAAGTGCTATGATCACAAACAAGTGAATGGACACGGTGTGTGCAAGTGTATGAGACTGAGAGATAGAGAGAGAAGAGAGATACGACACCAGAGACGTAAAACCCTCCTCCGAAGGCCCCACTCTTGTCGGCGAGAGTGGTCTACTTATGATTGCACAAAGTGGTACAATGCTGATGCAATGGACTGATGCAACTTGGGACTACGCCGGTGTCGACGACGACGACTTTAGGGCTGAAATCTGTGGTCTTCTATCTGCTGAATTTCGGGGCTGTTTCGGTGGCTGAAAATGACTGTTTTGGCTGCGTTTTCGAGGGCTGAGAATGACTATCTTCTACAACCAACTAGGGCTGAATCTGCTGCAAATCTTAACTGCTGAAAATGCTTCTCATCTGCTGCGATAAGGGTTGAAAACCAAAAACGCTGGGCTGACTGCTAGCATTAGTGAAAACGCTGGACCATCTGGGATTGTTGGCGATGTTGGCAGGGCTGAAAACGCCAAGGTCACGGGGAGATTGGTGATGAAGCAAATCTGCAACCGCCGGGCTATGGTTGATGGGGGAAACTGAAAACGCTAGGCTGAGTGAGGTCTTGGCGATGAAGAGGACCAAAAACGCTGGGGGTACTGATGGGGGTTCCTGTTGAGCAAGAAGCTCGTGGTGCCTCTTCTGCCAAAAAGTGCTAACTTGGGTTTGCTTATATATTAACTTAGCAAAATTTCCCTACCTACTTTTGTTGGGAAGTCACTTAAAAATAATAAGTGAAAAATGTCAAAAATAGGGAAAATAGGCTAGATGCAGTGGAAAATTCCCCTAATTGATTCTAATGGAGTCTGATGGGAATTCTGACGATCATGCTGTGTGCAACCAGAGGATATGCATCTACACTAAGTGACTGGGCATGCACGGTCTACGAATAGACTCACAAAAGTGCGAGATCACTTCTAAATCTAGACTAACTGGACTTACTGAACCCTGATCATGCTGTAGCTTGTCCACGGACACATAGGGCTGGATGTGTCACGTGACATTTCTTGCTCGGACTGAGCACATTGAGGTGCAGTACCACTATGTTCGGGAGCAGGTTTTGGCTGGAGATCTTCATTTGGAGTATGTTCCTACAACGGACAATGCAGCAGACATCTTCACGAAGGCTGTACCTTAGCGGACTTTGGCTTCTCACCTTCGACTCCTATGTGTTGTCTCAGCATCCGGTGCTGAGAGGGGGTGTTAGTTACACCACCGTTGCTTCGCCATTTTGTATGGCTAATGATTGTCTTGGGTTGGCCGTCCATCGCACATCATGTAGATTGCATGGGCGGACACTTTTAGCATGTGTCCGGCCGGTCATTTTCTGAGCCTGGCTGGGTGCACACACTTTTAGCCATTTTTTGGGCTTTTATGTTTTTTGCACCAGTTACACATTTTTGCCCTACCTCAACCTAAGATTCTATAAATAGAATGCTTAGGGTCTTGTAGTCATACAGATTGTGTATTGAGAGCATCGTTTGCAAAGCACTTGTGTTTTCTCTCTCTCTCTCTCTCTCTCTCTCTCTCTCTCTCTCTCTCTCTCCAGCGTTTTCGGCGCGCGTGGCTCACACTGTTTCCGTTGCTCACTCTCACAATCATCCCGCAGGAACTGTTGAGGCGCTCACCACATCAAGAGTTCTTGATCCCCGTGTAGCCATCTGATCCCGTAGGAACTCTTGATTCTGCTCTAGCAAACTTCTCCACCAATAATTTGCCCAAATCTTCATTCTTTTCTTCAGTTTCCACGACTGATTTCAACTAGAGGTGTTATTTCTGTCAGATTCTCCACGAGAACCCATGTATAATCTGGGATTCTTAATGGCTTTATGCCTTGGAAGATAGAGCGATGAAGACGGGAGCGCGCCGGATGCACGATGAAGTAAGGGTGGGAGTGGCTAATAAGTCCGAGCTCGGAGCCCGAAGATACTCAATAACAATTTCAAAAGTGCCCAAGTGCCCTGTCTGCCCTTTGATAGGACCTGTATGCTTTGAGAAAAGCACACCCCTGATGCTCTGATACCACTCTCACAGGCTTGGGCACACTAAGCATAGAATCCGACACGACACACGAGATAATTACTTCAAAACACTTCACATACCAAGAGTCGACACAGCCCGGCGTAGTTCCGTGCCAAGAGAGATTGTAAAACTAGATCTTCACCATTTCATTTCCGCGGCACGTGACATTGCTTCTAGCCCTCGGTGCCTCGTCTTGCTCCACATTTTGTATCTTTTTTTTTTCATTGGTTTTCATTTCTTCGAGGTTTCCCACTTGTAAATTATATCAACAAGATTTACACAAAAAGAAAAGAAAGTATATGTTGTGTTGTGTGGGTGTATGGGAGATGTAGTAGTATTTAGTCAATACCATGCATGGTGGAGCTGATTGTTGTATTGTCTTTTTGGGTGTCTAGCATGAGTCAATGCCTTGCACTTTCCTTAAGGGTGAATCTGGGTTTCTCCTATATATTGCATGGCTGGGTATTGGAAATTTTGCAACTCGAACCCTTGTATAACCCAAGTGGTTGGCAGAAAAACCTACACTGAAATGCTAATGGAAGAATTTTTATCTGATACTGTTATACTTTTTGGCTTATTGACTTTTGCAGGTTCGTGCGCATGCAGTTAGTGTTCTTGAGAGGGCAGAAGATGAAGAATTGCAATGCTACCTTTTACAGCTTGTTCAGGCCCTACGCTTCGAACGCTCTGACAAATCTCGTCTTGCTCATTTCCTTGTGGATCGTGGTAATTTTGACTCTTACAAAAAATCTCATCCTTGTTGGAAACCTGCATGTTGATGTGTGCACGCTTACATGCGAAATATCTGACTCCACAAGTGTGCCCTTTGACTTTCTGTAATCTCATGAAAGGCAAGATACTCATCATCAAGCTTGTTTGGCTTTGAATTGTTTGATGGGGTATCTGTCAACTATACTGGAAATCTATATTTCTAACCATCAGAAGTAATACTGTCAAGTATCCATCTTTTGTGGATAGAGTAGCTACTGACAATGCAAGTTTTAAAATGCTCACGTGGGTTTGTGTGTTTTATGTAGCGGCTCAGAATATTGACATTGCAAGCTTTCTAAGATGGTATGTCACTGTTGAATTGTATGATCCTGCCCATGCTAAACGATTTTACTCTATGTATGAGATTCTGGAAGACACTTTGAAGAAGGTAAATCCAAGTGTTCATACTACTGCTGAGAGTTTAGCCAACGGGTTTAAAAGCTGTATTGACTCAGCAATTTGTGGTTGACGTTAGACAAGGTTCGATGATAAAGGAGGGGGTGAGAAGTTGTGGCAGGGTCTGGTTCGTCAAAACGAGCTCACTGCGCAGCTTTGCAGAATTATGCGGGATATCAAGAATGTCAAGGGAGGTACACAGAAAAAGATTGAAAAGCTTAGGCAATTACTCACAGGACTTCTTAGTGAGCTCACATATTTTGATGAGGTATTCAGCAATTGTTATTTTATTTCAACAATGGTAATTTTATTTTGGCAATCGTTTGTTAATTTGCGCATGTTTGAGCTCTGGAAGATTGCACCTTAAGCTGGTGATTGTAAACTCTTTTTTGAAACTTGTTTGCAGCCCATTCCCTTGCCTTTGGATCCCAAATTAATAACAATAGGCATTGTTCCTTCCGAGTCTTCCATATTTCGGAGTGCGCTTCACCCATTAAGGCTGACGTTTCGCACTGCCGGCGGAGGAAAGTGCAAGATCATTTTCAAAAAGGGCGATGATCTGCGGCAGGACCAGTTGGTAAGAAGAAGATTTCTAATATCTTAAACATCCATAGACATTTGAAACATTTCCATTCACAAATTGTTAGTGATTTTATTTAGGGCCTCAAATTACTTCATAACCAGGAGGTTTGGGAATATAGTTGACTAGGTTTGTCTTCTGTTTGCGAGATTTTTTCTGTTGATGAGCACATCTTTAACTCTAAAAAGAAGAGGTGGGGCTGTGAGAATCTGAGCCATGAGGCCTTTCCTACTAATGTAGTCAATGCAAAGTCTTCTTTCTAACAGCCATTTTTTTGTGGAAGTATTTGACAAGACACATCTCCCTGTTAATCAAACGTATCGTTAAATTGGGGTTGTTATAGGCGAGTCCCACTTTGTGCTAGTGAAATCAGCAATATTAACTTAATTTTCTTACATGAAAAGTGTTTTATTTTAGCAATGCAAATGGAGCTCGATCCTGAAATATAGAAATTCTGTTAATACTCACTTTTTTGGTAAATATTAGCTTCCCTTAAAAAAACTTACCAATTAAAATTCACTATGCTTTGGGTTCTCCTCAAATGGAAGAGGAAATCATCTCTCTAAATATAAAAATAAAAGGTCGTGCAGCCCTTTGTTTTTAAAAAAGATGAAGCTAGTGGGACATATCGATAATGTGTGTAAGCCTTAATATTACGAAACTCACTAATGCATGGTGAGACCCAGCGCTTAATAACAGTTTTTTTAACTCGAATCATATGGATCCGACTTCTTTGGTGACTGTCTTTTTGCAGGTGATTCAACTGGTTTCTTTGATGGACAGGTTGCTGAAACTCGAGAATCTTGACTTGCAACTTACTCCTTACAGGGTTTTAGCAACAAATCAAGATGAAGGGATGGTGGAATTCATTCCTTCTAAGTCTCTAGCTCAAGTATGGTAAATGATTGCAGGTCTGTAGAAATTATTGAAAGCTGTGGCCATTTCACTTTTAATTGATGGCCCTTTTTCTAAACAGGTGTTGAGCGAACACAAAACAATAATCAGCTATCTACAGCAGTATCACCATGACGAAGGAGGACCCTATGGCATCAGTGCAAGTTGTCTTGAAACTTTTGTAAAGAGCTGTGCTGGATATTGTGTCATTATGTATATTCTTGGGGTTGGTGACAGGTCTCTCTCTCTCTCTCTCTCTCTCTCTCTCTCTCTCTCTCTCTCTCTCTCTCTCTCTCTGTTTTGCTGGCACCCCTGCGCGCTGCTCTCTGAGGATGCCTGCACGCTGCTCTCTGAGGATGCCTGCACGCTGCTCTGCTGGTATCCGCGCACTGCTCCCCAGCCCCCCACAGCGCTGCTTTTGCTGCTCCTGCTGCTGCTCCACTGCAGCCCCACCCACCTGTAGCTGCTGCATTACCGATCGGCCTGCAACCAGGTGCTGCCCCCCGCCCCCATCCCCCCTTGCTGCTGCCGCCCCTACACACACACTTTTTTTTCTTTTTTTTTTAATGCCCCTACTCACTCACACACACACACACACACATATTGCACATTGCACTATCACATATACCCACATTGCACATTGCACCCCCCCCCCCCCCCCCCCCCCCCCCCCCCCCCCCCCCCCCCCCCCCCCTCGCGCAGGTACAGCAGCAGCAGACAGTCCGCCCAAAAAGAAAAAAGAAAAAAGAAAAAATCAGAAATCGCAGGCCTTCAGACAATTGCAGAATTCAGGAAATTCAGTAACTGCAGAAATTCAAAATTGTAGAATTGACAGGAAATTGCAGAAATTACATGAAACGGGGTTATTTGTCGCTTGGTCGTATTTTGCAGAAATTGCAGGAAATGCGCCATGTATGCCTAGTGTGGAACATGTATGCATAATGTGGAAGCACCTGTGCTTGTAGGCCGATTGTTCCTCGTTTCTGACATCGATCAAACATGAGGAAGCAAAGTGATAAGGCCGATCCCTTAGAAGATGCAGTTTCAAAGTGCAAAGAAGAAATGATCGAAACCATTAACAATATCAACCGCCAACTATTAGGGACAATAAGAATGCTTGAGGATCGCATTTTGGCCCAAGAAAGCAAGATCGTAGCAATGGGAGATCGGCTGACGGCCCAAGACGGAGAGATTGCATCACTCAAGAAGGAGCTCGCCGAGGCACGCTCACGAAACACACTGGAAGAAGGAGAATTGCAACCTTCAGTAATAGAAGAGCTCAACACCATCAAAGAACAAGTGCGAGCCATCAAAGAGGGGGAAGAGCAACACAAAGAAATGATGACCTCTTGGATGGACGTCATCACAAAGACTCAACAGAAGGTTGATGAGGCCGAGAAATGGATTGAGGTTGCCAAGAAGGGGAAAAGCAAAGAAACAACAACGTCCACATCCACCATAATTAACCTGACACTATAAGAGGAGCAAAGAAGGCTTGTGCGCTCTCTACATGTGAGAATTTGCGGCCTTAAAGGCAAAGATAATGTGGATGAAGAGGTAAAAGAACTCATGGCTTTGATGGGGGTTCATGAGCCAATGCACTCAAGAGGATGGAGAGTGGGCAACAAGAAAAATGGGAGCAAGAGGGAAACCTCGAAAGAAAGGGCACTCATCCTTCGTTTTTTCTCCATGGAAGCAAAGGACTTTTTGAAGAAGAGACCAACTCTTAAGAAAACGGGCATCTTTCTTGGGGATGATCTTACCCTTTCACAAATCGCTCATATGCAGGAGGTAATGCCAGAGATTAGAGCGGCAAGAGAAAAAGGTAAGATCGCTTTTTATCGAGATGGAAGAGTGATGATTTTGGAGCCACGCTCCACATGACTGTGTGAGACCTATGGGACCACACTCAAAGTTGCTACCTGGAATTGTAATGGATCTATGCGCCTTGATGTGGGTGCTTTTGAGGAGAGTTTTACTGGGCGAGACATCATCTTCTACTCTGAGACACATCATGCCCCTGGGCAGTCTATGCCTCACATTGGTGGATACAGGGAGATAGTTTGTAGACAAGAGACACAATTAGAGCATAGAGGGCGGGGCTCAGGAGGAGTGGCAGTGTTGTTCAGGGAGGAATTGCAGCCATTGAGACATATAGCTCGTAGGGATCCGCAAGCTAGGTACATGTGGGTGAGATTGAGAGTAGAGACTAGTAGATATCTTTACATTGCTATTTGCTACTTTCCCTCGAGTACGTGAGTATATGCACCACCTAGAGGACAATCCCCCTTCTCTATTTTGAATGATGACATATGGGAATCCTCTAGAGATGGCGACATTACATCCTAGGGGACTTCAATGCTAGGACTGCCCATGATCAGACGGTATTTTATGATACTTCAGAGGAGATGTCGAGAGAGTTGGATATTGCTGAGACGGGTCTATCTAGAATATCACAGGATGGGAAACATACTGAGTATGGACGGCACTTGATAGACATGGGGATTGCACATGGATTGGCCATCTTGAATGGCCTACAGAGATTTGCCGATGTGGGAGGCTTCACATACTTTCCACATAGACATGGAGCCAACACGGTAGATTATGTCATGGCACAGCCGAGCCTTATATCTAGTATATAGGATCTCACAGTTGGGCTTAGACCTGTTGGGGTGGCAGTGGATCATGCTATTGTGTCGCTGACCATCTCTTTCCAATTCAATGTAGCACACTTTCCACGGGTAGCAGCCCCTACTTGCTACACCTCCGCACGGGAGACGGATTCTGTATACATTGACGGGATTTACTGGCGCCTATCCATTGAGGAGCCGGGCGACCTTTGGAGGAGCTTACTACCATAGTGACACATACATTACATGATGCAGCAGCAGAGGCATACCCACACACACAACCTGAGTAGAGACGTCGTTCTGGGAGCATGCCTTAGAACAGTTGGTATTATGAGGAATGCCGTCAGACTAGAGCTAGACTTCAGAGGGAAGTGTTTTTGGGAGACATCACACACAGACAGTCATAGATTGACTTCCAACGCCTAGTGCGGCGGAAGAAGAGGGCATTTTTGGCTCGACTAGAGTAGGATCTATACGAGCTATTCTTGAGTCAGGACTCTTGTGAGGCATGGAGGCTCTTTTATGAGCAGTCTCTCCTCCCTGCCATTACCTCTACAGAGACCTAGAGTTGGTACGCATCATCTTTGTACACAGTTTCTATACAACAACCCCTTCCCAACCCCCGCGATCCATGCCCACATGCATGTGCCTTTTTCACCGCTGAGATGGTGAAGAAGGCCATTGATAGGATGAGGACTGGGAGAGCATATGATCATGATGGCTTAGTGGCTGAGCATTTCATGCATGCTAGAGATCTACTAGCATAGCTTCTAGCAGTTATGTTTAACCGTGCCATGTGTGAGGGCTTGCCTGATACTTGGAGCCTTTCTACGATCGTACCTATCGTCAAGTTAGGAGACCCTATGGAGCTTGAAAATTATCGCACTATCATGATTGGACACACATTGGCACGGTTGTACGCATCCATTCTTGAGCAGCAGCTGAGTAGATGGAAAGAGAGGGAGGGAATGTGTGCTGTTGGGCAGGCAGGGTTCATGAGAGGTTTTTGTACTCTTGACCATATTTTAACACTCGGGGCCATCATCGAGGAAGGCAGATCCAGTGGGAGACGGATCTATTGTAGCTTTGTGGACTTCCGCAAAGCATTTGACACAGTACCCAGAGCTAGATTGATGACAGATTACAGGAGATGGGAGTACCCACAGAGCTCATTTGGGGGATCATGGCACTGTACAGATCAGTAGTAGGGCATGTACGCACCTCAGAGGGTCTATCTACACCGGTTCACTCCACTATTGGGGTGAAGCAGGGATGCCCGCTCTCTCTTACTCTATTTGGTATGTATGTGGATGAGGTTTCTGACTACATTGAGAGAGATGGTGATAGAGGTGCACCACTAGTAGGGACATTGATTCTGCTATTGTTATATGCTGATGATATTGTGTTGATCTCCGACTCTCCGGAGAGGATGCAACGTCACTTGGATGCTTTGTATAGGTTTGCCCAGGAGAGTGGCTTGTCTGTCAACCTTGGTAAAACCAAGGTCATGGTATTTAATACCCCACCCCATGGTGGACCAGGAGGTCAGCGCCCGCATTCACATATGGCGAGGAGACAGTGGAATATACAGATGCTTACACTTACCTTGGAGTGGTTTTTAGTGGACCAACATTTTCTTTGAGGAGAGCTGCAGAGACTAGATTGACCAGAGCCCATTCAACACTGGGGAAACTGGAGAGGATGTGTTCACAGGTGCAGTTTCAAGAGCGTCGGACGAAGCTCTAGCTCTTTGACACTTTGGTGGCTTCTGTATTGCTCTATGGAGCTGAGATATCGGGGCCTTCATTGGATCATCACGGGAGAATAGGTTGTACTGATGGATGGGGGGACATGGAGAAGCCTCTGGTCTCTATGATCTCGCGGCTCATTAGAACCAAGGCTTCAGTACCACGTGCCATTATCTGAGCAGAGCTAGCTGCCCCCCCACTAGTAGTCCACTCACCAGATGTTTTTTCTTCCTACACCGCTCGTGGGAACTTCCCAGAGACAGATACGCCCACCTTGCACATGAGTCCTCTCGATAGTTAGCCATGCAGGGAGACACAGCATGTCGGTATGGGGAGATGATGTCATGGTTCCAAGCACATGGATTTAGTATAGAGAGATTGCCCCCCTTCCAGTACTCACTGGATGCACCCTCTCTGACTCTTACACAGTTGGAGACCAACAGGCTCATTCGCCAGGACCTGATTCAGCTAGACACCAGGAGGACATGGGTACGGCCAGCACAAGAGCTGGGCACGAAGATGGCTTTCTACAGAGAGCATCTTGTCCAGCTTATGGAGGACGGTTTTGTGACGTGGCCTAGATACATGGACACCCACTTGTCTCATGGGATGCGGTGTGCCATTGGCCAGATACGCATATCCTCACATCAGCTACGGATCGAGGTTGGGAGATATAGCGGGGTGCCAACAGAGGCCAGGACATGCACCCTGTGTGACATGGAGCATGAGACAGAGTTACACTACACATGCCACTGCCCCGTCTACTACGAGATACGAGGCCGCTTCCATTATTGTTCAGAGAGGGCTTTGGACCACTCTCCAGAGTCATGAGGTACGAGGATCAGAGATGCCTGGGTTTGTTCCTGCTCGAGTTGCGCAGACAGAGAGAGAGCTTGACGAGAGGAGAGGCTAGCCAGTCTCAGAGACACATCACAAACTTCTTTAGAGCAGACACTGGACACCCAGAGGAGCTACTACCACAACAGATCTTGTCGCCTCACACCAGAGGCACATTGATTGATCGAGCGACTGAGTTGGGGAGATCCAGACGCCCCCGACTGCGGAGGACTACACAGCATCGATGGAGGCTACATCAGAGGATTCGGATCACTTTGGCCCGACATGCACGACGCCTGGTCAGACTGCTGTCCATGGAGGAGAACGATGAGATCCGCCAGCGACCGATGCTGGGTTTCTTGAGACTTGTGATTTAGCTATCCCAGCTAGCTGCTTAGTTCACACCTACCAATTTAGGATCCCATAGTACTTTAATTTTATCATTTTATCATTTCATTTTGTTACTCTTACTTTGTATCAGATTCACCACATTGTAACGCTTTGGTCTCATAGGTCATTTTGGCCTTTTGAAGACGTTAATATAACATTTCATTTCATTTCATTTCTCTCGTGGTAGATTGGTTATCTCAATTCTTCTCTGGAGTAATGGGTAGATCTTTGAGCTCAAGACTTGTCGGATAGATCTTTGAGCTCCCTTAAGATTGTTCCTACGATGAGGTTGGTATGGAACATCTTTATGTACAATCCTTAAAAAGATACCCCTTCCAGATCCTCTTGAGCCATCTACGAGTACCTTCTTTACCGTTGAGATGGTAAAGACGGCCATTGACAGGATGAGGACCATGAGGGCATATGATCATGGTGGTCTAGCTGCAGAGCACTTTATACATTCTAGAGATACGTTGGCAGAGGTTCTTGCAATTCTATTCAATCGTGTCATGTGTGAGGGTGTACTTGAGTCTTGCAGATTGTCTACTATTGTGCCTATCTTCAAAGCAAGTGATGCTCTAGAGCTTGAAAAGTACCTTACTATTATGATTGGACACATGTATGCATCTATCCTTGAACAACAGTTGAGCAGATGGGTAGGGAGTGAGGGCATACGAGCAGTGGGACAGGCCGGTTTCAAGAGAGGCTTCTCCACTCTTAACCATATTCTGACACTCAGAGCCACCATTGAGGAGGGTAGGGCACATGGGAGACGGATTTATTGTAGCTTTGTGGATTTTCGCAAAGCATTTGACACGGTGTCAGAGCCAGATTGATGTGCAGAGTACCGGAGATGGGAGTGCCCATTGAGTTGATTTGGGGGATCATGGCTCTATACAGATCAATGATGAGACATGTACACACTCCAAGAGGGGATATATGATTTAGTTCACTCCACGATTGGAGTGAAACAGGGTTGTCCATTGTCTCCTACTCTATTTGGTAGGTATATATATGAGGTTTCTGATTACATTGATAAAGAAGGTGACAGAGGTGCCCAGCTAGCAGGGACATGGATTCCAATGTTGTTATATGCTGATGATATTGTGTCAATCTCTGACTTACCCGAGGGTATGCAATGACATTTGGATGCATAACATAGCTTTGTGGATGATAGTGGATTGTTTGTAAACCTTGGTAAAACCAAGGTTATGGTGTTTAACACCACACCGCACTTAGGAGATGAGCACCTACATTCACTTATGGTCAAGGGATTATGCATACACTTATCTTGGGGTAGCCTTTACTGAGCCAAGGTTTTCTTTGAAAAGAGTAGTAGAGACTAGGCTGACCAACTTGTATGCGGCCTTGGGAGGATTGGAGAGGATGTGTTCGCAGGTTGAGTTTGAGAAACCCCGAACAAAGCTTTGGCTGTTCGATACCTTGGTAGCTTCAGCTATGCTCTATGGGGTTCAGGTTTGGGGACCCTCTGTGGGTTAGGATGGGTGGAGAGGTATGGAGAGGCTCTTTGTATCTAATCTCTTGGTTGATTAGAGCCAAGGCCTTTGTGCCACACGAGATCATTAGAGTGCAGTTAGCTTCCCCCCATGGAAATAGAGGCGCTTACCAGATTAGACTCCTTAATGCAAAACTTATGGGATACTACGAGACACAGATATGCTAGATTGGTCCTTGAGTCCTCTAGACAGTTAGCTTTACAAGGGGACATGCTGGTATGCGCAGATGGCATCATGGTTCTAGATACATGGCTTCAACATGGACAGCTTGCCTCCCTTCCAGTACTCCCTTGATGCACCATTGTTATCTCTTACACGGGTGGAGACTGCTAAACGCATTCGTCAGGACCTGACCCATTTGGACACCAGCAGGATATGGATAGAGCTGACACAGGAGTTGGGCATGAAGATGGCTTTCTATACAGAGCATCTTCTCCATCCAACTCCATTATATATGTCATTGCATAGTGTAATAGGGGTCGCTTCCACTGTCTATTCAAAGAGGGCTTCGGACCCTTCTCTAGAGTCATGAGCTATTAGGACTAGAGATGTCTTGGATTGTATCTACATACACAGAGATAGTTTACTGAGGAGACCTGGAGAGAGAGAATCCCAGAGACAGATTACTGATTTCCTCATACCAGACACTGGACACATAGAGGAGCAGCCATCACTGCAAAGCTCAGCTCATACTCACACCCGCGGAACTCTCATTGACCGAGCATGGAGCTAGGGAGATCGAGACGCCTAGGACTGAGGTGAGGAGCTTCATAGCATCGACGGAGAGTGCAGCAGAGGATTCGAGCTATCCCGACATCTAAAGTAAGATGAGGATGGATTCATCACCCATTATATCGCCCTCTTGTATTGGGCACCCATTGTATCAGTTGTCACACATACCCACACAGTTCCAGCTACCAGAACTTCTAGATTCATTTTTGTGTCTCTTTTATTAAAAATAACCCAGACATGGTATCAGATTCACCAGTTTGTAATGGATTGGTCTCATGGGTCATTTTGGCCTTTTGAAGACGTTAATATATCATTTCATTTCATCTCTCTCTCTCTCTCTCTCTCTCTCTCTCTCTCTCAAGTAAAGCTAGTGGATGAGTGCTATTTCAATCATAGCTCTTATGAATCAGAAGAGCCTTGCTCATATATTATTATACTGTATGTGCCTGCATGACACATTATTCAAAGCGGAATGTAATCCTCTGAGAATATGTATGTATGAAACAGGCATCTTGACAACTTGCTATTGAGAGATGATGGCCGCCTTTTTCATGTCGATTTTGGTTTTATTCTTGGACGAGACCCTAAACCATTTCCTCCTCCAATGAAATTATGCAAGGAGATGGTGGAAGCAATGGGTGGAGCAGAGAGGTAAATGTTATAAGAGAGCCAAAGTCTCTCCATATCTTTGGTACATTCTTTGTATGCAGCAATGAACAATTTCCTCACACAACTTTATTCACATGTTCTTAATGCAGCCCTCACTATAGTCGCTTCAAATCGTATTGTTGTGAAGCATACAATATTTTGAGGAAATCAAGCAATCTTATACTGAATTTATTCCATTTGATGGCTGGTGCAAATATTCCGGATATCGCTTCAGATCCGGAGAAAGAAATGTTGAAGGTAATTAACCATGTCTGTAGTGCATGCATACGTCTTTGCTCTGTTTGCCTTTTTGTCTTCTATGTTACCTTGTACAGTGAATAAAAACAGAGTATGGAATGTGGAAACCTCGAAACTTGTGAAATGTTTTGGCCAAACCTACAAAACACGCGACCTCTTGAGAACTGAAAAATTTCACTCTGTAGGGAGTCTAGAGTCATGTGTATGTCATTCACATATGCACATGTGCGCACGTGTGGCACACGCACACGCGCGTGCACACACATGCACACACAAATTCGTGTGCCTATGATATACACGAATACACATGCTTGTACATGTAATATTTACATACATTTGTCTTGGGTCATTAATTATACATCCATGGATTGTTTTGTTGGCCTGGAGTGTAAAACACCATCGGATGAGCTGTTGCTTTTGACTCACAGCTTCAAGAAAAGTTTCGACTGGATCTGGACGATGAAGAAGCTGTTCAATATTTTCAGACTCTCATTAATGATAGTGTCAGTGCTCTGTTTCCTCAAATGGTGGAGACAATCCATCGATGGGCACAATATTGGCGGTGACCAACGAGGTTTTTAAGGTCATCCTTTATAGAAGCCCAAAGAACTAGTTATCCATGTAAAAAAAGCAAGCTCAGTGTAAAGATCAATATCAAAAGAGAGGAGGGGTTGGGGATAGTTGTAAACCACAATGGTAGTGTAGTGGCTTGGATATGGGTATGTAACAAGGGATTATGGGTGCTTTGGTGTGTAGATTGTGCGTTTAGAGTAGGCCAAAACCACCCAATGGTGATAGTTCTTACCAGTAGCGATAGTTTGCACAACAGGAGAAATCACTTTAGAGAAGGGAAAAGCCACAGTTGTGGCTCATTGTAACAATGTACTCGGATATTCAATGCCTTGTGCAAGTGTTTGTTATCCTTGTTTATTGGTATGGGCCAAGAGTGCAAGTATGGTACCCTTCCTTTCCTATTGAAGTTCAAAGGATCCTAAAAGCTTCACCTTCTTTTTGTAATCTTTCCTGCATGGAGTTGTTTGGGGATTTATCTGCTTGTAGTATTGTCCCTTTTGTCTAATGCAAAATATTGATTTTTTTTGGGTGAGAGAAAGCTGTGGTGCATTTTGATGTTAGTGCTACCATTTCTATTGAGGAAGCACCTTTTCTGAAAGACTTTTTTGTGCCATTATAATGGTGCCAAATTCTAGACTCTCGACGTATGTGTAAACGAGGTAACACCAACTTAGTGTTGTGATGAGGAAGGCTATGGTTTACTCCCAATACATGTGTTGAATATCATTCTTCACCGATAATGTGCCACTAACCAATGCCATGCTAGAGCAAGCACACGTAACCAGAAATCAAGAGAGAAAACAATTTAAAGTCTTCAAAGAGGCCCAGAGGGAGCCACGAAGCATGCAACAAAACGAAAATTCCTCAAGAAAAATGCCCGAGTTAACTAGGTGACAACACACATGGAGGAAGAACATGTGAGCCAAACATTAAACTACATCTAGGCAAAGCATGGTGGAAGCCTATTCATTTGTGGATTCTGTAGCACATGTTAATTTTATTAGTTTTAAATTTAGATGAAGATAACCTTTTATCTTTTGTTTTAGCACTCCATTGTACCTTCACTCTTATGTTGAAATCTAGCCCTTCATTTTTTTCAGTAGGATTTGAGTTGCAGGAAGTCTTTATCAATTGGAAGGGTATTCTTGTAGGTGACGTCTCCTATGACTTGTTTGTAAGGGAGCCTATCTTGGTGCCACTCTTTTCTATTTTTTGTTGAATGATCTTGTCTACAATATCGTCACTATCATTGCCATTCTTAGACCTACACCCATGTTTAAGGGTAGGATTTCTGACATAACAAGTGCGTAATTGTAAAAGGTAAATGCCGTATGTAACATATTGTACATCATCCGCTAGAGTGATGGATCAACATCAAATTTGCTCCCAAGTTCTTCCAAGAGTCAAAGCTTGTCATCTACCCGAAATCACTTGCACCATGCAAGACTAGATGTAGCACCCCCCCCCCCCCCCCCCCCCCCCCCCCCCCCCCCCCTTTCCGTCAAAGATGCAAAAGCGATGAACCAAGGAAGGAGAGAGAGAGAGAGAGAGAGAGAGAGAGAGAGAGAGACTTTTGAGCCAACTAACCTTGGCAATGAATTGATGTCTCTACAATGGGGGACTAGGTGTGCTTATATACTCACCTTAGCAAATTGCCTTACCTAAGGTTTATATTAGGATCACATTGGGATATTCACTTGAGATGCTATAAACTTTAACACCCTCTTAGTGGACATAAATAGTGAGACAAACTTGATGAAGAAGCTACCATGGACACTCGAGTAGTGGCCCCTATTGGCCTGAGATTTTCTACCTCTAAATTTTCACCTTAGGAAAATGCTATCTTGAGAACCAATTGCCTCATAGAAAATTGAAATGTAAATCACACTACATTCATGAGTTGTAAACACATCACGTCCAAACTTTCTTAGACAATGAACTTTGAAACACATCCCGATCAACACTGATGGATTGGTGCACTCATCGATATAGTTTTAGAGACATCGCGTTGGTTTCTTGCTAGATGCATGTGCATTGAAGTCTGACCCACAGCTTAACTTCAACACATGGGTCCAAATCCTTTGTAGAGGGCATTGTTTGCTACCACATGACTATAACTCTTTTGCGTCGTGCGAAGGAATGTGCAAATACGATGTGTGTACGGGGGGAAGAGAGAGAGAGAGAGAGAGAGAGAGAGAGAGAGAGAGCACATTGTGCGGTGGAACAGAGTAGCTTAAAGCAACACTCACTCTTTCTTCTTCTATGTATATAAAGAATAAGTGAGTGGGTTAGTGAGGTCAGTGGACGAGGGACACTAAACGTTCGTCCTGGGACAAGGCATTAATTTACATGTAGTCACATCGGCTCTAGTGAGGCGAGCATGCGCATCCACGCTAGAGCCTGCATGTAAATCCCACAAACATCTCTGTATGGTCTCCATAGCTCCACAGTGCATCATGCTGGCATTAGTCATCGTACACCTCACAATCCTTGCTGCAAATCCTTCCGCTATAGCTGTTAAGTCGAGCCTCGACACCAACAAGTCGAACATGAGATGACCAAATGATGTCAAAATCTATGCAAACCTAATTGTCCTAGCCTTCTCAGCGCTATGTGCATACTCTGCATCATCAGAACTACTCCTCACATATGGATGTGTCATCACTGACACTCGGATGGCTGCATTATTTTCATCCATAGGTGGAACTATGTGTCATGGCATCAACTGATTAGCCTATAGCATGAGCATATCAAATAACTCCATGTATGCCATCTCTGCATGTGGTACGAGGGAGCAGACTTGCTCTATACCTCTTTGCACAGACTCTGACAACATCTATTGTGTCTCACTAGAGCACTGTTGCTCTACGTATGTCTCTAAAGAGTCTAATGTCATGTCCTACATAACTACATGCTCAGTCTCGGGAGCATGGTGGAGTTCACTAGCAAAGAAAACACGTCTCGTCTCTCACTCAACGCATGCCAACAACAAAATCGAGACTATGCTGTTTGGAATCTTAGATACATGCATAGGATATACCAAGCCAATTCAAACTTCCTTGTCAATCACTAATGATCCGCAATGCATCTAGAAAGATTTCTCTCTGAGCAATATTTGATACCCACAATCTGTTAACTGTTTTATTGAGATCAAACTCTGTCTCAGTAGCTGAGGAACATAGCGTATATATCAAAGCGTATAGGATGACAAGCAAACATCTCATGCACCTGCGATGTCAAACGCCAAATCATCGGCCAAGTATAGATGACAAGCAAACATTTTCTGCACTTGCAATGTCAAACATCGAATCATTGACCAAGTGTACACAACCAAAGCTCCCACTGGAAAAAGTGCTAAGCCACTCACAATGTGGTGTGACGTGAAAAATTGCATTCTCATCTAGAAATTGCGAAGAAGCTCCATTTCTTAAAGATATGTAAGCAAGAGGAATGCTAAAGGTGAACATGACATCGCCGTCATTGGCATATGAAGCCTCATACATCAAAAGCAATGACCTCTAATTGTTACCTCAGTCTCTCTCAAGTCATTTTTGTAGACTCTTAAACATCACACATATCTGAGACCTCAGTCTCTCACGAGTCATTTTTGTAGACTCTTAAACATCACACATATCTGTTAGATACATGTCAAGAAATCAAAAGTATGGCAAGAAATGTTGGGACCAACAGAGTCTCCCTTGTAAAGAATCTCAACCATAAACTGTGCCGAAATGGCAAAAAAGTGGGAGATCACTCAACAACTACACAATAATCAACCGCATCAAAATTGATGCTCACATATGCATAAGACGGCTCTACAATAAGTATACAATGTAAATTCTACAATTTGTAGGCATAAAAAATGTCATTAAACCCAAGTGAGCCCAATCTGGGACAAACAACTCAACCGAATATAAAGCCGATAATTATATATGCAAGTAGTGAGGAAACAAAGTGCTCAAAATACATCCCACAAGAAATTGCATGCAAATTTTGACAATAATCCAAAAAGCTGTAGAACCTGTTAAGCTTGTGATTGCCTGTAATATGGAGCCACACGAGCATATGTAACTCTCACTCCTACAAGGGTGGGTACAAAGAACAACAATCGTGTTCGAATCTGATAAAACCTGTCAAATTTTGATTACTCTCAAAGCGAGTCATGCTCGACCACTAAGCCATCATAGAGTAAACTGTAGATATACACAAAGCATGGCAAGAATCTGAAAAAAAAATGACATAATTTTCCTTGAAATTTGAGTAAAATCTCAAAAATTCTCACCAAAATGGATAGATTATAAGCAAACATTCAGTTTCTAAGTAGCAAAATCACATATAATATACATAAACTACCAAAAACATTGGCAATCTAGCTCACTCCTGAACGAGGAGCTCTATGGACAACTGTACCTGTCCAAACTCCTTATGAATCTATTGCTTGCGAGCTTTCACTAGCTCACGTGGTAATTGTATATGCATACGTAGCAAAAATTGCACAAAATCATGCTGTAAAACTCTCTGAAGAACCCACATAGTTATACATGAGCACATCGCATGTGCATGATAATCCACATTTTTCTTATTAGTTGTGCATATACAAACCAATAAGAAGCTCCTCATTTAAGGTTAGCTCCACCCACATGATACTGTGCTTCTCCTTCTCCCCTTTCTTGCGCACACACGTATGCATGTATTCAGCACCGCCAACACACTCACTAAATGCAAGCTATGAGCAGAAAACCTCGACTGCAACAATCTCCAAAAAAGGACTACTCAACGCCAATGAGTAGAAGTGCCAAAAATGGCTCCACAATGTCACATCTAATGGTAATCCGCAATCAGCATACATCAATGGAGTGTTTGTGCGGAAACAAGCGTCGAACTTATATACAAATTGCCTTCGCCAATGATCATAGACCAAAGCACTGAATCAATGCCAAAATGTCCTACAACAAAGCTATGCGCAAATATTAGAGAACAAAGTCTCTTAGAAACCACAAAGACCATACATCAGGGCCATATCAGAATGGCTATCAAAAAATCTTTGAAACCTCAGAGAAGAGCACGAGTATGTCTATGTTGGTGAAAAAAATGCATGCTAAGTAGATGAGTTCGGAGACAATCTGTATGCCAAAACCTGTGCAAGAAGCTCCACTTGTAGTGCCAATGCGGAAGACTCCGCCTTTGAGTGTGTAAGTGCACAGAAACCTTATCTCTCACTATGAGGGTGTGTAAATGCCTCCGTCCTTCATTACCCAAATCTACCAAAGAACCTCAAACCTCAAGCTGCACAAGTTGAAATTGCAGCTTCAACCTCAAAAATTATGCACCCAAATTCAAGCACCTATCGTACTTTCAAAAGTGCATCATACTCGCACATTGCATGAAACAAAAAACTTGAAATATCTTGTATACATTCAATTTGAGCTAAATATTAGCAAAATGGTGAAGAACTTACAAAAAGTTTCTTCTGCAAAGTTGTAGACTATGTTGAAAGGGAGAGGAGAATTTTTTTCCCAGATGTGCGTTCTACGGTTATAATTTTTAAATCCGCATTTTACAATGAGAAATTGATCTGCAAAATAGTGCTGCTGCACACACACAATTTTAAGAAGCACGTTTAACTACACACTATCTTCCACATTGTCTTCTGCCACAAGAGTATACATCACTCTCATCTGAGCGTGCAGGCTCCCATCGCGTTCTGACAAAGCTTCCAAGATTTTGTGATCTCTCCACCACCAAGAGTGAGGAAGTTGTTGCCTCGAAGCTCTCGATGCTGTCGTGCTCTCCGCAATTGCCATGCACTTGCAAACCAGTTGAAGGGATGTGCAAATATGATGCGTGTAGGGGGAGAGAGAGAGAGAGAGAGAGAGAGAGAGAGAGAGAGAGAGAGAGAGAGAGAGAGAGAGAGAGAGAACACACAGTGTGGGGTAGAGCAGAGCAGCCTAAAGCAGCACTCACTCCTTATTCATATATATATATATATATATATATATATATATATATATGAATAAGGGGGAGAGAGAGAAGAGAGAGAACACACAGTGTGGGGTAGAGCAGAGCAGCCTAAAGCAGCACTCACTCCTTATTCATATATATATATATATATATATATATATATATATATATATATATATATATATATATATATATATATATATATATATATATATATAAAGAATAAGTTAGTAGATTAGTGAAGTCAATGGGAAATGGACACTAGACGAGGTTTCATGCATTTTCGACACCCCGTTTTTGGTAAATTTGTACATATAAACATGACGCTCAATGTCAAAAGGGTGTGTGGGATCTCTTTTTGTGGGGTTTTTAGCTTGATTTTTCAAGCACATGTACATGCAGTGAAAATCACTAGTGTAGCACTAACTTTCTGGTTACTGTAAGTGCCCATTGATGAGTTTTTAGCTTGATTTATCAAGCACATGTACATGAAGTGCAAGTCACTAGTGTAGCACTAGCTGTCGGGTTACTGTAAGTGCCCGTTAGTGAATTTTTTGAAATGGGACTTGTATATAACTAAAACTTATGTAAAAAATAAAAAAAGTTGAACCAAAGTTAAAAAACTTGTAGGTTTTTCCTGCTTGTGCCTCCTTGAAGCTTTTGGATGGAGTTTTTTGCCCTCCCCTTGTTTTTTTTGCGTTTAGTCGTACCAGGACAGCTCTTTGTTTGCATCAATTTTACACATAGCGGCGCGTAGAATCAATTTCGATTATCTTCAAATTATCACCATCATTTCTCAAGATTTCTTCCAAGCTTTAAAGTGCCCCAATTGGCGTTATGCTCTTCAAGTTACGACAGGTTCTCTGTAGGGTTATGGCTATGGCAGCCTAATGGCAAATTGTGTGCAGACAGATTGGGAGGGCATGTGTTTATGAATTGTGGAATTAATGTTGAAGTTTTGGGTTTGTGATGTTAAATTGTGAAAGGGGAGCCCCTTGTCTTCATATGAATCTTCCGGTGTGTACTGTAAATTCGTGCTTTGGCAGCATTTTGCTCCTATGTGCTATGGTCCTTTGGGTGGGTGTGTGCTTGTAAATTCCCAAGGGAGCGTAGGACTTTTGGTTGGGGTTTACTAAGAGTTGTTTCGGTATAACTTTTTGATATTGATGTTGAAGTTTGAACGCTCTTGGGCTATAAATTTATAGAGGTGTCCCATTTTTCTTTTTCCCAACAACGATTAACTTGGGAAAGGGATATACCGCCCTTACCTCAACATCGTGGTCATTACCACGTGTACCATGCCAATTTCCTTTGTAAAAAAATTATCAACGTTATCTTTGTCTAGCTTGCCTTTGCCTTTGTCCTTTTGTGAGTTCCTACTTTTGTCTTTGGTTTTGCACTCTCGAGTAAAACAAAGCATCTTCTCGTATTCATAGCAGCGGCTCTCAAACCTTGTTGATATCGACGTAGTTAACTGAGCACTATTACTACCGTCCTGGTCAAGCTTATCGTTGCTTCTATCTTCTATCAAGCTGGTAATTTTCTTTTGGTTTCAGAATCCCGAGGCAAATTAATTAACGACTTCCTTGAGAACTTTGTCTCTACACAAGTCTCTAAATGGGTACCGGTCAATCCACTTTCCAAACTGATAGTTGGTGTTGGTCATTACTATTGCTGGCGATCTCGACCAAGGGGGGGCCATGTTACAGGTACAAGATTGTTGTCCTTCTCGCACTTCAAAAAAGGCGCAAAAATTTCTCCCAAGCTGCTCTAAAAAGACTTAAGTTGCCCTTGCAAGCCGCTTTCAAAATTCCCAAAGCCGATAAAAAATGACTTTTTTTGATGCTCCTCGTTGAGCTCCTTCTCCCGAAGCCAAGGCTACACACAGTGTTTTGAAATGTTGGCAGCAAGCATAGAGGACAGCGCGAGGAGGGGAAAAAGGGAGGGCGTCTTAAAATGCCTTCGGCAAGGAGAGAGGGAAAAAACGTAGCGTTTTAAAGGGCTTCTTGCAAGAATGGGAAGAGGTAACTGTCACCATCAAGGGGCTCAATGTAGAGTGTATCTAAACACCAGCAAACTTGCAACGGCTCCGGCCAATGTAGTCAGTGTCTTAGAATGATACTACAAAGAGGTGCCGCTGGTGCCTCTATTTTAAAAGGCCGCCTCTATCAAGGCACCAAGTAATGCTACGTTAGTGAAGCAACTAACAGTTGACCTACTTCTTCAGGGCAACCCCAAGCTCCTTCACCACGTGCTCTTCAATGTCAAGGCTCTGATACCATGTCAAAATTGAACGATGCAAAGGCGATGAACCAAGAGAGAGAGAGAGAGAGCAAGAGAGAGAGCGAGAGAGAGAGAGAGAGAGAGAGAGAGAGAGAGAGAGAGAGAGAGAGAGAGTTCTAAACCAACTAACATTGGCAATGAATTGATGTATTTACGACGGGGGCTAAGAGAGCTTATATACTCACCTTAGCAAATTGTGCCACCGAAGATTTGACAAATAAGTAAAATAAATACTTAAAGCCAAAAATAAATATTGGGATCACATTGGGCTATTCATTTGAGATGCTATAAACTTTAAAACATACGTGTGTGTGCTCGCTCACACGTGCACACACACACACACACACACACACACACACCTCTTCCATTCACTGCAAAGTGCTCCTAGTTGTTTCTAAAAAATGAATAATACTTTTTCAATGCGTTCAAAATCTCTAGGATCTCCTTGGACTTTGGATTACCATTGATGACCGGTGAAGACGTTCTGAGTATGGTACAATCCGCGAAAACATCAATCCTCCCCTTAAACAAAGTAGTAAAAAAAAGGACAAACTCTAGCAATGGCGACTCTCCACCCTAATATCTATCCCTCTTTCTAAGAGTAAAATGATCCGCTATTGAATAAAAAGGCGTAGATTGTGTGCATGTGCGCATGTGTCTTGACAACACCTTTCATGAGGAGTAAACAAGAAATTTTATGAAGTGCACAATCTTTTGTTGCAAAGTTGAACCCAGTATATACTCATACATTTTCACAAAACATAATTTCTCGTATATGTTTGGTAAGATACTAATTGTGATGATGTGTGAAGGATTATTTGATTTTTTTTTTTTTTTGGCCAAACATGTATTAAAACCTCGAAACAGAAATGTACAAAGTAACCTCAAGCTTTTGTCGAGCCTTGAGATATCTCATGTCCTCTCCAAATATTGCGAAGTGCTAGACAATGGAGGAGAACAATAAGAAAAAGGATTATTTGATCTTAAATGGAAAATCCTCTAATTATCTCAACATTTCAAGAGAGGTACACAAGGAAGAAATCAAGAAATTAGACATCTCCGTTGATCTCTCGTTCTTGCCTCGGAGGAAGGGTTGCAGGTGGCAACTAGGTACTCTTCTTTTGTAGCCGAGGTATACCTAGACGTCTTTGTTTAGCTTATATTGCAATCTGTACTCCCCTATTCACAAGTCTTTTATGGTGAGGATGTTTTAACTTTTCTTCCTTGAGGGGGTTGTCCGTCAAGGGTGGCAATCCTTTGGGCTTCCATGGCAACCTCAAGGTGTCGTTATGTCTGATCTAATGGTGTATTATGCGGTTTGAGCATGACTTACCTGTAAATTTTTTGGTTTTAACACTGGTTCTGTAATCGGACAGTTCCTTAGACACTAAAGTGTTTCGTTTTTCACCAACTTGCCATAATTATTTGGTGAAGGTAGACAAAAGATTTATAGGTCACGTTCATACCTTAGGTCAATTATGAGGTGAATAGCGTAGAAATTTAAACTATTTCAAAATTAATACCAAATTAAGATTATGGTAATAAGTTAAGATGGAAAAATCATAGAAATTTAGTGCAATTTTAACAAATTTTCATAAATTGAAAATAACTTTCTATCAAAATGAGATTTTTTATAGATTTCAAGGTCTATGGATAGGAAAAGCCTTATTATGGAAAGAAATGAAACTTCATAGCTTAGCTATGAGACTATATTTTTGCTATATGCAAAAAAATCCAAATCTTGAGATCGGAGACAAAGAGGAAAATTTTGATCTTTCAAGGCCTCTTTCATCAACATGATGAGATTTTGGAGTAAAAATTAAGATCTATAATGTATCTATAGGCCAATACTCATAGGCATCTTGTAATTTAAACCCGTTCAAAATAATATATATAGTGTGTAATTTCTTGAAAAAAAATATTGCTATGGAAAAAATAGAAGTGTCTATATAAATTTTCTAATTGTGTCCATATGAGGTATTTGTATATACATAGGTGAGATGAATGGAAAATTCAAAGGTGGACTTTATTTTAATTCTAACATTAGATGAGTGAAAAATAAGTTACAACATGCACAATTTTCGAGATATGATATAAATCACCAAATTTGACCTAGAAAACCATCAAATAGTATCACCTTAAGTAACAGAGACGAAGATCTAATATATATGCATGATAAGAAATTGCAAATTTAGATGAACTAAATGTTTTATGTGGTGGTTAATTGAATTCATAAGTATTATATATTTGACCCACACGATTCTCTATGTTTAATTCTAGTCGCAAATAGTTTTTTTTTCACATGACAATTGCAAGAATGTCAACCACATATACAAATAGTTACTATGGATTATTGCATGTATCCTAATCATTTTTTCCATAGACTAAAGTACACGTTTTAGTGAAGCATCGACATGTGTTTTGCACACGTGCATATAAAGAGTGTAGTTACTATTGAGGTTCTATACAAAAGTGACTATTATAAATTTGTGAAAAAAAGTACACTTTAATGTCCTTTTGGTACCAAACTAGTGTTGATACATTTTTCACTCTCAATTCAAATAAAGCAATTAAAATAAAGAGAACTTAGAAATACTTAACAATCAAGTCTTGGTGTGTTCATATTTGTATTTACATACTTTATGGACTTCTTTTTGAAAGGTGCACAATACGCAGGTTCACATAGAAAAATCTTGTCACGCTTCATGTACTTTATGTCAATATTGATCATACGCATGAAGCATACTTCTACCAGGCCCTTTGTACTCGTGGCATAATATAGTTCTTGGAATGAGAGAGAACTTAGGGGGAAACACCCTTCTTGGTTGTGAAGAGAGAATGTTGGATTTAATTCTAACAAGGTGAGGAGTCACGATGGCCTACAGAGATGATTAGTAATTTTTTGTTTAAATATTAATAGATCCCTCTCAATGCGGCTGAGAGAATGCTTACTTCCAAGGCAGAATAAAATTAATCCTAAACATGAAAATTAAAATGTGAATTCAGGTGCAAGAGAGAGGCCTTCAAAGATTGATACAGGTGGTATGGGGATGTTTGTTTTTTTGTCAAGACAATGCAACACAGGAAAGCAGACATTCCCAAGATAATGCAATGAGATATAATGTCATGGCATTGTACCAGCCAATGCCAACCTCCAAGGCCAACCGCCTTCTTCACAACTCCTTGCAGGCCAACTAGAACAGATTTTGTTCGATTATTGCCTATCACGATGACCTTGGTGTGGCGCGGCAGCACAGACAGCTCCTCATCAAAGCCCTCGTCGCTCGCACCCCCTGAGCACATCACCCCTTCCTCACTTGCACCACCTCCTTGCCCATACATAGCTCTTTCCTCTGATCGCACCTCCTCCATCTCCATCATCTTTAAATCAAGTGCCCTTCTTAACAAGAGCGGAGCAAACCAAACCCCTCATTGTAAGAAAAATTTGACTTGTTGGGTGCAGCTGTTATTATTATATTAATGAATCATACCAGATCGAAATTACCGACGTTTCCAGCTCTGGATTTGGCAGCCAGCCTGAAAGAAGCACTAGGGCTTCATATCAGAAGTTGGCAGAAACGTCAGGTGACAGTAACATGAACTCACACGCCTTCTCCACAGCATTAATGCACTCCTCAGCAGGACTGCCCTTGTTTTCCTCCTCGTATCACATCGAGTCATATCATCTAGCAGCTCCTGCCTTCACACAAAGCTAAAAACCTACTGGCCGTCCACGTGCACTCCATCCGTCAAAGGATGCCCAACCCAACCCAACACTAAGGCCTTTGTTCCAAAAGGCCAAGTGTTTAAAGGCACCTAAACTCAATGGAGTATCACTTGAATCTAATTTATATTTTGGAAATTTTACAAAATATATGAGAAGTCTTGAAATTCCCTAATTTGGTCTACCCAAAATACCACGAGTGTTCTACACCAAAACTAGATTTTTTAAGGATTTTAATATGGTGGATAATCAAGAGAATTATTCTTGACTAGAAGAGAAGAATGATTTGCATTCCTTGAAAGAAGCCTCTTTACATAGGAGAAATGGGTGACGCCGTGGGGCACATCATGGGGTGTTACATTACATATGCACATGATTTACATTACCCTTGGTAACTAGGAATGCACGTGTGGCTAGAGAGGCTACACATCTGGTTGGGTAAGGCAAAGCTTACCAATGACACCTTTCCTTAATTGTGGTGTCACATGCACATCTAACCCTATGTGCATGTGGACAAACTATAACTCCTATTTCTAGGGTTTAGGAAGTGTTATGGAACCCTTGTGAGCATGTACCTATGAAATACATTTCCAGGCACTTTAGATTAGGTGCATACCCTCTAATTGCACATGAGCATAGCTAATGTTTTCTACGTGTAGGCATTGGGGAGTGTTCCCATACAATTGCATTGGTACCAAGCCTAGGTTTTTGTCTGCACGTGAATCACCTCTACTTAGTAGTTCATCAACTTATTGATAAGTGACATTTTACCATCATGTAGAAATTGTGGGTCTTTAAGTGGTATTGCCCTACCCATATTTTACCCCATACAGTTCGCCATAACCACCCATGGCAATGTTCCATCAGCACATTCAACCCACCAGTGTTTTCAACCATTAGTGTCAGATTGCATCGCCCTCAGAATTTAGCCCATCGTACGAGATCAACCACTGTTTTCAAAATTTAGCCCATCGTAGCATATTAGCCAGTTTTTTCAGAATTCAACCCATCGTAGTAAATTAGCCAACATCTTCAGATTTAGCCCTCATCAGCCAATGTTTTCAGTTTTCAACCCATTGTCGACATCGGCATTACCAAATTAGCCCATAGCCTCGTCATCGTTTGGAGATCCCATCAATCTCAACAGCATTTTTGCATTTTAGCCCTTAGACTCGTAGTTCCAAGTATCTCCGCAAGATCCCATCTGCATCTAGGACCATTGTGTAGAGACTACGGAGTTATGGTGGATGGTTGCTAGAGAGCATGCAATAGACTAGGGAAACAAGAGAGAAAGAGAGCAAAGGTCGACACAATAAAAATAGAACACGCTTCTTCTATTGATTAGTTCGAAAGCCTTTACAATATATAACAAAAATTAGCCATGCACACTCCATGCAAACTTTTAAAGAGAAGTAGAGTGCATCTGCATGCTATAGGATGTTTCCACGGGTAGACAAACATCGACTAGGGATTGAAACCTACAATCCCCCCTCAAGCCCGAACTACACACACCACTCTCATGATACCTCGAGTTTTTGGTGTACTTGTCAGCCATGAGTTTTAGGTTCTCTCACAACCAAGGGTTTTGGTATACCCGGCCATGACCTGGTGCTAATGTTAAGCTACCAACAAATGGAGTTTTTGGTTGACTTCCAAACCTTGGGTTTTGGTTTACCCAATAACCTCATGAGACGTGGGACAATAGGTTGAGAACATATGTTTTTGGTAGGTCTTACCACTTATACGTGGTAATGTCTATAACTTGTACAAAATTTGTCGTGTGACAATTGATAGGCTAAAACAAGGTTTTGACATAAATATATGATTGTTTTGACAATAAACAAAAGATAAAAAATATACGACACTCAATTGATAAAAATAGTTTGTGAAATCTTGTACCACAGTCTCAAAGCACATCTTCATCTTTTGCATCAGTTTCCTTATTGCAAGTTGTATTCGAACCACTAAACTGACATATTTGGTATATAGGTCCGAGAGAGATATTGCATGTCACAATGTGATGTAATGTGCCTTGTAGCACCACTATTAAAGTACCACATATGAGAATTTGCAGCAGCGGGCATACATGCATCATGAACAAAAGGATCAGAAGTGCACTCTGCACTAAATGCCCACTCTGCATCTACATTAGCATCACAATCTCCTTTGACAAAAGATTCTGCAATAGCTACACTTGTGGTGGAATTATCCTCTTTCTTCTTAGCCTCTTTTTCCTTCAATTTAGGATACTGCTAATCAAGTGATCATTAGCCTTGTAATAATGGCAATGCATCTTCTTTTTTCACTTTTCACCAGAATTCCTAGACAAGGTGTAGGTAGCAGATGCATTGGAAATAGGTGATTTGCCACTTGCTGAAGAACCATGAGAAGTGGTTACATGCTGTTACCACCTTTTCTTTGAGCAACAATAAAAGCATGTTCAATTGTATGCTGTTTAGGCTTTTTCTTCCTTGAATGTGACTCTTGCAACAAAAATGTACATAGTGCATCAAACTTGACAACATGATTTTCTTTGGTCATAAGTCTCAAAGTACTAGCAAAGGTCTGACAAGAATCTAACATTGGCATCAAGGATAGTCACAAGGGAACTGTCCGGCATGACTTCGCCTACAAAAAGTTGCTCATTAATATCCTTGATACCGGCAAGAAAAATGTCCATGTCATCTTCCTCATGCATAATCTTTGATTCCAGCTCTTTATGTAGCAATACAATTTTGGCCTCATTGCGACTTACATAAAGACTAGCCAGAATATCTCAAGCATGTTTAACTGATTTAGCTGAGTGAACGTGAGGAGCAATAATGTGCTTCATAGATAATGCAATTAATGCATGAGCCTGTGTATCTCTAACATCCTACCAAGACTGCTTAGCTATAGCAATATATCTCTAGCATTAGCAATCTTGCCACCAAAACCAGCAACATTCTCAATAGCACATGTATCCACAGAATCCCAATGTACATTAATGCCCTGCACAACATTCCAAACGCCCTTTGACATAAGAACATGTTGTATCATGTAATCCCACATTGGGTAATTGTCCCCATCCAATTTATCCTTAGTAGCAAACATCTTGAACACATATGTGTTGTTGTCTAAAGCGACAATGAGTGACTGCCACATAGGTGAGGATGAAGTGATCTTGCTTGGTCACAAGGTTTTCTATAAAGGTATTGAGGTGGATCCTTCAAAGGCAAAGGCTCTTATTGAGTTACCATCACCCAGAGTCTTAAGGAGGTCATCTCATTCATTCAAAAGGTGAAGCATATGTCACGCTTCATTCACTTAGCCTCGGAGTTACTTCACCCCTGCAGAAATTGACACAACAAGTCGCTTTTGTTTGGTTTGATGAGCTTGAAGAATATTTTTTTAACATCAAAGTCATTTTGTCAGAACTACCAACACTTATGCCTGCTTGTTGGGAGTACAAATTCTTTGTTAGCTCTAGTGTTGGGAAATAAAAAAATTGGTTCTGTTTTGCTACAACAAGATCCCCACACTACTAGGATGCAACCCATCTACTTTGCTAGTAGGGTCATGAATGCTTTGGGGAGAGGCTACACGGAGGCAGAACTCATGATGCTTTCTCTCATGTTTGTAGTGAGAAATTTTAGATCCTACTTGCTACCAAAACCTTTTGTAATCCTCATTGCAGAAAATTTGTTCCCCTGGGTGTCATCTCAAATGAATCTTAGTACTAGAATCTCAAAGTGGATTATGGAGTTGCAAGAGTTTTAATACTCTTTCAAGGTAGAAGATACTGTGCGTGCACAATTGACAGGGATTCTCACTTATAGGGTACATGAGAAGGAAATTAAGGTGCATGAAGTAAAGACTCTACCATTCCCACCACCAAAAACTATTCCTAATGCTTTTACCTTGTTCTTTGATGGAGTTTTTCGACGAGCCATAGGAAAAGCAAGGGGAGGGCTTGTGTTTCTCAACCCAAGTGGAGAGGTGGTCATGAAAGAGAAGGTCAATTGACCAGGTTCAACTAGCAACAATGAAGCAAAATACGACACACTACTTCATGGTTTAAAGACGTGCATTGGCTAAGGTATACAACGTCTCATGGTAAAGGGGGATGCACTTTTCATTGTGAAGCAGATTTTAGGAATTTGGGCATGCAAGAATGAAAGATTAAGGACAAAAGTTAATGCCATTTGTAGGTTGTTTAATTAGTTTGAAGAAGTGCAACTATATTATATTCCTAGGAAACAAGATGAGATTACATGTGTTGAGAAAGAAGTGCAGGTCATCATGGTGGCAACAACTATTAAGAAACCAAGATACCAGAGATTGGAGTCATTGGCTCCCATTATTGGCTACATTTTGGAGGGCGAGTTTCCACAAGAGTTCACAAAAGCTTAGAAGAGGAGACTCATGAAGAAGGCAAGTTTCTATCTCTTCCTAGAAGGCTCCCTCTATCAAAGAGGGAAGGATCAAGTGTGCAGAAGAGTACCAACTATCGAGGAAATTCCAGCCATTCTAAAAGGTTTGCATGAGGAAGCATGTGGTGGTCATTTTACCCAAGAGTTAACTGTAAAGAATGTTTTTCTTGTGGGATATGTCTGGCCAAGTCTGCATGTGGATGTCTAGCATTGGTGTAAAAGATGTCACAATTGTCAGGTAAATGGAAATAGAAGATTGGTACATGGTCCAAGGCAAATCGTGCTTGAAAATGGACCCTTTGAAAGGTGGGGCATTGATGCTATGGGTCCTCTGCCTAGAACAAGTAATGGTAAACTCTACATTCTAGTGGCTATAGACTACATGACTAGGTGGGTAGAGGCTCAAAGTGTGACAGGGTAAATGGGAAAACAGTGAGCAGGTTTGTCTACACTAATATTTGTTGTAGATTTGACACACCTATGGAGATTGTTTCTGATAATGGTCTAGGGTTCAAGAAGGGTTTACTCACAGAAGTTTGTGAAGAGCTTCATATTTACATAATCATATCACACCCCTACTATCCACAATCAAATGGTTTAGTAGAAAAAGCTAATGGTGTCATTGCAGTCTTCATCAGAAAGATGGTGGAAAACAAGACAAAGTTATGGGATGAATTCTTGGACGGAACATTGTGGTCACGGACACATAATTCACACCATTTCACTTGGTGTTTGATAAAGAGGCTTTTTGCAACCAATTGAGCTCAACATTCCAATTGAAGTGCCCGAGCAAGAGCGTGTGTGAGTGTGTGCAACAATGGAGAAGAGAGGAGAAGAAGAGACCTTGTGTTTGCAGGGCTAAAACTCTTCTCTACATGTGAGCCCCCTTATTCTATTATGTACATAATGAATAAGTATAGTGGATGGGCACCTGGCCTAACCGGACACATGGGGCTTTACCCAACAACCTCCCACGTAAAGGCCAAAGTGGCCGTGAGAGAGAAAATAAATCCATACAAAACCTGTAGTATGACCTCAACCAACGCCCACTGGATCACTCAATCTGTGTGCATCCAACTCTAATTGTAGAGGAAGTATACAGTGATAGACACCATACCCTCACCAAAGCCGCACACATCCTGCAGGTGTATCACCATATGCTGCAAAGTGCCCCTATGCTCAAGCTGAACGTCATTTATTGGACGACTAACTGCTCCCACTGCAAACGCACCTACCGCAAATGCAATCTCACGTCTTGAGATGAGTATCTCGTATATGAGACTCCCGAATGCTGATGCAATCCTAGAAATATTTGCCAATTTGACCATCTTAGTCAAATCTGGCTTAAAACTCCACTCATGGAAATTATACCCGACACCCAAACTCCGATCCCTGGAATCCATCCTCGTGTCCATCACATGTCACATGCGCACCAAGAGCATCTATCTATCTTGAACCCCGAGTGGCAAGAGCAATGCCTAGCTCTAACTCACACACATCAGCCTCTGGCCTAAGCATATCCATGAATAACTGAATCACGACTGAATCCTCCACACTCAAGTCATCCATATCCTTCATAGTATCCATGAATGACATGCCCTACGGCGCAACTATCTGCTCAACTGTCTTAACATGCTAACAAATTGGAGCATCATGCAACCTATCCACAAAGGAGACATGCCTTGTCTCTTTGCATGGTTGCGTACTCATAAAGACTGTTCCGTCTCGTATGTGACGTACTCGCATTGCATGAATCATGCCAACACTAGCACCTCTAGCTATGACTAGCTATCCACGATGCAATTTGAAAGTGTGCTCATCCAACACTACTTGGCATCCGCTATCTCGTAACTGACTCACAGATATCAAGCTTTGTGTCAAACCTGGCACATGGCGTACATCTCACAACGAGTATGATGCACCACTCGGGAACAATAGTCTGACATCTCTTTCACCAACTATGTCATGCACCGAACCATCACCTAGACACACATGTCCAAGCATACCACTAGCATGTGTGCTTAACCACTCACGACTCGGCGTGATATGAAATCTAGCATTCACATCTAGTATCCAATGCAAAGGTAATGTGTCGTCAAAAACCGACATAAGAAAGTCAAGAGTAAACATGGAAGCAAAGGCAACATCTCCATCATGCATAGCCACATACGCTACATCTACTCCCACATCATCCAAAGTGATAGCATCCCTCTTGTGCTATCTCCTGTGCTGTCTCATCCGCCAAAAACAATGCCTACGTACATGCCTTGTATGACCACAATGCCAACACACAACACTCTATGTCTGCAAGATTGTCCTTTGACTGTAGGCATCTCTCTAGACTCATTTGTGCCAAAATCATTGAACAATCTTTGCCATAACTCTCTAGCTGTACATGCATCCAAACCAATGCGATAGACAGACTCACCAAGGTGTAACATGATCGTCAAACGTGCAAGCTCATCCAAGTCCTCCTAGTCATCGTCAGTCATAGACTCTGGACTCTGGCCTAGCATCCATGCCCTGTAGTGGCAACACTTGGGCCAACTGAGTTAATGCATCATGCATACCTGCTTTCCAATACTCAAAATTTGAACCATCAAACTTTGTGTGGAAAAGCACAAATACTGACAATGATGTACATGCCAAATCCATGGTGATAACCTGTGACAAGACCAAGCACAAATTGATCAACTGACAATAGCCAAAGCCTGGCTAACTCATACACCAAGTACTGTCAAAATACAACATAAGCTGGCATAAGGTGTCTAGGAGAAGTGTAAACAAATATGGTGATCACTGTAACGAAACAAAGTGAGAAAAATCGCTTAAATGATGCCAAGAAACCTGCTCTAATCCAAGAGCACTATGTGGTAATCAATAAATTATCATCAACAATATCCCTCCTGAAGAGATTACCACATATATGTCAAATGACATACTTCGGTGAGCAAACCCTCTCACAATGCCATGCTAAAACACTATGGCAAAGCAGCCACTGAGTGCCAAATGCAATCAAAACACGATTGTAAACCATGTGCATAAACAAATAAACTCGCAAGAAAAATCAGGCAGAGTTTCGGCTGTATTTGACTACCCATAATAACCATACATGCCATATACATGCTCAAAACCATGAGCAAATCATGCACAAAATTTGCACTCAAGCATACATGGGTTGCCCCAAAGTCTCAACTCTTTAAACATGGAAAACAATCCTGTAATTCGAAATACAAAGTGCATCAACCGCACTCTACAAGTGAGGCATATACTAGCATAAAATTGGATACAAACCAACCAAAATATGGTACAAATTGATGCTCAAAATAGTTGAAAATCAGCCCACATATGCCATTGCAAGGCGAAGGATACCATTCACTGAAAAGCACACATCATGTGCATCCACATGGCAATATAAACGAGCATCAAGCATGAACCAAATGTGTAGCAAATGAGCATCCAAATCAGCTAAAAATTCAGCTCACAATCATGCCAGAAATGCTTGCAAAACTGTCTCCAAATCTGTGCAATTGCATAAGTCAATGCACATAATCTGTAATGAAGCCACTCTCGAACCTGAGAGTCCACAAGAATTCATATATCCACGAAGTGTTCTCAATGTATGCACATAAATTTGTTGAAAATATCAACCCACACTCTCTTCACTGAGAGAAAAACATTAATACGCAAAACAAGAGAATGACAAAGCTCAATCTGAGCTCTCCGAATGAAGCAAATCACCACAATAGACATACATAATCTTCAACTTTACGAATACCCTGCAGCCTGTTAGCCCATATCTCCCAAACTGTTCAGAATTTGCAAAAACTTCCTTTTGCAAAGTTGTAGACCACTCAAAAACGATTGGGAATAAGGAGAATGGACCAAAAATGTGCTGTTTTTATAGGCCGAAATAGGTCTGAAAAATCTGCAGCTGTGTATCCTAGACGTCCAGGTAGTCTGAGTGACGTATCTCAAAATTGGTGAATATTTTGAGAAAAATTTCTTCTGGAAAGTTGAAGAGGACCAAAAACCGGTCAAGAAAAATCAAGAAGTGGCTTGAATGAAGACATTTTGGTAGGCCAAAATAGATCTGCAAAAATGTGTTGCAATTTTTACTGCTTCTCTGTCTGCCTCCCCGCTGAGCTCCAATGGTACTCCCAATCCCTGAGATCTGATACCAGTTGAAGTGCACGAGCGGGTGCATGTGTGAATGTGTGCAACAATGGGAGGAGAGAGGAGAAGAGAAGACCTTGTGTTTGCAGGGGCTAAAACTCAATCTCTACAGGTGAGCTCCCTTATTCTATTATGTACATAATGAATAAGTATAGTGGGCGGGCACCTGGCCTAACCGGCCACATGGGGCTTTACCCCAACACCAACCATGCGTCTCCAAGGAAGAGCAGCACATGGAAAAGAGGAAGCATGGATGGACCGCCTTCTCACCTTGGTAGAGCTAGAAGGGAAAAGAGAAGCAACCTACGAGTGCTACAAAAGAAAGGCTACACAAGTAAAGGAAAAACTCGATAAGAAGGAGAAGGAAAAAGGAATCAAAGAAGGAGATTTGGTCTTAAGGTATGACAATCGACTTGATAATTATTTTGATATCAAGTTTGAGACTAGATGGCAAGAACCATACATTGTCAAAAAGTCTTTCAATTCAAGTTATTACCAACTCATGGACTTGAATAGTAAAGAGCACTCTAGGAAGGTAAATGGGTATCGGCTAAAGCCCTATTTGAGCCGCCTTCTACCAAACGATCTACCAAAGAATTGTCAAAGATCTACTTTTTCCTATAAGTTTTGTTGCATGAATCATGAGTGTGATAAGAAGCCACACAATAAAAATCCTTTTAAGGGACCAGACATCATAGAGGACTCAGAACCATTCTATTTGGAAAATATGCCTTTTGAAGGTACATGAATGTACCATCATCCTGGGGGAGGGATAATGATAGCCGTTTTTTGGCTATCCAAAATTGCCATAGTGAGCTACCCTCGCCTATATCTCACACGAGCATGGGAGGAGATGGGATCTACGGTGGGATGATTGAGGATTGTAGATCTTGGGCAATGTAAACTCGGGTACAATGTAAATTCGGGTATCCGAGTTTACTTTGCCCCTTCCCCCCCACCCCATGGGATTGAACCCACAACCTAGGGTTTGAGGGCCATGTGGCCTATCCATCTCGCCCGCGCACATTACCTGTGGAATATATACGTTTCCATGGAGTTTTGACGTGCAAAAGTATCAGGGTGAGAAAAAGTAAACTCGGGTACCCGAGTTTACAAAAATATCCGAGTTTACTTATGTGGAAAGATCTACGGTGTGCGCCTAATAACGGGGCCCAAAAGTGATGGGAGCCTTTGATCCCATCTCCCATGCCCGTGTTAGATATAGCCGAGGGTGAGCTACCTCACCCTACCAAAATCACCTAAACACTGTGGCTATCCCTACCTTTTCATTGTACATAAGCGTGTGTGAGTTAGGGGACTTTCCCCATATCTTCTTAAAAACCCTCACTTAGCAAGTCACTAGGTTAGTTGAGCCCAAAAAATAAAATAAAAATAAAAGCCAAAGTATATTATGGCCCTTTTGTGTATAAGTATTTCATTGTATATAGAGCCTAAATATAGAGATTTTTATTATAATTATTTTCGTATTTATTTAGATATTTATATCTAGGTGTGTGTTATTTACCTAAGTATGGTATGTATATTTACTCACCATTAACACGATCATTCTTACCTATGTTTTCTATTAAAAATCATTTCATGCAAGCTTCTCTTATTTTTGGTGTGAATCCACTCCAAGGAAAAACTTCAAAAATACCTTCCACCATCAGTCATTGCCTTTCACTAAATTCCTATTTTCTACATGTATTTTTTCTTACCTCTTGTAAATAAATATACATCAATAAAAAAAAATGAGGGCCCTGCTCATTTTATTTTCTATATTTTTATATATTTATTTTATATATATATATAGCTCATACTATTCTAAATTCCATGAATTGTTTATATATACTAGCCTAATTTTTTCCTCATATCCATATATTATATTTATGTATAATCCACAACCATACATATTTTCAAACCCCTAAGAATCAATTAGATCATACTCTAATTCAAGGAGGGGCTCAACTTTGGAGTCTTATGCAAATTCAACAAGAAGGGGGCCACTGAAGACTTTTTTGTGAAGAAAAATAGGCTTTTTGGTGGGATTTTTTATATCCATCTCCACTTCAAATTTGAAGCAGTGATTAGAAGACAAAATGTGGACCAAGAGATGAATAATCACTTCAATTTTTTTTTGATAATTTTTAAAGCTATCACCAGTGAAATAGGATTTTTTAAGTGGATCCCAATCTGCCCACTTTTCTCAAAGTAATCCATAGTCTTCTCTCACCTCCTTTCCTACTTCCACACACACACACACACACACACACACACACACACACACACACACACTCATTCCTCTTTATCCCTCACTCAAACCTGAAACTTTCATGGCTTCTTTCATCTTCTTCATTATTCCCATCTCTCCCTTACTCCATTGTCAAAATTATCATCCCTACATACATAAAGCTCAATTTCTCTCTCTAGAATCAAACTCACATTACCATAACCTCTATATCCTTTCACAAAAAAGAGAAAAAATCAGCAAATAACCAAGATCAACCAAGATCAAGCTCTACACAAGGAGGAGTTTGATCATGGAAAATTCAACTTTTCCATGGTCACAAGAACTACAACGACAGAGTTCTACAACCGCTCATTCACTAGAGGAGATAGGTGAAAAATTCTCTTTTCATCTTGTGATTTCCATTAGAATGGTGTATATTCTAATCCTTTTTCTACTTTTTATCATTGTATAAATCATTTTATGCACCTTGAGCTCATATGCCATGTAATTTTATCCCATCCTACTAACCACTAACATACTAACAAATTTACCTAATTATAAAAGACACCTCATCTCAAGCCTACATGTGCATAGTATCTCTCTCTCTCTCTCTCTCTCTCTCTCTCTCTCTCTCTCCCCTTCCTTAAAACTCTACTTTCACCTTATCTACCATCAATAATTCTCTCTTTTGAGCCCACATCCATGACTCAAGCCAACAAAAAAGGCCCGCAATGTTTTGATATTAGAAACAAATCATAATCCTGATTTGTTAGCTTGTAAATTAGGATTTCTAATAATCTTAATGAGAGGTCTCCAACCTATAAATAGGCCCCTCTCCTTCTTGTAAATCACCCCAATATCTCACATAGCACCCGGAGAGACTTAGGCGTAGCAACCACATTGTGAGATTCAATATTGGTGTGAGAGAATCTTTGAAGCTACACATTGCAAGTAAGAGAGCGTGAGTTCAAAATCTCAAAATACCTATTATATATGTTCTTTTATCATCAATAAATTGAGGTTTGGTGCATCAAAGGCGTCATTTGACGTTCAAATCTTTGTCCTTCCACTTGTGCAATACGGTTTGGTGAATTCAAGGTGACTTGTGTATTTTAAGTTTCTGTCATTTGATCTTGTTTGAGAAAGTGTGTTAGTGTGTTTTCATTGCCAAATTTGTGTCCATTGTAAGAGGGTATTGTGGTGAGAGGTATCCCACACCCTAAGACAGTGTGTGTGTGTGTTGGCAATGTTTAGCATCTACTAAGCATGAGTTAGTTTTGTACAAGCTCTACGATAGCATCATAACGAACCATCTCCATTTTCAAGTCACAAATAAGGTATTCAAGTTTCATTCCTCTCTCTCTCTCTCTCTCTCTCTCTCTCTCTCTCTCTCTCTCTCTCTCTTCCCCTTTGCTCTAGCTCTCTCTGCTCCATTTGGTGTGTGTCTTGGTGTGAGATTGTTTGTGTATGTTTTGCGGCGTATCTTCTTGATTGTGATAAAATCTCTCTTGCATCCTAGTTTGCATACCATAACTAGGTGGTACACCTTCACTTGCTTGGCTGTGGGTTCGTTCTTGTTGTTCCTTGCTTGTGGTTGTCCCAGCCCCGACGATTGAGAAACACGGAAGCCTTAAGGGGTGTTTAGAGGTTACCTCTCTTATTGCCCGCCATGGACCACCTCAGCATCTTGGAGCTATGGTCCAACTTTCATGGGTGAAGAGAGTCTAGATGAGAGGATTCTGGATTTTGAGCTTGTTAGCAGCGACTAGCACAGGGTACATCAAATATGCATCGAGCGGGAGATATGCTATGGATGGGCACAATATTTTCCACTCACTTTTTATAACATCTTGGGCTCATTGGGAGTTCCAAAGTTGTACATGCTACGTAAAGGGCTCAAACTTAAACCCATAGTAGAAGGGATTGCGGTGAAAGCCTTTATGCAAGGAGGATTTATTCTTGAGCATCCACGCTTGAGGATCCACTTTTGAGAGCTCTCTCTCTCTCTTGAGTGTTCACTCTATGGATGGCCTAGCCTTGAGATTAATACCCATGCTTAAAAGACTAGTGCTAATCCATTGTAATTAGAGAAGATTTCTTAATCTAATCTCTACTTTCTCATTAGTCTCAATTATTCTATTCCATTATGTCATGAAGTAGTTTCACCTTTATCATTGTTCTAGATTTGAGTATGTGTGATGACCTCTTGCTATTAACCACTCTTATCCTTCTATGAGAATTTGATTTATCACTAACTAGGTTGATTAAGTTGGTTCTTAATCTTGTGATTAGTGTGTGTGCCCTATTGTTTGCTTGTGTGTGGATAGGTTTTATGAAACTCTAGCACCATTCATCTTGTGTGTGTAGCTTTTGATGAAGTGCCTTGATTGACATGTAGTGTGGAGAGGCCAACACCAATGCAATTAGTGTGTGCTTATCATTAGTGTGCTTTGGGTTTCTAGTCTATGGTAAGTTGGACTTCGGTGGGATTAATGTGTGTAGGAGATGCTTGGTTGATGATGTGATTAGAGTCAGCGATTAATGGCTAATTTCTATTGCATTGATGAGCATACTCATTAAACCTCTCATTTGATACATCCGATGCTCGTGCTTCCATGCCCCAGCCAGGTTGCCGATCTTAGGATTGATATTTTTGTTGGTCTTGGATCGATTAGGTTATGCTACGATTGCACTCAACATTTAGCTCCGTTGTCGGAGATCGATAACCTAAGCTAGTGAGTATAGAATGTTTAGAATAGAGTAATTTCACTACTAATTTCATTGGTTTTTAAGTGTGTGTAACTCAATTTTGGTTTGATTTGATGATGTTGTGCAAGTAATTGAAGCTAATTGTGCATTATGAATATCTCAAACCTCCAATTTCACTAATTTCATACTAACCCTTGCTAATTTTGCTTCATTTCCATGCTAATTGTACTAATTTCATGCTAATTTTTACTAAGTTTTGACTAAGTTTGCTAACCTAACCGCTAACATTGAAGTGTAATGTATATTAGACCCCCTTTTAAGAGGTGGAATCATCACTCTAATCAAGTTAATTGTGCTAATTTATGCCTAATTTGATGATTTGAGTGTTTGATTTTTGGCCTACAATCGTCAATTTTGGAGCCGATTTCGTGGTGTGTGCAATGATCCGTCTTTGCCTGGAGCAAAGGAATAGCTTGGAGTGTGATTAAGATGTAAGTGCACTCACTTGCTCATGTCAATTCTTTATTAATTAATGTGGTTCAATGTTGCTAATTACTTGCTAAAATTAGGCATGTAAATCAATTGACCTACACTTTGCACTTAATTTGATTCACTTGGAATGGAAAACTGATGGTCAAACTTTGACTAATGAACTTTGTGTGTATCAAGATAATGCTTAATTCTCATCAAGCATTCATGTGTGTTCATAAAAATCATTGTGTGTGTAATGCACCAAAGAGGGAAAAAACTGCCAAAAAATTCAAGTGTGTGTGCACCTAATCTTGAGTGTGTGCATGCATAGAAATTGAAAAAATTTACAATATATGAGTATGAAATCTTGCAATTGAAGTGCATGCTAGGCTAATCCCATCATTGGATATGCCTAATTGCCAAGAATTTGGGCATAAATTGAGTGTGTGTGCCCATCCAAGACCACTTGATTTTTAATGATTGATGGTCAATTGGGGCACCCAAATGATTTTTGATTGTGAAATGTGCATGAAAAGTGTGTGCAATCATTAAGTGTGTAAGCTTAAATGCATTGCCAATTGAGCCAAATTTGAGCTTTTGTGCTTAATTTTTGAGTGTGTGCATTGTTTGATTGGGTCAAATTAGTGTTAATTTTTTAGAAATTGAGCATGCATGCATTCACTTGTGCTTGGTCAAGCGTGAAATTTGAGAATTGCAATGTGCAATTGATGAATTTTTGCATACAATTTCTAAATTTGGGTGTGTGTGTGCCTAGTGAATGGCATTTGATATCCAAATTGGGGATGAATAATTGGTCTTGGTTGACAATTATGATGATTAAAAGACCTAAAAAAGTGATGTGCGTATGATTGACTTGGGATGATTTAATTGTTATCCAAATGAAAATGATTTTATGAACTACCAGTGCTATGTATGATAATTGGATATGGTAATTTGTGCATGCCATATAAATCGAAAGTGTGTAGCAATGTGATGACAAACCAACTTAAGTTTGGATGATTGTTATATGGGATATGAGCAACTTAAAGTTGCAATGATCGAAAAAATTGAATTTGAATTTGGCCAATGGGAATTTATCGATCGCTTATTTGGTGTATATGCACTATCCAATTGATCAATTTGAAACCCATCCTTGTGCATGAATTTCTTCTTCAAGAGTGTGCCAAATAATTTCCACTAGGAAGCGATGTGAATATAAAAGGGACTAATGTTATCAAGCACGAATTGATGATTTTGAACTTGGTCAAGTTTATTGTCATGATTGCATAATGTGTAATACAGGCTTGCATGTGTATTTGCAAAACTCAAATGAGTGTAAGTTGAACTAATTGTGAAGAGGGAAATTTGGCATCGCATTCTAATTCTTACGGTGTTCGAAGGACTATGAATGGGTATCAAAGCAAAAGAGTATTTTGGTAATATTGTGTATGATAAGTTGATCTATTTTTTATTGTGTGTGACCTTAGAGTGCATGTTTACTTGATTGAGCCCGTCACCACACCCAAAAGTATGAGAAACATACACACTCTCTTTTTAATTTCCCTCGCATACTCTTGATAGTATGCCCATTTTGGCCTTTTGGTAAACCTTGAGTCCAACACATGTCCTCCCATTCTCAAACCACTCCCAATCCCTTGCTTTCATAGCAGTGAGAACCGCTTCTTAAGGGCGAGTTAAAGAATGAAAACACACACACACACACACACACACACACACACACACACACACACACACACACACACACACACACACACACACACACACACACACACACACACACACACACACACACACACAATCAATGCACTTTGGAGTCAACCATGCCAAAGTCAAAGCACAAATTTGCCCCATCTTTGGCTGGCCTGGAATCTCTCTGATACATGCAATCATGGCCTCATGTTCTAGTTTTGGCTTTAATTGGTGCACCCAGTTGATGGTGCAAACCTACTCCAGCTCACTGGCAAGCCCACCTTTAAGCTTTGAAGGTGTCCGTTTTGATCGTGATTATCCACACACACACACAAGCTCGCGTTACCCTTGCTGGCACGTAGGCTGCCACTTTTGGCGACTTCTCTGACCCACCCCCCCCCCCACACACACACACACACACACACACACACACACACACACACACACACACACACACATGCTATATACCGCTTTCAAGTTTCCCACCCTCTCAACTGGCTTTATGTCACATACACATGCTTGCATCCAACATGTCCCACCAAATTTGCAAGAGGTGCCCTTGAGTACTTTGTCGCCTGGCCAAATAGCAAATCACACACAAAACTGCTTTAGGGACGAACCGCTTCACTAACTATCACCAAGGGGGGTTTCACACCCTATAGCTTCATTGGGCTCTGAATCCTCTGATGACGCACTATCTGAAAAAGGTGTAAAAAACTGCAACAGCCAGTTTGTCCATGCGCGTCCCAATGAAGATCATCACCCTTAACTCGTTCGAGGGTCCTTCATAGCAAAGGGAGTCAAGACAAAGTACTGCAGCTTGTGCAGTTTTTGCAGTCCGTTTGCATATCAAGTTTAGCAGGCAGCCCCGACCCCCTACATCATGAGAATGAGGATAGCTCAACAAAAGTCCAAGATGAATTTCTAAAGGAATGCAACCATAGACCTAGGCCATAGCCTTAATTTATGCATGGGGTGCTCAGAAATGATGTCACAATTTACCAGGGTTGTCTTCAAGATGTGATAAAAAACAGAACTAGAACTGGCTTACAAATCACTGCATTGACTCAGCTCCTGCCCCTGCCATGTTTTTGGTGATGGTTCTACACACACACACACACACACACACACACACACACACACACACACACACACACACACACACACACACACACACACACACACACACACACACACACACACACACACACACAATGCATCTCGATTCTCGCTACCGATGACAGAGCCGTTCATGGTTCACCCCTCCTCCCGTCCCTTTCTTGAGTGACCAGCTGATTTTTACCATGCTCAGGAGACACCAATAATAAGGAAAAATAATATATATATATATATATATATATATATATATATATATATATATATATATATATATATATATATATATATATATATATTGTTTGAGAGAGGTGGTTCTCACCCCTCTCGCTCATTGAAACTGGGATATCTAGGGCTTAACTTTGAACTGCAGGTGTCAACTATGCAAGGGTTAAAAAAGTACACATTTCCAATGAGTTTTGAACACTTGAAAATCAAGAGCTTCAATTAGGCGGTGATTCTAATAGAAAGTTGATTCTCATGAAAAGAGCCTGATTGATCATTGGCATCGAGATTAAATGCATGGTGGAAGCAAGCTAGCTATGTTTTGACCATATTTTGTGGCTTCGAGAATTATGCTTTCACTTAAAAGGAGCTAGCCTTGATTACTAGGAAAGAGGTTACAACTGCAATAACTCTACGTGAAAACTCTCCCACTCTTTTCTGCTATGAATTTCTATATGTTAAGAGAGAGCACTAGTTATTTGGTACTTGATATTCTCCATCACTAACAATTGAGCTTTATTGTGAAGGATGGCAGACATTTGAGCTTCAATTGATCAAGTGGTTGGGCTTGTAATGCATTGTAAAATTTGGCTAATAAGAGCCAATTCAATTTTGTTTTTATCAAAGGTTGCAGTCATCTCTTGTATTCTAATTTGATTGAGCTAGCCAAACTTTGTACATTTAAAGAGAGTTTTAAAATTGACATTTTCACTATGGTAAAATCTCTATAGTGCCATGTATGGCATACTAGCTACATGAGAGAAAATAGGCAAGCATCACTTATGTGCACGTTGATTGCTATGATTGTGTGAGATAAGTGAGTTTCCTTGCACAAAATGTTTTGACTTGTGCATGATCTAATGCTTGGCTTAATTGAAAGATTCTCCTTGCACTAAATGAAAAAAAATCTTTGTGATTTGCATGTGAGCTTCATGTGAGAGTTACATTGTGGATGATGAGTTGTGCTTGTTTGGTCGGGACTTTGTGCTTGGACTTGGTTTGCTTGTAAATTTTAGTGCATGAATTGAATGAAAAAAAATTGCAAAGCACTAAAATTAAGCTTGTTTTGGGCTTATGGTTGATCATTTTTGCTTGTGTTGAATTTCCATATGCTTAGGAGCACTAATGATTGACTTCATTTTTTGAAGAGTGATTGGCAAAGTGGCATTCCATTACAAATACGGGATGTCGGCATTGCAATGTATTGCAATATGTGGCTATTTAGAGCCATTTGAGTTTATTTGACCCAAGTTGTATAAATTTTAGCTCTAAGTTTGTTCTAAAGTGAAAATGTTTTCATTTGAGCTAGTGTTTACCCAACTTTTTTAAGAGCTTTCAAGTACAAAGTTTGGCTATTGATAGCCATTCATTTTCATTTCATCAAGTTGAAGTCATCTCTAGCTCATAGATTGCTCTAAAATTGTAAAATTTCATGTGAGCTAGTGTTTAGCCAACTTTTTTGGAGCTTTTAAATTGTAAAATTCTTCTTTCAAGAGCCACTTCATTTCATCAAAGTTGCATTATTTCTAGCTCTTGGCTTGTTTTAAATTCCACATTTCATTGAGCTAGAAACTAATCTACTTTGAATCATGCATGAGAGATTGTAAAAATTGTAAAATTTGCTTATGTAGAAGCTCATTCTCTCTCATTTTTGTTGTGTATGCATACAATTGCTACTAAGAGCACCATGTGCATAATCAAAGGCACCTTTTTTCCTTAAGGTTTTTCCCTTTGGAAAATTCGGGTATGCAAGACCCTAGCTTTAGGTTTTCATTAACGTTTTATTTGTGTGGCTTTCAATAAAAAGCCTTTGGAGCTTGTGTTTACACTTAGCTTCAAATCAGCTTGGATTGTAATAAAAAGATCAAGAGACTTCTCCACATAAAGTGGATGCTTGCTCAAGGATGCTCAAAAGAGTGTGAATAGGCAAAATCCTTCCATGATTTTGCTCTTTTGTTCATCTCTCCATTCTGTATGCTTGGCTTAAGTAATTTTTGCTTCTAAGCTATGGTTCTTTTATGTTCAAAATCTGGGCATACTAAAGTTTCAATACTTTTGCTTTGTGAATATTAACCCATCATTACATAGTTTTTAGGCTAGTAAGTTTATGAACTTGCATTAGCCTAGGGTCTTAATCGATTGCTTGTGTTTCATGCATAAAATTGAAATTCCAAGTGGTTTAATCTTCATGATAGTTAGGTGTTTTTTTGCTTTAAGTTGTTTAGTTTTTTATTATGATTCACCCATCTTTTAGAAGCAAAAATTCACTTTGCATGTTGTTCATTGTACTTCATGTTTTTATCCTTGTTGGCCTTTGATGCTCATTACTTGTTCTTATGTTTTACATCTCAGCATTTCTTCCAGGGACTTGCTTTCTACCATGTCATCGTGTTTTGCTTCATCGGTACACGAGGATGTGTGCCAAATTAGTAAGGGGGGAATGTTAGTAGCGGCTAACACAGGGTACACCGAATATGCATCAAGCGGGAGATATGCTATGGATGTGCACAATATTTCCCACTCACTTTGTACAAGGTCTTGGTCTTATTGGGAGCTCCAAAGTTGTACATGCTACCTAGAGGGCTCAAACTTAAACCCATAGTAGAAGGGATTGTGGTGAAAGCCTTTATAGGAAATTCTTTATGCGAGGAGGCTTCATTCTTGAGTATCCACTTTTGAGAGCTCTCTCTCTCTTGAGTGTTCACTCTATGGATGGCTTAGCCTTGAGCTTAATGCCCATGATTAAGAGGCTAGTGCTAATCCATTGTAATTACAGAAGCTTTCTTAATCTAGTCTCTACTTTCTCATTAGTCTTGATTCTTCTATTCCATTATGTCATGAAGTAGTTTCACCTTTATCATTATTCTAGATTTGAGTATGTGTGATGACTTCTTGCTATTAACTACTCTTATCCTTCTATGAGTATTCAATTTTTGATATTTAACATCACTAATTAAGTTGATTAAGTTGGTTCTTAATCTTGTAATTAGTGTGCGTGCCCTATTGTTTGCTTGTGTGTGGATAAATTTTATGAAACTCTAGCTCCATTCACCTTGTGTGTGTAGCTTTTGATGAAGTGCCTTGATTGGCATGTGGTGATTGGAGAGGCCAACACCAATGCAATTAGTGTGTGGTTATCATTAGTGTGCTTTGGGTTTCTAGTCTATGATAAGTTGTACTTTGGTGGGCTTAATGTGTGTAGGAGATGCTTGGTTGATGATGTGATTAGAGTTATCAATTAATGGCTAATTTCTATTGTATTGGATGAGAATACTCATTAATCCTCTCATTCAATACATCCGATGCTTGTGCTTCCATGCCCTAGCCGGATTGCCGATCCTAGGATTGATAATTTTGTTGGTATTGGGTCGATTAGGCTATGCTGCGATTTCCCCCAATAGGCCGTAGATGCTGTCAATGTGAATGCCTAGCAAGTATAGCAAGATGTAGACTTTTTTGATGGGGATGCACGGTAAAGAAAAAGTGTGGTATGAAGTATTGGAAGGTGAGCCAAGGCTTGCTTGGCTGGCTCTATGGCCACATTTTCTACATGAATTTTGTAAATAAGCCTCCCCAGTGAAGATGGATGCCAAACTGAAGGCGTGCAAACAAGATGTAAGTGAAGAATTCAACTTGTTTTGGGATCATTTGGAAGCTTCTTGGGTAGAGTTAACGACAGCCATGCAATTGGCTAATGGTGACTACTTAAAATTGGACAAATTCATGGTGTGTCTACATCCTAAAGTGAGGGAAAAGGTAGATTTCAAAATCCCGGAGAGTTATAATGGTGTAGTGGCAATTGCAAAGGCAAAGAGCAAGAAAATCAAGAAGAAAATAGAGCAGAGTATGTCGAGCTATAAAGCAGTGGTTCCTACTCAACCACAAGGTCCAAGGCATGCCATTCATGAGGAGAACCATGGGAGTCGAGGTGTAGCAATTGTGCCATAGAATTGGGTGCAAAATGTGCAAGATTTGGCCCTTCAAATGCAGGAATTGTGCTTGAGTGTGATGGATAGAGGACATCCAAGAGGAGAAAGAGGCAAGGCAAGGCTGTTGCCTAGCATGTGCTATAACAATGGAGAGGAAGGACATTATGCACAGGATTGCCTTGATCTGCTGAGGAAAAGAGGTGGTATCTACCTGTTGTTTGGTAGGGGAAGATGCCAAGCACAGTCTGATGGCCCGAGATAGCAGGTGGTCAAGAATTCGGTGCATCCAGCTTCTCTGGATGGTGGTGAAGTCCCTTGGGTGACTTGGGGTGGATAAGCAAGATGTCAAAGTTTTGGCCAACAAAAGGGCAAGAGCTGAAAGGGAAACAAAAACCAAGCAAGAGACTAGAGCTTGTAAAGGCAAAGAGAAGGTGTACAAGGGTAGAGAGCAACCAAAAACTAGCAAGAAGAGAAGGCATCATAAGATCAAGCAAGAAGATTTCTAGCTAGGGCACGACTACCCCGAATATGATCTGGTAAGTGAAATGTAGGGCCAAAAGGCTAAGAAAACTTTTAGTCAGCTATTGGTTTTGAATCCTAAGCGAAGGAGACAATGGACTACGAGCATGAGCACGAGGCCATTAGGAGAAATATGAACCTTGCATAGGCCTCGTAAGGAATCCTAATTTTTAGGGATTAAGGCTAATGTTGTGTGGGGTTTAGGGGGCAAGGGCATTGAAGAAGGTAGTTTTGAGTAGGCTTTTCTAGCCTTTTTTTAAGACAAATGTAGGATGTGGACCTAAAGGGTTACTTTCTCTCTCTAGCTTTTTTTTAAAGTGAAGGAAGCATAGGGGTATGTCCACATCAGCAAAAACGTGGGTCACAAAGAGACAAAATTTGACTTTAAAAAAAATAAATCATTTTTACTTGTTTCTAACTTAAAACTCCCTCCCAACATATATACATATCCAAAAATCATTTTTTGACCCATTTTTAAACCCACAAGCTTAGAAAGTCCATTTTTTCAAAACTCTTTCCCCCAAAAAGTAATAAACATTTTGTTCTCTCCTCCTCCTCCCTCCTCTCTCTGTCCCTCTCCTGTCCCTCCCTGCCCCTACCTTCCTCCTCCTCCCCAATCTCTCCCTCCCCCACCTCCCTCCTTCTCTCCTCCCATCTTCCTCAACCTCTCTAACCTTCCTCCTCTATCTTTTCATCATTTGCTTCCTCACGCAACAACTTCCATGGTGCTCACGGACATCACAAATGGTTTTCTTCCACCACCACGTACTCCGCACACCAAAAGCATACATATTCGCTTACCCACAACATTTGCACCGAAGACCACTAGTGAAGGTGATCAAAGGTCATCACAGGAACGTTGCACCGCTTGTGAGACCAATGTTGACATTTGGGCGGATGGTCATTTGTACCCTTACGATCCTATAAGCTGCTTCCATCCACCGTTTAATAGCCTTTTCACATTTCTTCAATTTCTTGGGAGGAGAGAAGTAGGTTTGTTAGGCTATTGCAAGCGGTTGTGTATGGGTGCAGGTGCTTCTTTGCATATGTGGATGCATGAATGTCAAGCTCTTCACCTCAAGACGACGGCATTACAAGAGAGTGTTGCCTCTTCGAAGAGGGTAGTTAAAACTATTGAACAACAAATGCAAGAAAAGGAGTCCCACATCCAGAAGCTTACCAACACCAATGTGGAACAATATTTTCGTGGATCTTAGAAGGCTTCAAGAAGCCATGCTTAGATTTTACGAGTTACCTGAAGAAGGTGACACACTTTAATTTTTTCTTTGGTATTATTCTTATCATAGACTCTGAAGTTTAAGGTCTTAGCACTATTTATTTTGTAGTGCTTGGCACAAAAGTCTCTTTTGTGCTGAAACTCGATGCGTGTCAAATAGTGAAAGGCCGAAGGTTAGAGAGGCTAAGTGTCACTCTAATGAACGAGGCCCTTCTACAAACCAAGCGAAGGGATTCAGTCGAGCCATCTCCCACCCCATATTTTAGCGTGCAATCAGAGAAAGACATTTGGTGGTTGGGTGCTATTGAGGTGCCCAAGGAGAACAATGGAGTACTTTCATGGATTTTTGAGAGAACTCCATGGATCACAGAAGTAATACACTCCCAAATTGCAGGTCAGAAGTTGGAGATTGAGGGTTTTGGTAGTTATGATGTGGAGTGGCACTTAGGTGGGGATTTGAAGACCATAAAGTGTTTGCTTGGCTGCAAACAAGGGGCTTCTTCTCTCATGCCTTGTCCATTTTGCACTCGAGGGTACAAACCTAATGGAAAAAAATCACATAAGAGCACTGCAAAGGCCGGATCCATGCTTCCATGGAAAGGGCACGGGGAACAAGGGTTAGATTGTCGTGATGTCAGAGATGAAGGTAGAGAATGGGAAGCGTCTATTCTGAGATATCCCATGCTCAATGCCCCAGACCGTGATCAAAAGGACCACGCTTGGAATCCAATCTTTCGATTTCCTCTATCAAATGTACATTTTTGTACATTACACGCATTCATGCGCATTTTTGATAGGTTATTGAAGCTCCACATTGACTATGCTTTCACGATGAAACCGTTGGAAAAGTCCCACGAAGCGATCGAAAGAGTGGAGGTACTCTTGAATTCCATTGGCTGTCACGGTGGAAATGTGTCTATCATTGCTGCAAAGAACACAGAGGAGGTCCATGAAATTGCTCAACAAGTGTCAATGAGTGGACAAAAAGCTAGACACTTTTTGAAGAAAGTTTCCCAAGGAAAGCCAAGTCGATATGATGCTCAAAACAACTCCAACCAGCAGGCAGGTAACCTTTGGGAGCTTTGGAAGGAGTTATGCAAAGCTACTACCGAAAATGATTCAAATGGCGAGCTTGCAAACAAGCGCAAGCAAGTTTGAGCACATTTTGATAAAATGTTCAAGCTTATGGGCCTTAACAGCACAACAGAAGAACAACGCCAATCATTTCAAGAAGCCTTGGCGGATTTTACCATGGTCTTCACCCTTTCTTGGGGTGAAAATAACATCACACATTACATGGTAAGTCATTTTACATGGTGTATTCATTACAAGGGATTGTTTTTATTTAATAATGTGGATCGTTTACTCATGTGAACAGAATATATTGTTTGCGCATGGTGCATTTTTTATGCACAAGTATGGATCGCTTGAAATTTTTAGCACTCAAGGCATGGAGAAGTCCCATTATCGAGCAAGGGGAGTGTACTTCAAAAATACTCAACATGGTGGTGGAATGGTGCAATCCAATTATTTGGAGGAGATGTTCAATTGGTTTTTTTGCACAACATTTGCTCGTAAGCTCACAATGGAGCGTGCGCGACAATCCAAGATTGCTATTGAAGTGCGAAAATGGAGTCGTCAAAAGCATAGCAACAAGTGGCAAATGTCGCAAGGTCCCACCAAGCATGCTACATGGCGGAGATGTAGAGTGCGACAAGGATCAAAGTGGATACTGCGCGAGTCACTAAATGTGAATGCAGGGTCCAACTCTTAGCGACATGTTTATTTAAAAAATAATACTTTTAAAAAAAAAATTAGTGTGAACAGGGCCCTTATAAATATTGCATGCTCTCATAAACCACTCATTTCTTAAGAACAGGTGAGCTCTTACCAACGAAATGGCGCGCACCAAACAAACCGCGAAAGAGCATCCGCCTGCCAACAAAAACACCCTCCAAGGATGTGAGAAGCCGTCATGGCTTAAAGGCACAAAAAAACGGCCACGAACGCCTGGCCGTTCCAGGAACTCATTTGGTAGTGGGCATGGTGGTAGGCACGAGAGTCATCGAGGACTGTTGAATCTCCACCTCCTCAAGATAAAACACCTAGAAGGAGAATGAAGCAATGTGCCCAGCACTGGAGAGAGGAAGAGGGCCAACAAACAACAGAGTCCGATAGGGAGCAGCCGTCGCGCCACCAATCACAAGCAGGACCATCCAGAACTCGGGTGGTCCATACAGACACTGAATCAGAGAGTGAGCCACCATGGCTACGAGAAAAAATACCGCGCACACACCGGGTGGCCGTTGGGGGGAAGACATTGCCTGGAGGCCAGGGAGCTCTCCCCACACAACAAGATCGGCAGCCAAGGGAAGAGGAAGAATCAGAAGAGGCTGTAGAACCAGCCCCTAAGCATGTAAATAGGCGCAAGTCTAAGTTTTTCAAGAAGCCTAAACGCCTCCCGCCAAGAAATGTGCAAGTGCCCCCAAGACAACCACAGGGGCGCCGAAAAATAGCAAGGGCATTTGCAGAAATCCGCCATTACCAGAAGACGACAGAGCTTTTGATTTGATGCGCCCCCTTTGCTCGCACTATGAAGGAGGTGCTTCAAAGCTATGGAAATCAGTATAGAATGCAAGCAATAGCGCTAGAGGCTATTCAAGAAGCTGCAGAGACCCACATCATTTCGGTGTTGGAAGCTACCAACCTATGCGCCATACATGCAAAGCGAGTGACAATACAGCCAAAAGATATGCAGCTTGCACGTCGACTGCGACGAGACTTCGAGCATTAGCCGAAGTTACCCCTCTTTTTGTATTGCACACCCTTATCTTTGTAATGATTGAACATTCCAATGACAATATGATCAACAGTTGTGTCTACTGTGTCTACTATCTTTGTAATGAAATGACTTTGTAATTTCAAGTTTTGTATGTAATTTCAATCAATTTCAGTAAATTTGTGCTTTTTAAGCACCCTTGGGGGTAGATAAGCCTTTAAGGGGCAATAAAAAGCCTGGCCACAAGGGCGCGCAAATGGCCCATCCATCAGTTTTGGATGGGCCATTTACACGCCCTTGTGGCCAGGCTTTTTTTTGCCCCTTGTAGGTTTATCTACCCCCAAGGGTACTTAAAAAGCACAACTTTACTAAAATCTATTGGTTTTGCAACATTATTTTACATGGATCCTTGTGGACACCCTTTTTTGGCCATTTCAAGCTTTGAATTCCCTATAGGATATAAAAAAAAAAAACATATTGTGAAACCAAGTGTCTATGCAACATTAATTTGGATTTTTCAAATGTCCAATGTAATTGGACTTTTTGGTGCAGGGGTGTACTAGGTAGAGCTAAAGCAGGTGATAGTGTGCTGGAAACTTCATTTCATAATTGATTTCACCTTTTCTAGTGTCCTTGAGTGTGAATATATGCTGGAATTGCCATAGAAAGGGTGCATCTAAATTAATGATGCAAAACCAATTCATTTCAATAAATTTGTGCTTTGTAAGTATCCTAGGGGGTAGATAAGCCTAAAAGGGGCAAAATAAAGCCTGGCCACAAGGGCGCGCAAATGGCCCATCGAAAACTGATGGATGGGCCATTTGCGCGCCCTTGTGGCCAGGCTTTTTTTGGCCCTTGGTAGGCTTATCTACCCCCTAGGGAACATAAAATACCTAAATTTACTGAAATTGACTGAAACTACATACAGAACTTGAAATTACAAAGTCACTTATCAAAACAATTTTCATATCACCAATTGAAACAATTTTCAAGATTGACAAATCACATTCAAAAGAATTTACAAGATAGAGAGATAATTTCAAATATTTTTTATTACTTCCAAAACGATGATTTTACATCATGTATCTGAGGAGTTCATAATTTTTTTGACCATTTCCTGGCGCCTATTTTGCGTGTAAGGCAACTCCCCAGTCAAGAGGGAGTGCGCTATGGCCTTTGGGTCAGTTGAGCTAATGGAAGCATGTATCCTTATCTGGGCAAGCACTTTACCACGAAAGCCAGTGCCAAACGCTGTGCATACAAGGGATCTACGCACTAGGAACACTTGATGCGCAGTTTGAGCAATGGTGCTCAAACACAAAAACTTGCTCAAAGCTTTTAATGACCAAGTCATAAAATGGGCTTGGGGAGTAAATTCATTATGGATAATGGCCACATCGCCAGGGGGGAGTTGTCCTAGGTAATGCGCAAGGGAAGCTTGAGGTCCAAAGCCCGTCCGCTTGCTACCCGTCCTTGCAGCAAAATCATCAACCTCCACGACATCTTGTCATAAACCGATGAAGGTTGAGAAAAAAGACAATGAAGGATAAAATAGTAACATGAAATTTAGGATACAGTTTACCTCCTGCTCCTTGTCATCCTCCTCCCTATTGCCCTTTGCCTCCAAGTCAATGCTTCCATGCACCATAGATACGACTTTTGGATCATCAGATGGGAGGTTGCATAATGGCATAGGCATCCTAGCAGCCTCAAACTTGGCTTGCGTGGCTTGGAATTCTTCATCAGCCACGTGCAACTGCTCTGCTGCGAGGACCTCCGCACATACAACTGCAATAGTGCCAGCAGCAGAGTTCCCATTTGGCGCTTGCTTTCTAGGGCATCTGGCGTATTGTCTAAGGAACATTTGGTGTTTTTGCATAGCATGCTCAAGCATTCATCCATGCGCAGGCCAAATGATTTCTCCAAATCATGCAGGAACACATACTCCTCCCCATCCACTAACACTGAGGAGAAGCGGCTGATTTCTACCTCTGGGATAGCCACATCTAGTGGCACTGGAGTGTCACTAGGGCCAACCGAAACTATGGATTTCTCAACCAGTTCCTCAAGACCCCTAGGATACTCGAGCCGGCGTGCCTTTCCTTCCACTGCAGGGTTCATGGGGATAACCTGCAGATCCTTGATGTCCTTGATAAAGGACCCAACCTGAAGGTGTGGTAAGCGAAGCTCCGCCAAATCAGGTTCCTCGCTCATCAAGAAGATAAATGTTGCGAGCCGAGAAAGGTACTCCACCCCCAACTTGCGCTTCTTGAGCGCTGACACCCCTGGGGCTTGCTCGTCCAAGTAATGGCCTGCATCGGTTGCAATTTCTTGGAATCGTTGCAACCGCTTGGAGAATGGGCAATCACCTTTGTGTATATAGCGCAAAAGATCTCAAGGCACCCAGATCCCTACATGTGGGGGGATAGATACAGAATATTTTATGATGTGCTCCTCCATGAACGCAAAAATCTCGGCAAACGCATCTATGTGAAGGGCAACTGTGGTATCAAGGTCAGGGAGACGAGTAAAAAAGGTGTGGAGGTCCAACTTCCCTTCGTATTTGGTGTCCTCGAGGAAGAGGATGAAGTGTGACAAAGGGGTGGATGTGGCTGCAGATGCAGAGGCTGTGGAAGCATCCATGTCTAGCCTGGGGTGTAGACAGAGAGTGGAGGAGCTCAAGAGTTGCAAAAGTGAAAATAGTGAATGAGTTAGGTGGCCCCCCTTTTATAATGGACCCTTTTTTTAAGACATTAAAAAAAAGGCACTTTCACCAAAAAATGATTTCTCATCCCAATGCAAAAAATTATATTCAAAGGCATGATTTGCCGAAGCAAATCATGTTGATTACAGCGGGGATCAGTTTGAAAATTGCAAGAGTTACAAAGTTATAAGATCGATAGCATAGTTCCATCCATCCCCCAGTCCTCCTCGACCTTCAGTTTGTCTTCCATTCTCTTCCCAATCTGCGGACATTCATTACAATAAGCATCCAATGATCGACAAACCATGATGTATTGAAAATGTGGTGGAAGGATTCTCACCTTGTGACCTTGTAAATGAAATTGTGCTTGTTGAAGGGCCTCAAAACCCATAATAACCAAATGTTCTCGAACATTATTGAGAGTCCAATGCTTTTTCACTTAGACTGCCTCCAAAGCATCGTTGGGCATCTTCACTGCAATGTCAAAGCTTGCAATAGCGCCGTCTACACTCTGTAAGGGAGTCCACACTCCAAGATTGCACATCCAACGATCATAGTGAAATCGTATGTACAAGGAGGTGCGGGATTTCAAATAGCGCATTCCAATACCTGAAGCTCCAACCTTACAACGGTACCGGTCCCCGTTGTGCATGCCCTCCACAAAACCCCAGTCCTCTTCTAAAAGCCTTCCTAATTCCTTGTAATGCGCATCTTTATATACAAGCATTGTGGTAGTCTCCACAAATCCAAACTCTTTAAAAATGTGCACAAAACAATGAATAGGCAAACACCAACTCAAGCCCACAGACCTAGAAGCTTTAGAGTATTTCAAAGAGTTTTGGACATCCATTATCATCTTTTGCTTGAAAGATGCTACCGACCACAAATCTGGCACCGGACACTCCATACTTAATAAGGAAGTTACTTAGATGGGTTCAAGAGTTCCAAACGCTTGTGTAGAAGTAGGGACAATATAGGAGTGAGAATAGAAGAAAATCCTTCTTTGAACCAGTTTGGTTGGGCAAAGCTGTGGGAACATTATTGCTCCAATATCCACATGTATAGCATTGAATGTGCCGGAGAGACTATGTAGTGGCTGCTCCTCCACCAACGTGGATGAAAATATGACTATAAATGCATGACAAATCTTAAGTATGAATCCATAATAACATTACATTGTGATTTCACACCTAGCTTTGTTTTCTCAAAACATGTACTTACAATGTGTTGGAAATCGAGGTGGTTGTTGCAAATGCATGGTTGACATTTAGAAAACATGTTGCACAATGGCTACGGTGTCGTGCTGTGACACGTACATAGTGGGAACGCATGCTACAAGATCTATCTTGTAACTTTTTAGATACATAATTATCTTTCCTATAATGTACATATGCATATTTAAGTATAATAATAAGCCTTCTATCTCATCCTATTATTTTTCTCAAGGGTAACCTATCCTTACTTTACCATCAGAAAATACTATGGGAAAAGCATCAATATCTCCGCCTCTTTAACTTGGGGCAAAAATCATTGATTCTTTATTTCTACTATTTCATTATCATTTCACACCCTAGGTAGATCCTATATTTAGGGTAAACTCCAATATATATATATTCTATGTATTTTTTATACTTTTCTTATATTTCTTTTTAAATAGCTACTAGGAGGGAATCAAATCCTAGTGGGACACTAGGTGGCATGATTTCAAAGATACACTTATTTTAATGCATTATTGCAAGCATGATTACAAAACTTTGTCAAGGAGCAATGTCATGCTTTCATATGGCATGAGGTGTCCTTTGGAATTAAATGAAAGTCTAGGCTAAGGGGACTACGGGAAGACTTTTTCTGCCAGAAATGGACCCTATTTTGATGAATTTTTTACACAAGGTTCCAATCCGAATTGAAAAATAATTTTAAAATGAAAATCGTAGCTAATGAGCTGAAGTTTCTGCCCATATTTTTACTTTTTTATTTGGAGCCACGGTTGAGGAGATATGATCAAAATACTGGACCCCAGTCTGCCCACATCATGCAGGGACAGCTCATTTCCAACTTTTCCAATTCCTATTCACAATGGCTCCTCTCTTCTTGTGTAAACCCTTGGGGGTTCCCTTCACCTATAAAAGGGGACCTCTTCTTTCTTGAAAAAAAAACTCAAGCATTCAAGCTATTGATGAGAGGAATTCTTGAGGGAGTGAGTAGTAATGCGTAATTGTACTTAGCCCCATTAACATAAGCCCAAGCCTACACTTTCTCCTAGAGGAAGACTAGCCATTCTTGTACGCTATCCTTGGAAGATCAACTCTAATCAAAGAAGGTGTTGTACTTGGCGTATCAATCAAAGTGGAGTGCTCCCCTCTTCTTCTCTCTCCATCAATAATGGTGCCGAAGGGTTTGTCAAGTAAGATGTGTTCTACATTGATGTTTTCTTGATTTCTTGTTGTTTTCTTTTTCATCTCTAATCCGACATATATATATATATATATATATATATATATATATATATATATATATATATATATATATGTGTGTGTGTGTGTGTGTGTGTGTATCTAATCTCATCTCCTTAACCAAACATATCTCTCTCATTCTTAGTAATTCATCCTCTCTGCAAATTCTAGGTTCTCTTTTCTACAGGTACATCTCTCCCCGCAGTATCCTTATTGCCTACGGGCAAGAATAGGGCTTGGGAGGGAAACTTCTCATCTCTTCACTTCTCTCATATCTACATTTCTCACATACTATCCTAGATGAATAACCCACATGATGATCATTTCTATCGCTTTCACTATGTACGATCTATTAGAATTAACGTATGGGTTAGCCAAAAAATACACTTTCAACAACGTATAGTGTTTCTCTTTGGCCCTGAAAGGCTTAATGAAATACTTCTATCACCGGATATCATACTACCTCTCATAGACTATAGCTTTTCTTTTGACGTAAGCGTAGTTATCTTGCTATGAACCAAGAGGATTTGTACACACAATTAATCCCAATCACTAGACAAAATATATATATTATGGTAAGCATAAAACTACAATTCCAAAGAACAATTCGTAGCCTATTTGGTCAGTCAAGATTGAATGCCATTAACTCATCTATTAACCCTTTCATATTACCCATGATACGATATGACCATAGCCTTGATGTTTTCATTTTCGTATTTTTTTGACATTCTCTTTTGTGTTCTTTCTTTGTGTGTGTGAGTGCAAGAGAGAAAGAGTGAGTCTTCTTTGATTGCACTTCTTTCCAAACCCTAGTCTTCATGGCATCTATGGTTTAACTCCTTCATATAATTTTTGTTGAGTTCTCTCACAAACTCTCACAGCCATAAGCCCGGTGCTTTCCTAGCAAGACATCAAATTTCTCGACAACGGTCCCCTTGTCTTTGCGGTTCTTGAAGCCAAGGAGCTTTCCTTTCCAATGAAGATCCAAGTTTGCACGATTCCGCACACGATGAGGGCCAATAGAAGATGGTTGCATGTATACCCAAGCACCTTTGGTGAACTCTTGTGGCACCCACTCATCATCTACACCTCTATTGTTGTGGCATGTAAGTGCTGTGACCTCATCCTTTGGACGCCTTTGCGAAGTAGAGTTGGCCATGTTTGAGCAAAGAAAACTAGGAGGAGGAGAAGGACCTTGCTTGTTGCTTGTTGCTACAATATACAGAGGATAAAGTGATATGAGAAGGTGGATAACCCTTGTGGCAATGGGAGGAGAAGGTGGATAACCCTTGCTTGGTGTGGCAATGGGAGGAGAAGATGGATAACCTTTGCTTGGTGTGGCAATGGAAGGTGGTAGGGGAGGAGAGAGGAGCTTCCTTGCTGCAGCAATGGAGATGGTGTAGAGAGAGAGAGTGTTGGAGTAGAGGATGAGTGTGATAGTTGCAACCAAGGAGGGGTTGGAAAAGGGGGGTTCTAGAGAGAGAAAATCACTTTTTGCCTAAGAACTACCTTTGGGGGAGCTCTGGATAGCAAAAAAAGATTTTTCAAAAGTTTTTTTAAAAATTTGAATTTTAGGGTTTTTGGATGCACGTTTTGACTTTTTGAGGTCAAAAAATGCTTTTTTGACCATAAAATAGTTTTAGGGGGGTTTTAAGAAGATGAAATTTGAGTTTTGAAAATTTTGAAAAATTTCAATTTTTTGGGATTTTTTCATAACCGGATCAAAAAGGAGGGAAGTTGGAGGTTCCATATGGCCCACCCACCCCCCCCCCCCCTTACCCCCCCCACCCCACCCCACCTTCTCACTAGGTAAGAGCCCATTTAAGAAGTGTAAAACTACTTTGTCCCCCTACATTTTTGAGGGCATAGAGTGTGTCCACCACCCTCTTCTCATTGGCTGGCCTCTAATTAACCTTAATCCCAAAGGGCCCCTAGAGGGTTCATATTCTTCCTAATGGCTATCAAAAGCTAAGGGCAATGTGCATGCAGTGAAAAACATGGCATTAGGGTGGGTAGACCAACTAATGTTCTTCCTTTGATGGATGATGCCATCAAAAAGAGGAATCAGGTACATGCTTATATAGATGGTGGAGCACAAGCTTGCATCATGAAGGAAATTACAATGAGGGAAAAATTTGTTAAATTAGTGGCCAAATGAATGTGTTGCTAAGGCTAGTGTTTAGGCGTGGTTCAAGATGTAAGCGTAAAGGTGATGGGTATTGAGTACCTAATCGACTTTTTTGTGATGAAAGCAGGTGATAATGTGTACCCTATCATCTTGGGTAGGCCATGGATGAAGTTGCAATAGGTGCTAAACAAGATTGACAAAGTAAGGTGTTCACCTTGCCTGATAAAGAGAGAGGAAGGTAGGTGGTGCTAAACTTGAAGACCAAAGAGAGCAGTTTCTATCCTATAGTGGCAAGAGACAAAGATGATACAACGAGATATGAGTACAAGGTCGAGATGGCCTATGATGAGGGCTATATAGATACAAAGGAGGAGGAAAGCACGGATGATATGCTAAAGATTCATGTCAATTTGTTTGGGAGTCACTTTGGAAGACTCTCATGCAAACGAGGAAGTACAACATCAGGTTCATGGCATATGTTCGAAAGATGTAGCCAATACGTTGAGCGAAGATTTGACCAAACAAGAGAGGGAAGGCTATGTTCAATTGCGTGCCTCTTTTCCACAATTTGTTGCACCAGAGTACCAGGATCTGTAGGTTCATGGCATAGGTGCAACAGATGTAGCCAATATGTTGAGCAAAGATTTGACCAAACAAGAGAGGGAAGGCTATGTTCAATTGCGTGCCTCTTTTCCAAAATTATTTGCACCGGAGTACCAGGATCTGCAAGGGGCAAAGGATGTTGTGCACAAGATATCTCTCAAGGAAGGGTACAAGCTAAAGCACAAAAGCTAAGGAGACTGGGGAAAATTCAAAATAAATCCCTTTGGAAAGACAACTGTTAGATGCAGGTATTATATACCACATGAAGGAATATGAGTGGGAGCACCTCACTCATATACTGCTGTTGTAAAATAGCAGCCATTAATCCCATAATAGGCTTCATAACTTTCTCTTGGTTTGTTGACATGGCTGGCTCCATCTTCCCCTGTCAGTTCGCGTCGGGTTCACCAAATTGTCGGAGTGCGCGTCTCTCCAAGGTCAATGGGAAAACGTTGGGCTTCTGGTTGTAGAGTGAGAAGTAGTTGAGGTGTAAACCAAGAAAAACCAGTGTGGTTAGGGCCGATTTGAGTGTTAGTAAGAGTATATAGGGATGAACACAGAGAAATCCCAAAAGAAAATCACGACTGAGATCATAAATACCAGCAAAAAATAAATTTAAAATAGTTATCGACACTTAATTGATGCTAACAATCAAAAGATGCTTCTAATTAATTGATATCTAAAACCCTGTTACAAATCGGTTGCATACGTCATCGTTGGTTTACCTGTTGATATGCAAACCCATGATAAAAAAATCCCCAACCCCTTAGAAGCAATATGTAATTACCAAGCAAACCCCACACTGTAGCTCCCCTGATCATCATTTCCAAAAAAATTCTTTTTTTGCCCTCTGCCTGGTCGAATTTGGGCATGCTCTCTATCTTGTAGATCACAACCCCTTTTGCACTGCTTGAATTCCTCAATTACAATTGCCTTTCACCGAAAATCCTTCCTTCCTTTGAACTCTTCCGTTTTTGCAAGCTGCACCAAAAATCCCTTCTCTTGCCTCCGGCTTCTCGTCCTTCAATATCATCAACAGAGAAAGAGAGAGAAAAAATCCTTCATAGCCTCAAACAAAACAAAGAGAGAGCCCTTCTTTGCCATGGCCAATTTACAACTGTCTTTTCCTCCTTTGTTGCTTCAAGTCCACATAGAGAGAGAGAGAGAGAGAGAGAGAGAGATAGAGAGATAGAGAGAGAGAGAGAGAGAGAGAGAGAGAGAGAGAGAGAGAGAGAGAGAGAGAGAGAGAGAGAGAGAGAGAGAGAGAGAGAGAGAAGAAGAAGAAGAAAGCCCTCCGGTTTCGTGCTCACCCTTCCTCCTGTTTTTCTTCATGCACTCCCCCCCTTTTAGCCTGTTCCTTGCCCCAAGACCTTCCTCCACCTTGCTTCCTTCCTCCCTTCCCCTTCATGCTATATCCCTTCCTCTCGTTCACATTTTTCCTCCCTCCCACTGTCGCAAGAATCTCCTCCCTTTTCTCCCTTGTTGCCTCAAGGTCTAGAGAGAGAGAGAGAGAGAGAGAGAGAGAGAGAGAGAGAGAGAGAGAGAGAGAGAGAGAGAGAGAGAGAGAGAGAGAGAGAGAGAGAGAGATATTGGAGCCGCCTTCTGCCCTTCACCAAGATACACACGCTCCCTCATGGTCCTCCTCCTTGCCTCATGAAAATTCTTTCTTCTTTTTTATAACCCTCATCACCTTCATGCCCTTCATCCCCCCTTTTTTTAATAGCAATGCTCCCTTTCCCCTATTTTCACAATGACGGCATCATCGTTGTGGGAATAAGGGTGATGATGTGGTAGTCTCGGGTTTTGTAGTAGTGCCAAATGTGGTAGAAGTGGCACTACAAGAGGTTGTGTGCACTTGTAACACTGTTAGCGACGGAAATACATTGGGTTTTTATACTCCCCAGCGTCGCTAACAGCGTCGATATGGGAACATTGCTATGAGCGTCACTATAATGATCACTATATACGTTGCTATAGACGTTGCTATATAGCAAAGGCTATAGCGACGCTTACATGCCACCAATAGCGACGTTTATAGTGACGCTACAGAGCCTTATATAGGGATGCTTATAGCGATGATCGAGAGAAATTTTTCTTGGTGGCAAGGCATTGAATGCCCTGCCACCCATCAACCATATTGAATGTTTCAATAATAGAGTAAACCTAAATGAATCCAAGATAAGCCCAGATTCACCTTTGAAAGAAAGTGCAAGCTTAGATATAGACCCAAAGTAGTCACCCACAAGACAATATAATCGTTAACTCCATCATCCATAGTATTGTTTGCAGAATAAAGATACAAAAGTGACAAAAGAAAATTGATGAAAGTAAATCAATGACAATTGTACACATCATAGGCAAAATCACTTGATTGTTAAACTTTGCAAATGTAATAGTTACAACACCATTGTCATTATTGAGAAAATATACATGGTTTTCAATAGTTACAAAAAGACGTATAAAATTCATCTCATGATACATATGCTATGACAACGGAAACTAATGCTATCTAGATACGACTAGACTGATGTTGTCTAATCAAACAACTCATCGCGTCCAAGCGGCGTATCTGTCGGATTGTGCAAAGAAAAAACAATAAGACAACTTTCTGTAAGCATAAACATATAATTTACAACACAACACAAAAAATAGAAAAGAGTAAACCCTAATACTAATCATGCCACCGCGAGACCTCAGAATGTCCACCAGGGTGTTTAAGCCCTTCTTGTCTACGTACTTGCACTCGTACGGTGTAGGGTCAGGTCCTGTCATCGAGCACTAACATACAAAGAATTCATTATGCTAGAATTTAAAAACCCCTAAACCCTAAACTATCAAACCTAAAGAGCAGTGCAAAAACACTTACAAAATCGGCCTCAAATGATGTCCACCCGCCGCTCCCCAAGTGGTGCAAGCTCCCTACCTCTACTCAAGCTTTGGCTGCCTCCTTTTGTTGCTTCCACTTGTCAGGATTCTCACGTGCTACTTTATTTGGGTTCTTCCAATCTTCTTTGGCCAGCCAATCAGGTCTGTTCCACCCATGCTTTATTGCTTTTTGCACTTCAGAATGCTTGTGCTTGCAGTATTCGCGCATTTGAACCTTCATCAGGTCTTCATTGAAGTGGTCATCCCATGTTGAAACGTGAAACTCGTCATGAAGTATGCTGATGACTTTGTCTTTTAAATCACTTGGTACTTCACTCCAGGTGTTTAGTATGTAGTGTCTAAACACCTGAGAGCAAAGACCGCTCACCTTCTTGCCTTCATCATCCAAGATGATGCCGCCACTAAAGTTGACAGAGTAAGGCAAGCCCTCTCGCCAGTGACGCGTGAACCTGGGTGTCCTGACAGGGGTCTCTAGCAGCATGTCGATGGGGGTACGGATGTCAGGTGTCTCCATTGGAGTTTGGGCCCCGAAGCCAGGAGTGTCGATTGGGGTGACTCCTAGAGGAGTAGCTAGTAGTGTGTAGCTGCTAGGAACTTCCGTCAGTCGCACAAAACCTGGCATAGATGGTGATGCCGTGGATGGTGTGGGGGCGGGCAAAGAAGGGGAGGGTAAAGAGCCTCGTTGAACACGAGGCTGTGTTGAGGCATCAGCGGCGGAATCCCCACAACAACAGCTGCCGCTACCACTAGAGCGTCGGTGCCTAGACGAGTGTGATGATCGTCTTGTCGACACTGAAGCTTCGAAGCGTGCTGAATGCTCCGAAACAGAGGAAGATGCTAAAGGCATAGGAACGCATGATGGTGCTCCAGAGCGATGAGGATCCATGTAACACTACCTCTGCTGAGGTGACAAAGAAAAAAGAAACTCATCATCATTCATACCTACACTAAACACACGAACATTTAATCTTAATATTGAATGGTTGGAGAAGAAAACATGGACAAGTAGAGAGAGAGAGAGATGAGAGAGAGAGAGAGAGAGAGAGAGGAATTGCAAAGGGGGAGGGATTCCTGTGTAGAGAGATTTTGTTGAATTTCTATGAATTTGTAAAAGCACTGCGCTCTGGCTGCGATGGAGACTGAAGATGCAATCGCAAGGTCTGCTCATAGATGCTACATGCCCCACCACTAAATCTAGTTGATCGGGTGAAAGAGACGCTAAGAAGCAGTAGTAGTGCTTCTTAGCTTCTCTTTCACCCGATCAACTAGATCTAGCGGTGAGACGAGCAGTATCTATGAGCAGAGACATATCACTTCCTTTGCGATTGCAGCTCTAGTCTCCATCGCACTCGGAGTGCAGTGCTCATCGTCCCTGCTTGTGAGAACATACCTAGAGCATACGTAACTGGAGTGGACGCAAAGACCAGTAAATACAATGACACAATGATGCATATAGGCAGGAATGGACAAAAATCCATGTGAATACAATATATATTATAAAACGGAGCAAAGTTGTTTAAATACAATATTTATGGCTTTAAGAGGTCTCTCTTTCATCCTCGCATAGCTCAACATAACTTCCTATATCTATATAGAGCTCTCCGTTTAGACAGATGTCCTTCGTTTCATTTTGTAGATCCTCTGCATGCACCCCATAGAGAGTAGCAGCTTGATGCTCGTGTAGCACCACCTCAGCGGCTTTTGACTGAGCATTTTCTCCGATCTCCTCCATTGATGCCGCTATGATTGGCACATGGTAGCCTTCATACTGAGAGGCGGAAGTGAAAAAATAGACCCGGTGGCCTCTACACCAAGACTATGCACAATGGCCTCATCATGGGGGATACACAATAGGGGCACCACCTAGCAAGATATGCGGCTAGGACGCATACATATACACAATGAAGCATGCCATGGAAAACAATTTCAAGATCCACGCCCAAATGTGGAATGGGGTGGTCGGAGAATAAGGTGAGAGGAGTGGTGAATGAGTGAGAATGGGCTTGCTACTCGTGCATGTTAGTAAGGAAGATAATGAGGTAGGGGAAACTTACGAGTATACTCACTTATCATACAAGAGGTGGCGAATCCGCACACCTCAAGATGGAAGTAGCAAGATGATAGGAATATGAGAGGGAGAGAGAGAGTGTGTGTGTATGGTGGAGAATCCGCACACCTTTACATAAGCAAAAAAAAAGGCAAGGAACAAGCATATACCATACTCACAATGAGATGTATCCAAAGCGACACAAAGTATGGCACCAAGATGGAGTGTGTTGATTGCTTGCAAAAGATGAATACAATAGGTAGCGTACGGCAGGAAAATGAGAAGGGGACAAGATCGTAGGAGGCATAATGGAGAGATGGGAGTTAATGGCGAGGAATATCATGAGTGTGTCCACCCTTCTTCTTCTTGAAATTGTGCCTTCAACCCTTAATTACAAGTGGTGTGGAGGTGTGGTGCTCATCTTTTGTGCATGGTGATGGTGATGATGATGGTGTTGTGATTATGTGATTAGGGTTCATGCTACAAGCATGTAGCACAAGAGTGTGTATGGATAGGTGTGTGTGTGTGTGTGTGTGTGTGTGTGTGTGTGTGTGTGTGTGTGTGTTCTCTCCCCCCCCCCCAAAGTGAGCTCTCATGGCCTCCTTATATAGGGAAGGAGGGGAGGATTTAGCAATATTTCTATTTGAGGTGAGTGTCCCACTTTGGTGACTAGGAAAATGGGGTGCATGTGATTGTGGCTCCCATCTTGTCTCCTCATTATTTAAAATACCAGAGTCAATAGAGAGAGAAGAAGAGAGAATGTGGGTAGGATGTAGAGGATAGGAGACATTTACAATAGTCTAGCTTTGGCTAGACATAAGCTTATTATGGAGAGAAGAGAGAGGTAAGAAATTTACAAGAGAGATTGTCAAAGGTGGATAGTTGTTGATGAGGATGGATCCTCCAAAAATGGTGATAGAATCACTTTAGACTTGCCAAGACCTCATTAAAAGAGCCTTGTCTCTTGTAATCATGCTTAAAGACTTGTAGACCCATAGCCATTCTAGAGGGAAGAAAATTGGGGATGGCTTGTGTCACCATTACACGAGAAAACTGGGGTCCACTACAAAAATCATATCTCCGTGTTCATAAATCCAAAAATTCTGAAAAAAATTGAGCTAAAAGTTGAGATCACGAGCTACATCTTTCATGTTGAGCGCTTCTTCAGATTCGGGGTTCTTCTCTACTTAACAAATTCAGCCAAATAATGTATTATTTGTGGCTGCAAAGGTCTTTTGGTGGTCCCCTTTGAGTGGACTGCTCTCTTGCCTTCAAGTGTAAGCTCCTTCATGTGTATGAAAACATGACCTAGAGTTTTGAAAAGATTGACAATCATCTAGATGGAGGTATTATTGAAATTTGAAAGTGGGGTTGAGGTTTGAAAATGAAAACTAGTGAATAAAATATTTGGTAGGGTGGAATAATATATATACATGAAAAATATATTAGAAAATACTAAAATATATCATGTAATTTAGAATATATATATTTAATATTTAAGGTCAAAAGAGAGATCAACAAAGAAAACTTACTTATTTATGCTACATCGTGATTGATTAGCATAAGTCTTATTTATTTAATAAAGGCTAAAACTTTTGTGAGAAAGGGAAGAAAAATCAAAAGTAACTTATGTAATAGGAAATATTTTGGTAAAAGGCAAAGATATATGGGGGGGTTCCCATGCATGGAAAAGCTTGCCTCATTAGCCCTCCCCATAAGGCTAGAGGTATTCATGCCTCTAGCTCTGTACTTGAGCATGTTGAAATAGATTAGAATTTCTCCTTGGTGGCTGGTAGATCCTTGTAGGGAATAATGGATCCCTTGGAAGCATGAGGCTCCCCAAAGTTCTTTTCGGTGTCCACCTGGGTCCCACACTAAGCGTAAATCCATTGTATGCAATAACGCCCTCTTCAAAAGATCACACTTATAATGATTCTTGAGTCCCCAAACTGCACAAGAATTAACTCTTGCATAAGTGATAGAAGGTATGGAGAGAACTTGATTAGTCCTTGAAAGTGTTCCAAAGTGGGACCATGCATGGCTTCCTCGTCCAGACACATAGCGAAAAGGGAGTAAGAAACCATAATCCTCATATCTTGCTTGTCCTTCTTCATGCCAAATTGATAGAGACCTGTTGCCCACATGGATAGATTGCATGGTTGATGCCTGTTGCACAAGAGAGCCCACCATGTACAAAAGATAAACTACAAATCACATTTTGAAAAATGACTCCATGTTACCACTAGTATGCAAAACCATTCTTCCTTGATTGGTGTGTCCTAGATTGATTCCACTAGTTGTTGATGTCAATCCTTCCACTCTCGTCGCAACCCAACTTAAAGAGCTTCCCAAATTAATGTTACACACAATGTTCACAATTAGAAAGGAAAACCTAAAGTGCCAGTAGACCTCAATTGCATTTCTTTGCATGAGTCTTTCTCTAGAAAGGACTTGCCAAGTGGTCGTCAATATAACTTTTGGTCGTCTTCCACCAATCTCGTGCCATAGGGGTAGTTGAAGTGTCTTCACCACTTTTACCTGTGGTTGCAAATTTGAAGGGTCCACTTTGTTGTGGTTGAATGTGAGGCCCATTACCTCAATGGAGCTATCACTTCCTTCACTCCCTGTTGACTCCTTCTTTGAAGTGGTTGAAGAGTCACCACTAGAGAACTCATCCATAGAGGTTTCTAGATCCATGTCGCATTGCCGACCTATCTTCATGTCGTAAAGTATTGGCCTCCCTTTTGCATCCTTCATCTGGATTATGCCGGTGTCCGAGTCCTGCTTAGCTCTCATAGCCATAAGCCAAGGCCTCCCTAGAATGATAGGATAGCCCTGCCCTTTGTGTGACATGACAAATATGTCCACATCTACCTCGGTGTTGAATGCCTTTATCCTAACTGCATTTATAACACCAACATATTGAACTTTTAAATTATTTGCCATTTTGGCTCGGCATGGTGCCGGCCGACTCACCTCTAAACCCAAACGGTGCATCATTTTTTCACTCATGATGCATATTTGTGCCCCACCATTAATTGCCGTCTGTGGCCAATATTGCTCCATACGATCCACATTTCTAAGGTCAACCATGGCTCCCAAAGTATCTTTCTTGCCGATCAGATGGTCCCATAGAAGATTACCCACATTCTTGAATATGTGCATTGGATCAAGCAAGTGATTGATCATAATTCGGGGCCAATATAATAACTCGTACCATAAAGAGAGTCTCTTCATCCCTGGGGGCAAACCGTCATCACACATCTCCTTCTGCTCTAACCATGCTTGTGCAGACATCCTTGGTGTCTCTCTTCCCAAAAAGCCGTTGCGTAACACATGATTCTCTGGAAGATACGCTTGATGATCTTCATAGATTTTCTTCTTCAATGAGGGTGCCCGACGTGCATTCAGTCTAGGCCCACATGTTACACATGCTCTGTATTCTCTTGTTTGAAGCCCTGCATATATACACATGATAATAGATAGGCTTGAGAAAAATCAAGATTTACAGTGCTTGAGTTTGAGTGTAAATCATCGAAGCATTCTGTTAGTCTGAGATAGTCATGCATGGTCCACATTAGAATGCCTTTGATCAAAGCATTCCATCAACCTGTGTGTTGGATCATATCCATGACTTCTATGCCAATCCACAATTGTTGTATCTCTTCCAATAGTGGACAAAGATACACATCCATATTCTTCACTTTATACCGCCCCGGCACAATCAAGCTTAGCCATAGGTACCCCTTCTTCGTAGTCAACCATGGGGGAATGTTGTAGTTGACGATGGCAATGAGATGTTGATCTTTGACCAAACGGATTTATGTCATCCATTGCCAGGCCTAGGCGCAAATTTCGAGCTTCCCTGGCAAAATCCGACCATGTTTTGTCTATATGTTTCCAGGCTGTGCAATCTGCAAGAATCTGTTGCACACCATCCGAAGATTTATTCTCCTCATGCCATGATGCTAGGGTGACCATGGACTTACATTTGAAGAAATACTTGACACGAGGAAGCAGAGGAAAATGTTGCAAAACCTTTTGTGGAATTTTTGTTCCGTGGAGACCTACTCAATATCTCTCGGAATCACATTTCGGACACTTTTCTATGTCTATGTATTCCCTTCTGAAAAGAATGCAGTCGTTAGAACAAGCGTGGATCGAATTGTAATCCATCCCCAAGTTTTGCAAGATCTTTCTTGCTTCCTCTCTGGAATCTGGCATCACATTATCAACTGGTAGTATGTGCTCTTTGAGCAATCCATCCCCAAGTTTTGCAAGATCTTTCTTGCTTCCTCTCTGGAATCTGGCATCACATTATCAACTGGTAGTATGTGCTCTTTGAGCAATCTACATAGCGAAAAAAATGTGGTACGATTGTGTAAGTAATCTATCAGATCATTATACATCTAGAGTTTTTTTATTAAAGTAAACACATTTTAATAGATCACCTGAAAAGCTCTGTGACGCTAGTTTCACTCGCTCCAAAATTTGTCTGCATGTTGAGAAGAATTAGGAGCGCCTTCAATCTAGACACACGTGGTCCATCATACAATGGCGTATCGGCTTCACTTTTCATATCATTATAGATAAGCCTTTCTAAATCCATGATTGTCTCGATCATTTCATCGATCTAGGGCTCAAACATTGCCTTGTTGGGAATGTGGTCTGCATGATCATCCCTCGAGCTGTCAGAGGCTACATCTTGTCGCCTCACATATGCTGCTTGACCAAAGCACCTGCGAACACGTCTATTGGGTTGCAAGATTGCTACTTGTTGGCCAGCGTCAGAGTCCGACGAATTATAATTGGCAACAACTCGATCTATAATAGATGGATCAAACTCGCCAAATTCATGAACGTGCTACAAAGAAACGCGTCTTGTCCATCACACAATATGCTTGCATTGATTACAAGGACATAAGATTGTCGTTGAGAGATAGATGTTTTGGTTGGACGGCCCCACATCCTCGTCACTACTCATAATGAGGGTAAAAACCTTATAACTTGGACATAAATTTAATCTTCTATTGGCATCCTCCATCTTTTATCTCTCTCTCTCTCTCTCTCTCTCTCTCTCTCTCTCTCTCTCTCTTTGTTCACACTGTAAACTACCTCACATTCTCTAGTCATGTCCAATCCCCGCACACCTCCGTCTAGAGGTGCACGGAGATAAGAACCACCGGGTTATAATATCTTCTTTATTGGTCAATGCCTATATTTGTGGGTATGAGAAATCTACACACCCACGTCTACCTGATAGAGTATGTAGTGGACAAAACCCCTTTGCCTCTTCTCTAGCTGTAGCATTTCACAGCATCTTAACATCTTTTCACAGTAGATCTTTCTTCGAGGGATTACTTAGCACATTACATAATCCATTTAAGAATATTAGAAATCCAAAGGACTCTTGAATCAGTTTGCACTCCCGATCATGTAAGCTGCACCAATGGGGCCTGTACATAAGAGGCAACTGGTTATACTTCTTGTAAGACTGTCTTTTAGGATCACAATCTTTTAAATGGACTACCACCATTTCACCAACAATAACCCCGCCCTCTTGAGTGTGAAGATCAAACTTCTCTTGTTCCAGCTTCAAGTGTTCACTCGGTTCAGCTATAAACACATCAAGATTAAATGGAGCATTAAACATGTAGGAGACCAAATCAAACTTATCACCAGCCCCAGAAGAAACTGTAAAATGTAAAAGCCTTTCATTAATCACTGTAGGGTCTTCATAAATAGCTGTCTCTTTTTTCTTTTGGATTGTTGCAATACATTGGGCACTCTGCAAAGTAGGTGTTGAAAAATCCACTTTTCTCTTAAGTGAGTTGGGTACAGTAAATTTTGGAGTAGAAGGGGATTCCATTTCTACAGATGGGTAAGTATCAGGCTCCTCCAAACCTAGAGCTGGCTCCTCCAAACTACTGGCAGGCTCTACAGTAGTTATATCAATGGGTTCTGTGAAGTCTACATTCCTCTTCATTGATGTTTTTAACAGCTCTGACAGTCTTCTTGGAAGGTTTCCTTGGCCAACAATACGCTCGGGATCAATTTTGTCCCTCTTCCTCCTATGTGATCTTAAACCTGCCATTTATTTCATACTCACAAATATAAGTTTCAATGAGTATATATAAAAAGAAGAGCACCAAATGATCATATAAGTTTTGAACAACTATAATTAGGTATCTCACAATTGTTACCAACTAATCATATAGTCAATAAAATAAGATGATTACTATGGATTAAATGCAAAACTAGGAAAAACTAGGTTTTATATGTGAGGAGTAAAAGCCATACAAGTGGATCACGGCAGGAAGAGTACATAAACAAATATCCATACAGCTATAGGCGCACCGTGATCCACTTAGTCGGCTTTCATAAAGTAGAATAGCTACCAATACATCAAAGCAATTATACTTTCAGAAAAAATGTTTGTACAAAGTCAAAAGAGGATCGCAACGCGTGGAGTATGTAAATTAATGTTAAAAACACTGCTGTCGCACCGTGATCCACTTAGCAGGCTTTCATGCATTGAAATATCTACAATATTATTATACAAAAAATCCTTTTGTAAATATTAGAAGAGGAGAACCGCGCGCGGAGAATGTAAACGAATCTTCATAACGTAACTGGCATGCCGTGATCTAATTATGGAATTTGAAAGGTGAAATAATCTTTTACATTTTGAAGCACACTCACAGAACACAACTAAACTAAGGACACAGTAAAACTGAAGGGATTGGCTTTATTTTTACCAAAAGGAGGCAGAGGCCTTCTTAGGTGTCTCTTTTCCACTTACTCACTTTCTCTCTCTATCTCTCAAGGCTTTATCTCCGTCTCTTTCGAGGTATGTAATTAGCTTGACCACACCAGTTAATCTCTCTTTCTCTCCCTCCTTCTCTCTATCTCCCTCCCTCTCTCTCTGTATCTCTCTCTCTCTCTCTCTCTCGTTATTCTGTCTCTCTGTCCCTCTCTCTCTCTCCTCTCCCCTTTTCATGCAATAATAGATATTACCGTTGGCGTTTTTAATGATGCAAGCTGCATATATTGAACGCGTGTTACAAGGACATGCATTTAATGGGCGGTATGACCAAAAAAGTGATTTTAACAACCCACAAATACGTGTACATTTATATAACAAATGCACACTTGATTTCATGATGAGAGAGAGAGAGAGAGAGAGAGAGAGAGAGAGAGAGAGAGAGAGAGAGAGAGAGAGAGAGAGAGAGAGAGTGAAATACAAAGAGAGAGAGAGGGAGAGAGAGAAAGCCTGCATAGATGACCTCTGCGAGAAGGAGAAGGAGATAGCTAACTGAAAAGTCAACTTGTGCGAGAGATAGAGAGAGACAGACAGACACCTAAAACCGAGACATCCTCTGCAATCAAGATGCAAGGCTCCTACACGCGTTTTCTTCCATTTGAATTCCACCTATAGAGGTATATCCATAGTGATTTTTGTAGCTGAAGAGTCAAAAAGACATAGAGAGAGAGAGAGAGAGAGAGAGAGAGAGAGAGAGAGAGAGAGAGAGAGAGAGAGAGAGAGAGAGAGAGAGAGAGAGAGAGAGAGAGAGAGAGAGAGAGAGAGAGAGAGAGAGAGAGAGAGAGTTGTTGATAGTTTGTTAGGTTTGGAAGCTAAAGACTGAGAGAGATCGATGGAGAGAGTGTGAGAGATAGTATTTTTGAAACTTTGCTTGGTTTGAAAGAAGAAAAGACAGAGATAGAGAAAGACAAAGACAGCAATGTCATAAAATGGATCACAGTGCACGGTAGAGTGTTCTCTTTGCTTTCTTTTGTGTCCGTGCGCCGTGATCCATACAAAGAGAGATAGATAGAGAGAGAGAGAGAGAGAGAGAGAGAGAGAGAGAGAGAGAGAGAGAGAGAGAGAGAGAGAGAGAGAGAGAGAGAGAGTATCCTACAAAATTGTTGAGTCTTGTTGCTTACAAGGAAAAATATAGATTACAAATTTTTCTCGATCCTCTTGTGGATCACGACTCATAGATAGGAACCAGCCTGGCTTAAAGATGAACCCGTGCGGCATGATCCACAAAAAACGGGGTGGTGGGGGGGAGGGGAGAGGGAGAGAGAGAGAGAGAGAGAGAGAGAGAGAGAGAGAGAGAGAGAGAGAGAGAGAGAGAGAGAGAGAGAGAGAGAGAGAGAGAGAGAGAGAGAGAGAGAGAGAGAGAGAGAGACTCAATTTAATAATCATTAAAATTGGGGCTTGTTGTCTAAAAGGCTTGAAGTAAGTTTCTAATTTTCCTCCTTCCCCTTGTGGATCACGACGTGTAGTAGGCTATTAGCCCATGTCAAATCTGAGTCCGCACGTTGTGATCCCAAAAAAAGGGAGAGAGAGAGATAGGGATTAGAGAGAGAAAGGACAGGAAAGAGAGAGAGAGAGAGAGAGAGAGAGAGAGAGAGAGAGAGAGAGAGAGAGAGAGAGAGAGAGAGAGAGAGAGAGAGAGAGAGAGAGAGAGAGAGAGAGAGAGACCGATCCTCTGCATTTTTCTCTTTCAGTGTAATGGCAAGAACCAAGGCAGCAGCAAGGAAGGCAGGGAAAGGACCAGGGCTTGCAAATAAAGCATGTGGAAGGTCTACTAGCAAGAAGAAAACTTCAGGTAAACCAATGAAGATATTGAAGGGCCCAAGAATGAAGAATATTCAAAGAAACATGGGTTTATTTAGGGAGATCAGGAAAGCTCAGAAATGTATTGAGCTTTGTGTCCCTAAACTTCCTTTTCAAAGAGAAGTGAGACAAATCTGTGAGGAAGCATGTGCTGGTACACTGAGGTGGAAGGCAGTTGCCCTGTTGTGTCTTCAAGAACCAGCAGAAGATTTTCTTTTGGAGTATTTTAATGATATTACCATTGTTGCTGCTCATGCTCACCGTGTAACAATAATGGACAATGATAGTGAGACTCTTAAGAGAGTGCGTTGGAGATACGATAAGCTCCTTATCCCTAATGAGTTTATTGATCCCAAAATGAAAGATATACTGCTAATACCACCAGAACGCCGAGTTCAAGGGGTTAAGATTCATGAGGTTACTCATGAGGTGAACACAAGAGCCAGAGCTGAGCAAGAAGAAAGACGTCACTCTGATGCAAAGAAGTTAAAGAGTATATAGTTTGCTGCTGTTGATGAAGAGGACTAGAGGAGAAATTATGGGCAAGTTACGACAGAGCTAAATGAAAGAAACAATGATGTATTACACTCCATGACAGAGGGACTGCTAGCAAGCATTCCCCTTGCTAATGGCAGTAGGCAATTAGCACTGGACTGTGTTGATATTGGGATATTGAAAGATCCAAATGCACAAATTACCGACTCTATTGTTTATGTATGGCTAAAGTAAGTGCTCATCTCTACCTTTAAGATCTTTCTTTGTTGGTACTTGGCCTCTAATTAAATCCTTGTTTGTGCTTGTAGCTTAATAAAGAGCCAGCTCCCTCAAGAAACCCAAAATGAAATTTATATTTTAGATCCACAAATGTCTGTGCCACTCCAAATAAAGAACACCCCTCATGGCACATTGGAGAGATGGTTTGTACACTGTCCAATGCTCCAGGTGACAACACTGGTGTTGCCATACGAATCAACAAATCATTGGAGCCTTATATGTATAGAATTGGACAAACAAGTGGTATGGACTATCAACTCCATACAAGCAACACATTCAGAGATAAGAGTGTAAGTGTCGATAAAACCTTTAGTGTTTATTTGGGGAATGGTTGATGACCTGAGTATTGTTAATAATAAATAACCTTCACTATTTACAGATGTATAAAAATATTACTTCATGTCTATGGAAAACTTTGTGGAAATCATGAACTGTACAAGTCCACCTTTAAAGCTATCAAAGTGCCTAATTAGACATATCCAAATTCCTGGTGGTCGGAGATGTCTTCTCCATGCAGAGTATATACTCGAGAGTTTTTTTGCTCTTCATCCATTTATGTCAAAGGTATTTCCTTGTTATGGTATGGTCCAACATTAGTGCTATTATTAATTAAAGTATTGACCACAAGTTAACCGAATTTTGCAAAATGCTATGGAAAATTATACATTGGAATATTTACAAAGGTACCGCGCTTCAATGATTCAACATCTAATATCTCTTTCAACCCCAAGAATTTTAGATGCAGAAGATAGTTTTGTTGACGACCATTTATAGCTTTAACAATGACCAGTGAAGAGGTAGTCAGGCCAGTTTCCAACACCCTAAACCAAATTCCTCAAATTGACCCCATATTAGAGGAAAAGACACCGATAAACTTTGTAGTTGGAGCGACTGAATCCGAAGTTGGGGTTGAGCAATGTGAAGTAGACCAAGCCCTTGAAAATACAGATGTAAAATGCTCCTCAGAGACGAAGAATGCAACAGAGGTTCTAGGCCAAGTAGAGGAGGATAAGGGAGTGCTAGGGGAGGAGGGCAATATAGAGGAGGAGGCCAATATTGCAAATTAAGGCTAGGAAGAGACAACAGAACAGGTTAACCATTCGGCCATGGAAACACAAGAGTCATGTACTGCACAAGCACAAGAGGTGGATACCCTTGGCAATACACAAGGAAACATCGACACTCAATAACAAAATGTCAACATTAGAAATGACCAGTATGGACTCTTGCTTCAAGTACATATGGTTGTTCCGGTAATATCCAATGTACTTAAATAATAAATTCTTTTTTGTTTCTAACTACTTATATGTATGCACACAATGTTGCAGAGACTGATTATCTTGGATCTCAATGGATTGCTACTGCTACGACAGCCATACAGTGTACATACAGAGTTCTTCGATTTACGTAGTTTCCGCTTGGGAAATGTCAGAGTATTAATTCGACCAGGCACAAAGGAATTTTTGAATTTTTTGATTCCAAGGTTTAGGATTTCTATCTGGTCTTCAATGCAGGCCCATAACTTGAATCCCCTTGTTTTCATATTTTGTAATTTGGCTGAAATTCAGCGATCGACTTTTTATTTTGTGTATAGTCAAAGAAATTGTAATACCATTGTGGGACATTTCCACCCAACTAAAGCTAATGTACCACTTTTCTACAAGCCCTTTGAGCAGATCAATGTATTTTATGATGCTTTCAACACTTTGTTGATTGATGACACACCACATAAGGGTTTACTGAATCCATCCGGCACTACTATCTCCCCACCTTCATTTGAAGGGCACCTTCATGATTTTTACCTAGAGGACATTTTGCTCCCATACCTGCAAGCAATGTACTTAAGCCCATTGAGCACATCAAAATTTGTACGTACAGATGTACTTAGCAATTCATTAATTATACCTTAAATTGATATTGTCTATCTGTCTATGTGTTTCGAATACTCAGAGAGAGAGAGAGAGAGAGAGAGAGAGAGAGAGAGAGAGAGAGAGAGAGAGAGAGAGAGAGAGAGCCTTGAGCAAACACTTGATATTAAGATTAAACTACTAAAAAATGCTACATTTTGTTGAAGCCATTCAGGGATGATTACATGGGCACAATTTGAATATGGCTAGAGAGATCTCCACAGGAAAAATGCTTCTCCCTTCGTTGCATTACTCTTCGTCCGTCCAACAAGAAAGAAAAGTTTACGGAGTCAATGTTAGTAGTCTCCTCCACTATGTCATGTCGAAGTTGCAAAAGATTGCATTGCTACCTTATTGTAATTACTGTCATAAGATTTAGGCCTTTGTCCACCACTTCCACGTCTATGACAACATTGTTTGCCAAACTTGCTACCTCTTGATCCATAGGGCACATAACAACCTTCAACAATGTGAGAACACTTGTACCAAAATGAGATTATTAATGTCTGTGTCACAAGCATATACTTGACAATGAATGTGTCAAGAGCAATCTCGCAACATATGCCATCTGTTTCTTTGACACATACCACCCTTGATCAAGAAGCTTATCACACAAGAGGGAATCAAATGATTTGCAGATTAGCATTGCTTTAGCAACATGTACTTTGCAGGTCTAAAATAACTCATTAAAGAGACCAATAGGACAAAAATTTGCAAGTTTCACCAATTTAGTGGGTACAGAGTTTCGGAGAGACCTCTGAACATCCCTATAGAGCCTGCTCCTCAATGCCTCACTCATTGTTGTGTGGGGAACGGGCCAATCCACGGAGTTCCAGTTGGTTGGTAGTGGAACCTTCACCAACACTCCTCTCTTATTCCTTTGATTGAGTTGGTAGAAATGGTCATAGAAGAAAATACCCTCGTCTACCAGGCTTTTGCTAGTTCTGCCAGCATATTGCAAGACTCCAATATGAGCATCGGTCATAGAGATGAGACCTATAATGCACTCCAGTGGCTGCCATTCCTCATATGATGAAGGATAAAAATTTGTGAATGTAATAGAATAGAAATATATACAAACATCTGTATAACCTAATTATATACCTGTGATAAGAGAAGAAAAAAACAGATTCTCATTTGAAATTAAGATAACATTCATAGAGGAGTGCTAAATAATTAACTTACAGTTGCACCGTGGATTATGCACCATGGAGACATCACCGCCATTAGCAATCACATCAAAGTGAGGGAAAACATGTTGAACAAAGACTTCTTTCACTGTCTTCTTATCGACCTTGACTTTGAAATCTAGAACTCTTGCTTTCCATGCAAAACGAAATATGTTTGTTGCTTTTGAGCTTTTTCTCCTTCTTGGCTGCATAAGAACCCAAGAACCTTTGCTTATCCTCTACTCTTGCCGGCCACCTATTATCTGTAGTGAGAGAGTTTGATATTGAGATAGTGCTTATGCTACTACATGGTCTTCTTGGCACACTAATGGTGAGGCTGGTTGGGGACAGTGTAGAGCAACCTCTAGAACTTCTTGGGCGGGTAGAAGACGAAGCCATATGTAAAATGGATGGAGAATGAGGTTTGAAAGCCTTTCATAAAGGTAGCGTATATCTTTTAATGAAGGGAGAGAGCTAGCTATCAATTAGTAGTCAGGTGTCATGAACTTGACGGCTACTAGCACTGGGCCCTACTTTGTAAAACTAGGAAGTTACCTTAAAAAAATGGGACAAAACTCAATATTTTAAAATTTTTCCTTTCATTTTTGTGTTGCTTTCCATGTATTTCTACATTACGTAAGGTTGCTTCTCATTGGCTGCACCTGCTTTTCTCTCTCTTCGATAAGGCTCTCCAAATGACCTCCAAAATTTCCTAATGCATACCAGTCAAAGCAACCTTGACTGACAATATGATCGTGAATTTTATTGCCCCTTTTTTATTTTCTCAAATAGTGCCACCTGCCATTTGGTGCACCCAAACTCAGTGACCAAGCCGCGACATCCCACTGTAACTTCCCATTGCTGACTTCAGACCTACCCGGGTCCACCGACCAAGCCATCCAAAAAGGCAAAAAAGATACAAGATTCCTCCTAGTCGACCACCACCGTCAAGACTCAACTACTATAGCTTGTCCGTCCAAACTCCATTTGAGACGCTGTCACTTTTTGCTGGCTCAACACAATGCATATCATGCTCCAGAAACCCTCCAAGTCCCAAAAAAACACATGATGGCACACCTTTTGAGGTAGCCCACCAGGCACAAACCTGGCCCTCGGCAAAACTTTGATCGATCTTATCTTGGCACCTGCACTCCGATTGACATGCTCCATAAATCAAGCACTACACACCCATATCTCCAACCTGGCTTGGACTATCTGGCATCACTTGGCCTATCTGTCTCGGATCTGCAATCACTTCCAACTTCAAACTACCATAACTTGGACATTGTGGCTCTGTTTGATGAACCGTCTGGACTTGCTCCTTCAGCAGTTCAAGCTCTACATAAGTGGGTCAAAAACTAGTCCATGGAACATTATTCACCTATCTCCGTGTCAAGCCCACATAAAGCATACATCTCCGACCTCTTGCTGACATAATAGATGTTAACATTATTCATAAGTTGGCAAACCTTTGAATAAGTATGCAGATTTGCATCTTTCATCCTGTGCCCGCAAAGCGGCATGACATCCACCCCGTCCTAACCTGCACATCCTCTGGTATGTGCCAACCATTATTCCAAACTGCAAGCAAAAACTTGTAAACACATACATATTGCCCCACTGTAAGCATGCTTTGAAAAATTTTGCAACATGTGGCCTTATTTGAATACTCCCTCCTCCTGGATTATAGGGAAAACACAAGAATTTCCCACCAATAGAGTATAAACAAGAATTAACCCATAAACCATCGTAAAAATCGCTTGGGTAATATGGTATATAAGTCAATCGCCAAAAATCATGCACATATACATCTCCACCTGGATCAAATGGCATATCAATTAATTGCCCCGGACCATCCATTTAATTTTTTCCTTCTGGATCGAAATCTAGCTCAACATCCCCTACATCATAGGGTAACAAAAAATCCCATACAACAATAGGTATCACTAGATAATGCCATATCCCTTGTGCAACTAGCTCATCCAATTGTTGATCATCAATCACGGGTAGGAGGATTGGTAATTCACCTTCAATCCCTCTAGCATTGAAATTTTGAGCATGCATATCTGGATACATCAAGTTTCTTTGAAAATCTTCTTCATCAGACTTCTGAGATGCATCAAAAAACATTTCCCTAGTTTATATAGACCCAAACCCCAATAGAGCATCATCAGCAACTACATAAGATCATCATCAACCACATCTGGATAAACGTGCTTATGCATGAAACCAAACTGCTGGTACCCTTTGAATTTGTAATTGAGAAGCCTTCTAAAGTTCATCCAATAAGCACATAAGCTCAAGGTCCACTACATTAAAAGATTCCTCTATTATGCATATCTTAGGCTTAAAACTAGTCTCTCCACACATGGTATGCATACTAGACATATCTGTTGTAGACTGCTCATCAAGTTTCTCCTCCTCATTCAAATATCTCTAAACTTCCGTAGCACAGATCTTAGTATGCACATTGAAAATTACATCAACTATCCTATCCATATCATCGACACAATGCAACCAATCATATGCAATACCAAGAGATTGCACTTTTATGTGCACCCCCTCTGAATAAGCATCATCAACTTCACAATCATTCTGCCATAAAGTGAGCCTTGTGTCACAAACTCTTGATAAACAAGGAGTCTGCACCCCCTCTAAATCATCACTTTGCATATCTGCAAGCACATACTCTTACACATTCAAGCCCTTAAAGTCTCGTATATCCAAACCCTGTAAATATGATATACACAAGTTCTATAAATGCTCATGTACATCTACACCCTGTGAACCCTCCTTTGTGTATAGACTCTCTAAATCCTCATGCTTTTCTCGACCTTGTAAGTCTTTAGCTTTAGCCATTAACACAGAATCTTCGATTCCAATATTTGCATAGACGGCTTGGACAACCTTTTCATCATATTTATCCTGAAATAGCCTATCATCCTCAAGAAAGCATCGATCAATAACAGTTTCAAGCTTAGCCATAATCTCCTTGCGAATTACCGCATAGGTAGGTATGTTAACATATTCCTCATTGTCTTCATACATGCTTGGATCCCAACGTTATCGGATAACTGTAGCTTTAAAATTGCTCCAGCTATGCAGGTTTTGCTATTGAAGGTCCTGGACTCTCTCAAAAAAATTTGGGATCACAAACCTGTCGAATTTTAGATTCTTGTTCTTGTGTGGCACCCCATGCTACTCCAACTCCTATTCATAGCAATTCAAGTATCCTACTCGATCATTACCAACAAAAATCCCCGATTGATAAAAAATTGAGTGTTTGGCATTTTCAAGTGCTAATTGTAGCAACATCTCTTGTTTCCAATTATCTGACGCTTTAGATTTTCTCTTTTCCATTACTGGCTCTGATACTTGAAAATTTTCTTTATTATCGCTCTTGAAATCCACCCAAATCACTTTTTGCACACTGCTACAATTCTTCATTCTCAATTTTCAAATTGGTATTCAAATGTTGGTTCATATTTTGCACCTGACTTACATACTACTACTGCAAAATAGAAGCTATTAACCCCATAATCTTCTGCATCTCTTTCTCTTGGTTTGTTGACATGATTGGCTTCGTCTACCTCGGTCAGGTTCGTGTTGGGTTCACCAAATTGTCAGAGTGCACGTCTCTCCAGGGTCAAACGAGAGAGCGTCGGGCTTCTAGCTATTGACGGAGAAGCAATTGAGTTGTAAACCAAGTGAAACCAGTGTGGCTAGGGCCAATTTTAGTGTTATTAAGACTATATAGAGATGAACACATAGCAATTTTGGAAGAAAATCACCACTCAGATCACAAATACCATCAAAAAATAAATTTAAACCAATTATATCGACACTTAATTTATGCTGACAATCAAAAGACTCTTCCAATTAATTGATATCTAAAACCCCGTTACAAATCGGTTGCATACGTCGTCATTGGTATGCCTGCTGATTTGCAAACCCATGATAAAAAATCCCCAACCCCTCGGAAGCAGTCTGTAATTACCAGGCAAACCCCACCCTGTATAGCTCCCCTATTCATCAATTCCAAAATTTTCCCGTTTTTGCCCTCTGCCCGGTCGAATTTGGGCGTGCTCTCTATCTTGCAGAGCACAACCCCTTTTGCACTGCTTGACTTCCTCAATTACGGTTGCCTTTCACCAAAAATCCTTCCTTCCTTTGAAATATTTTCTTTTTGCAAGCTCCACCAAAAATCCCTTCTCTTGCCTCCGGTTTCTTGTCCTTCAATTATAATGGAATTGATATTTTATTATCTAGTGCAGGTGACAGGTGAAAAAGGCAAGGGTTATGCAAAATGATATCATCTTTATGGACATCTCATTATTTAAATGCTCTTTATGAGTTAAGACCATTTAAGTTCGACCAGCCAATGTGTATTCATATTTGAGCATTAAAGAATCTATAAATAAATACGTGCAAGAGGGAAATGCTCACTCTTGCATGGAGGGAGATTGCACCCAGCACTTGTGTTTATTCTTCTCCTTGTCCTCTCTTCTCTTTCACCGTGCCGGTGTAGCACTCCACTCTAGGAGGTGCATCCGCACGTGCCCTCTCGCTCTCTCCCACTCTTTGTCTCTCTTGTCGTGTGCAATCTCGATTATGGTTATGTGATTCGTCAGGTATGCAAATTCGTTCATTTATGCTTAGCAGTATGTTGTTTCGGGTATATTTTGCAGGCCTGTCCACGCATCCGTTTGTAGCAGTGATATCAGAGCCAACAAAACGCTCTTGGTAATGTGGATATCACACCGGCAAAAGAGAATCAATGATGGGAATCATATCGAGAGCTAAGCTTAATTATTTTTTGTAATTTTATTAACAGTAACTTTGTTGGTCAATTCCACAGTTTGTTTTTTTTTCATTCTTAGTTTAATCATTCTATAATTTCATTAAACGTAACCACTTGGATCACACGGCTGGAATAGGCTAAAAAAGATTAGTTAGATTAGGAAGTTAGGTTCGGGTATAGCGAGCTCGACGAGATGCATATAGCCAATTGCATGCAGGTGAAGAAGAATAAGAAAGTTTTTAACACAAAAGACAATTACATAGAGGTATAATTAATGAGGAGTGGATAAGTAGTAGAGATTTCTCTATTGTAGGAGCAATCCCAAACAACGTAAGGGAGTAAGAACGATAATTAGAAGCAAATATGTTTTTGTGCTTCTCTTCTCCCTAAAAGTTCTGTGATTCATGAAGGGTGATGAGGAGATTTAATGTCCTCTCTCTTGTACGATTTGGACGTGGTTCCTTGATGCTCAATTCGTCTCCTCAAAATTGCCAAGCCAAAACGATAGGAAGGGGTCCTAAAGGACCACAACTCTAAAAAGATATAGTCTCCAAAAGAGTGGATATATTAACACTAGGTTGGTAACCTAATAGGACATAAAAGTGTCCTTTCAGGGTTTTGAAAAAAACCTCCAAAACCATAGTAGATCCACTCATTTTGTGAAATCCTTTCATGAGGTGATAGTTCAAGGCCTACTACACAAGGGAAAAATAAGAAACTTGTAAAATTTCTCATCTTTTGGTCACACCAACCCTCCAAAGTTGATGGACCAGTACATTTTCATCAAAACAGTCATTTCTTATGTTTTGTTGCATAAAAATAATATTAGGGATTTTTGTAAGACTTGAGATAAATTCCCTAGTTAACTTCAATGGGTTGGTGATCAGAACATATGATTGCTTCTCACTCACTATTTTTTGTTTTGCCAAAATAAATAGGTACAAAAAAGTTGAATGTTTACCATTCTACAAACCTATCATCAAAGTTTCTATAGCCACGCTCAATACAAATAATATATGCATGTTTTCTTAGTTCCCTATTGTCCTTTAGGTTCATAAGGAGCCATGGAGCATGTCAAAAGAATAATACATCTCTTACCAAGGAAAATCTTGGGGACAAAGATGAAGTGCTAAATACAGCAAACATGAAAAAACAGGGTTCAACATTATGAGTCGTAGAATCCCATAGAAACTATTCAATATCTAGCCAAATTTGATCCTTATGATTAGATATGGTTACTACCTACAAAATGCATGTAGTTGTCACAAGAAACTAACAATATTGAAAAAGCTATACTTGATATACTAGAGTGTTTCATTTTCTTCTATAATTGAAAAAATCAACCATCATTATCTACTATGCAAAATAGGGTATTAGGTGCCCCAAAACTCAAGGAATATTAGCTTTATGTTACAATATGCGACATGGAAAATCAAAACTGCATTTGGATATCATGAAAACTACCAAAAAAAATCATAGAAGAGCTAAAATTGGTTAAAAAACAGGATTTGATAATTTTTGTAATTTGGTCATAACTTACAACTTTAACATTTATTTCTCCCAAGAAGCATCAGGACATGTTTAGGGCTACTAAATATAGTTTTCTAGCATTATAGACCTCACAAAGATGAATTCTAGAGTGGTATAGTTGCAAAAAGTTGAAAAAAGCCAAAAACAGGACCCGTTGTTTCACACAGTTTAGGTTGTGAAATGTTGTGCAAGGACAAGGTTAAAAATGGAATTGATATTCCAAAAAAATGTCGAGTTTTTTTCAGCTCATGAGACAACTCTCTAGACAGATTGCACCTCAAAATCCATTTTGAAACTCTTGACCTAATTCAAGGAAAATGGTCACTTCACAGGACATAAAAGTGTCCCATTACCAACCTAGTGTTAAATATATATATTAGCTCTTAGGTATCGCACAGGCTACACTTTGTGCAGAGAATCCCGTGCCGAGTCCCAACTTGGAGTCGACGGGCAAGAGTGAAGAACATACCACACTGATTGCTGGAGGAATCAGAGCCAAATGGCACAGGACTGGGTATTGTTCAGCAGCAGCAGTTGACATGCATGCAGTAGTCATGGTGCAACGTCATCAGCCAGTTTCTCTGAACTTTTTGGCACCCCCATTTCATACCAACTAGCCACCATGCATGGTGTCAATGCCCACAAAGGGGCACAGTGTGTCTCACACAATCCACTACATCATTCAGAGCCGCTGAACGAGCCAGCGGTTCTCTCTCTCTTGCATGGTGTGGTAGACAGATAACCACCCCTCTCCCTCTCATCTTCAACCACCCCCCCAACTCACCATGCGGCCGACACTCAACTGCCTGTTTCTCTGCAGGAGCAGTTAGCAGCTCTCTCTTTTTCTAAACTGGCAGCACGCACACATGGAGACGACCCGAGTCAGATCTTCAAGAAATTCAGCAGCAGAAGAGGAAAGCGGTGAGCTGGCGTGCTCTGAGTACCGGTAGGCCCTGGAGACTTCTAACACTTCCATGGATAGCACAACACCAGCTATTGTCCCTACACCTGCACCCCTCAACAGGCCACTATCTATTGCACGGCCTGCGAAGGCTCCAGTCACTGCCCTTGTGACTGAGCCAACTACAGAAAATACGTCACCAATGAGGGTGCCAGAAAGCGCACCGGCGAGTAAGCAAGGTGCATTGAACATGGAGGTAGGGAGAACCAAGCTTCCAGTAGCCACCCCTCCCACGCCAGACATTTGCATGCGAGCCACCCCTTGCATACCATCATGGCCGCAACCTCACTGAAAGTCTTGCCAACCACCTTCATGGCCAGAAACTATAACGCTGGACTCGACTGCATGAAAATGCTGGCCATGACCACTCCCACACACATGACCGTATAGCGCCACCTTTTGCTGACTCGCTGTCATCCACAATACACCCACCTTTTCTACCCTTGCTGCGTGCCTACTATTTTGCTTACCATGCAAGGCTCTGGGCGCTCATGCGGCACCCCCAATGGTTGCTGACGCATACTTAGTCCACCTCTGCTGGTGCTTTGCTCTCCAATATCACCTCCAGGCGATTCCACCAGTGGCTTCACCAATCTCATCATCCTCCCTATACTAAATAGTGTCATGAGTCGTGTCAACATAGTTCGAATTCTCTGCCTTGAGCCTTAAGCAAAAAATTTAACATTACAGAAATATATTGCTAATGGCCGGGGATTCCACTGCAATTGCTTTTGCCTTCATCATGCCATGTGGTAGTATCCCACAATATGGAACCCACTTTGGCAGAGCAGCTCACAGTTTGCGTGTATAGTGTTGCATCTTGGTATCGTGTTGCATCTTGTGCTCTGTGTACCAACCAAACAAAAACCAACTACTGCCCCCCTTGGTTGGGTTCTCTCGAGGAATAGTTGCCCCTTTGCGGTGGAAACGGAAAAAGCTCACCTTTTATGGCGAGGAGTGTCTTTCTCTGTCTCTCGCCCTCGACTCCAACTGTCGTGCAAGCCCAAGATGAGGTATGCCATGCCATGACAAACCTCACAAATATGATGAATCTACAAGGGATCATAACCATACGCTTGGTGCTTGATGTATTGGGAAAAGCATGAAAATTACAGTGATCACAATGATAGATATGCTCGTCACTATCCCAACGATGCAAATTCTCATCTTTTTGTGACCATCAATGCTCCTCAGACCTACTCATTCAAAAACCACTAGCGGGTTGATCTCAACTGCATGCCTCAGTAATAAATTGTATCAAATCATACTACTCCCCTACATTCCTTATTGTAATTTTGGCATTTAGGCCCACCAAAGTTGCGTTATTCTAATTCTACTAACATTTTTGATCTCTGAAGAGCTCCCGAACTTAGCGTGATCCATCTGGCCCCACACACGCAATGGGGATTCTCCTTGAGGAACTCATTATTCTTGGTGCACATATGTTGTCGTTCTTATCGATTTTTTCTTATCAACTATAGTTTGCAATCAAACAGAGTAAATTTGTAACCAACTCTAAATCAACATGCAGCAAAACCTTCCATGTACATTGCTCATAGGTCGTTTTTACATACTTTGTCCATTTCTTTTCTTTATATTACGAGATAACAATGTGATGTGCTTTGCCCACATTGACTTGATTACCCAAATAGGTCAAATCTCTCACATTTGACAAGCATTGACCATTATTTCCGTTCCTTCTCACGTATTATCTATCAAGGCAAGTGCTGCATGCTGGTATGGACTAGGTCGCATCACATTTCACTTTAGCTCTCCAATCAATGGCACTCTTAGAAGTCCATTAGAGACTTTTAGCACTTGAGTCCCACTTTTCATGGGGCAGTATTAACGTCTAGTGAGAAAAGTACACAATTCTCTAGTCTCTCCAATAGCATTTCAGGCAGGCTCTTATTGATCCTTTTCTATTCTCATTTTCATTATGATTTTTTTCCCCATGCTTTTCATGTTGTTTTTTCACTGAACATGCAGTTGTGTGTGACCTCCCGGCGTGTACACAAGATACATTTTGTACCATTCAGTAGTAAAGTGTAGTTTTACTTGACTTTAGAGAAGTAAAGGTTTTATTTTAAACTTTTCATGTACAGTGTGTCTTTGCAAACTCATTTCATATCTTAATCCCATGCATAAGAGATTCCATGAGGATGTGCTGCCATACACAAAAGTTATTTCTCAATTGCTCGAACCCTACTCTAAGTCAAGTATAAGAATATGTACCGCTCTAGTCGCATTAATTAGAATAAATTTCAAAGTATTTTTTCAACTAACATACTCAGCTTACATATTTGTTGAACCTATTCGATGTAGCTACCTTTGAAAGCATTCTTGAAATGACCTTGGCATTGTTGTTCCACAGGTATTTGCATTTTATTTCCATGTTTATATTCATCATTGTTGGCATTTTAAATAATCCACAAGGTACATAAGGGTCATGCTCTGTATTAATGGTTAGCAAGCTATTGTCATTTAACCTCTAGAATCTACGTACGACTCCTTCATAAATTAATGTTCGTTCATCAACTGATGTTATTAACATTGTACTTACTACTTGCACTGTATGAAATCTTTATTGACATGATTATTCATTAGCTATGCAACTCCTCATATGAGCTAGGGTGCTCTGGGATATCGAGCCACAGTTTGTAAGTGCTTTGCTAATGGAACATACTATAATTTGGTGTCAAATAAATGGAAAATGTTTTCTTTTTATGCCTTGCTTGGTCCATTGGTCACAAATACATAGATTTGCCATTTTAGGCAGTGCGTAAATGCTCACCCGGGTGTAGAGTCTCTGATTTAGGCAACACCAATTATCTGTGCAGATCCGTCGATTTAGGTAGCACAGTGGAAAATTATAGAGTCACAATGATAAATGCAGATCCACCGATCTAGACAACATTAGTGCAGATCCGTGGATTTAGGCAGCACGTCTCATCGGTGTAGATTCGCCAGTTGAGGCAACACGTCACAAAATCATGCTGCAGTGGGCTGGTCACCACTGCAACCGGTATGATTTTGTTACCCGGGTACATAATGAAAGTGACTTGGATTTGGACCTATTTTTTGCAATTGGAATTGGATTGGATTTGGTACGAGATGATTTTTTGTCATGACAATATTTCTGGGATGGAGATTCAGATTGACGAGAATCAATTATTGATGATGAGTGTGACCAATGATATCCTGATTCCTCAGGGTATGACATATACTGCTTATTCTAGTGGTATGGGACACTAGAATAGGTAGTATGTGGATGACGGCAGGCATACTCAATGTTATTTACTTTCATTTTTTTCTTTTACTATGTGATATTTATGACAAAGATTTCTAATCACTGTTTTTGGCTAGTATCGTTTGCAGATTTCTTATCTTTGCAACTGAGGGCAGTTTCTTTCCATTAACGGAGAGGTATGTAATGGAATTGATATTTTATTATCTAGTGCAAGTGACAGGTGGAAAAGGCAAGGGTTATGAAAAAGGATATCATCTTTATGGACATTCCATTATCTAAATTCACTTTATGAGCTAAGGCCATTTAAGTCCGGCCGGCCAATGTGTATTCATTTTTGAGCATTTAAGAATCTATAAATGAATATATTGTGCAAGAGGGAAATGCTCACTCTTGCATGGAGGGAGATTGCACCCAGCGCTTGTGTCTATTCTTCTCCCTCTCCTCTCTTCTCTTTCGCCGTGCCGGTTTATCACTCCACTCTAGGAGGTGCATCCGCACGTGCCCTCTCGCTCTCTCCCACTCTCTGTCTCTCTTTATTATGTGCAATCTCGATTATGGTTATACGATTCATCAGGTATGCAGATTCGTTCATTTATGCTTAGCAGTATATTGTTTCGGGTATGTTTTGCAGGCCCGTCCACAAATCCATTTGTAGCATCAATACCGTCAGCAGAGGAAGAGAGAGAGAAAATCCTTCATATCCTCAACCAAAACAAAGAGAGAGCCCTTCTTTGCTATGGCCGATTTACGGCTGCCTTTTCCTCCTTTGTTGCTTCAAGTCCAGAGAGAGAGAGAGAGAGAGAGAGAGAGAGAGAGAGAGAGAGAGAGAGAGAGAGAGAGAGAGAGAGAGAGAGAGAGAGAGAAGAATAAGAAGAAGAAGAAAGCCCTCTGGTTCCTTGCTCACCCTTCCTTCCATTTCTCTTCATGCAATCCCCCCCTTTCAGTCCGTCCTCGCCAAGACCTTCTACGCATTTGCTTCCTTCCTCCCTTCCCCTTCTATCCCTTCGTGTCTTACATGTTTTTCCTCCTCCCCACTGTCGCAAGAACCTCCTCGCTTGTTGCCTCAAGGTCGAGAGAGAGAGAGAGAGAGAGAGAGAGAGAGAGAGAGAGAGAGAGAGAGAGAGAGAGAGAGAGAGAGAGAGAGAGAGAGAGAGAGAGAGAAAGACTTGAAGAGATATTGGAGCCGCTTTCCACCCTTCAGCAAGACACGAGCCCTCCTCATGGTCCTCTCCTTGCCTCATGCAAATTCTTTCTTCTTTTTTGTAACCCTAATCACCTTCATGCCCTTCATCCCCTTTTTTTATATAGGAATGCTCCCTTTCCCCTATTTTCACAACGACGGTGCCACCGTTATGGGAATAGGGGTGATGACATGGCAATCTAGGGTTTGGCGCAGCAACGCCAAATGTGGAGGAAGTGGTGCCGAAAAGGAACACCAAGGCAAGCTGAGCAATTCTCTCTTCATGTCCGTCGTCGTCCAGGCATCGGAGCACCCAGTGCGAGCTTCTCCCTCTCTGCCTGCGTTGGTCCTTGTTGTCTTGCTCGTTTTTTTCTACGCCATTATCCTTTGTTGACAGCTGGGTGAACGCACGACATAACTCAACAAAGCATTATTTTTTGAGAGTTATGGAATGCTGTGGATTATGGTTAAAAAAATCAATTGTAATAAATAGGTGTTTTAGTTGCAGAAGTCGGGCTGCGATGGCACTTCCAGATTGTAAATACAAAGCCATTTGACCCCTCAAACTCTATTTTAGGTTTAACCTACGGTGACCTTAGTATATAAGGTACCGAGGTCATTTTGTAAAGAAAATTTTTATCATAATCTAAGTTTTAATTAAGCTACCGTCGATTGTTTGTGAGAAAGGAAGAGAGAGAGCGTGAGCTTCATCTTAGCGCTACTCCCCGCTCGTTCATCCCATTGTAGATTTGATTTCACCATTGTTATCAATGGGTGAAGTCATCGGCAACGGCCCCAATGTTGCAGGAGCGAATCACACCACCCATAAAGTGCATGCAACACAACCTAGATCAACATACTGTCAATCGAGGACACAGATGACACTATAGGCACACAAAGAAAATCTCTTTTTCTTGTTAGGCTGAGACCATCCTACACATACAACATCATGGAAGGCCGACTAAACCACAATCTAGAGTCTCACTACTCTCAACTACACCACCTAAAGAAAACCCATCAAATCATGCCAGAATTGTACAAAACTCTAGGAACACCATCCTCTCACTAGGATACACCTGTCCCTAAGCCTCTACACTCAAAACCCTAGCTCTAAACATATCTACGAAAAACGTGTATAAAGACAGAGCCGAATTTTGAAAGTGTCCAAAACTGAAATCTATGAGTACCTATGCATAGTATATGTCGCTACGATTCTAACGACTACTTGCAGGCAAAAAACAGACATTGTTTAATATACTTATGGCCACGAGTAGCTCGTATGCACGAGCGCGTTCGCTCCGTTCCATGAGGAATGCTTGCCATTGTCGCGTAGCTCTTGCTGAGGCTAATGCAATGGTGCAATCGGATCTACAATGCAATGAGTGAGCGGAGAGTAGCCCCAGAATGAAGCTCACTCTCTCTCTCTCTTCCTCTCTCACGCACAGTTGACGACAGCTTAAAACTTATGATTATGATAAAGTTTCTGATGTTGCATCATACCACCCATAAAGTGCAAGCAACACAACCTAATCAACGTAATGTCAATCAAGGACACAAATGACATGATACACAAAGGAAATCTCTTTAGCTTGTCAGGGTGAGACCATCCTACACATACAACACTCTGGAAGGCCAACTAAACCACAATCTAGAGTCTCACTGCTCTCAACTACACCACCTAACCACATACACACAACGGAAGGAAACCCATCAAATCATGCCAGAATCGTATGAAACTCAAGGAACACCATCTCCTCACTAGGATACACCCGTCCCAAAGCCTCTACACTCAAAACCCTAGCTCTAAACCTATTTGCAGAGAACGCATATAAAGACATAGCCAAATTTTGAAAGTGCCCTAAACTAAAATCTATGAATACCTATCCATAGCTTATGTCGCTACGATTCTAACAACTACTTGCAGGTAGAAAATAGACATCGTTTGATATACTTATGGCCATGAGTAGCTCGTAGATGCACGAGAGCATTCGCTTCGTTCCACGAGGAATGCTTGCCGTTGTCGCGTAGCTCTTGCTGAGGTAAACGTGATGGTGCAGTTGGATCTACAATGCGATGAATGAGCAGAGAGTAGCGCCAGGATGAAGCTCATGCTCTCTCTCTTTCTCTCTCACACATAGTCGATGGCAGCTTAAAACTTATGAAATTTATGATAAAGTTTTCTTTACAAAATGACCTAGGTACCTTATATACTAAGGTCACCTTAGGTTAAACCTAAAATAGAGTTTGAGGGGTCAAATGGCTTTGTATTTACAATCTGGAAGTGCCATTGCACCCCGACTTTTGCAACTAAACTACCTACTTATTACAATTGATGTTTTTAACCATAATCCGAAGCATTTTATAACTCTAAGAAAATAAGGCTTTGTTGAGTTATGTCGTGCATTGACCCAGCCGTCAAGACTCTCTCCCTCCGCGCTCATGTCTTGCCACAGGTAGAAGCAACCGCTTACCGACAAGGCAATTACAGCTAGGGCTGAGCCACTTGAGGGATGGAGCACAATGTCGACTAGGTCAATGTACCATGAGCCTTCCTCCACATGGGACACTCCATGAAACTGTCCCATCGACTGTTCCGTCTACGTTTTTGTGAACGCTACTTTGCTAGGCTTTATAAACTTTGGTTTCCCAATTCTGCTTTGACGTGAACGATAGGCTAATGGGAGAGAATGTCGTGCTCCAAGTCTCAAGATGGTGTTTTGCGCCAGGCGCGGGACCATTTCATGGACTATCCCTTCGACTGTTCCATCTACATTTTCGCATCTACTTTTCTAGGCTTTATAAAGTTGGGTTTCCCACTTTTGCTTTGACGTGAAAGATAGGCCAATGGGAGAGAAGGTCGCGCTCCAAGATGGTGTTGACTCTTGAGGCATGGTTTTAAGCTCGTTTTTGATTACTTTTGCACCCCTTATATTAGCAATGTTCACGCTTGAGCGGATCAGCCACCCTTTGAATCTGGATGACAGTCATGGAGCCAAGCTTATTTGCAGAAGAGTAATAAGGAGTAATAAGTGAGGTCCCATACTCAACAAGTCCCATTATTCATCTCTTGAGGAGCTCTGCTCTTTTGTCCAAGCACCTCAACTTCAGTAGGAGGATAGCTTTGGGGAAGAAGGAGACATCGTAGAGATCAAGACATGGACAAAATCTCGTAACTCGTCAAGTGAAAAAGGAACCAACTGGTATCATATTGGATATCAAAGGAAGATGGAATTTCTTTGATTTACCTAGAGAGCGCCATGTAGGTCTTACGATGTTGGTTCTTTGAAGGTGATTAGAGAGGATAGTCTTAAATGAAAAAGGGTGCTCATAATGAAGCTCATGAAGGACGCATTTTGAAAACCAAAAATATTATGTTGTTGTTTTCCTTTTCCACCGCTTCCAGTACATACACCCACTGGCTGCCAAGCAGCAAACGTGTTGCGGAGAAGATCCTTGTCGCGAGTTGTAGTAATAGAGTTTCCAGATACACTAGCCCCAAAGTCTTGCGCTCGTTTTGGTATTTCTTTCTCTGCTCACAGGCTAGAAATTAGATTGCTTTTATAGTTTCCCCTTTGCTTTTATAGTTGCCTCTATGGATAAGACCACATTTGTGATGAGCCATGGGCCAACTTTTGGACGTGGTTTTGTTAACTTACCATTACGCTGGAGTCCTTGAGCATGCAAATGGAACCTCTATCCCCATGCCAAGGCTCCTTCACCACACTAATCATCTCACTCTACAAGCCTTCCCAATCCCATATGGATTGACATTTTATTCTTCCTACCTTTGATGGCCAATTTGTTTCTACCTGCGATGGCCAATTTGTGTAGTTACCTTTAGTACTTTCTGCTTTTTATTAGCCTAGATCCTCAAGAAAGTACACATTTTGTGTCAAGTTTTCGACAAGATTCACTCAAGAAAATGTGTCGCTCATTTTTTTTTGCTCGGGATATGCAACTCCCCTAATATTCATATATTAGGTCCGCATTTACAATGCCTCCCCCCTCCTATTTGGAGTCCTCCTTGATGATGACAGGGTATCACCAAGGGTATGTGTTGTGCTTCGGCGATCAAAAAATGTGCCTATGCAGACCGTGTAATGCAGCCCTATTATGCATACACAGTCAATGCATGGAAAAGATTTATGTTGTGCAAGATGTGGGTATAAGAAATTTTCTTATTGGCATTTGCGGTCGAAGCTTCCTATTCTAAGCTTGATTGAAGGTTTTAGAGATGTGTTGAAGGCTTACTTATCTACTTGATCTTTCTTTAGAATCTAGTTTGGCCTTGTGGTTGGTTCTCATATTTGGCATTGTTCCGCAGTAGTGGGTTCTCTTCTAACTGTATTGTAATTGTAGGAGGAATTGAAAGAATTCAAGCGGTGATGAAATAATAGTAGTGTTATTGTTTTCCATTGGGACCCACTTCCTCGTGATTACTGGTTGTTTTGTTGATGCTGCTCGTTTGGGAATCCATACTTGCCCCTGCTTTGTTTGTGTGTGAAGAGACTTCTTGGGGATCCACTTTGTCTTTGTGTGAGTCTTCAATGGTCTTTGCTTCAGCACTAGTACTCTTCGTTGAGGACGAGATTCAAGCATCGGGAGTTGATCCTTTAACTGTTTTGAAGGCCAAATAAATTCTTGACTTCTTTGTGTTTGAATCAACGTCTTGGGAACCCAAATCTGAGTTGTGAAAGCTTGCGACTTTATGTTTTGGATAGATGCTCTGGTAGGCTTTGACTGGTTTTTTACTGGCATTGGGTCTTGTGATTCTTCTTCAAAGATCTTTGTCTTCTTGATCCATACCTGCTTTTGGCCAATCTAGCTCTTTAGTATTCAGATTTGTCAAACCTTTTGGTTCTGACCTATTGTTCTTTTCTTTTTGCTTTCTATGGTTGTCACGGAAGCTGCTAGTGATGGTGATGACCTGAGTTTCTGGTAAAGGATGTCATAAGAATCATCAATATCACTGCTATCCTTGGCAAGATTAAATTCTAGAACGTTCCCTTTGTGGTTTGGCTGGTTATGGAAAGTTACTATTTGTTTGGTCTTGGGTTGTTGATTCTGGGATGACTTTGGTATCCACTTGATTAGAGTGTTGGTAGCTCGTCGATCTGTTTGTTCTCTTCTTGGTTGAGTCTTTTCTTCATGTATGGCAGCCACGTATGAGGATGCTTGTTGCAGTTGCGTTTTCACCGAGGATTTTGGAATCCATTTCTGATGCACTTTATTCTTGTAGCGGTGACATTGGTTGTTGGGTCTTTGATCTGGACAATCATAAAATCGTGCATTTGTTAAAGTTTTGTTTTTGTCACTTGCTGGGTCATCTGGATTTTCATTGTTTTCATCTTCTTGAAGCTCCAAGTGTTTTAGAGAGTCGTACAACTCATCTTCTTCTTTGTCTTCATTTTCCTGGATTACACTCACTGCAAAATAAGGAACAACATCATAGTCATTTTAACATCACAAAATTTTGTCGTTGGACTGTCTTGAATAGCGCACACATCAAGAGTAGCGAAGAATGCATTCCCATTCAAGTGGCTCTAATTCTTTCTCAGGAAAGGGTTTTGGGATATAATTTGTATCTTCAATTGCCCTTTCTAGGATGCCTTCCTCTCGCTTTAAGCTTCCGCACTGTGAAGCTGCACACATCCATAGTTCTTTAGGCTTACCCAACCATGCTGGAAGTTCTGATCGTGCTATAGTAGCGGAATCAAACTCCTGCATAGGTGTTCTCCTCACATCCCTGTAACTATGGTCCTTCAAGTTTATCCTTGTTGTGGTTCCATATATCTCAGGTAGATATGGTCATAACCTCAATCTTGGACCATTTTCAATTGTTTCATGAATGGTCTTCCTAGAATGATATCATAGTTGTTCTTCTTGCCAAAGTCAGCAATAGCAAAGGTTTGCTCATATTCAATGCCACAAGAAATCTCACACCCTCAGGTTTTCCAACTTGTGGTTCTAGTAAATCTTGGGCTTTTTGAATCATTTTCTTGCACATTTTAAGCATGTCCTTTTCTAGTTCCACGTATAATTTTGTCATCCATATCTATTCTTGAGTTTGGTTGTTTGTGGGCCGTGTTTCATAAGCTTCTAGGAGGGCGTCTAATGGCTCATTAACCTTAATTTCGACCAATACTGATCCTCTCGAACTAGCACTTCTTGATTTCTCATATGTGGATGGTTCTTCTAGAGGTTGAGACGGTTATAGTATTGATATTTTATTATTTATTGCAGCTGACAGGTGGAAAAGACTAGACCCAGATTTGCCTATGCGAATGGATATGTTTATCATGTACATTTTATTATTCAAGTGCTCTTTTATGAGCTTTGGCCATTTATGACCGGCCGGCCAATTTGTACTCATTTTTGGGCATTCAAGAAATCTATAAATAAATACGTGCAAGAGGGAAATGCTCACCCTTGCACGGGGGGAGATTGCACCCAGTGTCTGCGTTATTCTTCTCACCTCTCCTCTCTTCTCTCTCGCTGTGCCGACGTAGCACTCCATTCTTGGAGGTGCGTCTGTTCGCACGCTATTGCTCTCTCTCGCACTCTATCTCTCTCTGTTCGTGTATCTCGTGATTATGCGTCTATATGGTTTCCAAGTATATCGATTTGTCTATTTTATGGCTTGTAGCATGCTATTTTGGGTATTTTGCAGGGGGGTCTTTCCAATCAACGAGCAAAGAAAACCGAGTGAAGCCAATTTCCGAGCAAATATGAGCAACACCCTTGAAAAATTGATGCGAGCGTAAGGTATATTGAAGAAAATACTCATGTCATCTTAAATTCAACCACCTTCTCCAGTACACAAATGGGTCATACATTTAAAATTACTAGAAAGTAGCTGCTCTAATAAAATCCCAACTCATAGAAGTACATATAAAGCGGTTAATTGTGGATGCATCAAAAACACTAAAAAGGTTAGAACTAACAAACTTCGAATAAGTCTATGAGAAGTAGACAAAATAACCTTGTAAAATTGAGAAACCTCATGATAAAGGGCATAAACATGCTCTCCTATATTATTTTCTTTGGGCTCAAGCTTTACATGCTCTATGACAAAGTGAGAGGATGCAAAGAGAAATTTCCGCCATCAATGCTAAAACTTGTTGCGTAATAGTGTCAACTTTGATCTGCCCCATGTGAGTGAAACATAGGCACTAGTATTTGACCTTGTTGATGGCCATACACAGTAAAGCTGCAAACAAATCTTTGAAGACACAGTTATGTTCGAGGAGGAAATCGTTCTCAATTTTGGTCATGTCATACAAGTATCATAGAGATGGGCATTATGCACAAAAGACATGTCGATAATTACTGCACAACCAAAACATCAAAGAAATAGTTGCCCACCACATAACATAAACGATGTTTAAGATTTATAGTGACAATTAAATCAAAATAAGTAAAATGGGTAAAACCGATGAAGCCAACAAACTCGTCGAGGAGAAAAATCCCTTACAAAATCACCATCAAATCCATAATTTAAGAAATCAAACCTAACATTCGTTTGATTTTTTTCTAGAAAACACTAAAGCTCATCTTGTTGTCACATGCGAATGCATTGCAAAGGTAGTGTTTTGTTCTTGAACAAGCACTCTTTGTGTAGACCTCTCTAGTCAAAGTACTCTCTTTGTCTACCTCTCTGTTCAATGCTTCTCTCCCATCTTGCTTCACTTGTCTTCATCTTGCGTAGCTTAGCAGGTTTTCTCTAATTATAGCTCTCATCTCTACAGTAGCGTCGCTCGGTCCATCATAGCCCAGCTCCACTTAGCTTTGCCTATCGTAGCTTAGTCCTGCTAAACTCGAACCTCTCAACCCGGAACCTCTCAAAATAGGTTCAACCTATAAGCCTAATAATGATCTATGGAAGGCCAAGCTAGTAGAGGCCATTATATTTTAAAGAGTTTTTGGATGTTCTCCATTAGGCAAAATCTTTTAAGATTCTTGTTGGAGCCATCCAAGGGTGAATTGAAATTGGTGGGCAAAGTCTGTTGTTTGATCTTATCGTTTTAGCTCGTTTAGAAAAAAAATGTTTGCCCTAAACTAGTCGGGCATGTGCTCTTTCCTACAGACAAACACACTACTTGCACTATATAAAAAAAAAGTGCTCCCCCCTTTGCACTTGCATTTTCTCTCCCTCGATAGCTTGCCACATGACATGCCCCTCTGCCCGAGATCTGTGTGCCCTTGGATGGCTTCAACAAGAATCTTAAAAGATTTTGCCTAATGAAGAACATCCAAAAACACCTAGTGACATGACAACATGTGAGGAGATTGAGCCTTGATCTATGGAAGGCCAATGGAGGGCATTGGACACGCAGATGATGTTGATGGGCGTGGATATCATGCAAGAGCTGTTGAAATAAATAAATAAAATATCCCAGCTGCACGCCTCGTGATCCACAGAGTATGAGTACCTGCTCAAATCATCCTATCCCAACCTATATAACAACCCCATGTATACCGCTCCAAACATCTCATCGCAATCCAATACACCCACATATCTACGTGTGCTCTCTCTCTCTCTCTCTCTCTCTCATCTTCTTTTTCTGTGTAACACACACACACAGACACACTAATGTAATCTCTTCTGGACGATCCTGTCAACATGATATCACTCGCAAGCCGTTATCGATACGGGAGTTACAACCCACGTCCATCGAAGAGCCCTGCATGGCGCTGCCCCTTCATGCTGCTGCTATTAAATGAGCACCTTACTGCCCCAATTGATGTTGCAAATCTTCCTAGAACATCTGCTACTAATATCGATGATGCCCTACAATATTTCCGTGTTCTCGTTCAGGCATCCAACGTCCAATATCGGCATGTTTACAATATTGCTCTTCGGGTTGCCGTAATACTGCCTCGAGTTGCTCCACCACATCTTACTCGCGCAGCATGCCTGATGCCCTGCCTAATTTCAATACACTGCTTGCTTCCGAGTTAGTGATTTCCCACTGTCCTGTGCAACCTTTGTTGAGTCGGCGAACCATTTTCAACATTGGCATGCCTTGCAAGATCCTTCACCAAGATCGTTGTTGCAGATGCCACCAAGCCCTCCTGCCATGCGGCCGAAACTAGGCCAAGAATGTTGCATGCACGACATCTGCAACACATCTACTGGCGCTCTTGCAAATTCTTCACATAATCTCCACGCTGCTTATACTGAAAAGGTAGAACAAGCCATCGTTGACGCCAATGTTGCTACAACACCTACTGCGACCAACTTTTCATATGCCGCCCGTGCAGCCTTCAAATCTTCAGCCATCGCAACAGCCAAAGCTGGAGCCAACCTTGCAACCGGTATGGCCATATACAACCTTGATGACGCCACCGATGCCACCACACCCAATGACGGAAATGCCAATTATGAAGACAAATCCGCCTTATAAGCCTTGTCCTGTAAGCTGTCGAAACCAGTCCACGCCGGCGCGGACTGGTTCCAGCAGTGTTTCCACAAGCTGACCAATTTCGTTGCAATTACAGTGGCCCTAGTCCAGCCGCCATGTGTCACCTCCACCTTAACCTTGCGTGTAAGACGTCAAAAACAATCCGTGCCGGTTTGAGCAATGTTCACAAGCAGAACTAATGCCCTTTAATAGGGTATACTATTGAGGTTTTTGGATTTTTTAAAAAATCAAATCATTGCATTTGAAGCTACAATATCTAATAGCGCACACAATGTCCTCGTGGAATATTGTGTCAACAGGAACAACAGCAGCAACAAGGAATCAAAATGGGCGGAGGCAACCGTTCGATCCAACTTGAGGTCCACCTGCTTTTTCCACCTATAGGAGCAGCCCTTGGACTTTGCGGTTTTGCGATGGCTTGTAATCTCCTCCAGATGTCAAAATTCACAAAGTTGACCGAGCAGCTGGCTATTTGGAGAACTTTAAAGAAGGAGAACATTATCATCAACGTGTCTTGCAAAAGATGGTGGAACATTGCCCTCCACATATATTTGTTGGCGTCAACAAAAACTTCAGTACTCCCAACAAATGAATAGATCTTGGTTTGCGAAGGACTTGTTCTGACATTGCGAATATGAAATTGCAAAAACTCAACTAATTTAAGGGTTGGATTCAAGTAATGTTCAAAAGCTTAAGCAATTTCAATGGAGTCAATATTGTGTGGGTTATTAAAACGAGCCAATAACTATACCACATGTTCCAAAGTAGTCTTTGTCAGCGTAGACGCGCTCTAGCTAGCGATGATGAGTGAAAAGGTTGTCATGCTATTTTGGGCTATGGATATTGATGACAACAGTTGGTATTAAGTCCCTCTGATTTCACCGCACCTCAGACAACCGCCTCAGATGGCAGTGGGGTGAAGTTGCTTTTGCAGAGCTCGGACAAGATGAGAGCTGCCTCACTTGTAGAGAGCACGACTATTGTATCATTGTACTCACCATTGGCATTTCCTTATGAGAGCTTGTACTCACTTTTCAAAATCTCTCTAAGTCACAAAAAACTTTATTGAAAGACTCGCTTGTTTTTTTTCTTGCTCGAAAAAAATTGCTCGCCCATCTGTAAGACTCTTTTGCAGGGAACGCCACGTCTTCGGCTGTAGCAGTGGTATCAGAGCTCTTTAAGTGATCTTGGTATTGCAACTATGCATGGATATCACGAGGAAAGGAGCTACAATTAATAGAGCTAAGCGATCTCAACTTTTCTTTTCCATGTATATGGGAATGCATGCGTATTTTGTGCGAAAAATGAAAATTGAAATGTGAAACTTAAATTGTCAAATGCGCACATACAAACTGATTTATTTTTATTTTTATTTCTGTAAGCCTAATAGGATGTTTATTTTAATCTTGAATTGCTTATCGAGTACGTAGTTTGCGAAGTAATGATAAGGCCGACGGAGGGTAAATCGTAAGGAGAGGAAGAAGGGGGAAAATTAGAGTTGTAGGAATCAACTACTACAGATAGATACATGACATATCAATTTGTTCATGAAATGATGACACCAAGGGATCCCGCTCCACTCTTCAATAACATATCATGGGAATGATCCCTTAAGACAATGATTCTAATACTAATAGTAACAATGAAGAACGAGCCATGTCTGCGCAGTGAGAGGTCGATGAGCAGATTGTGAGCGATTGTGTGCAGTACTAGCGTCTGCAGAGCAGGCTGTAAACTGCAATGGATACCGTCTGTGTCCCTATGGAACGCTCATACACATCGACTCTCGTCCGAAAACACTGCACGATCAATCGCTACCATGCATGCCCTTCGCATGCAACCAACTTTCCCCACAATGCGGCTCGCTTAGCTCTAACCCAATCAACTGCAGCTTCTTCCTCCAACTCTCCCTAAACACCTCTACACCCAATGGCGGTCTTTCTCTCTCTCTCTCTCTCTCTCTTTGTCCACGGAGACTGCACACACCTGTACTCACCTCCCTCACTCACAGACTCACACAACCCATGCAAAGTGGGAGCTGCTCTCTCTCGTGGGTGTCCATTCTCTCAACCAACACTCTCTCTGTCTCTCTACTTCGTGAGCCGACCTGCAACGGCCTGCAGCTTGAAACCCACACTCTTTCCGTGAGTTGCATGCCACCAACCAACTTCCCCCCCTCTCATGCAGCGGCTGGATTGTTTTTCCATAGTCGCTTAACGTTTTCTCTCTCATTCTGTGGCCGCCAAACCATGCAGTGGATTTTTTATAACTGGCAGTGCCCATTGTGCCCACTTAAAGATAAACATGTGATGTAATTCAAGGCGCATGCGTAGACCACAAGCTGCCATCTTGTGTGGTCGACAATCCTCCAACTCCCTTCACCCACCAACATCAGTTTAGTGGTCGATCTCTCTCTCTCTCTCTTTTGCGCAGTTCTCTGCCCGCTTTTTTCTTCTCCACGTGAGGTGCATGCAAGTTTTCTACGCTCGCTACCATAACTTTGCAGCAACTGAACTCCCGTTCACGCTTCTGCCACCCCACCTTCCCCATGTCTATCTTCATATTGTTGCACCCCTAGGTCCTTGATCCTTGTACGGCTTGTTTTGAGACTGGCTTTCGCTCTTTGTTATTGACAATGCACTAAGATGGGGATAAGTTGTGTTCTTCATGTAATACCCGATTATTATTTCATGGAGCCTTTACTGGAGAAATCAGTGCTGAACAGCTAAAGGACACTGGTTGTGAATGGGTAATTCTTGGCCATTATGAGCGCAGAACGTTCTTGGCAAAACAAATGAGTTTATTGGTAACACAAGGCTGTTTTTTCACTATCACAAAACCTAAAGGTTATTTCTTGTGCATGGGTGAGGAGAAATTGGAAGAGCATGAAGCTGGGAAGACGTTTACTATTTGCTTTGAGCAATTGAAAGCATTATCGATGCGGTGCCGAGCTGGGACAACGTTGTGATTGCTTACGATCCGGTGTGCGCGATTGGCACTGGCAAGGTAGAAAAACCTCTACAAGCTTACCTTGACAACTTCAAGCTTCTCTGATGAGAGGCTGGTGCTATCCATAGTCTTGCTGAGCACTTTAAGGGCAAGTTACACTGCTTCCTCACGTGTAATGTCATCATTATGATCCTGTTTGAGCATGGATTGTGCAGCCTGATTGTTGGCCCCAATAGCGGCAGCCTTCCAACCACCATAAAGTTGGAAGCCAAAGTTCTTGTCATATCCAGCAAAAAGGAGGGAGACCCCAAAGGGGCGGAGGCCACCAAACTGTGTGTAGCCCTGTTTGGTGTTTGAAAGAGATTGGACAAGTTGTTCCACAGGCATGGGCTCTTCATAAGCGAAAGTATACCTTTGAGCTTGCAGACGAGCTGTGTTAATCAGGATGTTGGCATCCACAGTGATGCCCACGACATCACAAGCAACATGGTCGTCTGTCTTGTACGTTTTCTTTGTAGACTTTGAAGCCGCAAGAAGCTTGGAGGTTACCCGCTTCTCTCCTGTCAGAACAACGCCATCTTTGGCAAGCACCCCAATGGCTACCCCTGCATTTCCTATGGCCTCCATGACATACTCTACCGGTTACAAGCGCCCCTCTGGAGAGAAGATCGCGGTCCTGCTATCATATCGGCGAGACATTGCTGCTGTTGCTTCTGCTGCGATGCAAAGTCACTTCCTTCACCAAGAGAATGCATAACCACCTTAAGCACTAATACCCTTGTTAATGTTGTATCTTCCACCTATTGCACCCGCGTGTAGTCGTAGCCATTGCCAAAGCTCTTCCGTGCCAACCATTGACAACGCTCTGCAGAGCCACTGCAATACCTTCTCAGGCGACGCTTGATGCAGAGCATCCTTGGACATTGACGACCTGATGATTTTTTTTTTTTTGTTGTTTCTTTGAGTCTTTAAATATTGTACTTCATTTAAATTTGTACCCACACATTGTATCACATCCAGCCTCAGATGTACTTTTCACTTTTTCCACATGGTTAATGTCACAGTTTATATCACAAAGGACGTGGCAGTTGAAGAAGGGGCTCCGATAGTTTGAGGCATCAGGCAAAGCGATTGTGTGGAGAGGGTCGGCTTTTGATCCCATTTGGACAACGAGTACGATAAAATTTCATTTCATTTCTCTATCTCTCTTCCCCATCCCACCAGGATTCCTTACCATGACAGACATTGAGGAAGCTCCTCGATGACCATTGCAATACTTTCCCAAATAAATGCCCCTTGCCGAGCATCCATGAGACTTGACGATGACGACGACGATTTTAATCTATTTTCGTGCCTAGACATTGTATTAGATCCACAAGGATTCTCTCACTTTATTTTCGTAGGTAATTTTACATTTTAAAAACGGTTACTATAACATTTTATTTCATCTCTCTCTCTCTCTCTCTCTTTCTTATAGGTAATTGGTGTAAGCTGCAGACTCTCATATTCCATACCTAGTACAAGGTTTTTTTTTATAAATAAATTTAAAGGGGAAGCTTAAGTTTTTGGTCTTGCCAGGCATTTTCTTGATGCATATTCTTTTACATAGTTTGACGTTTGACTAGCAATGTCTTAAAGAGCAGCTAAGGTCAAATCAATCTTGCATTGTTTTCTTTATTTGTTGGACCAATCTACTGTTTATAGTATGGCCTTTACATGCTGTATGCTCGTCATATCATGACTAGACACTACTATGCTCGTGATATCATAACTAACCACTAGTCAATGCCCTTTAAATAATTATTTGCTATTATTTTTTTCTTTTACAATATTAAGCACTTTAGAGACAACAGTTTGCGATATCAAGGAGACTACTCCATTTATTCAAACAAAAACAATCTACAATACATTGATTCCATTTCACTTTTTGATTAATCTGAGGCTCATCATTGTAAATGACTTTTGCTAATTACAGCTCTCTCCTACTTGTCTCTCTTTCCCCACGCACAGACTGGTACATATTTCAGATGCAGTACATCATCCAGAGTTCAATGATTTACAGAGAGCAAATAGGTAAGTTCTCTCTGCATTTTCATTTTGTGTTTTGACAAATCTTCTCACAAACACAATTAATTATACACTAATAGCACTCTCTCAAATTCTATGATACCCATAGTCCTACACATATCTACTAATACCATTCCACAGAGAAAAACAACGTTACATCAATTCAACACATCAGGCTTACTTATCAGCTTGATTACCATTTATTTTTTGAAAGAAGGCATGACTCTTTTAATTACCTGCATTCTCTGACATTTTGCCAATACTTGTATTAAACAAAATTGCTATTGCGATCATTTCACATTGAGATATGCAGCTACTCCCGTGAGTCGAGGTGCTTTTCGTTCAATACCAATTTGTCAGTACTTTGTTACTCAACCTTACTCCAATGTGGTGTAAAACAGGTAGTACATTTTTTATGTTTTTATGTCCTGTCTAGTCCATTGGTCACATACACACAGATCCGCCGATTTAGGCAGTGTGTAAATGCTCATCTTGGTGTAGATTCGCCAATTTAGGCAACGCCAATTATCTGTGAAGATCCACCGATTTAGGCAGCACACTGACAAATTGCAAGTTCACAATGGTAAATGCGGATCCGCCGATATAGGCAGCATTAGTGCAGATTCGCCGATCTAGGCAGCAAGCTCTATTGGTGTAGATTCGCCGGTTGAGGCAACACCGATCACAATATCATGCTGTAGTGGCTGGCCACCACTGTAATTGGTATGATTTTGTTACTCGGGTACATATATTGTGGAATTGGAATTTGGTATCGGGTGATTATTACGACAGTGTTTATGTGATGAGACTTGCCATTATGAGAATTGATTCTGATGAGTGTGACCAATGATATCTTGATTCATCAGGATATGACATATACTGCTTATTCTAGTGGTATGGGACACTAGAATAGGTAGTATGTGGATGACGACAGGCATAAGCAATGTTGTCTAATTTTATGAATTTCTTACTATTTGATACAGATTTCTAATCATTGTTTTTGACAAGTATTGTTTGCAAATTTTTATCTTCTCAACTGAGGATAGTTTCTTTCCAACAGAGAGGTATGTTATAGTATTGATATTTTATTATTTATTGCAGCTGACAGGTGGAAAAGACTAGACCTAGCTTGGCCTATGCGAATGGATATGTTTATCATGTACATTTTATTATTCAAGTGCTCTTTTATAAGCTTTGACCATTTATGACCGGCCGGCTAGTTTGTACTCATTTTTGGGCATTCAAGAAATCTATAAATAAATACGTGCAAGAGAGAAATGCTCACTCTTGCACGGGGGGAGATTGCACCCAGTGTCTGCGTTATTCTTCTCACCTCTCCTCTCTTCTCTCTCGCCATGTCGGCGTAGCACTCCATTCTAGGAGGTGCGTCTGTTAACGCGCTATTGCTCTCTCTCGCACTCTGTCTCTCTCTCTCTCTCTCTCTCTCTCTCTCTCTCTCTCTCTCTCTCTCTCTCTCTCTCTCTCTGTTCGTGTATCTTGCAATTATGCGTCTTTATGGTTGCTAGGTATAGCGATTTGTCTACTTTATGGTTTGTAGCATGCTATTTTGGGTATTTTGCAGGGAACGCCACGTCTTCGGTTGTAGCAGTGGTATCAGAGCTCTGGAAGTGATCTTGGTATCGCAACTATGCATGGATATCACGAGGAAAGGAGCTACAATTAATAGAGCTAAGCGATCTCAACTGTTCTTTTCCATATATATGGGAATGCATGCGTATTTTGTGCGAAAAATGAAAAATGAAATGCGAAACTTAAATTGTCAAATGGGCACATACAAACTGATTTATTTTTATTTTTATTTCTGTAAGCCTAATAGGATGTTTATTTTAATCTTGAATTGCTTATCGAGTACGTAGTTTGCGAAGTAATGAGAAGGCCGACTGAGGGTAAATCGTAAGGAGAGGAAGAAGGGGGAAAATTAGAGTTGTAGGAATCAACTACTACAGATAGATACATGACATATCAATTTGTTCATGAAATGATGACACCAAGGGATCCCGCTCCACTCTTCAATAACATATCATGGGAATGATCCCTTAAGACAATGATTCTAATACTAATAGTAACAATGAAGAACGAGCCATGTCTGCATAGTGCGAGGTCAATGAGTAGATTGTGAACGATTGTGTGCAATACTAGCGTCTGCAGAGCAGGCTATAAACGGCAATGGATACCGTCTGTGTCCCTATTGTTCTTCTAGAGGTTGAGACTGTTATAGTATTGATAATTTATTATTTATTGCACCTGATAGGTGGAAAAGACTAGACCCAGCTTGGCCTATGCGAATGGATATGTTTATCATGTACATTTTATTATTCAAGTGCTCTTTTATGAGCTTTGGCCATTTATGACCGGCCGGCCGGCCAGTTTGTACTCATTTTTGGGCATTCAAGAAATCTATAAATAAGTACGTGCAAGAGGGAAATTCTCACTCTTGCATGGGGGGAGATTGCACCCAGTGTCTACGTTATTCTTCTCACCTCTCCTCTCTTCTCTCTCGCCGTGCCGGCATAGCACTCCATTCTATCAGGTGCGTCTGTTCACGCGCTATTGCTCTCTCTCGCACTTTGTCTCTCTCTGTTCGTGTATCTCGTGATTATGCATCTATATGGTTGCCAGGTATGTCGATTTTTCTATTTTATGATTTGTAGCATGCTATTTTGGGTATTTTGCACGGAACGCCACGTCTTCGGCTGTAGCAGAGACATCTGTATAAGAGAAGGTGCAACCATTTCCTCATGTTGTCTTATCTTCTCTTTAGCTTCAGTAAGCTTCTCAGCCAGGGATTTTTGCTCTCGTTCCCTACGTGCTTTCATCCTAGAAATTTTGGTTGAAAGATCCAGATAGGGCTATCAAAGCGAGGTAGTTTTCTTGACGAGGCAAAAAGGTAAGGGTGGAAGAGGTAAAATGGGTGAAGAGGTCATGGGCTAAAAGGCTATAGCAGTGCATCAAAGGGTGAAGGGTGAAGGGTGCAGGCATGGCCATGAAATTGGTGTACCACAATCTGTGAATCTCCATAAATATGAACATCTGCTGCTCCCAAAAGACGTAATGCTCTCAAACCAATTAGAAGTGCTTGATACTCTGCAATATTATTACTCAAATGATTTCCCAAAAGAACCCCCAAGAAAATAGCATCCCCCTCGGGTGGGTATATGAAGAAACCACAACTTCCAACCTTCTCTTCATCGCAGCAAGCTCCATCAAGGTACAGAGACCAAAGAGAAGACTCATCACCATCATCTGCAACAACAAGGAACAAGATCACATCCAATAAGGTTTAGTTTTATCAAAATTGGTTTTGGTGGAAAACCATGTCCCATCCATTTCTGCAAGTTGGGCTTTGTTCCTAGGAAAGACCTTCACAATACGATAAGGATTGGACCACCCATGGCTCAAATTCCTTGGGAATAACTCATGGCGTGCATCATATAAGAGAACTAATTGCCCATCCTCAAAGTTATAGGTTTTAGCCTTCTTTGCTCTTTGTTTTGTTTGACGCTTCTTTTCTACCTCTTGGTGTAAATAGACCCTCAACCTCCACTCATCTAGGTGCTCTAATGTCCCCAACCTCTCTTTCAAACTCTCTTCCAAAGGCAAGGAATGTGCATGCATAAACCACAAAGTGGCAAGCTCGTGCTCAATTTGTAGCACACACTCGATCTTGACCATAGACCAAAGAGAAAGGAGTGAAACATGTGGCCTCCTTAAAAGTAGTTCTATATGCCCATACTACTGCTGGTAGTTTCTAATCCCAATCCCACTTGTTCATATCCACTGTTTTCCTCAAAATAGTGACTAGAGTCTTATTAGTGCTCTCAACTTGCCCCTTGGTAGAAGGCTTGTAATGGGTGGTTTTATCATGTCTAATGTTAAAATAAGAAGTGAGATCCTCAAGAACATCATTTAAAAAGTGTATCCCCCTATCGGATACAAGTTCTGCTGGTGCCCCAAAATGACAAATAACATGCTCAATCAAGAATGAAGCAGTAGTGCATGCATCATCACTCCTCACTGCTCTAGCCTCATACCACTTTGTCAAGTAATCAGTTGCAATTATGATCTAGGATTTCCCATGCTTAGATGTAGGAGTGATAGGCCCAACATAGTCAATGCCCCACTTCTCAAATGGTAATGTGGCCATAATAGGATTGTTAGGGCGTAAATGATTCTCAAAGCGAGTGGCTCTCTGGCAAACATCGCACCTCTTACACCACTCAAAGGAGTCCTTAAACACACTAGGCCACCAGTACCCAGCTCTCAAAATCTTCAATGCAGTCAACTTCCCTGCGAAATGCCCCCCACATGCACTATCATGACATTCTTTTAGAATATGAGGGATCTCTTCCTATGCAACACAACGGCGATAAATGCCCTCAAACCCCTTTTGATATAAAGACCCATCAATAATGGATTTTTTTTTTACATGGGTAACTAATCTTTTCTTAGCAGCCATACTGACGTCTGGGGGAAATTCTAGGGTAGAAAAATAATGAGCAATTTGGTCATAGCACTCCTGAGAAGGCTCAATGCGAAAGAAATGAGGTTTAGGCACGAGAGGTTCATCAGCACACGGAGACACATCAATTAAGCAACTCACAAGATTTTGGTTTGCAAATCAACAAGCCATCGCATGATACATTCAAGGGGATCCAACTTATTCATTATAAGTCATAATGAGTCCTTTGTCACATATATAATGGAGTGCTGCATGGATAAATATGTGCAAAACTTCCTAGCACTCTCACCAATAGCTAAACAAGCCCGTTCTACCCAAGTGTAGCGTGTCTCTGCATCTTTAAGCTTGCAACTATAATATGCAACAGGATACATTTTTTATCATAAAGTTGGGCAATGCAACTAGATAAAACTTAACGTGAGCAAGCAAAAAATAAATGAAAAGGTTTGGAAGCATCTGGTGGCTTAAGAATAGGGGCCTTAGTAAATGCACTTTTAAGGGAAGAAAAAGAGGTCTCCAGTGAGGTGTGCCCCAAATAAACTTTTGCTCAACCCTCAAAAGGGTATTAAGTGGTAAAATAAGATGAGCCATATCTTTAATAAAGCGGCTAAATTCTTAGCAGCCGCAAGAAAATCCCTAACCTGACGAACAGTGGTAGGTGCCGGAAATGCAAGGAGGGCTTCAACCTTTGTAGGGTCCATAGCTATCCCATCTGCACTAATAAGGTATCCCAATAAAATGCCATAGGAAACTCCAAACACACACTTGCGAGCATTCAATGCAATGGACTTCTCTCGACACTTTTGAAACACATAATGGAGGCCTTTAAGAAAATTCGCTCAAGTGGTCCCCACGCCTATGTCGTTCATAAATATTTTGAGAAATTCTATAAGGTTATCACGAAAACTCTCATGCTTATACTTTTGATAAGATGCCCCAGCATTGCATAAACCAAATGGCATGACATGATATGCAAATGTCCCAAAGATGGTGGTAAAAGTGGTTTAAAGCTTATCTTCATGAGCTATGGCCATCTGGTTGTATCTTAATAACCCATCCATAAATCCATAAGTCTCCCTCCCAGCTAAAGCATCTAGAATCTGATCAACAAAAGGCAAAGGGTAGTAGTGTTTGATGGTAGCCTTATTAAGCTGTTTATAATCAACACATATATGAAGCTGTTTGTTTTTCTTAGGTACAACAACAATAGGAGAAACCACTCAGTGTTATCCACGGGAAAGATTAACCCAGCTTTTGAAAGTTTTTAATCTCCATATAAACCCCCTCTCTATAATGCTCCAGCAATCGATGTTGATGTTGACGCACAGGAAAAACACCAGGCTTAAGTGGGATGCGATGCACAACTAACTCGGGTGGGAAGCCTTTCAACTTCGTGTAATTCCATGCAAAAATGTCCTTGTACTCCTAGCATAAACAAATAACCTCCTCCCTTAATGGTGACTCTAAAGAAGCACCCAAAAGCACAACTTTGTCCTCCCCTTCTATAGGGACCCTCATAATGTCTTCCTCATAATGCTTATCATTAGTGTGCTTTGGGTTTCTAGTCTATGGTAAGTTATACTTCGGTGGGCTTAATGTGTGTAGGAGATGCTTGGTTGATGATGTGATTAGAGTTAGCAATTAATGACTAATTTCTATTGCATTGGATGAGCATACTCATTAATCCTCTCATTCGATACATCCAATGCTTGTGCTTCCGTGCCCTAGCCGGGTTACCGATCCTAGGATTGATAATTTTGTTGGTATTGGGTCGATTAGTCTATGCTGCGATTTCCCCCAATAGAGCTGTATATGCTGTCAATGTGAATGCTTAACAAGTATAGCAAGATGTAATCTTTTTTTATGGGGATACACGGTAAAGCAAAAGTGTGGTACGAAGCATTGGAAGGTTAGCCAAGGCTTGCTTGGTTGGCTCTATGGCCACATTTTCTACATGAATTCCGTAAAGAAGCCTGCCCAATCAAGATGGATGCCAAACTGAAGGCGTGTAAACAAGATGTAAGGGAAGAATTCAATTATTTTTGGGATCGTTTGGAAGCTTCTTGGGTAGAGTTAACGGCAGCCATGCAATTGGCTAATGGTGACTACTTAAAATTGGACAAATTCATGGTGTGTCTACATCCTCAAGTGAGGGAAAAGGTAGATTTCAAAATCCCGGAGAGTTATAATGGTGTAGATGTGGCAATTGCAAAGGCAAAGAGCAAGAAAATCAAGAAGAAAATAGAGCAGGGTATGTCGGGCTATAAAGCAGTGGTTCCTACTCAACCACAAGGTCCAAGGCATGCCATTCATGAGGAGAACCATGGGAGCCAAGGTGTAGCAATTGTGCCATAGAATTGGGTGCAAAATGTACAAGATTTGGTCCTTCAAATGCAGGAATTGTGCTTGAGTGTGATGGATAGAGGACATCCAAGAGGAGCAACAGGCAAGGCAAGGCTGTTGCGTGGCATGTGCTATAACAATGGAGAGGAAGGACATTATGCACAGGATTTCCATGATCTGATGAGGAAAAGAGGTGGTATCTACTGAGTGGCATAAAATGGTAACCATCTTTTTGCAACATTTGTCAGCCTACTCAACGTCCTCTTCCTCATATGTGTATATATTTTTCTACGCTATTAAGTTATCTAGAGTAAATTCCCCCTCTTTGTTTAACCTTTGTGGCGACACATACATTATACTCTTCCCAAAAATGTCACCTTAGTCATATATTTATATTACCACCCTTTTCTTTTTTGCTTTGTAAATAGAATAAGCATACAATAACAAACTATATACCCCCAAACTTTCTTACCTCTTGTGAATTAGTAGTAGAAAAATAATATATCCATCTTCCACCCCATATAGATAAATTCCCATGGAAATCAACTCTCCAATTGTCTTTACCAAAGATTATGGTCCCTCTCTACAAGTCTTCTATGCCCCCTACATAGGTGGCCCAATATCTCTTAAGAATATACATATAGTTTCTCTCCTTTCAAAAAGACTCCAATTGTATATTCTTTTCACAAGCAAATAATATTGGGCCCTCCTCTATTTGTTTAAGCATCATAGCCTTTTGAAAAAGCATGATTCCCCTTGGATGCATACAAGCAAAGGGCCCATACAAGAAGACTTGGAAGCAAAAGGTTCCCTAGCCTAGTGTGGACCTTCCAAACCGAATTCCTTGGTGCATGGGCGTGAAGAATAGTCCAAATTCATATCAAACATGTTGAGAAGGTCAATTTTTCCTTTTGAAGCATGTCATTCCGAGCTACAGGTAAACGGTTATGGTCAAAATAGTGTAAATCTGTCAGATTCGCAGCAAAAGGGAACTGTAAATCAAGTAAATCAAGAGGGTGAGATCTTATTTTTCCCCTACTCATCTTCTAGAAGAGCAATGAGTGTCAAGGTCACTTGCATGTGATGGGACCAACCTAAAGATGCTTTCTAAATGCCAAGACAGACAAGTTGAGATACCCCGCAAGAGCCACCCGTAGGGCTTCATGGTGGGGCCCACCTACATTATGCACCCCTATGGAGCCTTCACGGTCTAAAATGATATTTTTGGTGAATAAATAGTCCCTTTTATGTCCAATATTCAATGAGTGGTCAAAGGACACTTAATTAGGTCTAATCACTTACTCTAATTAAGTGTAGCATAATCCCCCTCCTACACAACTATAAATAGCCCCCCTTGGAGAGACTCAAGGACACACACCTATATTTTCAACTTCATGTTGTTACTTGATCAATAGTAGAGAAAACCCCAACTCTCCCTCTTTCACATCCTCCCTCCTAACCCTCCTCTTTGGAGGAAGTGCAAACTCTATTCTCCACTCTTTCCATTCTACAATCTCTTACTCCATCAACCCAATAAATCATTTGTAGCACCTCAATAACTTGTAAGTACATCATGATCTCTCTCATGGTTATGTTAATGATCATGAAATCATCTTCAAAACTTTCAAGTGTCACAATTCGTGATGGTTAGCCAGCGTCTGTCCTCCCCTTAAAAGGTGTGCGAAAAATCAAGTAAGTGTTCTATTCTCAATTTACCATTGGTTTGTTTCTCCACACTTATTCAATTGGTCTAAAGAAATTTCTCACTCCAAATCTCTTTTGCTTCATTACATATGCATGTGGCTACCTCTCATGGTGATTTTATTTGTGTCACGGCATTGCATAGATGGAGATGAGCTCTCTATGCAAAGTGTGTTAGTTTGATGTAAGTGATTCTCTTGTGTGTTTGAGAGGAAAGTCTTGTGCGCATGATTTTTTGATGAGTGCTTGAGAGAGGAAGAGTTTGGATGTATTATGGGTATTCTTATGGGGAGAAGGTGAATGCTATTCCACAGATTGCATATTTCATTTTGATGCACGGCATTGGGTTGCATAATCGTTGATGGTGTTCAAGTGTCCAAAGTGTATATAGAGTAAGGGGGCTTTCAAAGTGTGTTGCTTGAGTGGGTGAGTGCAAGTGTTATTTTGATTGGTTTCCTTCTCCCCTCCCAAAAGAAGGTGGTGCCCCAAGTAGTGTGCGTACCTCTTTACGAACATTTTGTGAGGGTAGGCCCATTGGTTTGGGTTTAGAGGCCCCATTTCAAAAAGCTCGCTCTCACTACTTGTTGTTTGGTAGGGGAAGATGCCAAGCACAGTCTGATGGTCCAAGAGAGAAGGTGATCAAGAATCCAGTGCAACCAGCTCCTCTAGATGGTGGTGAAGTCCCTTGGGTGAGTTGGGGTGGATAAGCAAGATGTCAAAAATTTGGCCAACAAAAGGGCAAGAGCTGAAAGGGAAACAGAAACCAAGCAAGAGACTAGAGCTTGTAAAGGCAAAGAGAAGGTGTACAAGGGTAGAGAGCAACCAAAAACTAGCAAGAAGAGAAGGCATCATAAGATCAAGCAAGAAGATTTCCAGCTAGGGCACGACTACCCTGAATATGATCTGGTAAGTGATGTGTAGGGCCAAAAGGCTAACAAAATTTTTGGTCAGCTATCGGTTTTGAATCCTAAGCAAAGAATACAATGGTCTTCGAGCATGAGCATGAGGCTACCAAAAGCTAAGGGCAATGTGCATACAGTGGAAAACATGGCATTAAGGGTGGGTAGCCCAGCTAATGTTCTTCCTTTGGTGGATGCTGCCATCAAAAAGAGGATGCAGGTACATGCTTATATAGATGGTGGAGCACAGGCTTGCATCATGAAGGAAATTACAATGAGGGAAAAATTTGTTAAATTAGTGGCCAAATGAATGTGCTGCTAAGGCTAGGTGTTTAGGCGTGGTTCAAGATGTAAGCGTAAAGGTGATGGGAATTGAGTACCTAATCGACTTTTTTGTGATGAAAACAGGTGATAATGTGTAACCTATCACCTTGGGTAGGCCATGGCTGAAGTTGCAATAGGTGCTAAACAAGATTGGGAAAGTATGGTGTTCACCTTGCCTGATAAAGAGAGAGGAAGGAAGGTGGTGCTAGACTTGAAGACCAAAGAGAGCCGTTTCTATCCTATAGTGGCAAGAGACAAAGATGATACAACAAGACATGAGTACAAGATCAAGATGGCCTATGATCAGGGCTATATAGATACAAAGGAGGAGAAAATCAGGGATGATATGCTAAAGATTCATATCAATTTGATTAGGAGTCACTTTGGAGGACTCTCATGCAAAAGAGGAAGTACAACAGCAGGTTCATGGCATAGGTGCGAAAGAGGTAGCCAATATGTTGAGCGAAGATTTGACCAAACAAGAGAGGGAAGGCTATGTTCAATTGCGTGCCTCTTTTCCATATTTTTTTTGCACCGGAGTACCAGGATATGCAAGGGGCAAAGGATGTTGAGCACAAGATATCTCTCAAGGAAGGGTACAAGCCAAAGCACAAAAGCTAAGACTGGGGAAAAAATTCAAAAGAAAGCCCTCTGGCAAGAGATCAACCAGCTGTTAGATGCAGGTATTATATACCACATGAAGGAATATGAGTGGGAGCACCTTACTTACATACTGCTGCTGCAAAATAACAGCCATTAATCCCATAATTTGCTGCATAACTTTCTCTTGGTCTGTTGACATGACTGGCTCCGTCTTCCCCGGTCAAGTTCGCGTCGGTTTCACCAAAGCGTCGGAGTGCGCATCTCTCCAAGGTCAATCGGGAAACCATTGGGCTTCTGGTTGTAGACAGAGAAGTAGTTGAAGTGTAAACCAAGCGAAACCAATGCGGTTAGGGCCAAGTTTAGTGTTAGTAAGAGTACATAGGGATGAACACAGAGCAATCCCAAAAGAAATTCACGACTCAGATCATAAATACCAGCGAAAAATAAATTTAAAACAGTTATCGACACTTAATTGATGCTAACAATTAAAAGATGCTTCTAATTAATTGATATCTGAAACCCTGTTACAAATCGGTTGCAGACGTCGTTGTTGGTTTGCATGTTGATTTGCGAACCCATGATCAGAAATCCCCAACCCCTTGGAAGCAATATGTAATTACCAAGAAAACCCCGCACTTTATAGCTCCCCTGATCATCATTTCCAAAAGAATTCCTTTTTTGCCCTCTGCCTGGTCAAATTATGGCATGCTTTCTATCTTGTAGATCACAACCCCTTTTTCACTGCTTGACTTTCTCAATTACAATTGCCTTTATCGAGAATCCTTCCTTCCCTTGAGCTCTTCCGTTTTTGCAAGCTCCACCAAAAATCCCTTCTCTTGCCTCCGGCTTCTCGTCCTTCAATATTGTCAACAGAGAAAGAGAGAGAGAAAATCCTTCATAGCCTCAAACAAAACAAAGAGAGAGCTCTTCTTTGCCATGGCCGATTTACGGCTGCCTTTTCCGCCTTTGTTGCTTCAAGTCCACATGGAGAGAGAGAGAGAGAGAGAGAGAGAGAGAGAGAGAGAGAGAGAGAGAGAGAGAGAGAGAGAGAGAGAGAGAGAGAGAGAGAGAGAGAGAGAGAGAGAGAGAGAGAGAAGAAGAAGGAAACCTCCAGTTTCTTGCTCACCCTTCCTCCCATTTTTGTTCATGCACTCCCATCCTTTTAGCCCGTTCCTTGCCCCAAGACCTTCCTCCACCCTTGCTTCCTTCCTCCCTTCCCCTTCATGCTATATTCCTTCCTCTCTTTCACGTTTTTCCTCCCTCTCACCGTCGCAAGAATCTCCTCCCTTTTCTCCCTTGTTGCCTCAAGGTCCCAAGAGAGAGAGAGAGAGAGAGAGAGAGAGAGAGAGAGAGAGAGAGAGAGAGAGAGAGAGAGACTTCGAGAGATATTGGAGCCGCCTTCTACCCTTCACCAAGACACGAGCCCTCCCTCATGGTCCTCCTCCTTGCCTCATGCAAATTCTTTCTTCTTTTCTATAACCCTCATCACCTTCATGCCCTTCATCCCCCCTTTCTTAATAGCAATGCTGCCTTTCCCATATTTTCACAACGATAGCACCATCGTTGTGGGAATAGGGGTGATGATGTATCTCGGGTTTTGCAGTAGTGCCAAATGTAGCAGAAGTGGCACTACAAAAGGTTGTGTGCACTTGTGACGGAAATACATTGGGTTTTTATACTCCCCAGCATCGCTAAAACCGTCGCTAACAACGTCGATACGCTGTCGAGAAATTTGCGGTCTTGCTAGGAAAGCACCGGGCTTATGGCTGTGAGAGTTTGTGAGAGATCTCAACAAAAAATATATGAAGGAGTTAAACCATAGATGCCATGAAGACTAGGGCTTGGAAAGAAGTGCAATCAAAGAAGACTCACTCTTTCTCTCTTGCATTCACACACACAAAGAAAGAACGCAAAAGAGAATGTCAAAACAATAGGGAGATGAAAACATCAAGGCTATGGTCATATCGTATCATGGGTAATATGAAAGGGTTAATGGATGAGTTAATGGCATTCAATCTTGGCTGACCAAATAGGCTACGAATTGTTCTTTGGAATTGTAGTTTTGTGCTTACCATAATATATATATTTTGTCTAGTGATTGGGATTAATTGTGTGTACAAATCCTCTTGGTTCATAGCAAGATAACTACGCTTACATCAAAAGAAAAATTATAGTCTATGAGAGGTAGTATGATGGGATCCGGTGATAGAAGTATTTCATTGAGCCTTTCAGGGCCAAAGAGAAACACTATACGTTGTTGAAAGTGTATTTTACGGCTAATCCATACGTTAATTCTAATAGATTGTACAGAGTGAAAGCGATAGAAATGATCATCATGTGGGTTATTCATCTAGGATAGTATGAGAAATGTAGATATGAGAGAAGTGAAGAGATGAGAAGTTTCCCTCCCAAGCCCTATTCTTGCCCGTAGGCAATAAGGATACTGCGGGGAGAGATGTACCTGTAGCAAAGAGAACCTAGAGAGGATGAATTACTAAGAAGGAGAGATATAGGTTTGGTTAAGGAGATGAGATTAGATACATATATATATGTTGGATTAGAGATGAAAATGAAAACAACAAGAAATCAAGAAAACATCAATGTAGAACACATCTTACTTGAAACCCTTCGGCACCATTATTGATGGAGAGAGAAGAAGAGTGGATAATCCCACTTTGATTGATACGCCAAGTACAACACCTTCTTTGATTAGAGTTGATCCTCCAAGGATGGCGTAGAAGAATGGCTAGTTTTCCTCTAGGAGAAAGTGTAGGCTTGGGCTTATGTTAATGGGGCTAAGTACAATTAAGCATTACTACTCACTCCCTCAAGAATTCCTCTCATCAATGGCTTGAATGCTTGAGTTTCTACCAAGGAAGAAGAGGTCCCCTTTTACAGGTGAAGGGAACCCACAAGGGTTTACACAAGAAGAGAGAAGCCAGTGTGAACAGGAATTGGAAAAGTTGGAAATGAGCTGTCCCTGCATGATGTGGGCAGACTGGGGTCTAGTATTTTGATCATATCTCCTCAACCGTAGCTCCAAATAAAAAAATAAAAATATGGGCAGAAACTTCAGCTCATTAGCTACGATTTTTATTTTAAAATCATTCTCCAATTCGGATTGGAACCTTGTCTAAAAAATTCATCAAAATAGGGTACATTTATGGCAGCAAAAGTCTTCATGTGGTCTCCTTAGCCTTGACTTTCATTTAATTCCCAAGGACACCTCATGCCATATGAAAGCATGAAATTTCTCCTTGACAAAGTTTTGTAACCATGCTTGCAATAATGCATTAAAATAAGTGTATCTTTGAAATCATGCCACCTAGTGTCCCACTAGGATTTGATTCTCTCCTAGTAGCTATTTAAAAAGAAATATAATAAAAGTATAAAAAATACATAGAATATATATATATTGGACTTTACCCTAGATATAGGATCTAGCTAGGGTGTGAGATGATAATGAAATAGTAGAAATAAAGAATCAATGCTTTTTGCCCCAAGTTAAAGAGGCGGAGCTATTGACACTTTTCCCATAGTATTTTTTGATGGTAAAGTAAGAATACATTACCCTTGAGATAAATAATAAGATGAGATAGAGAGCTTATTTTTATACTTACATATGCATATGTACATTATAGGAAATATAATTATGTATCTAAAAAGTTACAAGATATCTCTTGTAGCATGTGTTCCCACTATGTACATGTCACAGCACGACAACGCGAACATCACTATGAGCATCGCTATAACCATCACTATATGCGTTGCTAAAACCATCGCTAACAACGTTGATATGGGAACATCGCTATGAGCATCGCTATAACCATCACTATATGCGTTGCTATAGCCGTCGCTATATAGCGAAGGCTATAGTGATGCTTACAAGCCACCAATAGCAACGTTTATAGCAACACTACAGAGCCTTATATAGCGATGCCCGAGAGAATTTTTTTTTGGAATAATAGAGTAAACCTAAATGAATCCAAGATAAGCCCAGATTCACCTTTGAAAGAAAGTGCAAGCTTAGATATAGACCCAAAGTAGTCACCCACAAGACAATATAACCATTAATTCCATCATCCATAGTATTGTTTGCAGAATAAAGATAGAATAAAGATACAAAACTGACAAAAGTAAATTGATGAAAGTAAATCAATGACAATTGTACACATCATAGGCAAAATCACTTGATTGTTAAACTTTGCAAATGTAATAGTTACAACACCATTGTCATTATTGACAAAATATACATGGTTTTTCAATAGTTACAAAAAGACATATAAACGTCATCTCATGATACATATGCTATGAAAAAAGGAAACTAATGCTATCTAGCTACGACTAGACTGATGTTGTCTAATCAGACATCTCATCGTGTCCAAGCAGCGTATCTGTCGGATTCTTCAAAAAAAACAACAGTAAGACAGCTTTTTGTAAACATAAACATATTATTTATAGAACAACACAACAAATAGAAAAGAGTAAACCCTAATACTACCCATGCCGCCACGAGACCTCAGAATGTCTATCAGGGCGTTTAAGCCCTTCTTGCCTGCGTACTTGCGCTCGTACGGTGTGGGGTCACGGCCTGTCTCATCGAGCACTATCAAAACATACAAAGAATCCATTATGTTAGAATTTAAAAACCCCTAAACCCTAAACTATCAAACCTAAAGAGCAATGCGAAAACACTTACAAAATCGACCTCATATGATGCCCACCTGCCGCTCCCCAAGTGGTGTGAGCTCCCTGCCTCTACTCGCACTTTGGCTGCCTCCTTTTGTTGCTTCCACTTGTCAAGATTCTCGTGCGCTGCTTTCTTCACATTCTTCCAATCTTCTTTGGCTTGCCAATCAGGTCTGTTCCACCCATGCTTTATTGCTTTTTGCACCTCAAAACACTTGTGCTTGTAGTATTCGCGCATTCAAAACTTCATCAGGTCTTCTTTGAAGCGGTCATCCCGTGTTGAAATGGGAAACTAGTCATGAAGCATGCTGATGACTCTGTCTTTTAAATCACTTGGTACTTCACTCCAGGTGTTTAGTATGTAGTGTCTAAACACTTGAGAGCAAAGACCGCGCATGCACGAGATCACCTTCTTGCCTTCATCATCCAAGATGATGCCGCTGCTGAAGTCGACGGAGTAAGTCCAGCCCTCTCGCCGTTGACACGTGAACTTGGGTGTCCTAGCAGGGGTCTCTAGCGGCATGTCAATGGGGGTAAGGACGTTAGGTGTCTCTACTGGAGTCTGGGCCCCGAAGCGAGGAGTGTCGACTAGGGTGACTCCTAGAGGAGTAGCTAGTGGTGTGTAGCTGCTAGGAACGGTCGTCAGCCGCGCAAAACCTGGCGTAGATGGAGATGCCGTGGCTGGTGTGAGGGCGAACAAAGAAGGGGAGGGTTAAGTGCCTCGTCGAACACGAGGCGGTGTCAAGGCATCGATGGCGGCATCCCCACAACAACAACCGCCGCCACCACTAGAGCTTTGGTGCCTAGACGAGTGTGAAGATCGTCTCGTCAACACCGAAGCTTCGGAGCGTGCTGAATGCTCTGAAACAGTGAAAGACTGTTAAGCCTAGGAAATTTTGGATGTTTTACCTTAGTGGAAGTTGGAATGTTAACTTTTGCACTTTTGGGATTCCAAGGAGTGTTCTTGGGAAAGAGTGTGGCCCATTAGTCTTTTCGAAGTATGTAACTATCAATGAGTATCTTCTTGGGAATGTGAAAGTGGAAGTTATGGCGGATTTAGTCTGTTGTCAGTTTCTGTGTTTTGTTCCAATTCCAGTTCCATTTTGATTTTTGTGTTTTGCCTATTCTGAATATCTGTGCCTTAAACACTTGGCGATCACGGTGTAAGTGTGATGTAGCATGGACGGATTCAAGTTTCTCTTATAGGAGCGAGTGCTGTGGTAGTGAAAGGTTTAGTTGAATGGAGGAGGATGTTCAAAATAGTGTGAGCTGGCATGGGTAGTTGGCTGCACTCTGGAGGAAGCGGAAGAGGATACATTCCCGTATTGGACAAGGTCAGTTGCTAGGCGGTCTCGGGAGTTTTATGGGCGATATGGTCAGCGTTCAAAATTGAAGGGAATTTTGGATTATACTGGGATGCACCGAGTTTCTATAGGGGAAGATTCAGATGATACTGTGGAGGAGTTGGATGGCGCAGAGGATTATCTAAGTGATAGATGGGAAGAAGAAGTAGCGAATGAAGAACAGGACATATTTCCACGACTGTTGGCGGTTGCAGTTGTTCAACATGTATTAATGGTGAAAAGGAGATTGATTTTTGATCCGTTGGGAATTACCAGTGCAGGAAATCTTGTACAACCAGGTGGACCTACAAATATGGCGGCGGCTAGGCAGGATATGCGCGTCAAATTTCGGACCTTTTTGGGAAAGTCAAAAGAAGACCCCGATTGCCACATATCTCAATACGAGACAAGATGGCAAGCCAGAGGATTTGCTGGAGTGTACGATGCCCAGGCTAAGATGCGCCAGTTTGAGGCTACATTGGATAGGAAGGCTATGCAGTGGTTCAGTAATTTTCCAGCAGGTCATTTTGCTGATTATGATGGTTTGAAAGCAGCATTTTTGAACAGGTTCAGAAGGGAAAAGACTCCACATGATGTGTTGACCAAGCTTAGGAAAGTGAAACAAAGGAAAATGTTTGTTGAGGATTATGCACAAAAGTTTAACCAATATGTGAGAAGGTTGACTGCTCAAGAAAGCCCAACTGATGAAATGCATGCTGGATATTTTTTGAATGGATTAAGGAAGGAATTGAAGAATGATGTTGTTGGAGTTGATGTTGCAGGTGGATTACAAGCATTAGTAGAAACAGCTCAAATAGCAGAGAAAAGGTTTGGGGTCTCTCATGGGAAAGCAGCCAAGAGGTCATCTAAAGAAAAGAAGAAAAGTAGGTCGAAGAAAAAGAAGAGGTCAGATAATTCTGATTCAGACAGCGATTCGCATTTGAAAACTGATATTGATTCAGATACGAAAACGGATTCTGATAGTAAAGAGGATTCCAGTGAGGATTCCGATTCAGAAGTAGATGAGGATAAGAAGAAGAAAAGCAAGAAGAAGTCGAAGAAAAAGTCTAAAGAGAAAGAGGAGTGGAAAAATTGGTAGCAAAGAAATTAAAGAAGTTGGGAGTGCAGAAAGTTGTGGAATCAAAAACCCCTCATTGTGGAATTTGTGTTAAGGATGGGCATTGGACAAAGGAATGTTGGTTTAATCCGAATTTCAGGAGTGTTGTACCAAAAAGGATTCAGCAGAAGATACAACAACAAGGACCTCAAACTCATGGGGTGTTTCCAGAGACAGTAGGAAGGCAGAGCATGTTCAATAATCAAGGTTGGCAAAGGCAACAACCATATTCAGGGTGGAGACCACAGTTTAATCAAGGGGGACCATCATTTAGAGGAAATTTCAATTCGGGAGGAGTACCAAGATATGGAGGATGGCAGAATACAAGACCCCCGTGTGGGGGAAATTGAGATCAGTAGCAGCGGTGGCAGAATTGGCAGCCACAACCACAAGGATGGAATCAGCACGTTTGGAATTATCAAGGGGGGAATCAGCAACAGCCAAGAGGACAAGTGCTGCAGTTGCTAGCACCACCAGCACAGTCCGCTGAAGCAAACAAAGAGCCAGGAAGTAGTTTGATAGTAGTAGAATCATTTCAAGATCAAGGGGTGAATGAAGTCGCTATGGATTGTCAGCCGAAATGTGATTGTTCTAAATGTTTGCAAGAGGAAGTAGATGTATTAGTGACAATAAGGTCCAAAGCAAGGTTGAAACCTCCACTGGACTGGGAGGAGCAGAAGGATATTCGGGATGAAGTAGCTGAAAATTTGATGGAAAAGGATCAACAGCAGAGCAAGCTTAAATCGAGGGAGAAAGGAGTGAAAACGGAGGAGAAGGAAAGAGAAAGGACGGATGCCTTGTTTGAAGAGCTAACTAATTCCTTTATACATTTTACCTTGGATCAGTTGTTGTCATTAGTCCCAATTTTCAGAGATAAATTATATAGTGATGTGAAGGTCAAAGACTGTTCCGAGTATGAAGGAGATGCAACAGACAGTTCAGAGTTGCCAGATTAGCTCGGAGGATGTAGATTTTTCAGTACCAACACTGTCGTTGGAATTTATTAACCGCAAATTTTCCGATGTTCTATTGGATGCTGGATCAGGGGTCAACATACTTTTGGAATCGGAATTTATAAGGATGCAAGATGTCAGGTTGGAACCAGTTCCATTTCAAGTGCGTATGGCTGATCAGAGTAGAGTTCAACCAGTGGGGATGTTAAGGAGGCAAGGAATTATCATTCATGGATTGCAGTTTATGGTAAACTTTGTAGTCATCAGGATGAAGGATTCAAAAAATACCTATTCTATGTTGTTGGGGAGGCCATGGTTTTGCACAGCTAAGCTAAAACAGGATTGGGGAAAAAATGAAGTGATGGTTAAGAAAGGAAGGAGAGAAGTTACATTACCAATGGGGCCGAAGAAGGAATTGTCAGAAGAGACGAAGCCAATGTTGGCACAAGCAATTAACATGTCTGAAGGATTGGAGGATGATGAAGAAGCATATTTCCTAGTAGCAAATCCAACAATTGTTCCGGTATTTGAGGTAGATGTGGAGCGGATCATTGACAAATATGCAGAGAAAGAGAACAGTTTGGGAATTGATAAGTTGCAGGGGAATACAGATGGTGTGGAACAAGAAAATTTAGAAGAGAAGAAAATCCAAGAGGAAACGGTGATGGAGGATTTAAAATTGGAGCCAAAGGAGGCAATTCAGAGAGTGGAAGCCCTGTATGATAAGATGACAAAGAAAGTTTCTCGAGTTAAGGAGGATGATTTACACGATCTGAATTTGGGGACGAAGGATCATCCAAAGATGGTAAGAGTTGTTCATTTGGAAGAAGGCTTCAAGAAGGACTTGAAGGAATTACTATTGGAGTATATTGATGTCTTTGCATGGGATTATTCTGATTTGAAAGGCATGGATCTTCAAGTGTACCAGCATCATATAAATTTAAAAACGGATGCTGTTGTAGTGATTCAGCAAAGATATAGAATGAATCCAAATTATGCCAATCATGTTAAAGAGGAATTGGATAAATTGTTGAATGCAGGATTCATAGTGCCAGTGGATCAGGCGGAATGGTTGTCACCAATTGTAGTGGTACCCAAGAAGTCGGGGAAGTTAAGGGTTTGTGTGGATTACAGAAAATTGAATGCAACAACAGTTTCAGATCCATTTCCATTGCCTTTTATTGATTTAGTTCTGGATGATGTAGCGGGACATGAGATGTACACTTTTCTTGAAGGATTTTCAGGGTACAATCAAATACCAATGGCTGAGGAGAATATTGAAAAAACTTCTTTTATCACAGAATGGGGAGCTTTTGCATATACAATGATGAGCTTTATATTGAAGAATGGACCACCATCATTTTTTAAGGCAACTTTTAAAACTTTTGAGCCACATTTGACAGATTTTTATGGATGATTTTTCAGTTTTTGGAGAAAAAGTTAGGAATCTGGAATATTTGAGGAAGTGTTTTGAAAGATGTAGGATGTTTCGGATGTCACTTAATCCCCAGAAGTATGCAATAGCAGTACAGAAGGAAAAATTGTTGGGACATATCATCTCTCAAGAAGGAATGTCGATTGATGGGGACAAGATTAGTGCAATTCAGAAAGCTGTAGCTCTAGAAAATTTGAAGGCAGTGATGCGGTTTGTTGGACAGATCAAATGGCCTTGTAGGTATTACGGTATTTGGCGGATGTGAGCACACCACTTAGTCATTTGACCAAGAAGGAAGTGGAATTTGTTTGGGGAGAAGCTCAAGAGAAGGCTTTTTAGATTATCAAAAAGATGTTGGTAGTTTCACCTATACTTCAACCACCAAATTGGGAATTTTTGTTTCATGTATATGTTGATGCTTCCGACATGGCAGTAGGAGTTGTTTTAATGCATGAGAAGATTAAGGGATGGTTCATACTGATTTATTATGCTAGTAGAATGTTGAGAGCACCGGAGAAGAATTACACAGTTACGGAAAGGGAAGCTTTGGGAATGATTTTTTCTTTGGAAAAATTTCGACATTATCTGCTAGGGAATAAAGTGGTTTTTCATGTGGATCATCAGGCTTTATTGTTTCTGGTAAAGAAGCCAAAACTGGAAGGCAGATTAGAAAGGTGGAGGCTCATGTTGCAAGAATTTGATTACATAGTTGTTCATACTCCAAGAACTCAGCATGCAGTGGCGGATTACCTCAGTAGATTGGAACATAAGGAGGAATTACCAAGAGTATCAGATAAATTGCCTGATGCGGATTTGTTGCGAGTGGAAGGATAGTTTTTTAATAATTGGTATGATTAGATGGTTCAGTTTCTGACAGATGGAGTTTTACCTTCGACAATGTCTCCGGATCAAAGGAAGAAGTTTGCATTGAGGAGAAGACCATTTCTAATTATAGCTGGAGCATTGTATAGAAGAGGAGCAGGTCAAATTATACAACGATGTGTTCCGGATGAAGAGCAAAAAGCAGTGTTGCAGGAGGCACATTGGGGATCAGCTGGAGGAGATTTCTCAGGGGAAATCACAGGTCGGAAAATTTTACAAGCTACACTTTGGTGGCCTTTGTTGTTGAAGGATGCACATAGTTTTTCCAAGGAATGTGTTCAATGTCAGAAGATGGGGCAGCCTACACAAGGCGACAGGCTGCAAGATCATCCAGTCTTACCATTGGAACCATTTCATAAGTTGGGAATGGATTTTGTAGGCCCAATAAAACCACAGGCAAAGAGAACAAGTTACAGATATATTCTTGTTGCAACAGATTATGCTACCAAATGGGTGGAAGCGGTGGCTTTGAGAGATAATAAAGCAGCAAGTGTGGCACAGTTTCTATATAAAAACATTATGACAAGATTTGGATGTCCTATTGAGTTGGTGTCGGATCAGGGAAAACACTTTTTGAATTCTGTGATTCAGGAGTTGACATCCAGACATATGATTTTTCATAAGAAATCTACTCCATATCATCCGCAAGCAAATGGGCAGGCAGAAAGCTCTAATAAAGTGCTGGTGAGAATTTTGAAGAAGATTGTGTCGAAAAACAAATCAGATTGGGATGACAAGTTGGATTCAACACTATGGGCTTTTCGGGCGGCTTTTAAGGTGGCGACTAGAATGACACCTTTCAAATTGGTATTTGGGATACAAGCTGTGGTGCCAATGGAATATGTAATTCCAAGCTTGAGGCTATCAGTTCAGCATAAGTTAAGTCCAAAGGAATCAATTTCTCATAGACAGAAGGAACTGCTTAAATTGGAAGAGGATAGAATTCAGAGTGCCTATTTGGTGGAAGTTGAGCAAAAGAGGAGACAAGCATGGATGTCTAGGCAGGTGAAATTCAAAATTTTTCAGAAAGGGGATTGGGTGATGTTATATAATTCTAAATTGGGACCACATTCAGGTAAGATGAAGCTGAGATATTTGGGACCTTATCAGAGTGAATCAGAACAGGGCCAAGGAACATTTTTGTTGAAAGATGTCTTCGCAACAAAGATTTTGAAACTTGTGAATGGATTCGGATGAAGAAACTTTATGGAAAGGTGCCTGAGGTTCCCAAGTGGATGGTCAATAAGGCTGAGGATATTGGCAGTAAATTGTTAACAGTTGGTGTTCTGGGAGTTGCAGTGGAATGATTAGAGGTAGAATTGGCAATTTGTTCTAGCAATTCAAAACTTGTAAAGGGATCTGGAATTCGGAATTTGGAATTTGGATTGCGGACTGGAAATCGAAATTCGGACTGTTGGATTTGAAGTCTCGAAAGAGGAAAGTCGGAGAAATGGAATTGGGCAAAAGGGTACAGAGGTACTAATAAGTGGGGGTACTCATTTTAAGGCAAAAAATTCGCTTAGTGCTGATGTGACTCACTTAAGGATAAATATTTTTTGGGCGAATCCTGCATGGAATGCCCGAATCGAGGAGAAAATTCATCATCATAAGAGTAAGGTGGTGAGAGGAGTTGGGGATCACATCCAAGTGTGTGAACGTCGCAGTTTAGTGATTGTTAAGTCGGGGAAGAAGGGCAAAATGTTTTCTGAGAATATTAAGGGAAAGCTGATGGTGGGTATGCAAGATGATGCATCAAAAGCGATGCCGAACACCAGGTCAATGAAGATGGCGATGGAGGAATTGTTCAAAGCGCGGAAACAGGAAGAGTATATCGAGGTGGAGAGTGATGAGGACGAGTCTGTGAGTGATCAGGGTAGCGTGGAGATGGCGGTAGTAACGTTTGACCCAAATGAGACGGAAACTCAGGTATGGCTCAAGCGTATGGGTCTTTATGAATTTGCATGTCTACCTTAGGACACATGGGCAGAGAATGAGTTCGCTGAGCAACAGTGGAATATGATTAAAGAAAGCGATGGAATGATTACAGCGGATGTTTGCTTGACACCAAAGTTGGTGTCCAAAGTCTTCAAAGTTCCCTGTCTAACTGTGCCGGATAAGGCAAGGAAGCTGACTGATTCCCAGATGAAGGGGGAATTTGAAAATCCGGTAGGGATGAAGGCATACTACATGGTGAATAATGCGGGTGGAAACAAAGCCTCAAATTTGTTTTGGTATTTAGAAAAAGTGTGCATCCTCTAGAAGACTGCCTACATGTCCAAGGAGGCTTTTGCACCATTGTTTTAGGCTGAGAGAGGCATTAATGTTGATTGGGCATCAGTTTTGTATGATCGGATGCAGTTAACTGGAAAAAGAGACCGGCGTTGGACACCAGCAGTGGGCAGAGTAGCACCTTATTTGGCTGCAATTTTTGAGTATGTTCTGAAGGTTCCGACAATATCAACAGGTTTGAAGACACCAGTGGAAGATGTGGCAAAAGAAGAGGAAATAGTATGTGGAAGTAAGAGAAGGAAGTTGTTGTTGGGCTCTCCAACAGTTGAAAAAGGTAAATCACCTTTCAAAGTTTCTTGGAAGGGTTTGGAAGAGTCGGAATCAAAGCCGAACAGCTTCACGATGGAATCAGAATCAAAGAAGTCGGAGTCCAAAGGCAAGAAGGTAACGCTGTTTACGAAAGGAATGGGTGGAGATGTGGAGAAGACTGCTCTGGAAAGTTTAAAAGTTAAAGCAGGGAGCAGTGACAATTATGAGAATAGGGGGATTTTTTCTGTGGAAGAGGCAGCTAACAGTTTGACTCAACTGAATGAGTTCATGCGGAATCAAGATGCAGCGCTTAGGGCGACGGAAGCTGAGAAAATGGAACATAAATGCAGTGCTATTCCGGAATGGGCAATGCAGAAGGTTAGGATGCAGTTGTTCCAGGAGAGGTCGGATAAAGAAAGGTTGCAGGAGGAGGTTAAATGGATTATAGCAGAGGCTATGGCGAGAAATGTTGAAGTTCTCAGTGTAGCTGAGGATTTTACTAGGTGGATAGACGGACTAAAAACTGCAGTGGATGAACAATTCAAAGAACTGGGGGACAAGGTGGCTGAGTTGACCACTGAGAATATTTTCTTGATTAATAGATTAACTCCATTGATGGATATGGAGAAGGCCGCATTGAAGAACCAGGGAATGACAGGTATCTTGGTTGCAGATTCGGATGCGGATATTCTGAAGCAGGAAGTGTTGGAGTATACACAAGAGATGTGGAATAAAGCTACTAGGCTTTGGAGGGAGCACATGGAGGTGTCGACAGACCGATTCAAAAACTGGTTTCAGCTAGTTGGAAAGGAGGGAGAATGAGGAATTGAAGGTGAAGAATGAGAAATTAGTGGTAGAGATGCAGGAGTTGAAGGACAAAAGTAAGGAGATTGAAGTGAATGCGGGGGGTCTGAGTAAGTGGACGGCGGAGCTGAGTAGTGATGTTTTGGGACCAGATCGGATTGTAGCAGGAGGAGTGGAATCGGAAGTGGAAAAGCAAGTGGAAGCAGAGGTGGAAAAGCAGGCAGATTCGGATGTTGCAGCAAAAAAGGCAGATGTAGAAGGGCTTTTTCCAGTGCTGACTACTGTTTGACTTTGCTCTTTGGGCATTGCTGAAGTTTGTTCTTCATAAGATTTTTCAGTGGGCAAGGGTTGGACCTGACTCTCAAGTTCCTTCAGCAATAAACCTGTAGGCTGAGGGAACATCCAGTGTAGCTACTGGAAGCCCTTTCCCACCAGCATTCCTTTTCTTTCTAGCTCCTTCATCTTCCTTTGGAGCCAAACCAATCTAGTCTGCAAATGCTGTGTTGGGCTTTCTCATTGGGCAATTTGAAGGCATAAGAAATTTCTTCAGGTGTCACTCTTATTTTGATTTCGTTAAAAGTGGCACTGCCTTCATCAGCATCAAAAGAATTAATAACCTCTCTAATAATTCCTGTATCAAAATCTACCTTTGTAGCCTGTACTACCACATGCATACCCCATAGTTGCAGCCTCACTGTTATACCTGTACGTGCCATAAAAGATCCACTACTTATCGTTCCTAGAGTTATGTGCATCGATGGTGACGTGGCACACATGCATTGGTCATGTTGTTCAATAATCGCCTTAATGATTACCACATTCATTCTAGTTGGCCCTTTTCCCCATAGAAACTGGTACTAATTTTGAAACTCCACTGGCTCTGTTACTAGCACTGGTTTTTCATACTGAGACACGACTGGTTCTCATACTGGGTTGACATGGAAAAGATTTGAACAACCAAATCCGTCAATCCCTAGTCATCAGTACCTGAAATACCAGTATCATCACCTTTGGAAGTCTCCTTGTCATTAGAATAACATAACTTGATCGTGGACCAATTATAAACACCTCGCAATAGTAATCCAGATAAGTCTTTCAGCCTCACTCTGCCATTTGAAAATACCCAATCAACTTCAAATGGACCAGCCCAAGCTATCTTCAAATTCGATTTCTTAGGGCCCATTTTGGACTGATATAGAAAAACTAAGTCACCCTTCTAAAACTCCCTAGCCTTTATCCTTCTATCATCCCAATGATTTCTGTGTTGCTGAACAATCTCCTATTCCAGCATGGCTCTTTTTCGTAACTCATCCAGCTGCAATAATTCCTCCACTCTTTGTTTAGATTATGATTAAAATCTAATCCATATTCAACTACCATTCTGAGACTGGGACTTACAAATTCAATAGGCACTACAGCTTGAATACCATACACCATTCTGAAAGGTGTCATTCCAATCGTGACTTTATAAGTTGTTCTGTAGGCCCATAGAGCAGTTTGGAGCTTGATATCCCATTGGTGTGGCTCCTTTTGAACAATCTTGGTCAAAATATTCTTGATGGTTTTATTATTGCTCTCTGCTTGACCATTGCACCCGGGATAATACGGAGTCAATTTTCTATGCTTAACTGAGAGCATCTCCATCAAAATTTCCATTGTATCATAATGAAATGTGTCCCTTGATCAGACACAATTTCAATGGGCATCCATAGTGGCAGATAATGTTTTTGAATAGAAAAACAGTAGTAGACTTGGAAGTATTGTCTTGGCCTCTACCCATTTAGTGACATAACAGGTAGCCATCAAGATGTACTGGTTCTTCCTTGGAGTGACCTTCTTGAATGGTCCCATGAAGTCCAAAACCCATTTCATGAATACTCCCAGTGGCTATACTGGAGTGAGTGGAGTCATATCACCTATTGTTGGTCTGTCCATTCTCTGACATATATCACAAGTCTTGCAAAAACTTTGGACATCCTCTATAAGGGTTTTCCACCATAATCCGGCTTGTAGAATCTTCTTATAGGTGATATCAATGGAGAAGTGTCCTCCAGAATCCCCATTGTGTGCTTCAGAGATGACTTGCATCCTTCGTTCCATTGGCACACACCTTCAAAGAACACCATCTATGCCCAATCTATAGAGCAATCCTCCTATTATAGTGAACTTTAGACTCTTAAGGATTAGAGCTTTCTTCTGATTTTGAGTCCAATCATCTGGAAATCCTCCTCTTGAAAGGAACTGATATACACCATACCATTCAGGGTCTGATTTTTTCTTAGTTGTCACCTAAAACAGCTCTGCATCTACTGGATCATGCCTCAAGGATATCTTAGAGTAGACTTCAGTACTTTTGGAGAGAAAATCAGCACCACAATGAGATTTACCATGCTTGTGGAATATGCGGAATTCGAACTCCATCAGGAACATCATCCATCTGATTAATCTTCCTTGGATAATAACTTTGTTGATAAAAAATAGTAGTGCCTGATGATCCAGACAAAAATGAAATAATTTTCCTAGTAAGTAATGCCGAAACTTGGTGGCGTTGAAAACCATACCCAGTGCTTCTCTCTCTGTGGTAGTATATCCCTGTTCAGCTAGACTGAATCTTTGATTGGAAAATTAAATTGGATAATTATACTTCCATCTGGTTGAGCCAAATTGCCCCCATTGCCAGCCTAGAATCATCGACATGCACGTGGAATATAACATTCCAGTCTGGTTGTCGGAGTACTGGCTTACTGATAATGGCATTTTTCAGACATTGAAAGCTTTCTTCACATTCAAAAGTCCAAATGAACTTACTAGTTTTCTTGGTAAGCTCATATAGAGGTAATTCCTTTGTAGCAAACATATGAATAAATCTTCCATAAAAAATTATATACCCCAAGAATAAACTCAATTCAGATGCTATGCGGGGTGCCTTGGCCTGCTGGACACACTGAACTTTATCATTGGCCATCTCTATGCCATTTTTGGACACTATATGCCTCATTAATTGTCCCTTCCAGACTAGAAAGACGGACTTGAATGGATTCAAGCAGATCCTCTTCTCCTTACATCGCTGAAAAACCATTTCCAAAAAAGTAGATGCTTCTCCTCGATTGAGAATACAGTGAAGTCATCCATAAATATAGCTAGAAATATGTGCAAGAATTCACTGAATATCTCCATCATGAAAAGTTGGAATGTTTCTAGAGAATTGTAGAGACCAAATGGCATGACAAAATACATGAATGCACCCCATTCAATAATAAAAGTGGTTTTTCTTCTATCTTCAAGAGCAATCTTTAACTGGTTGTAACCACTATAGCCATCCATAAAACTATACATACCATGGCCTGCAATCTCATCAAGAAGCATATCAGTGAAGGGTAATGGAAAGGGATCTTTGATAGTTTGAGCATTCAATTTTTGGTAGTTCACACAGACTTTGAGTTTCCCATTCTTCTTCGGTACAACCACTATAGTGAATAGCCAATCACTGCTGGCGACTTCTGTGATGAATCCGGCTTTCAGAAGGTTCTCAATTTCTTCTTTGACCTTCTTAGCATAGTTTGGATTCATTATGTACCTTTGCAGACGTATTGGTTTGGCATCTGGCTTCAGAGGTATTTTGTGCTGGCAAACCTTTGAATCTACACCTTTCAAATCAGTATGTTCCCATGCAAACACATCTTTGTATTTCTAGAACATAAGTCTAGCTTTTTCCTTCATTTTTTGGTTCAGATGCTTATTCACCTTGATTAATCGAGGACTTTCTTCAGAAACCAAATTCCACTCTTCAATCTGTTGGTCGTCTGGGAGCAGCCAATTTGGGCCACCTCCCTTTCTTTTGGCTGACTCCACAGCATAATCCCTAGACGGATCTGTTAGTTTTGGATTCTCATTCTAAACTCCAGTGACGTCTTCAGTGTGTAATGATGTACTGGAATCTGAATATCCCTCAGATGGTTCCTCTTGCCATCCAGTCAACTAAACTGGTCTCTCTCCAGGATTCAGTTCAGTGAACTGTCCTGGAAACTGCTTTTTCTGTTCCTCAGCTTGAGCCTTATCAAATAATACTGCATTCAAGTCGATTTCAGCTAACAAAAAAATGTTCATGGTTGCAAGCATCCGTTTAATATTCTTAACCCATATTTTTGGCAAAGTTCCTCAGGTCAAAGTGCTTTCTTTCAGCTTGTGGTGTTATTTGTCTAGAGTTGGATTCTCCTACTGGTTTCCTGAATAGTTAAGGTCTGATTCACATAATCATGAACAGCCTGCACCATCCAAAGCCATGGGCGTCCCAATAGCATACCATATGCTCCTTGGACATCCACTACGAGAAAGTTGGTTTTGAATTTCTCTTTACCCACCCTAATCTGCATATTCTCGATCATACCAGTTGCCTAAACAACTCTATGATCAGCCATTCTAACCTTAAAGGGTGCTGGTTTTAAATCAGTAATACCAAGCCTTTGCTGAAGATGTGCCCCCAAAATATTCACACCCACCCCTCCATCCAGTATAACACCGAATAGCAGCTCCCATCGTTTCCTGACCTTGTAATCCACCTGGATTACTGGCACCTCTTCATCTCTGACAATCAACAAATCAACTGCTCTGGCATCAGCTTCATCTTTTCTCCGCTGTTTGATAAACTTTGCTGCTTTAGGAAAAGTCTTCGTGATATCCTCTAATTCGACCGTCAATTTTTGAATTTGTTCACATATTTTAACATGGATCTCTTCTCTCTCCTGGTCAGAAGTATCATTAGAACTTAAGGAATCAAGACTATCTTCACATTGCCAATCCTCTGTTCCGTTGTCTGTATTGATCCTTGACTGACACTGAGAAAGACACTGTGCTTTCCCCAGTGCAGTCTTTTCTATTGCAGTCAAATCGGATTTGACCTGCCCTAGATCATCCACCAGACCTTGCGTTGTAGCAAGCATGGTCTCAGAGTTTCCAGATCCTAACTGATTTGGCTGCCTTTTCTCAGAAGAACGGGTTGGTATCTTTTAAATAACATGAACATCAAAACTCTCTGGCTGTTCTAGGTAGATTCTTAGCTAGATCCTTTGTGATCCTAGCTGCCAGTTATCGTTGCTCTTGCGATTCATCGACTACCTTCTCCTTGCCCTTAGCCTTCCAGACTTCTCTCTGCTGAGTCCATTTACTGGTTTTAAAAATGACTAGTTTGATAGGCTCGTCTGGAAGTTCTTTAATAATCACTCCTTTACTGCAAGTGACTGCAAGTGTCTGGAAGTTCTTTAATAATCACTCCTTTACTGCAAGTGACTGCCCGTACTGGAACTGGTTCCGACGCTTTTGTTGTAGTAGACTCAGTACTGGGTGCCTCTGGACACTGAGCTGCAAAGTGCCCATATTTCTCATAATTATAGTAGTTAAGACTTCAATTTTGCAAACTTCCACGACCTCGTCCTCGGCCAGAACCCCCTTGGTATCTGTCGCGCCCAGTACCAGTCCCACTGGTACGTGAATTTTTTTCTTTAGGTCTACTAGTCGTCTCTACCTTAGCTAATTTGGCATTTGTAAATGCAATTAGAGATAGATTCTTACCTTTCTTGAAATGACGGATTTGAATGCCACTATTATTCCACAGATGGCCAAACGCTTTGCAGTACGTGCACTGTGGGAGTTCGTTCGAAACATGATCCCTGGATTTGCATTTGGAGCACCAGGTTTCCATCTTCCCGACTGGTTGTCTGGTCTGGCTGATTTCAGCAATCTGCTTGGCCATCTCATCAATTTTTTGGGACCAAGACCCTTTCTTAGCCTTGTCCTTGCTCTTTTCGTATGAACTACTATCAGAACTGCTCGAAGTCTCACTAGAATTGGAATTCTTCGTAGAAGAGCTCCTACTGCTAGACCTCCTCTTTTTATGGCTGCACTCCTGCTTGGCTTACTACTCGAGCTTCAGAGCTCTCTGTAGTACCAAGTCATTAAAATTCTTCGTAGGTGCAGGTACCTCTTGCTCTCTCAGCTTCTTGCTGCAAAATCCATTCAGAAACCATGCTACACGCGGTCTTTTTTCTGAAGGTGGTTCCTGCCAACTGCCTGATCAACTCTTTGGTCTTTTCCACATAGCTTCTTACAGACAATTTTCCTTGCATGATCTTGTCCAGCTCACAGAGAATGTCTTCATCGCCTCTGTTGTCTGAGTACTCAAGTCTGAAAGCCTTGATCAATTTATTGTAAGACCTGAGCTGGCAAGCTGGATAATGGTATTATCATTTTCTTGCCGCAGACCTTCAATGTTTGAGGAAAATACTCTCCCTAGGCATCTTCATCACTATTCTTTAATTCAGCATATTGCTCAAAGGCTTGAATGTGGACATCAGGATCGTCTTTTTTTGCACCTTGAAAAATTGGAAAAAGATATTTAAAGAAGAAGTGTAATCATGCCTGTCTGTGTCATCTCTGGTTCTTCTGATCTTGGTAGCCTGACTGCGTCTAGATGACTTCTTGTAATGATTAGTGTCGGTATCCCAATGACCTTCTGTTTCACTTTCAATCACAGTCTCTACCTTGGCCTTCCTACTTGTACTGTGACGACTACCTTTGCTACCCTTGGCCTCAGTTGTCTTGTGTGTGGACGAGAACCTTGAGTGTTGGTTTTGCGTTCCTCGCGCTCATCCCTTCTCCACTTTGAGTGACTGGAATATTGAGAGTCTCCGACCTGTTTAGCATTACTCTGCTCCCCTTGAGCACTCTCGGGGTCTCTCTTAGTATCATACTCTCTTTCTGACACTTCTAGAGTAGGGTCAACTCGTGTGAAATCAGTGCACAACCGAGTTGATGATTTTCTACCACGACTGACTCTGGGCAGCATATTTGTAGCTAAGAATTCTAACTGGAAGACAGAGTTTGCTGGTCTAAGAGCAATCAACTCTAGCCACCGTGATTGCCAAAATGGAATGAGAGCTGGTCTCTTCAGACAGCTATTCCAGTGTTAGAGTTCAGAGCTACTGATTATCTAGGCAGTTCAGTTAGTGAGTATTGTAATTAAGTACTAGACTGAAACAGAGAACTGAACTGGAATAATGTACTGAAATAGGAGACACAAACTGGAAGACTGGGAAGTGCCAGGGGAGAAAAAGCTAGAATATTGGTTAAGCTAGCAGACCGGCCACAATAGGGATCCAAAGGAGGGAAAATAGGGATCCAAAGGGGGGGCCATCTATAAAAGAGCCATGTGCAACAATGGGCTTAAAAGACCCTAAGGTTCAGCCCATTAAGACTTCCAAAATGCTAAGGTTCCAAAATTCAAAGGTTGTGTCCAAAGGTCAAACATTGGGGAATTGGATGCTTTGTGTGTGTCCCAAAAGTCTTTAGCAATCCCTACATAGGAGGGGGCGAGCCTTGCAAGTAGGGGATGAGAGAGAAACTCACACCCACACACACACACACACACACACACACACACACACACACACACAAGCTCCCTTTACACAAAGGCAATGATGGACACATATCAGCTCCCTAGCCTAGATGCCCACAAGGTGTACCCAATTCCTATTGGATGGCCTTGGAGGTGGACCAATGAGAATTAGGCTAGAGTAAATCTACTTTAATTAATTTAAAAACACTTAATAAAAGAACCAATAAGAATTAAGCTCTCTAGAAGACTATTGGACAGTCTCCCAGGGGACCAATGAGCATTCAGCAGCCCAATGGTTTGCCTGATTCCTATTGGCTAGGAGGCAAAGGGGTCCAATGAGAGTTTAGTTGCATTTATTAATTACCTAAAGTTCTCACAAAAGGGTAAAGGGGGACACATGTCAGAAGGCTATCACTTATATTGCTTAATTCCCATTGGCTAGGCCTGGGGAGGTCCAATAGGGCTGTAGCATGAGTAATTAGCAAGGGAGGTCGACCAAGAGAGAGAGGGGGCTGATTTTTGCAAGGCATTATCACACACACACTCACACAATCTCATGTGTGAAGCAAAGAAGACTCTCTCTCCTTCTCAAGCTTACCACCTACTCCAAGCTTGTGAGAAGGGAGGCCTACACCAACAACTCTTGGCTTTATGACGCATATCCAACCAAGAGCCAAGCTTCAATGCATGCTCATCTCCGCTACCATGCTAATTACTACGCTAAGCTATGCTAATATGAGTGATTATGTGAGGAGATGTACATCTTTCTCGTAAGAATACTCCTTCTTCCTCTCAATCTACTCTCATACCCCACTAGCTCTCACCATCTTCGAAGATGTGTGAGGTCTTGGGTCTGAGACCGTGAGGGAATTGATGTTGTATTTGATAAGTGTTTTGCGTAATGCATGAAGTTTCCATCTTCATTGCACTAGCTAGTATTGAAGGAACACTAGTAATTGTATTGTAAAATGTCTCTCTTGATGGGAGAAACCATAATACAAAGCCTTTTGGAGGGGGACCGTCTCCATGCAAATCTAGTCCTCAATTTTTGTTAATTGCTTAATTTCTCTCTCTTTTGAAGTATTGTTCATGCTACCTAACTAGATATTATGCTTTTTGTTGCTTTCTCTATCCAAGCACTCTTGTTAATCTCATTAGGAATCTATTCTAATGAAATGATCACTATGTTCATGCTATTTTCCGCTACACACAAGTTACTAGGCCATCAAATGTTATAGGGAATGGTATTATAGATTTAGATTAGTAGTACAAAGATAATCAGTTCAATGTACAATAGGCTTAAGCTCAGATGAAGTCTGAGGATTGATTACAGGAGTAAGTGATTACAGAGTTGAAAGCCAAAAGCTTATCAGGCTAAAAGCCTAGAAGCGAAAGCTCGTAAGCCAAAAGTACAAAAAGCCCAAAAGAAGCCCCGATACAATGTAGTGGCTCCTATTTATAGGTTTACAGAATTATTGTAGTAACTGCTATAATTACTACCAGTGTAGTTGTTCCCGCTGGTCGACCTTCTAAGGAGAAATTATCGCATGCTGCGACTGCCTTCTCCTTCTACATCCAGCAAGCGGCAACAAGAGGAGGCGGGCAAGCAGTTGTAGGAGGTGGCCGACGAGCAGTTGGAAGGTGAGGAGCAACGCTCAGAAGACATCGTGGAGCAGACAAAATGTGAGAGGGTGACAAGCAATTTTGGAGCAGAGCCATCATGCTGTAAAGGTGGGAAGAAAAGCATAGCGCACAACCAGAACAAACGCAGAGCAAGCGGCAAGGATGGCGCACACCTGCAGGAAAGATAGTGATCATAGTTGAAGAGGGGTCTTCCGAAAGGCCGAGCCTCAGAGTTTTTTGAGAGGGGCCGTTGTGCAGAGGAGAGAGGGCCAGAAGAGGAGGATAGTGCTACTTATTAAAGAGGACGAGCAAAGAGCTATAGGAGGTATTAAGCATGGCCTGCAGAAGCAGGCGAGCGCTAGAAAATCTAGCAAAAAGCAAGGAGCAACACGTTGGCGAAGTTGGGGAGTAGAGGAGACGAGGCATGCTAGCAATTGTGAAAGAGAAGAGTCGCAAAGGGGCAGTACAGAGCCGCAAAGAAAGGTCTCTCTCTCTCTCTCTCTCTCTCTCTCTCTCTCTCTAGCTTCTGGAATTGGGTTTTGTTCCACTTCCATAAGCATGAAATGAAAATTTGAAAGGGGCTGGCGGTTTTTGGTGATGAGCAACAAGCAATAAAAGAAAAAGTCGTCGAGTAGTGTTTTTTTTATCAAGCCTTCAAAAATTTTCAATCGAGTAAACAAAAAACAAATTTGAAGGGCAGTCCCCGCATCGGCTTTGGACTTACAACCAACTTTAAAAGGAAACTGGGAAGGAGGACTCATGATGCCATAACTATGATTAACAAGAGGAGGATTCCAAAAAAACTCTTAAAGTTTTTTCTTCTTCCCTCAACCCGTACCTTTTGCTCACGCTTTCCCAATTTTTTGTAGCATAAAAAGGGAGTCCACGAGGTTAAACGTTAGGAGTTTTAAAGAGGTCAAAAGGGGTTTAAAAAATGCATACAAAGATCAGCTTAACACTAGGTTGGTAACCTAAGAGGACATAAAAGTGTCCTTTTAGGGTTTTGAAAAAAACCGCCAAAACCATAGTAGATCCACTCATTTTGTAAAATCCTTTCATGAGGTTATAGTTCAAGGCCTACTAACCATGGAAAAAATAAAAAACTTGTAAAATTTCTCATCTTTTGGTCACACCAAGCCTCCAAAGTTGATGGACCAATGAATTTTCATAAAAACAGTCATTTCTTACGTTTTGTTGCATAAAAATAAGATTATGGATTTTTGTAGGACTTGAGATAAATTCCCTAGTTAACTTCAATGGGTTGGTGATCAGAAAATATGATTGCTTCTCACTCACTATTTTTTGTTTTGCCAAAATAAATAGGTACAAAAAAGTTGAATTTTTACCATTCTGCAAACCTATCATCAAAGTTTCTATAGACATGCTCAATACAAATAATATATGCATGTTTTCTTAGTTCCCTATTGTCCTTTATGTTCATAAGGAGCCATGGAGCATGTCAAAAGAATAATACATCTCTTACCAAGGAATCTTGGGGACAAAGATGAAGTGTTAAATACAGCAAACCTAAAAAAACTGGGTTCAACATTATGAGTTGTAGAATCCCATAGAAACTATTCAATATCTAGCCAAATTTTATCCTTATGACTATATATGGTTACTACCTACAAATGCATGTAGTTGTCACAAGAAACTAACAATATTGAAAAAGCTATACTTGATATACTAGAATGTTTTGTTTTCTTCTATAATTGAAAAACCCAACCATCGTTGAGTACTATGCAAAATAGGGTATTAGGTGCCCCAAAACTCAAGGAATGTTAGCTTTATGTTACAATATGCGACATAGAAAATAAAAAATACATTTGGATATCATGAAATCCACCAAAAAAATCATAGAAGAGCTAAAATTGGCTAAAAAACAGGATTTGACAATTTTTGTAATTTGGTCATAACTTACAACTTTAATATTTATTTCTCCCTAGAAGCATCAGGACATGTTGAGGACTACTAAAGATAGTTCTCTAGAATTATAGACCTCACAAACATGAATTCTAGAGTGGTATAGTTGCAAAAAGTTGAAAAAAGCCAAAAACAGGACCCGTTTTTTCACACAATTTAGGTTGTGAAATGTTGTGCAAGGACAATGTTAAAGATGGAATTGATGTTCCAAAAAAATGTCGAGTTTTTTTCAGCTCATGAGACAACTTTCTAGATAGATAGCACCTCAAAATCCATTTTGAAACTCTTGACATAATTCAAGGAAAATGGTCACTTAACAGGACATAAAAGTGTCCCATTACCAACCTAGTGTTAAGAAATAATGGCACTGCTATTAACAACCCAATTTTGTAATTGATGTCCATATTGATTATGGATGTCATTTGTAAGATTTTAAAGCATCTAATATTGCTTGGTGTTCTGCGTCTTTCTCTAACACTTTTTCTACGGCTAGCAACCCAGTGCTGACTTGGCTCACCTCGCAAACACAAAATCTCTCGACATCTTTGGTGAACCCGATGTGACGCAAGTCAGGGTGGAAAAAGTATGCCTGAGAAGATGGTTGTACCGCAAGTAGAGATGATGCAACATATGATGCAATAGTTTATTGCCTTCATGCAACAACAAGAGGTTACTCAATACCTCACAAATTTGAAAAGCAATAATTCTCAAGTAAAACAATCTGCAAACGATAAAATAAGTGGTTTTGAAGAGCATAATAATGCAACAGCTATTTTTATAGTATCGGAGTCTGTAATGGCAAAGAAGAAATTTGATGAGCTAGGAAGCTAGAAGCACAAGATGACCCAAAAGTTAGTGTTGGAATTAGGGTTGCAGAGAAACACACACAGCTTGGAGAAGACGAAGGAAGCTCAAGGCACACAATAGAGAGTGTGTTACTTAGTGTGCAATGGAAAGATAGATAGCCCTAGAGTGATGGGTGTATATACAATGCACGGGGGGAAAAACCTCCTAAAGAGGGAAAAAATGCCCCGGCGGTCCTAGTGTGTTCACACACATCACTACCACATGTATATGGTAACAAATCCCCCCTGGAGTGATGCGGTGAACGAGAGCCTGGCACATGAGTAGAGGGAAGTGCCATGCATGCCTAAGGACAGGATCAGTCCACAAAGGGGAGTAAGCCCAAAGCTTTGCGGAAAGCTTCAAACTTCTCACGAGACAATGCCTTGGTGAACAGATCTGCAAGGTTGTCCTGTGTTGGCACATAAGCCAAGCTGATCTTTCCTGCTGAGAGCCTCTCCCTGACAGAGTGGTAATGCACCTCAATTTGCTTTGTGCGAGCATGAAAAACTGGGTTCCTCGCAACTGTCAATGCGCTCTGACTATCAGTGTAGATAGTGTTGGTAGTGTCCCGTCCAACACCCAAATCAGCCATAAGGCGTATGAGCCATACACACTCAACCGTAGCTATGAAGACTGCCCTGTACTCAGTCTCACAACTCGAAGTGGCCACAGTAGGTTGCTTCTTGCTCAACCATGATATACATAAACTGCCAAGCATGAAACAAAAACCACTTGTGGACACTCGCGTGTCAAAACAACCAGCCTAATCTGAGTCCGAAAAAGCATGTAAGTCTGGCAGCAATGATCCCCCCTTGGGATAAAACAAGCCAAGATGTAAAGTGCCACTAAGGTAGCGTAAAATCCTCTTGACAGCCTGCCAATGCTTAGACCCTGGGCTATGCATAAATCTGCTTACCTGTGAGACTGCAAACTGAATATCCGGCCTCGTGTTGCATACATAAATGAGGCAGCCTACAGCAGTTTGGTAAAGAGTGACATCAGCAGGATCACCAGCATCATGTAGACTCAACTTCAAACTTGTTTCCATGGGAGTGGCAATAGGTTTGCAATCCTCAAGTCCAAACTTACATAGCAATGTCTCTATGTAGCTTTTCTGACACAAGGCAATACCACCATCACACTACTTAAACTGTATACCCAAGTAATGATGCAACAGCCCCAAATCTTTCATCTTGAAAGTAGCATTCAAATCAGCCTTAAATTCAGCAATATGTCTCTCATTTGGTCCAGTGATCAGCAAGTCATCAACATAAAGAACCAGAATGAGAAGTACATCACCCTCACGCTTTACATACAATGTGCTTTCTGTTGGACTGTTACGAAAACCTCATTTAACCAAATGAGTGTCAGCTTTCTCATACCAAGCACGAGGAGATTGCTTCAACCCATACAAAGCCTTCTTACATCTGCACACTTTGTCCTCTTGTCCTTTCATGACAAAACCGCGAGGCTGCGTTACATAAACTTCCTCAAATATGTCACCATTCAAGAAAGAAGTAACAATGTCTGATTGATGTACATCCCAACCAAAATGAGCTGCCAATGCACATAGAAAACGCACAGTAGTCATACGAAAAGTGGGAGCAAAAGTCTCTTCATAGTCTATGCCTTTTTGCTGTGCATAACCTTTTGCAACAAGTCGAGCCTTATGGCGATCGATCTCACCATCCATCTTACGTTTCAACTTGTAAACCCACTTCATACCAATGGCCTTTTTGCCAGGAGGCAAATCACATAAATTCCATGTGTCATTTTCAATAAGTGCATCATATTCTGATTGCATGGCAGCCATCCAATTTTCTGAATTTTGTGCTTCATCAAAAGTCAGAGGCTCCTCAACATCATGTAAGCTAGACACAGCCAAAGCATAACAATCTGATGCATAAGATGCATGGCGAGAGCCTGAACGAGTACGACTAGACAAAGGTGCATCCAATTTACTGTCACGCAAAGTGTGCACCAGCCATTTTGGCATACCTCTAGCCTGCTCATTTTCAGCCCTTTCCTCATCAAGTACATCATGTACATCTGCATCAGTAATAGGCTGATCTAAAGCATTTTCAAAAACCCCCATAGGCTGTACATTTGCCTCATTGGAACTTACATTCGTATTTCCACCACTGAAAAGAGGCAACAAAGTGTCATAAATGTCCTGTGAGCTTACATTACTGTCTCTAGTACATGACAGCAAGGGCTGAACAGAATCTTCCACAAACACTACATCCCGAGAAACTAGAATACGTTTTGTTTGCAGATGATACAACCTATAACCTTTGCTTTCATCATTATAACCAACAAAAATACATTTGACAGCCTTATCATCCAATTTTCTGCGCTTCACTTGTGGCACAAAAGCATATGCCAAACAGCCAAAAACACGCATGTGCTCAATAGAAGGCTTTCTATCATGCCATGCTTCATATGGAGTAATAGACTGCAAAGCTTTCGTAGGACACCTGTTAAGTACATAAGTGGACACATGATGGCCTCAAGCCAAAAAGAATGCGGTAAAGCTTGACTTTTGACCATACATCGTGCCATTTCCGTTAGTGACCTGTTTTTTCCTCTCAGCAACACCATTTTGTTGAGGTGAATAAGGCACTGTACATTGGTGTTTTATCCCACGACTAGCCAGAAATGCATTAAATTCATGAGACATATACTCCCCCCCTCGATCGGAACGGAGGGTGCCCATAGTACATTTCGAGACATTTTCAACCATAGCCAGAAATTTTTTGAAGCACATAAAAACTTCGGACTTTTCTTTAAGCGGAAATACCCATGCATGCCTAGAGTAATCATCAATGAAAGTCACGAAGTACAGGTAATTGTCCAAGGACGGAGTTTGCATGGGCCCACAAACATCACTATGCACAAGATGCAACCTACATGTGGCCCGAACTGAACCATCCTTTGGAAACTTAGAACGCTGCATCTTACCCAAAATACAGCCTTCACAAACATGTTTGACAGGTGCTTCAAGAGGCGGCAAAGAAGCAACCATATCAGATTTTGCAAACGCAGCAAACTGGAAAAATTCAGATGACCAAAACATGCATGCCAAAGTTTTGCATCTCAAATAGCCCTTGAATCTGCAACAGCATTTGCAAAATTTTTTCCACACTTTTCATACAAAGTGAGCTTATATAGCCCACGGCACAAAAGCCCAGATGCAACAATTTCATCACCAAAACTGAGATCATGAACTGTACATCTGTCATCCACAAATTTGACTACAAGTCCAAGTCTAGCAAGTGCGGATACAGACAAGAGATTCTTCTTGATCCCAGGTACATAAAGTGCATCAACAAGTGTGAAGGAACTGCCATTAGTAGCAGTGAGCACAATCTTTCCAACTCCTTGAACTGGATAAGAGGCGTTGTTGGCACAAGTGACCGAATTCCCATGAGGGACAGAGCAACTGACAAGCATGCATCATGGACAGGAGGATTGTAAGTGCACTCTGCGCTAAAAGCTCATTCTGCATCAGCATCAGCAACACAGTCTCCTTTCACAGAAGACTCAACAATGGCTGCATTTGTAGTGGAACCAGCATTTGCAGTGGAACCACCCTCTTTCTTCTTAGCCTCTTTGGCCTTCAAATTAGGACACGACTTGATCAAGTGATCATTGGCTTTACAATAATGGCAACGCATCTTCTTTTTGCCCTTATCACCAGAATTGCCAGACGAAGTGCTGCCAGCAGAAGCATTAGGAATAGAATTTTTGCCACTCGCAGCAGAACCATAAGAAGTGGTTGCATTATTGTTACCACCCTTTCTTTGAGAAGCAATAAAAGCCTGTTCAACTGCATGCTGCCTAGTCCTGTTTTTTCTAGAAAGTGACTCTTGCAACAGCAATGTGCATAATGCATCAAACTTGACAACTTCAGGATTTCCTTGGGTCATCTCTCTCCAAGTACTAGCAAAAGTCTGGTAGGAATCTGGTAAGGCATCAAGAACAATCTGCACAAGGGATCTGTGTGAAATGACTTCACCTGCAGAAATAAGCTGCTCATTGATATCCTTGACACTAGCAAGGAAAGTGTCCATATCATCTTCCTCATGCATAATCTTCGACTCCATCTCTTTACGCAGCAAAGCAATTTTAGCCTCATTGCGGCTTGCATAATGACCTGCTAGAATATCCCAAGCCTGTTTTGCAGATTTTGTTGAACGGATGTGAGGAACAATGGTGCGCTTCATAGACAACGCAATCAATGCATGAGCCTGCGCATCCTTAACATCCCAACAAGCTTGTTCTGTCGTAGGCAAAACAACTCTAACAGCTGCAATCCTTGCAGCAAGACCTGCAACATCCTCAACATCGCCTACATCCTCAGAACCAGGACGTACATCAATGCCCTGCACAATGTTCCAGACACCCTTTGACACAAGAACATGTTGCATCATATAAGCCCACATAGGGTAGTTGTCCCATCCAACCTGTCCTCAGCAGCAAACATCTTGAACACATCTGTGTTGTTGTTGTCAGCCATGGTAAATGCTGCACCTGATGTGAAAACTACCCGAAAATAGGAGAAATGGAGCGGGAACAACCTGTGCTATATAGCACAAACCGTAGAAGACTATAAGGCACCTATTATGCAGAAAACGGCACTGACATAAATTCTGCACAAAATGACAAAATAGCCTGTGCAGTACTGCCTATAGTGGAAACGGAGGCTGAAATGAGCCCAAAATTTTTGTCGACCTTCGAACGCTCGCCAAAACTCACTGAAATCGGAGAAAGTGAGCAGGCGTGTGCTGGAGCAGCTAGCGACTAAGCCCGGGAGACGGACGTGACCTGCACTGATATCAATTGTTGGAATTAGAGTTGCAGAGAAACACGCACAGCTTGGAGAAGACGAAGGAAGCTCAAGGCACACAATAGAGAGTGTGTTACTTAGTGGGCAATGGAAAGATAGATAGCCCTAGAGTGATGGGCGTATATACAATGCACGAGGGAAAAAACCTCCTAAAGAGGGAAAAAATGCCCCGGCGGTCCTAGTGTGTTCACACACATCACTACCACATGTATATGGTAACAGTTAGCTTTGGAGAATGCTACGCGCACAGTTTTTGATGATTGAAGATTTTCTATAGCTGCGACCCAGCAGGCTACCTTGAGTAAAGTTTGATAGATTTTTAATTTCAAAATTTGTAGAGCAAGTTCAAAAGATTCAACAGCAATACACTCACAACTAGAGAAAACTTAAGCTAGCTATCCACTATGCCTACTCATGCAAATGTTTGCAAAAAAATTCGAGCTAAAATAGAAGCTATTGTAGACAAGTGTCTGCTTGAAAATGACAAGTTATTGCACGTTGCAAATGACCAAGAGATTGCAAAGATGTTTTATGCAAAGCTTGGGATTTTGGATTTTACGTAACCCAATCTATGATGATGATGCTTGTACTAGGGAGATATGTTATCTTTGAGATGCATGCTAGATCTTGTGTTGATGTAAAATAGATGGGGAGTGATGTACCACACTGATGATCCCTATGCATGCTACATGTGATGATACTTCTTCTGCTCAGTGTACAGGGAATTCACAAAATTTTGTGGATCAGATACAGGGACTTTACAGGGTTCTTTGCCAATTGAGGAAGATCTAGAGCTTATTGCTCTTTTGGATGATGCTTTAAGTGGGGTTTGTGCTCCATACGAGGAAGGCATTAGAGGTTTTTCTTTCAAAGTCAGCTTAAAGCACCAAGAAGAAGCAGATGATGGAGAACTTATGCATATATTGGATGAAGCGTTAGAGGTTTTCAAGCTTACCAGAGATGACATGCCTACATATTTTTAGGTACTACAGAGTGATTTGGATGTATGAGCAGAGACGGTCTCTTGCTGCATACTGATACCTCCCATGCCAGAGGGGGTGATGTTAATTTAGTACCATTTATGTCACGGATAGAGATGTCTACCTATTTGCTTCAGTTTTATGATTCCCTGCTACCAAACAGTGATGGTTCCATTCAATGTTCAATTCGGATGGGAATCTAGATGCAAATGATTATAGGGGATGTTAAGAGATATGCTCAGCATTTTTTTACAGTATTTGATGCCATTTGATCCAGGAGGACATTGTTATGTACATTATCTGTGGCAATTGATCCATAAGCCATATGATCCAGGTGGTAGTCATGATGATTACAAGTTATGGCAGTTGATTTATAGACTTTACAAAGATGCAACATATTTATGGGTTTTTGGATGGTTACAATTCATTGAAGGGAAGTATTTTTGAGTTTTCACTTTGAAATCAATTCAATGGAAAGCCAACGCCAAATGTCTGGGTATCCTCTTTTCTTTGGAGAACCTGGAGAGGATGCAGAATTATTTTTAGCGAATTTCAGATGTCTTGCCGTATCAAGAGGATAATAAACTGATCAAGAACGTGTAGAAATGTTTGAGGTGGTCCTTAGGAAAGATGCTAGCACTTGGTTTGACTCTTCTGCCTGAGGAAGTTAAGGGGAATTACACAGAAGTTTTGAATCGTTTCAATAAATACTTCTTTGATCCCAAAAACACTCAAAAATTATGGCAAGACATTGTTTCTCATAAGCAAAAAGACTTAGATAACTACTACTTGTACAAGCAAGAGTTTCTACGTCTTTGGGCTCTATGGAAACAAAATGTTGCTAACTGGTGATGGTGCAGAATTTCTAAAGAAGGAGAGGTTCATAGCCGGACTGTTTCCCGACCCTAAGTAAAAGTTGAGGCGGGTGCACCTGCTACCTTTGATGAAGCTGAAACTAGGGCTGCTGAGAAATATAGGAAACTCAATGCTTAAGGGGAGAGGTTCCAATAGAAGGTTCTTAGACCCAAAGGTAAGTCACAAGCATCAACATCGAGGGAGTTTATTGAGGTAACGGCGGAGTAATTGAGAAATTAAACGAATCTTTAAGCAGCCTGTCAATTCACCTTGCACAAGCTGTAGGTCCAAAGGGACAGCAAAGAAGTCTGAAGAGCGAGATCCACGACCTAGGACAGTCTTGCAATGTTGGAATTGCGGAGAGTCTGGACATGGGATGTATAATTGTCCTTGGCCCCGTGGGGAGCCAGGAGGACCTAACTTGAATTACCAGTGATGAATGCAGGTGAAGGAACTGGTCAACAACCAAGGCTTCTACAAAGACCAAATGGACCAAGACCACCTCCACAAGGGGTAGAAGGAGTTCCACCGTTGCCAGATCCAAATGTGCATGTGGTAGAGGTGACAAACTCAAATGAGGTTGACATGGAAGCAAATGGCATTAAGCAGGGCCGAGGAAAAGGTGAAGATAAAGAGGGTGTCCCATCACAGAGTGACCATGGACAAGGCAAGAAGACAAAGGAGACCAAGGAAGCTAAGAGGACTCGACGTCGTATCAATCTCCAAGACTTCCCTCTTGGACATGGTATGGCTCCATACAACCTGTTGGAAGACATGCGAGGTAAGGGTCCTGATATCTCATGGCCTCAGTTTCTTGCATTATGCCCACAAGTTAGGAGGGATTTAACAAAGGCAGTTAGCACTAGGAGAAAGGTAAAAGAGAGTTTTTCTGTTGTAAAAATTGCACATGCTGAAATGAACGAGGATATTACACCTGTGCTAGATTGTTACATAAAAGGAAGATTGGTTAGGAAAGGTCTAGTCGATGGGGGTGCACAAATTTGCATCATGAAAGAAGGGCTCATGCAAAGACTAGGCATGCACATCCATGAGACACCTGAAATCAATGTGAAAATGGCAAACAATAGCAAGGCTAGGTGCGTAGGCATTTGTAAAAAATTTTTTGTGGAGACCTTTGGCATTAAGAAGGTAGTGGATTTCTATGTCATGTCTACCAAGGGAAATGGTTACCAATTTATCTAGGAAGACCATGGCTAATGAAAATGCGAGCTTTGCAGGATTGGGAGAGTGGAAGCTAATTTGCAGGAATGACAATCACAAGAAGGTTGTCTTTGACATGAAGGAGCAACGCCAAGAGGAGCTCCATGAAGAATCATCTCAAAGTGAGACGGAAGAAGGTTGGACCGATAGCACTTCAGAAGAAGAAAGTAGCGGCAACATTACTGAAGAGGAGTTCTTCCATCGAAGTCATGGGGGTAAGGCTTAAGCCAAGCAACCAAGAGACCTCTTGTCAAGGCTTGGAGGAGGTAGGTCCTCAAAGAGAACGAAGGTGTTCAAGATGAAGGGATGCTGGAAGGTTTGCTATCAACAACACTTACAAAGGATGAAAGAGAGGAGTTAAATGTGTGCTAAGGAAGTTTCCTAGGCTTTTTGCTAAAGACTACACCGACGTGCGTGGAGTAGATGTTGTTCAACACAAGATTGAGTTGAAACCAGAGGCCACACCTAAGGCTCAAAAGCTACGAAGGCTAGGAGTCATTAAGGAGCAGGCTCTACTCAAGGAGGTAAGAAAGCTTCTAGCAGCAGGTTTCATTTATCCAGTGGAGAATTCAGAGTGGGTCTCTCCCATTGTTGTCACTCCTAAGAAATCGGGCACAAGTGGAGGTGGGTGTGTGTGGATTATCGTCCACTTAATGAGGCAACAAAAAAGATCACTTTCCCCTCCCATTTCAGGATGAGATACTAAATGAAGTAGCTTGTCATGAGAAGTATACTGTGTGTGATGGCTACTGGGTTACTATTTAATAGGTATCGCATTGGAGGATCAATGAAAACAACCTTTATCACTCCTTGGGGTTGTTATGCTTTTAGAGTCATGCCATTTGGCCTAACAAATGCTCCTGCAACTTTCCAACGCTTCATGAACATGGTGTTTCAAGCATTCTTTGGAAAGTCCATTAGGGTTTTATTGATGATTTTTTGCATTTATAGCTCAAAATCATTGCATCTACAAAGGGTAGAAGAGGTTTTAAAGAAGCTCTATGAATGGGAGGTCAACTCAACCCCGACAAGTGTCACATAGCTGAGGATGAAGTGATCTTGCTTGGTCACAAGGTTTCCTATAAAGGCATTGAGGTGGATCCTTCAAAGGAAAAGGCTCTTATTGAGCTCCCTCACCCAAGAATCTCAAAGAGGTCATATCATTCATTCAAAAAGTGAAGTATATATCACGCTTTATTCACTTAGCTTCGGAGTTGCTTTATCCTTTGCAAAGTTGACACAACAAGTAGAATTTGCATAGTCTGATGAGCTTGAAGAGTAAGAGTTTTGTAACATTAAAGCCATTTTGTCAGAGCTACCAACACTCATGCCTCCTTGTTGGGAGTACACATTCTTTGTTAGCTCTAGTGCTGGGAAAGAAACAATTGGTGCTGTGTTGCTACAACAAGATCCCCACAGTACAAGGATGCGACCCATCTACTTTGCTAGTAGGGTCATGAATGCTTTGGAGAGAGACTACACAGAAGCAGAACTCATGATTCTTTCTCTCATGTTTGCGGTGAGAAAGTTTAGATCCTACCTGCTACCAAAACCTTTTGTAATTCTCACTGCAGAAAATTTGTTCCCTTGGGTGTCATCTCAAATGAATCTTAGTACTAGGATCTCAAAGTGGATTATGGAGTTGCAAGAGTTTCAATACTCTTTCAAGGTAGAAGATAGTGTGCGTGCACAATTGGCAGGGATTCTCACTTATAGGGTGCAGGAAAAGGAGATTAAGGTGCCTGAAGTAAAGACCCTACCATTGCCACCACCAAAAAGTATTCCTAATGCTTTTACCTTGTTCTTTGATGGAGCTTTTCGTCGAGCCACAGGAAAAGCAGGGAGGGCTAGTGTTGCTCAACCCAAGTGGAGAGGTGGTCATGAAAGAGAAGTTCAATCTACCAAGTTCAGCTAGCAACAATGAAGCAGAATATGACACTCTACTTCATGGTTTGAAGATGTGCATTGGCCAAGGGATACAACGACTCATGTAAAAGGAGATGCACTTCTCATTGTTAAACAGATATTAGGCATTTGGGCATGCAAGAATGAAAGCTTAAGGACAAAAGTTCATGCCATTCGTAGGCTATTTAATCAATTTGAGGAGGTGCAATTTATATCATATTCCTAGGAAACAAAATGAAGATGCTGATTTACTTGCACAACAAGCCGTTGCATGTGTAAATAAAGAAGTGCAGGTCATCATGGTGGTGGCTGCTGTGAAGCAACCGAGGTACCATGGATTGGAGTCATTGGCTCCCATCATTGGCTACATTTTGGAGGTGAGTTTCCACCAGACTTCACAAAAGCTCAGAAGAGAGACTCATGAAGAAGGCAAGCATGTATCTCTTCCTAGAAGGCTCCCTCTATCAAAGAGGGAAGGATAAAGTGTGCAGAAGAGTACCAACTATCACGGAGATTCCAGCCATTCTAAAAGGTTTGCATGAAGAGGCATGTGGTGGTCATTTTTCCCAAGAATTAACTGTGAAGAAGATTTTGCTTGCGGGGTATGTTTGGCCAAGTCTACATGTGGATGTCCAACATTGGTGTAAAAGTTGTCACAATTGTCAGGTAAATGGGAATAGAAGATTGATTTATGGTCCAAGGCAAATCGTGCTTGCAAATGGACCCTTTGAAAAGTGGGGCATTGATGCTATGGGTCCTCTGCCTAGGACAAAAAAATGGTAAACTCTACATTCTAGTGGCTGTAGACTATATGACTAGGTGGGTGGAAGCACAAAGTGTGGCAAAGGTAAATGAGAGGACAGTGAGCAAATTCGTCTACACTCACATTTGTTGTAGATTTAGCACACCTTTGGAGATTATTTCTGATAATGGTCCAGGGTTTAGAAAGGATTGCTCACAGAAGTCTGTGAAGAACTTCGCATTCTACATCGTCACAGTACACCATACTACCCACAGTCAAATGGTTTGGTGAGAAGGCTAATGGTGTCATTGCAGGAATCATTAGAAAGATGGTGCAAAACAAGACAAAATTATGGGATGACTTCTTGGATGGTGCCTTGTGGGCATATCGAACCACATATAGGGAAGCCACGGAGTTCACACCATTTCACTTGGTCTATGGTCAAGAGGCTTTACAGCCAATTGAACTAAACATTCCAACAATGCGACTTCATGGCAAATCAGCACAAGATGATCAAGAAGCATGGATGGATCGACTTCTTACCTTAGCTGAGCTTGAGTGGAAAAGAGAAGCAACATACGAGTGCTATAAGAGGAAAGCCACACAGACAAAGGAGGAGCTTGACAAGAAACTGAAGGACAAAGGCATCAATGAAGGAGATCTTGTGCTAAGGTATGACAATCGACTCGATAATCGTTTTGATGCCAAATTTGAAACAAGATGGCAGGGGCCATACATAGTCAAGAAGGCTTTCAATTCAAGTTACTATCAACTTATGGACTTGAATGGGAAAGAGCACTCAAGGAAGGTAAACGGCTATCGCTTGAAGCCTTACTTGAGTCGCCTTCTACCAAAGATCTGTCCAAAGGCCGCTGTCTCATGTAAGTATTGTTACATGAAGCATGAGTGTAACTCCAGCCAAAATTCTGAGGGGCCAAACAATAAAGATCTTGTCAAGGACGTTGAAGCACTCTCTTTGGAAAAGATGCTCTATGATGGTACATGAATATACCATCATCCAGGGGGAGGGCTAATGATAGCCGTTTTTCGGCTCTTTGTAATTGTCACAGTGAGTTACCTCACCCTACCAAAATCACCCAAACACTGTGGCTATCCCTACCATTTCACTGTACATAGGTGTGCGTGAGTCACGGGACTTTTCCCATATCTTCTGAAAAAACCCTCAATTAGCTAGTCATTGGGCTAGTTGAGCCAAAAATATAAAAAATATAAAAAATATAATTATATTATGGCCCATGCGTATGTAAATATTTCTTTGTATATAGGGCCTAAATAAAGGATTTTTTCATAATTATTTTGGTATTTATTTAAATATTTCTACCTAGGTGTGTGTTATTTATGCTTTGTACATTGCCTCACCATTACCACCATTTTTCATACTCTTTATTTCATATAGAAATATTTTCATGTAAGCTTCTCTTATTTTTGGTGTAACTCCATCCCAACAAAAATCCAAAAAAACTAGTTTTATTTATGTGTATATTTTTTCACTATTGTGATTTTTCCCTTCCTACATCTATTTTGTTTTTTTTCTAAAAACTTAGAACACGAAGAATATTTATCTTTTTATGGTAGCCTCATAATGAGAGAGATTTCTTTTGACCCCTTTATATTTTTTTCCACTTATATTATTTATATTTGACATGTACATATTTTTTAGACCCCTCAATATTTGATTTTCTTAGTTGTACTATTCACTTATATCATGATCTCAACAATATCTTCAATTATAGACCTACCAAATAAGGTCAAGGGTAGGTGGCATGTATACATGCACTATGGAGGGCTCACTCTTGGAGGTATTCAAAAGAATCAACCAAAGAAGGACCCCACAAGGACCTTGTGCAGTGGAAAAAAACGGTCGGTTTTGCCGAATTTTTAAAGTTCACTTGCTCTCCGAATTTGAGAAGGTGATACATACAAAAGTTGTAGCTCGTGGGCTGAACTTTTGCCTCAAATTTTTTCATATTTTTTTGAGCTACGAGCTGTGAGCTATGATTTTATTAGTGGACCCCAGTTTTCCTATGCTATGCAGCCACACTCTCTCTTCCACTTTATCATTTTCCTCTTTCACACACACTTCTCCACTCATCATCCCCACCTCTCTCACCACTCCTCTCTACACCCTACTCACCTTCTCCTCAACCTTGAAGAATAAGAGAAACCATGGTGAACTCATACCTCCCACACACAACTCCATTCCAAAATTGACCACCTAGTCTCATTTTTCCTCCTCCAAATTACCCATATCTATCAAAAAAACCACAAAATTCAGCCTCTTCTCTTAAAAGACAGCATCATGGTGGTTGATTACTCAGCTTCAATTACCTTGTCTCTCAAGGAAGGTCAAGAGTGGAGAAAAAATGTACCGTCAAAGCTAGTGGACCGTCAACAAGCGTCAAAATTGGCCCTACTCAAGACACTTGGAGCATCAACCTAGTAAGAAATCCACCTTTTCTTACCTCTTAAGAGTTTTTCTTCCTTATTTGTATCCTACATGGATACTCCCATTGTAAATATCCAATTCCATTTGTAAATTAATACTAACTCTACTAACACTAACCCACTATGAAAAGTCCTATCACCTCCATTTCTCTCCTCTCTCTTTCCCCACCAACTTTTTGATAATTCCAAGCAAAAGAAATTAGATAAATTGCTGAAAATCTAACCCAACCATGTTTAGAGGAGTAACCCTAGCCTTCAAAATTGCTATAAAAGGAGGGTGTAGCTAGCACAAAAGGGGGAGCCATAAGCAAGAGCACTATGCTATAGCTTGAGAAGCCAAGCTCAACCTCTCTAGAAGGAGCTCTTGAGTGGAAGCTCATTGTCTTATGCATGTGCATGTGTTGTAATAGGGGATTAGCAAGGGAACTCTATGCCATTGTAAGAGAGAGAGTGATCATTCAATTGAGAGTAGGAAATCTATCATTTTTCCTACTAGTGTAAGCCCAACATTTGCTGAATCAAGGAGGGTGGATTTGGACTAAGCTTGGATACTTTGTCTCCCTTCCAACGTGAAGTAATGGACAACAATGATGCGTAAGTGTCTTGGTGTTTTTTGTTAAGTTCTTGATAGCTTGTCTCTGGTGTTGTCATCAATCTAGCCATAAATCCCACATACTGTAAGAGGGCGACAGGGTGGAGAGGACTCCCCTGGCTTTAAGACAGTGATTGGGGTGGCTTTTCTTGTGATGTGTTGTGGTGAAATTTACGCAAGCCATGCTGAACAAATACTAATCTCACTTTGATTTGTCATGACAGATTTGTAAGAAGGTATTAATGCAACAAGCACCCCCTCCCCCTTTCTCTCTCTTTCTTAAATATATAGTTGTGTTTGCTTGATCATTGCCGATACGTTTCAAAGCAGCCCGAGCACTATCTCTCTCCCTCTCTCTCTCTCTCGTGTTTTAGTGTGTGAGAGTGTTCCATTGGTATTAGGGTTAGTGTAAATTCCTTGCTTGTTTGTGGGTTGCTCTAACAATTCTCCTCTTTTGCGTCCTAGTTCGCTCTTAAACTAGGTGGTGCCCCTTGTGTAGTTGGGATTTGGCTATGGGTTTGTTGTTTTGGTTTGTGTTGTGTTGTGCCCCAGCCCCATTGAGCAGCACGGAAGCCTTGAAGGGTGTCTAGAGGTTGCTCTTCTTGTTGCCCGCCCCGGACCGCCTCAAATTGGTGCCCCCACTGAGGACGGCTTGTGTATTTTTGTAGAATGAACCTTTAGCATAGTCAAGTAGTTTGCATGAATCACGAAAATTTGTATGATCCCTTCATTCCCATTGCAAGGCAAAAGGTACACATAATTGTTAGTACTAAGTTGCAATTTCAACGTGTCATTCGTAGAATTTTAGGTCCTCTTAGGTTGGCCGAGATAAACGCTTCAGTAAATCCTTTTATTTTGCCTCTCATTAGGTACGACCTTAGTTTGGACGTCTATATTTTTGTTTTGTTTTAAGCATTAGGTCATCCATAGACCATGGATAATGGCCCGGGAATAGAGGTTTTCCCCTTCCATTTCACTCCACACATTAGAATAAACATTGCAATTAGTAGGAAAATCCATTTTCAACAACGTATGGTGTTCATGTTTGGTGCCCAAAGAGTAGGAGAAATTCTCGCATCACCAAACCCTGTCATCCTACCTCTTATTGATTATCATAGGTCGTTTGATGTGAATATCTTTATTTTGTTGTAGAATAGATTGCAAGCTAGAAAACATTATTGTGTAAATCTTTTTAAGAAAGAAAAACAAAAACGGGTGTCACTTTGAAATCAATTCATTGGAAAGCCAACGCCAAATGTCTGGGTATCCTCTTTTCTTTGGAGAGCCTGGAGAGGATGCAGAATTATTTTTAGCGAATTTCAAGATGTCTTGCCGTATCAAGAGGATAATAACTGATCAAGAACGTGTAGAAATGTTTGAGGTGGTCCTTAGGAAAGATGCTAGCACTTGGTTTGACTCTTTGCCTGAGGAAGTTAAGGGGAATTACACAGAAGTTTTGAATCGTTTCAATAAATACTTCTTTGATCCCCAAAACACTCAAAAATTATGGCAAGACATTGTTTCTCATAAGCAAAAAGACTTAGATAACTACTACTTGTACAAGCAAGAGTTTCTACGTCTTTGGGCTCTATGGATACAAAATGTTGCTAACCCTGGTGATGGTGCAGAATTTCTAAAGAAGGAGAGGTTCATAGCCGGACTGTTTCCTGACCTTAAGGTAAAAGTTGAGGCGGGTGCACCTGCTACCTTTGATGAAGCTGAAACTAGGGCTGCTGAGAAATATAGGAAACTCAAGTGCTTAAGGGGAGAGGTTCCAATAGAAGGTCTTAGACCCAAAGGTAAGTCACAAGCATCAACATCGAGGGAGTTTATTGAGGTAACGGCGGAAGTAATTGAGAAATTAAACGAATCTTTAAGCAGCCTGTCAATTCACCTTGCACAAGCTGTAGGTCCAAAGGGACAAGCAAAGAAGTCTGAAGAGCGAGATCCACGACCTAGGACAGTCTTGCAATGTTGGAATTGCGGAGAGTCTGGACATGGGATGTATAATTGTCCTTGGCCCCGTGGGGAGCCAGGGAGACCTAACTTGAATTACCCAGTGATGAATGCAGGTGAAGGAACTGGTCAACAACCAAGGCTTCTACAAAGACCAAATGGACCAAGACCACCTCCACAAGGAGTAGAAGGAGTTCCACCTTTGCCAGATCCAAATGTGCATGTGGTAGAGTTTACAAACTCAAATGAGGTTGACATGGAAGCAAATGGCATTAAGCGTGGCCGAGGAAAAGGTGAAGATAAAGAGGGTGTCCCATCACAGAGTGACCATGGACAAGGCAAGAAGGCAAAGGAGACCAAGGAAGCTAAGAGGACTCGACGTCGTATCAATCTCCAAGACTTCCCTCTTGGACATGGTATGGCTCCATACAACCTGTTGGAAGACATGCGAGGTAAGGGTCCTGATATCTCATGGCCTCAGTTTCTTGCATTATGCCCACAAGTTAGGAGGGATTTAACAAAGACAGTTAGCACTAGGAGAAAGGTAAAAGAGAGTTTTTCTGTTGTAAAAATTGCACATGCTGAAATGAACGAGGATATTACACCTGTGCTAGATTGTTACATAAAAGGAAGATTGGTTAGGAAAGGTCTAGTGGATGGGGGTGCACAAATTTGCATCATGACAGAAGGGCTCATGCAAAGACTAGGCATGCACATCCATGAGACACCTGAAATCAATGTGAAAATGGCAAACAATAGCAAGGCTAGGTGCGTAGGCATTTGTAAAATTTTTTTTGTGGAGGCCTTTGGCATTAAGAAGGTAGTGGATTTCTATGTCATGTCTACCAAGGGAAATGGTTACCCATTTATCCTAGGGAGACCATGGCTAATGAAAATGCGAGCTTTGCAGGATTGGGAGAGTGGAAAGCTAATTTGCAGGAATGACAATCACAAGAAGGTTGTCTTTGACATGAAGGAGCAACACCAAGAGGAGCTCCATGAAGAATCATCTCAAAGTGAGACGGAAGAAGGTTGGACCGATAGCACTTCAGAAGAAGAAAGTAGCGGCAACATTACTGAAGAGGAGTCTTCCATCGAAGTCATGGGGGTAAGGTTTAAGCCAAGCAACCAAGAGACCTCTTGTCAAGGCTTGGAGGAGGTAGGTCCTCAAGAGAACGAAGGTGTTCAAGATGAAGGGATGCTGGAAGGTATGCTATCAACAACACTTACAAAGGATGAAAGAGAGGAGTTCAAATGTGTGCTAAGGAAGTTTCCTAGGCTTTTTGCTAAAGACTACTCCGACGTGCGTGGAGTAGATGTTGTTCAACACAAGATTGAGTTGAAACCAGAGGCCACACCTAAGGCTCAAAAGCTACGAAGGCTAGGAGTCATTAAGGAGCAGGCTCTACTCAAGGAGGTAAGAAAGCTTCTAGCAGCAGGTTTCATTTATCCAGTGGAGAATTCAGAGTGGGTCTCTCCCATTGTTGTCACTCCTAAGAAAAACGGCAAGTGGAGGGTGTGTGTGGATTATCGTCCACTTAATGAGGCAACAAAAAGAGATCACTTTCCCCTCCCATTTCAGGATGAGATACTAAATGAAGTAGCTTGTCATGAGAAGTATACTGTGTGTGATGGCTACTCGGGTTACTTTCAAATAGGTATCGCATTGGAGGATCAATTGAAAACAACCTTTATCACTCCTTGGGGTTGTTATGCTTTTAGAGTCATGCCATTTGGCCTAACAAATGCTCCTGCAACTTTCCAACGCTTCATGAACATGGTGTTTCAAGCATTCTTTGGAAAGTCCATTAGGGTTTTTATTGATGATTTTTGCATTTATAGCTCAAAATCATTGCATCTACAAAGGGTAGAAGAAGGTTTAAAGAAGCTCTATGACATGGGAGGTCAACTCAACCCCGACAAGTGTCACATAGCTGAGGATGAAGTGATCTTGCTTGGTCACAAGGTTTCCTATAAAGGCATTGAGGTGGATCCTTCAAAGGAAAAGGCTCTTATTGAGCTCCCCTCACCCAAGAATCTCAAAGAGGTCATATCATTCATTCAAAAAGTGAAGTATATGTCACGCTTTATTCACTTAGCTTCGGAGTTGATTTATCCTTTGCAAAAGTTGACACAACAAGTAGAATTTGCATGGTCTGATGAGCTTGAAGAGTACTTTTGTAACATTAAAGCCATTTTGTCAGAGCTACCAACACTCATGCCTCCTTGTTGGGAGTACACATTCTTTGTTAGCTCTAGTGCTGGGAAAGAAACAATTGGTGCTGTGTTGCTACAACAAGATCCCCACAGTACAAGGATGCGACCCATCTACTTTGCTAGTAGGGTCATGAATGCTTTGGAGAGAGACTACACAGAAGCAGAACTCATGATTCTTTCTCTCATGTTTGCGGTGAGAAAGTTTAGATCCTACCTGCTACCAAAACCTTTTGTAATTCTCACTGCAGAAAATTTGTTCCCTTGGGTGTCATCTCAAATGAATCTTAGTACTAGGATCTCAAAATGGATTATGGAGTTGCAAGAGTTTCAATACTCTTTCAAGGTAGAAGATAGTGTGCGTGCACAATTGGCAGGGATTCTCACTTATAGGGTGCAAGAAAAGGAGATTAAGGTGCCTGAAGTAAAGACCCTACCATTGCCACCACCAAAAAGTATTCCTAATGCTTTTACCTTGTTCTTTGATGGAGCTTTTCGTCGAGCCACAGGAAAAGCAGGGGGAGGGCTAGTGTTGCTCAACCCAAGTGGAGAGGTGGTCATGAAAGAGAAGTTCAATCTACCAAGTTCAGCTAGCAACAATGAAGCAGAATATGACACTCTACTTCATGGTTTGAAGATGTGCATTGGCCAAGGGATACAACGTCTCATGGTAAAAGGAGATGCACTTCTCATTGTTAAACAGATTTTAGGCATTTGGGCATGCAAGAATGAAAGCTTAAGGACAAAAGTTCATGCCATTCGTAGGCTATTTAATCAATTTGAGGAGGTGCAATTATATCATATTCCTAGGAAACAAAATGAAGATGCTGATTTACTTGCACAACAAGCCGTTGCATGTGTAAATAAAGAAGTGCAGGTCATCATGGTGGCGGCTGCTGTGAAGCAACCGAGGTACCAGGGATTGGAGTCATTGGCTCCCATCATTGGCTACATTTTGGAGGGTGAGTTTCCACCAGACTTCACAAAAGCTCAGAAGAGGAGACTCATGAAGAAGGCAAGCATGTATCTCTTCCTAGAAGGCTCCCTCTATCAAAGAGGGAAGGATAAAGTGTGCAGAAGAGTACCAACTATCACGGAGATTCCAGCCATTCTAAAAGGTTTGCATGAAGAGGCATGTGGTGGTCATTTTTCCCAAGAATTAACTGTGAAGAAGATTTTGCTTGCGGGGTATGTTTGGCCAAGTCTACATGTGGATGTCCAACATTGGTGTAAAAGTTGTCACAATTGTCAGGTAAATGGGAATAGAAGATTGATTTATGGTCCAAGGCAAATCGTGCTTGCAAATGGACCCTTTGAAAAGTGGGGCATTGATGCTATGGGTCCTCTGCCTAGGACAAAAAATGGTAAACTCTACATTCTAGTGGCTGTAGACTATATGACTAGGTGGGTGGAAGCACAAAGTGTGGCAAAGGTAAATGAGAGGACAGTGAGCAAATTCGTCTACACTCACATTTGTTGTAGATTTGGCACACCTTTGGAGATTATTTCTGATAATGGTCCAGGGTTTAGAAAGGGATTGCTCACAGAAGTCTGTGAAGAACTTCGCATTCTACATCGTCACAGTACACCATACTACCCACAGTCAAATGGTTTGGTGGAGAAGGCTAATGGTGTCATTGCAGGAATCATTAGAAAGATGGTGCAAAACAAGACAAAATTATGGGATGACTTCTTGGATGGTGCCTTGTGGGCATATCGAACCACATATAGGGAAGCCACGGAGTTCACACCATTTCACTTGGTCTATGGTCAAGAGGCTTTACAGCCAATTGAACTAAACATTCCAACAATGCGACTTCATGGCAAATCAGCACAAGATGATCAAGAAGCATGGATGGATCGACTTCTTACCTTAGCTGAGCTTGAGTGGAAAAGAGAAGCAGCATACGAGTGCTATAAGAGGAAAGCCACACAGACAAAGGAGGAGCTTGACAAGAAACTGAAGGACAAAGGCATCAATGAAGGAGATCTTGTGCTAAGGTATGACAATCGACTCGATAATCGTTTTGATGCCAAATTTGAAACAAGATGGCAGGGGCCATACATAGTCAAGAAGGCTTTCAATTCAAGTTACTATCAACTTATGGACTTGAATGGGAAAGAGCACTCAAGGAAGGTAAACGGCTATCGCTTGAAGCCTTACTTGAGTCGCCTTCTACCAAAGATCTGTCCAAAGGCCGCTGTCTCATGTAAGTATTGTTACATGAAGCATGAGTGTAACTCCAGCCAAAATTCTGAGGGGCCAAACAATAAAGATCTCGTCAAGGACGTTGAAGCACTCTCTTTGGAAAAGATGCTCTATGATGGTACATGAATATACCATCATTCAGGGGGAGGGCTAATGATAGCCGTTTTTCGGCTCTTTGTAATTGTCACAGTGAGTTACCTCACCCTACCAAAATCACCCAAACACTGTGGCTATCCCTACCATTTCACTGTACATAGGTGTGCGTGAGTCACGGGACTTTTCCCATATCTTCTGAAAAAACCCTCAATTAGCTAGTCATTGGGCTAGTTGAGCCAAAAAAATAAAAAATATAAAAAATATAATTATATTATGGCCCATGCGTATGTAAATATTTCTTTGTATATACGGCCTAAATAAAAGATTTTTTCATAATTATTTTGGTATTTATTTAAATATTTCTACCTAGGTGTGTGTTATTTATGCTTTGTACATTGCCTCACCATTACCACCATTTTTCATACTCTTTATTTCATATAGAAATATTTTCATGTAAGCTTCTCTTATTTTTGGTGTAACTCCATCCCAACAAAAATCCAAAAAAACTAGTTTTATTTATGTGTATATTTTTTCACTATTGTGATTTTTCCCTTCCTACATCTATTTTGTTTTTTTTCTAAAAACTTAGAACACGAAGAATATTTATCTTTTTATGGTAGCCTCATAATGAGAGAGATTTCTTTTGACCCCTTTATATTTTTTTCCACTTATATTATTTATATTTGACATGTACATATTTTTTAGACCCCTCAATATTTGATTTTCTTAGTTGTACTATTCACTTATATCATGATCTCAACAATATCTTCAATTATAGACCTACCAAATAAGGTCAAGGGTAGGTGGCATGCATACATGCACTATGGAGGGCTCACTCTTGGAGGTATTCAAAAGAATCAACCAAAGAAGGACCCCACAAGGACCTTGTGCAGTGGAAAAAAACGGTCGGTTTTGCTGAATTTTTAAAGTTCACTTGCTCTCCGAATTTGAGAAGGTGATACAAACAAAAATTGTAGCTCGTGGGCTGAACTTTTGCCTCAAATTTTTTCATATTTTTTTGAGCTACGAACTGTGAGCTATGATTTTATTAGTGGACCCCATTTTTCCCATGCTATGCAGCCACACTCTCTCTTCCACTTTATCATTTTCCTCTTTCACACACACTTCTCCACTCATCATCCCCACCTCTCTCACCAGTCCTCTCTACACCCTACTCACCTTCTCCTCAACCTTGAAGAATAAGAGAAACCATGGTGAACTCATACCTCCCACACACAACTCCATTCCAAAATTGACCACCTAGTCTCATTTTTCCTCCTCCAAATTACCCATATCTATCAAAAAAACCACAAAATTCAGCCTCTTCTCTTAAAAGACAGCATCATGGTGGTTGATTACTCAGCTTCAATTACCTTGTCTCTCAAGGAAGGTCAAGAGTGGAGAAAAAATGTACCGTCAAAGCTAGTGGACCGTCAACAAGCGTCAAAATTGGCCCTACTCAAGACACTTGGAGCATCAACCTTGTAAGAAATCCACCTTTTCTTACCTCTTAAGAGTTTTTCTTCCTTATTTGTATCCTACATGGATACTCCCATTGTAAATATCCAATTCCATTTGTAAATTAATACTAACTCTACTAACACTAACCCACTATGAAAAGTCCTATCACCTCCATTTCTCTCCTCTCTCTTTCCCCACCAACTTCTTGATAATTCCAAGCAAAAGAAATTAGATAAATTGCTGAAAATCTAACCCAACCATGGTTAGAGGAGTAACCCTAGCCTTCAAAATTGCTATAAAAGGAGGGTGTAGCTAGCACAAAAGGGGGACCCATAAGCAAGAGCACTATGCTATAGCTTGAGAAGCCAAGCTCAACCTCTCTAGAAGGAGCTCTTGAGTGGAAGCTCATTGTCTTATGCATGTGCATGTGTTGTAATAGGGGATTAGCAAGGGAACTCTATGCCATTGTAAGAGAGAGAGTGATCATTCAATTGAGAGTAGGAAATCTATCATTTTTCTTACTAGTGTAAGCCCAACATTTGCTGAATCAAGGAGGGTGGATTTGGACTAAGCTTGGATACTTTGTCTCCCTTCCAACGTGAAGTAATGGACAACAATGATGCGTAAGTGTCTTGGTGTTTTTTTTTAAGTTCTTGATAGCTTGTCTCTGGTGTTGTCATCAATCTAGCCATAAATCCCACATACTGTAAGAGGGCGACAGGGTGGAGAGGACTCCCCTGGCTTTAAGACAGTGATTGGGGTGGCTTTTCTTGTGATGTGTTGTGGTGAAATTTACGCAAGCCATGTTGAACAAATACTAATCTCACTTTGATTTGTCATGACAGATTTGTAAGAAGGTATTAATGCAACAAGCACCCCCTCCCCCTTTCTCTCTCTTTCTTAAATATATAGTTGTGTTTGCTTGATCATTGCCGATACGTTTCAAAGCAGCCCGAGCACTATCTCTCTCCCTCTCTCTCTCTCTCTCTCTCTCTCTCTCTCTCTCTCTCTCTCTCTCTCTCTCTCTCTCTCTCGTGTTTTAGTGTGTGAGAGTGTTCCATTGGTGTTAGGGTTAGTGTAAATTCCTTGCTTGTTTGTGGGTTGCTCTAACGATTCTCCTCTTTTGCGTCCTAGTTCGCTCTTAAACTAGGTGGTGCCCCTTGTGTAGTTGGGATTTGGCTGTGGGTTTGTTGTTTTGGTTTGTGTTGTGTTGTGCCCCAGCCCCATTGAGCAGCACGGGAGCCTTGAAGGGTGTCTAGAGGTTGCTCTTCTTGTTGCCCTCCCCGGACCGCCTCAACGCGTTGACTCTAATGATTTTATCGTGAGGACAATCCCTTAGCCAATGATCTCCACCACACTTGCCTCAGGGTCCCTTAGGTTGTTGAGGTGCTCCTTGAGCTCCTCTCTGGTTGTACACATGCCTCTACCCGCCCATGCCTCCGTTGGCTATGAACAACAGTGTTCGTTCATCCAAGCTATATCTTCCTTCTCCTGCTACCTGTGCAACTGTTGGAGGTCCTGTACTTCCAATCATGCTCCAAGGTTCTGGCGTTGTGGGTTCTTCCGGTGGATAATAGACAGGATTTGATGCATATCCATTGGAATATTCGTAATATGCATGCATAGGTACCAAAGCCTTCTCTTCTGGTTTGTTTACCGTTGGTGTGTATCTTATGCCGACCGGTCGTAATTCTGGTAGGGGTGGTTGTTGCCCCAATACTGGTTGTGGTCTTTCAACACCTACAGGTCCTGGTAAGTTACCTGCTTGATACCTAAGCATCGGTGGAAGTTGAGGAGATGCTACCTGAGCTTGCGCACCACTTTGGTTGCTTAGCCTGAGGCTTGGTATACATATTAAATTTTTTTAGCACTTCCTCCACAAGCTGCTCCTGGCTTATAGCTACTTCTCCTTTCGATGCTGTCTTAGCGGACTTGCTTCCAATTTGTTGTGAGGATGAATCATCATAAAGATCCTTGAATTCACCCTCCTTGTAGACCTCACAATTGTCTACAAGGCAAAGAGTCTCCTTAGTTAACTCATTTAAACTTGTGCTCTTCTTCATATGTAAGTTCTTCTGGAGATCTGCGTTTCCCAGTCCTTGAATAAATATAAGCATAAGTCTAGACTGGGTTGGCAGTTCTTCCACACGACAGAACTTCACATATCTTTTTAGTCGTAGGGCTACCTTTTGCATAGATTCCCCTTCTTTCTCTTTGAATTTATGGATTTGTGAGAGTATAATATGAGCTATCCCCCTTTGTGAGAATTCCTCAATAAACTCGCAAAAACCTCCTCCTAGCGGCATCCTCTTCTAGGGTAAGTCCAAACTGTTAAGTATAGAGCCTGATTTACTCCTTGTAATTTTCTGTGGTAAAAATTGCACATTTGTAAGGCCCCATTATGAGGAGAAGCCATCGTGCGTGAAGGAAAATCACTCGTCGGAAATAAAAATATTCACGGCCAAAATTCAGGGGCAACTTTAGGGGCCTCAAGGGTGGAAGTCCCCGAGACTTTTTTTCCCTTCGCCAGAACATTCCTTTTCACCGGAGTATTATGGCCGGACGGTGGCCAGAAAGTGGTCGGGAAACGACCGGTCGGTTGGTCGGTGGCCGGTAGTCAATGGCCGATGGCCGGTGGTCGGAAGTCAATGGCCGATGGCCGATGGTCGAATTCAATGGCCGGTAGCCGAATTCAAAAGCAAACTGGTCTTCTCAAGGGCGACGACACATGGACGGATTGGAGGATCCGATTTGGACGTATCTACACAAGGGCGGCTACACATGGCTGCCTCTCATGAAAGAGGGAAGCCCTTCTGGCCTATAAAAGGAGGCCATTTCTACACACATTTCATAGTGTGAAGTTGATGCAACAAGGTGATTGTGAGATGGTGAGAGTGAAGCAAGGCGGGAGCTCCATTAAGGGTATATTCCCTTTGTTAACTACTTCTTGTTTTGAAGTACTAAAGCCATTGAGTGGCTTCTTTCCCGTGGACGTAGCCCACATTGGGTGAACCAAGTATATCGTGTGTACTCTCTCTCTCTCTCTCTCTCTCTCTCTCTCTCTCTCTCTCTCTCTCTCTACTCTATAATCCCGTGTATGTAAATTTGTCTCTCTCCATTAAGTAATCTACTCAATTATCTATTTAGATACGTCATATTTCCTAACAACTGGTATCAGATCAAGGTTTGCTCGTAGCTAAAGTATCTCAAGGAAAGGATTTCTTGAATTGAGTAGGAGTTATGGTGGAGGAAGGGAAGCTCAAGATTGAGAAGTTCATTGGCAAAAACTACCAACATTGGAAGATGCAGATTGAAGACTATCTCTACCAGAAGGACCTCTATTTGCCACTAGGCGGTCTTGCAAAGAAGCCCGCAACGATGGCAGATGAAGCATGGATTGTCCTTGATCAAAAGACACTGGGAACAATCCGGTTAAGCTTGGCATCAACGGTGGCCTTCAATGTTTCAAAGATGAAGACCACGGAGGACTTGATGAAGTCACTTGACGACTTCTACGAGAAAACATCGGCATCCAATAAGGTATTTCTTATGAAGCGCTTGTTCAATCTACAGATGACAGAGAATAGTTCAGTTGCAGAACACCTAAATGACTTTAACACAAACATAAGTCAACTTCGATCGGTGAAAATCAATTTCGATGACGAAGTGCGAGCTCTCCTTATACTATCATCTCTACTGGATAGTTGGGACAGCCTTGTGATGGCTATAAGTAATTCTATTTCTAGCACAAATACTCTTAAGTTTGATGATGTTGTGGGTGTTCTCCTAAGCGAGGAAATACGAAGGAGAAGCACAGGAGAATCATCAAGTGCTGCACTATGAGTGGAAACAAGAGAAAGGCCTAAGGAGAGGTTCAAAAACCAAAAGAGTCGTGATCACTCAAGACGGAGCAAGTCACGCACAAAGTCAGTTCTTGAATGTTGGAACTGCGGCAAGAAGGGCCACGTCAAGAAGGATTGTTGGTCCAAGAAGAAGAAGGAGACTAAGTCTCAAGACAACAAGCCAACATCGGAGGCCAATGTGGTAGGTAAAGTAGAGCAAGATGCTCTAATTCTCTCGTTAGACAATGTGTTTAATTCCTGGATAGTAGATTCCGGGGCTTCATTCCATGCGACACCACACAAGCAACATTTCCATGATTACACCAAAGGTAATTTTGGGTATGTATACTTGGGAGATGATGAAGCTTGTGAGATTGTCGACAAAGGTACAGTTTCTATCAAAACTGCTAACGGAGATGAATGGAAGCTTAAAGATGTTAGGCATGTTCCTTCTCTTCGGAAAAATTTGATCTCTATAGGACAATTGGACGATGAAGGTCACAACATTGCATTCGGAAACAAACGGTGGAAGATCTCAAAGGGATCTTTGGTGGTTGCCAAGGGAGAAACGGTGGAATATCTCAAAGGGATCTTTGGTGGTTTCCAAGGGAGAAAAGGTCGGTACACTTTACTTCTGTACTATAAGTGTGCAACCTTCAGCTTGTGCAACAACTACAGAAGTTGACAGTGCGGTGTGGCACTACCGGCTTGGGCACATGAGTGCCAAAGAAATGCAAATCCTTCAAACAAAGAAGCTTCTACCAGGTTTGAAAGAAGTGGACTTAGAGTTCTATGAAGATTGTGTTTATGGTAAACAAAAGAGGGTAAATTTTCAAAAATCAGGAAATGAAAGAAAAAATAAAACTTGAGTTGGTTCATTTTGATGTTTAGGGTCCTGCAAGTACACCATCACTTGGTGGCTCATTGTACTATGTAACATTCATAGACGATGCGACTAGAAAAACATGGGTTTATTTCATGAAGAATAAGTTCGATGTGTTTTCCATACTTCAAAGGTGGAAAGCCTTTGCGGAGAATGAAACAGGTACCAAAGTTAAATGCCTCGGATCCGACAATGGAGGCGAATATTACACCCAAGCTTTTAAAAGCTTTTGTGCTAGCAATGGCATTGAGAGGAAAAGGACAACCCCAAGGACACCTCAACAAAATGGGATTTCGGAAAGGATGAACAGGACAATCATGGAGCGAGCACGAAGCGTGTGGCTACATGCAGGCCTACCGCTTGAGCTTTGGGCGGAAGCTGTAAGTACGTCTATGTACTTAATCAACCGGTCACCCTCAACGGCATTGGATGGGGGAGTTCCAGAAGAGGCATGGATAGGTAAACCGGTGAATTATGCATTTCTCAAAGTATTTGGGTGTGAGGCTTTCATGCACATAGATAGAAGCCTAAGATCAAAGCTAGATGCAAAGTCCAAAAAGTGTTTCTTCATTGGCTATGGAGAAGGTGACTTTGGGTATCGCCTATAGAATCCTGAAGATAGTAAAATCTTAAGGAGTAGGGATGTAATTTTTAACAAACAAAATATGTACAAAGATTACTTGGAAAGAAAACAAACAAAAGAAACAGGTGATGAGTACATGGAGCTTGAGGACGGTGAAGACTCAAGGACTACAAACAGAGACAATGTGTAACAACGTCAACCAATTGAGAAGCCTCAACCTATTCTCTGAAGATCTACAAGAGCAAGTAGACCTCCAGAAAGTTTTGTTCCTTCCTTCAACCATCTCTTGATCTCAGATTCTGGAGAGCCGGAATCATACAAAGAAGCTATGCAACATGAATCCAAAGAAGAATGGACGAAGAGCATGCAAGCGGAGATGGACTCACTACATCACAACCAAACATGGGAGTTGGTTGAGTTTCCTAAAGGTAAGCGGGAACTTCAAAACAAATGGGTGTACAAGGTGAAGGAAGAAAAAGGTGGGAAGAAAAGGTACAAGTCTAGGCTTGTGGTAAAAGGGTTTTCTCAAAAGCAAGGTATTGGCTTCAATGAAATATTTTCTCCTGTTGTAAAAGTGAACTCAATTAGGCTTGTCTTAAGCCTTGTGGCTGCTCATGATCTAAATCTCGAGCAAATGGATGTAAATACGGCATTCCCTCACGGTGACTTAGAGGAGGAGATCTACATGCTTCAACAAAAGGGGTATGAAGTAAAAGGTAAGGAGAAAATAATTTGCAGATTAAAGAAGACCTTGTATGGTTTAAATCAAGCATCAAGACAATGGTACTTGAAGTTTGATCGATGGATGTTGGATCATGGATTCACAAGATGCAACTCGGATCACTGCGTCTACACGAAGAATTTGGGAGATGGGAAATTCATCATCCTAATGTTGTATGTTGATGACATGCTGATTGCAAGTGGTAACATGCAGGACATCAAAGACCTAAAAGAGGAGCTGTCTAAATCCTTTTCAATGAAAGATTTAGGTGCTGCAAAGAGGATACTTGGGATGAAAATATCAAGGGACAGGACGAAGAAGACAATAAAGCTATGTCGAGAGGATTACATCAAGAAGGTACTAGAAAGGTTTGCAATGCAAAATGCAAAACCAGTTTCTACACCTTTGGCTGGTCACTTTAAACTAACGAAGGATATGTGTCCAAAGACACAAGAAGAGATAGCCTATATGTCTAAAGTTCCATATGCTGTAGCGGTAGGTTCTCTAATATATGCTATGGTCTGCTGGACAAGGCTAGACATTGCACATGTAGTGGGAGTTGTGAGTAGGTTCATGGACAACCCAGGTAAAGAGCATTGGCAAGCTGTGAAGTGGATACTTAGGTATCTAAAAGGGACAACAACAAATGCTTTGTATTTTGGAGGAACTGATATTTTTCTAGAAGGGTATGCTGATGCAGATATGGCAGGTGACAAAGATACTCGAAGGAGCACTACTAGCTATGTGTTCACGGTTGGAGGCACAACAGTAAGTTGGGATTCAAAGTTGCATAAAGTGGTCTCACTTTCTACCACGGAAGCAGAGTATGTAGCAATGACAGAGGCAAGCAAAGAAATTCTGTGGCTTCACAGATTCTTAGAAGAGCTTGGATTCAAACAAGACAGTTGTGTCTTGTACAATGATAGCCAAAGTGCTATCCATCTTGCAAAGAACTCAGCCTTTCATTCAAGGACAAAGCACATTGAGGTGAGATATCACTTCATACGCACTCTTTTGGAATAGGGACATCTAAAGCTAGGAAAGGTGCATACAAGTGAAAATCCTGCAGACATGTTTACAAAGGTGGTCAACAAGGAGAAGTTGAGCTTTTGCTCATCTTCAATTGGCATTCAAGGATAAGAAGCCAGGATGGAAAGCAGTCACAGGTTTGGTTTGGAGATCAGTCTCCAAGTGGGAGATTGTTAAGTATGGAGCCTGATTTACCCCTTGTAATTTTCTGTGGTAAAAATGCACATTCGTAAGGCCCCCATTATGAGGAGAAGCCATCGTGCATGAAGGAAAATCACTTACCGGAAATAAAAATTTTCACGGGCAAAATTCAGGGGCCTCGAGGGCGGAAGTCCCCCGAGACTTTTTTTTCCCTTCGCCAGAATATTCCTTTTCGCCGGAATATTATGGCCAGACGGCGGCCGAAAAGTGGTCAGGAAACAAGCAATCGTTTGGCCGGTGCCCGGTAGTCAATGGCCGGTGTGGCAGGTGGCCGAATTCAAAAGTGGACTTGTCTTCTCAAGGGCGGCCACACATGGGCAGATTGGAGGGTCCGATTTGGACTTATCTACACAAGGGCGGTTACACATGGCTGCCTCTCATGAGAGAGGGCAGACCTTTTGGCCTATAAAAGGAGGACATTTCTACACACATTTCATAGTGTGAATTTGATGCAACAAGGTGAGTGTGAGGTGGTGAGAGTGAAGCAAGGCGGGAGATATATTAAGGGTATAATCCCTTTGTAAACTACTTCTTGTCTTGAAGAACTAAAGCCATTGAGTGGCTGCTTTCCTATGGACGTAGCCCACATTGGGTGAACCACGTATATCATGTGTACTCTCTCTCTCTCTCTCTAATCTATAATCTCGTGTATGTAAATTTGTCTCTCTCCATTAAGTAATCTACTCAATTATCTATTTAGCTACGTCATATTTCCTAACACAAACCCTGCAAATTGAGTAGGGAAGTCCAAAACTTCTTTAGCTCTAATTACACTGCTACATGATCCCTAGGATCTCTGTTTTCCGTATATTTCTTGTTTACCCATTTTGCACCTGAGAAGGTCTAATTCTACGATGGTCTACAAATCTCTTCATTGGTTCTCCTCGTCCTACTCGATATACCTCCTCTGGCCTTTGGTAGTGGGAGGGTTCCTCTCCCAGAGGTGCTCCTAAGCCATAATTTCTGACGATTCTTGCAAGAGGTGGTTCATCTCTTCGAACTCTTTCTATGGGTTGTCTTCGGGGCTCTATCGACTCTTGAGTTTTTGGCTTACTCTCGCCTTGATACTGTGAATAGAGTGGTGGTTCTTATAAATCTCTTAGCCCTCGTGTGGCTGGATAACCATCTCTGTTTTGGTCTTGTTCTAATGTCGCACTTTGTTGAAGCCATGCCTGCAATGATGGTTGGGTTTCTTGTTGGTTATGATAGTTGAACGTATGTTGTCAGTTAGAATGTGATGTTGTCTCTTACTCCTCTGAAAATGGGTTTGTTGACTTGCTAAGGGTATTGGTGGACCTTGGTACTTCTTCAGGGGCATATGTTGATGTTTTTGGAGCTATTGCCTTTTCTAGCTCCTCTGGGAGAATTCGTTTGTATTCTCGCCCCTACCTGTCAACAAAAAGGATATCCTTCCCCATAGCAATTTCATAAGAGAACAAGTAAAGAACCTTGTCTTTGCTTAATTCATTTGGGTAGCGTTCTTTGCATCAAAAATAAGAGACTACTCCCTCGCTCTCATGCTTGTAAATTCCCACATTCTCATTATAGGTAGAGACCCTGGTTGTTTTCTTATCATACATAAAAAGAGCTCCAGGTCGATCAATTTTTGGAGGCGGCTCTTGAGCCTCTGAGACATTTTTCCTTTTGTCACATTATTTCCATATTTGTTGTAATCCTCAGGGTTACTAACTATCAGATAGTGGTTCCCCTTTTCGTCTCGAAATCTATCTCCATCATCATAGACTCAAATTATCTCCGGTATCTGAGAAGTTCTTTCCTCTATACAAATACACTTGCATCCCGGATAGTCAGAATAAACTAGGGATCCCCTAGAGTTTGTTCCTTCTAAGAAGATTCTAGTGAACTTGGCATTGTTCAAAGGGTTTTGGGAGGTACTTCCTCCTAGCATTAGTCCTTCACCGGAGAAACCTCTTGGCTGTTGACTATCCATCATGAAGAAGGACTTATCTGATGAAGTGTCAGTATCACTACCTTCCTCAATGATTGGGGCTAATGAATCTAGCCTTGCCTAGGTTACACTTTCTTCAGTGGATACTAAGCTACCCTCATTGGTCTTTAAATTATGCCTTGGCACAAATTGGGTAGGATGTCTGGCAATTTCTTTCTTTTGGCCACCACCTATCAAGATATGGTCAATCTTCCACTTTCTACGTGAAATTAGGGTAAAACCTACCTTCTTAACACTCTGGCCAACTCAGATTCTCCAAATTCCTGCCAGATTACCCTGTAGACATACTACGCATAGGATGTCTACTTCCTTAAATTTTAATTTTTCTCTATCAGTGGGCTTCCCTATGCTCAACAGATCTCTCAGAAGTACTCACAAAAACTTTTGGACTTCATTCACCTTCTAAACACAAATTATCGTCTTTTACAGCTCTTTGAAGAGCCTAACACCAAATATAGCATACATAAAGTGCTCCAGATCATAAATCATGATGTCCTACTTACCCTACTCCTACTCATCATGTGAGATGGTGATTTTGGTGTCTTGGTTGCTTCCTGGTCTTCCCCGGACTCTCAAGCTATCCTTTCACCGCCCCTACCACTCCAACTCCTACTCTCCTACCTAATACTACCTAAGTCGAAGGATCTAGGCCAGACACTCGCTCCCTAGACTCCTCCTAAGACCTAGAGAGGCCCACACCCTCTGATCCTATCTAAATGTAAAATAAGACTCTGGCAAGCCAGAGAATCCCTATCCTCAAGGACTAGTCTCAGTCACCTACCTAGGGTTTTCGTCCCCGACAGCGGCACCAATGTGGGCGGATACGTAGCGACGGATGTCAGCACAGCGAGAACTCACCTAACAAGATTTGTCAGCTAAGGACGAAGCTCGACCCGCAGGCGCATGGAAGCAAGCATAGGGTGTCAACCTACACTAGACTGACTATTGACTACTTCCTGCAGAGATCTCTACCCAATGTCTAAGTTACAGCCTTCAAAAGTACACAGGAGGAGATTTCCTACAACACTTCCAAGAGCCAAATACCCATCAGACGTTCTCAAAACGCGATGAAACTTGAGAGAAATCCTATTAACACCAATAGGCCTCTCTCCCTAAGGTCTGAGACCCAAAACCCTACCCAAAAACACCTTTGCAAAATCACGTAGGATGTTTGACAGGTTTTTTGCAGGTCGATGTTTCCGATAACTAAGGTGTCTAATGTGTAGCTCTACTCATTGCAAACACGTAGATATGCTGAAATGCGAAAACAGACACCATATGCTCACTGAATCACCAGAAATAGTTGGCGGGTCAATCTCGCGAAGCCGGGCCGTATACGCACAATGTAGGTGTTGGCGTGTAGCTCTCTCCGGGGGCAACACGCTACACTTCTCCGCACTCGATTCCGACCACCAGTGTGCGGGTAGCGTCAAGATAAACTCTCACTCTCTCTCGTACACAGAATATGCTTCTCACAGACACTTGATAAAAATCAACAAAAGGGTCTTTCTCATTAAGGTCACAATTTGGTATAAATACCTTCCAATTACAATATATGAAGTTCCAAAGTAAAATCTTACTCAGTCTAATGGCAAAAATAATATACAAAATTGGAAACTTCTGCAAGCCCCAAATGTTTACAAATGAAATTACATGTTTTTTTCTTCATCAGAGAATGACTTCATAGGATTTCTTTCTTTTCGTATTCCGCCAGTCTTTAGTTGAGTGTAGCCGCCAGTCTTCTGCTAACAAACACCTTCCGACAAGCGTCCCTCTATGACATGCTGCGACTAAATGCAAGTTTTAAAAGTGACACCCTTGCTGTTATTCAGTCACTTTACCCTGGAGCAGATCCTAGTGGCGGGCACCTCCTAGTGCGACCATCAAAATCCTATATGATATCCAATCTCGCTGCTCCACTCACTGATTATAGAAGCCCTTGCCTGACAGTGTTCATTTTGGGCCGGCAATTCTCAGGAGTGATAGTGGATCTGGCATCAACCTGATGCCCGAGTTCACTATGTTAGCTCTAGGTCTATAGCCTACTCGCCCTGCTCCCTTCATAGTTACATTGGCTGACCAACGGACAGTCTACCCAGTGGGCATAGTGGAAAATGTGCCTATGCAAGTACAAGACTTTACTTTTAACTTGGATTTTGTTGTGGTTCGTCTTACCCAAGTTGAGGGCAGATATCCCTTGCTCATTGGAAGACCATGGCTTTGACACACTAAAGCACTTCATGATTGGAGAAATGATGCCATGTGGATACATACTCTGGCTCCCGATGCAACCCATTCTCTTAGAAGGAGGTCTGGATCCCGTGGTGCAGCAAGATTCTTTGTCAATGGAAACCAACCCTAAACAAAAATAGCCTACTACACCTGAAGGGTCAGACGAAGATCTGCTAGAGTGGTTGGAAGCTACCCAATCTATGCCTTGTTATGGAGTCTCTATTCAACCTTTGCCATTGCCCGAGAATACAAACTGCTCCACATTTTCAGTTTCAGATAATGAAGAGCCCAATGAGCCACCGAAGCCAGCAGACAATGTAGAAGATCTGTAGGAGTTCACACCCCTTCAAACATCAGCCTCAGTGGTGTCTGCTTCTCCAACCAGAACAAAGCTCTCCTCTGGGTCTAGCGAACTCCCTCCACATAGCACGTCCTGTTGGATGAATTCCCTGCTCATGATAATTGTCTTACTCATGGTACCTCCTCATGCTCTCCATCAACCGCCGCGCTCTATAGCATCTCAACTTTCAGTTAGTGGACCATGGAATTCTTCTGCAACGGAACACGGAATCTTCCAGACATACTTTGCATGGGTGATTAATAATTGCTATCTGCCACCCCCTCGCCCCCTACATTTTTTCCCCTTGCCCCTAGTCCCCATGCCCACTCACCCTCGCCCCTCGCCCCTACCCTCTCTTACCCTCGTCCCTACCCACCCCCTCACACACACACTCACCCCTACCCACCCCCTCTAGCCCCTACCCTCTCTCTCCCTTGCCCCTACCCAATCCCACCCCTCACCTCTCGCCCCTACCCTCTCTCTCCCTCGCATGTACCCAATCCCACCCCCTCGCCCCTACCCTCTCTCTCCCTTGCCCCTACCCAATCCCAGCCCCTACCCACCCCCTCTTGCCCCTACCCTCTCTTACCCTCGCCCCTACCCACCCCTCACACACACATTTGCCCTACCCACCCCTTCTCGCCCATACCCTCTCTTATCCCCGCCCCTACCCACCCCCTCTCTTACCCTCTCCCCTACCCTTTTTCCCCTCACCCATACCCACCCCCTACCTAGCCCTCGCCCCTACCCACCTAGGCCTCGCCCTATCCACCCCCTACCTACCCCTCCTCCCCCTACCTAAACCCTACCTACCCCTCGCCCTCAATGTTGAGAAGTAAGTGTTAAGTGTTGCAAGGTTATCTGCAAGCATGAACCAGGTCATTTTCCTCTCACTATGGTTATTTTTCTCTCACTATGGTTATCAATAATAAAAGATGTGCTGGACCCAAACCGTGCATATCTCTAGGTAGTGGAGCCTCATTCTGTTGTGCCAATTGGAATTCATGGACTATGCAATCATACTAGGTTCTTGCCTATTCAAAGGCTTAAGGAGTTTGCAAGCAGTGCAGTGTTTTTACTCCACTTTTGAGGTAGGTAAGATCATGGGCCTAGCACCTGCCTCGGGAAAGATGTACGGATGTAGTACCTAGTGGTTTTCTTTCACATTTTTTTCAGTATTCCTCTCACCGAGATGGTCAACGGTCTTGTGGCGGGCAACCTGTAGCAGCACTACAGTGTCCTTCACAAGACAGACAGTTGGACAGTTGGTACACAAGACAGACAGTTGGACAGTTGGTACATTTGGTCTCATTCACACTGGACGGACCGTCTGGGCTAGGGAGTGACATGTGGCAGGGTACCAACAGTGGTCTAGTGGACATCATGGCCAGGTCACCACCACCCCACAATTTGGAGATAGACTTAGCTGACTGGACATTTATGAGCCGTTGGTGGCTCTTTATGATGGTACATGTGAGTAGTAGTGGTTGGGTCAGGATCATCATCTGCTTTTACATCTGGTCCAGCATCGTTGTCGGGAGCAGAGAGTCTATACACAGAGCACTTATTCACCATCCCTGCACATATGAGCCTCAACACCCCATTATACCTGAGAGTCCTAGGCTGGAGGTGAGTGTGCTGCCATGCCAGAGTTTGTATCAGTTCTTTGAGATAGTCGAGTCATTTGTTGTGGTCTACTGTTGCTGTTGTGTCTCTGTGAGCTCCGTTGTTGTCTATTGTTTCCTGTTTTCAGTCTGTTTTGAGTGAGATTTTCACGCATATTGCACTGAGGAGCACCCACTGTAGAGAGCATGACACACTATCTGCGCTACAACAAAGAATAAAGAAACTCATCATCATCCATATTTGCATTAAATACACAAACATTTAATCTTAATATTGAATGAATGGAGAAGAAAACATGGACAAGTAGAGAGAGAGAGAGAGAGAGAGAGAGAGAGAGAGAGAGAGAGAGAGATAGGACTCGTAAAAGGGGAGGGATTCCTGTGTAGAGAGATTTTGTTGAATTTCTATGAATTTGTAAAAGCACTGCGCTCCGGGTGCTATGGAGACTGAAGCTGCAATCACGTAGGTCTGCTCATAGATGTTACTTGCCCCACCACTAAATCTAGTTGATCTGGTGAAAGAGACATGAAGAAGCAGTAGTAGTGCTTCTTACTCCCGATCAACTAGATCTAGCGGTGAGACGAGCAACATCTATGAGCAGAGACAGATCACCTCCTTCACGATTGCAGCTTCAGTCTCCAACACACTCGGAGCGCAGTGCTCTTCGTCCCTACTTGTGAGAACATACCTAGAGCGTACGTACCTGGAGTGGACGCAAAGACCATTAAATACAATGATACAATGATGCATATAGACAAGAATGGACAGAAAGCCACGTGAATACAATATATATTATAAAACGGAGCAAAGTTGCTTAAATACAATATTCATGGCTTTAAGAGATCTCTCTCTCATCCTCGCATAGCTCAACATAACTTCCTATACCTATATAGAGCTCTCCGTTTAGATAGATTTCCTTCGTTTCATTTTGTAGATCCTCTGCATGCACCCCATAGAGAGTAGCAGCTTGATGCTCGTCTAGCACCACCTCAGCGGCTTCTGACTGAGCATTTTCTCCGATCTCCTCCATTGATGCCGCTGTGATTGGCACATGGCAGCCTTCATATGTCTGTGCACTACAAGGGGCTACCTCTATGACGTACCACCAATTTGATTCAGACTTTGTAGGATGAAATATCACCCGCCGAGCCACATAACTTACATGAGAGCTTCCAAGCACATAACTTCTAAAATTGGATGTTAACTATTTACATACTTCTTGTTCACAATGCTCGGGTAGTACGAAAAAGTCTCTTAGGTCGGTCCATTTCTTAGTTGAATCCACCTCAAGAAAACCAGACTCTCTTCTACGCACAGTAGCGTTGCGACCCTCCATGATTATCTTGAACCATTGCACATCAAACAAGTTGAAAAAAAATCCTCTATAATTGATCCTCAAAATCTCTTGTAACGTGCCAAAGTAAGTGAGTTCCACCACCACAGGATCTGCATCAGAGGACCATCGTCCTAGACTGTTCAAATTTTGCCATGATTCCACAACCTTGAGTAAAATGCTTTTTGTCGATCCGTTCCACCCTAAAATGTCAACCTTTACACCATGCTGCTGTGTATGACTTATACTACAACCAACAAAGATTATGAGTGGCTGTTCAAACATCTAGAAAGTCACTAGTCGTACATTGCAAACTTACCTTGGTTGCACAACCCCGAGAGTACTCCCAGTCCTTCTCAGTCACTTCTTCACCACACTGTTGTGCACTTTGCAATTGGTTGTGCAACCATCTTAAGCTCATGAATGTTGGTAGGCTCTCCAGACCCGCCGGATAGTGCATCGGTGGTCATCTTCCCCATCTCCACTCGATTCGTGCCCTTTGTCGCTCTTGCTTTGCATCCTCATATTGTGAAATCCACTTTTGCATCACTGGATTGTGAAGCATGCAAAATCGGTTGATTTTAGCCTCTAGATCTTCCATCATCTTCTTCTCAACACCGAGATTGCACATGACAATCCCAGATATGTGTTCATCATCTATGGTTCACCATAGTGTGCCCCAGGCTTTATCAAATCCATCTAGCCACTCTCCAATGTAAACTAGGGACTCTGATACCAGCCAACCTTCTGCCATGCTACCCTCCGGACGTGCCTTTTGATGCACATATCCCTTAAGCGTTTTCATGAAACGTTCTAAAAAGAACATCCATCTGGAATGTACTGTGCCAGCTATTTTCACCTCATCAACTATGTAAACAAGAAGATGCACCTAAATGGTTAGCATGGTAGTAGGAAAGTGTTTCTCAAACATGCACACAACCTCCGCAGCGTTTAGTTTGGCGAATGGTATGGAGTCTACGTTGATCTCCTTTTCTGAGATCCATTGCACCAACACGTTTGGAGCGAGTGCATTACGCTAGTGGGGGTCCGCACAGATTGAATGGTCTCTTTTACTTTGCGTTCTTGGGCTCCTGTGAAAATCCATGGCGCTTTAGGGAGTTTTATCGATCCGTCAAATGCTGTCTGCGATCAATATTGCTCTATACGATCCACATTTCTAAGGTCAACCCTGGCTCCCAAAGTATCTTTCTTGCCGGTCAGATGGTCCCATAGTAGATTACCCACATTCTTGAATATGTGCTTTGGATCGAGCAAGTGATTGATCATAAGTCGGGGCCAATATGGTAACTCGTACCATAGAGAAAGTCTCTTCATCCCTGGGGGCAAATCATCATCACACATCTCCTTCTGCTCTAACCATGCTTGTGCAGACATCCTCAGTGGCTCTCTTCCCAAAAATCCATCGTGTAACACATGATTCTCTGGAAGATACGCTTTATGACCTTTGTAAATTTGCTTCTTCAATGAGGGCGCCCGACGTGCATTCAGTCTAGACCCACATGTGACACATGCTCTGTATCCGCTTGTTTGAAGCCTTGCATGTATACACATGATAATAGATAAGCTTGAGAAAAACCAAGATTTACAATGTTTGAGTTTGAGTGTAAATCACATGAGCATTCTGTTAGTCCGGGATAGTCATGCATGGTCCACATTAGAATGCCTCTGTTCAAAGCATTCCGTCAACCTGTGTGTTCGGATCATATCCACTACTTCTATGCCAATCCACAATTGTTGTAGCTCTTCCAATAGTGGACAAAGATACACATCCATATTCTTTACTTTATACCGCCCCGGCACAATTGAGCTTAGCCATAGGTGCTCCTTCTTCGTAGTCAACAATGGGGGAATGTTGTAGTTGACGATGACAATGGGCCATACACTGTAAGATCTTGATCTTTGACCAAATGGATTTATGCCATCCATAGCCAGGCCTAGGCGCAAATTTTGAGGTGCCCTGGCAAAATCCAACCATGTTTCGTCTATATGTTTCCAGGCTGCACAATCTGTAGGAAATCGTAGCACACCATCCGAAGATTTATTCTCCTCATGCCATGATGCTAGGGTGACCTTGGACTTACATTCGAAGAAATGCTTGATACGAGGAAGCAGAGAAAAATGTCGCAAAACCTTCTGTGGAATTTTTGTTCCGTGGAGATCTACTCGATATCTCTCGGAATCACATTTCAGACACTTCTCCATGTCTATGTATTCCCCTCTAAAAAGAATGCAGTCGTTCGAACAAGCGTGGATCGAATTGTAATCCATCCCTAAGTTTTGCAAGATCTTTCTTTCTTCCTCTCTAGAATTTGGAATCACATTATCAGCTGGCAACATGTGCTCTTTGAGCAATCTAGACAACGAAAAAAATACGGTACAATTGTCTAAGTAATCTATCAGATCATTATACATCTAGAGTTTTTTATTAAAGTAGACACATTGTAATAGATCACCAGAAAAGTGTTGTGATGCTAGTGTCACTCCATCCAAACTTTTTCTGCATGTTGAGAAGAACCAGGAGCGCCTTCAATCTAGACACACGTGCTCCATCATACAATGGCGTATCTGCTTCACTTTTCATATCATCATAGATAAGCCTTTGTGAATCCATGATCGTCTCGATCATTTCATCGATCTCGGTCTCAAACATTGCCTTGTTGGGAATGTGGTCTGCATGATCATCCTCCGAGCTGTCAGAGGCTACATCTTGTGGCCTCACATATGCTGCTTGACCAAAGCGCTTGCCAACACGTCTATTGGGTTGCAAGATTGCTGCCTGTTGGCCAGCGTTAGAGTCCGACGAGTTATAATTAGCAACAACTCGATTTATAACAGATAGATCGAACTCAACAAATTCACGAACGTGCTGCAAAGAAACGCGTCTTGTCCATTGCACAACATGCTTGCATTGATTACAAGGACATAAGATCCTCGTTGAGAGATAGGTGTTTTGGTTGGACGGCCCCACATCCTTGTCACTACTCATAATGAGGGTAAAAACCTTATAACCTGGAAATAAATTTAATCTTCTATTGGTATCCTGCATCTTATCTCTCTCTCTCTCTCTCTCTCTCTCTCTCTCTCTCTCTCTCTCTCTCTCTCTCTCTCTCTCTCTCTCTCTTTGTTCACACTGTAAACTACCTCACATTCTCTAGTCATGTCCAATCCCCGCACAGCTCGGTCTAGAGGTGCACGGAGATCAAAACCACCGGGTTATAATCTCATCTTTATTGGTCAATGCCTATATTTGTGGGTACGCGAAATCTACACACCCACGCCTACATGATAGTGCATGTAGTGGACAAAACCCCTTTGCCTCTTCTCTAGCTGTAGCATTTCACAACATCTTAACATCTTTTCACAATAGATCTTTGTTCGAGGGATTACTTAGCACATTACATAATCCATTTAAAAATATTAGAAATCCAAAGGACTCTTGAATCAACTTGCACTCCCGATCATGTAAGCTGCACCAATGGGGCTTGTACATAAGAGGCAGTTGATTATACTTATTGTAAGACTACCTTTTAGGATCACAGTCTTTTAAATGGACTACCACCATTTCACCAACAATAACCTTGCCCTCTTGAGTGTGAAGATCAAACTTCTCTTGTTCCAGCTTCAAGTGTTCAGCTGTAAACACATCACGATGCAGGAGACCAAATCAAACTTATCACCAGCCCCAGAAGAAACTGCAAAATCTAAAAGCCTTTCATCAATCACTGTAGGATCTTCATAAATAACTGTCTCTTTTTTCTTTTGGATTGTTGCAATACATTGGACACTCTGCAAAGTAGGTGTTGAAAAATCCACTTCTCTCTTAAGTGAGTTGGGTACAATAAATTTTGGAGTAGAAGGGGACTCCATTTCTACAGATGGGTCAGTATCAGGCTCCTCCAAACCTAGAGCTGGCTCCTCCAAACCATTGGCAGGATCTGCAACAGTTATATCAATGGATTTTGCGAAGTCTAAATTCCTCTTCATTAATGTTTTTAATAGCTCCGACAGTCTTCTTGGAAGGTTTCCTTGACCAACAATGCGCTCGGGATCAATTTTCTGCCTCTTACTCCTATGTGATCTTAAACCTGCCATTTATTTCATACTCACAAATATAAGTTTCAATGAGTATATATAAAAAGAAGAGCACCAAATGATCATATAAGTTTTGAACAAACTATAATTAGGTATCTCACAATTGTTACCAACTAATCATATAGTCAATAAAATAAAATGATTACTATGGATTAAATGCAAAACTAGGCAAAATTGGGTTATATATATGAGGAGTAAAAGCCATACAAGTGGATTACGGCGCGAAGAGTACATAAAAAAATATCCATACAGCTATAGGCGTTGTGATCCACTTAGTTAGATTTCAGAAAATAGAATAGCTACCAATACATCAAAGCAATTGTACTCTCAGAAAAAACGTTTGTACAAAGTCAAAAGAGGATCATGGCACGTGGAGTATGTAAATTAATGTTAAAAACACTACTGGCGTGCCATGATCCACTTAGCGGGCTTTCATGCATTGAAATACCTACAATATTATTATACAAAAAATCCTTTTGTAAATATTAGAAGAAGATAACGACCCGCGGAGTATGTAAACGAATCTTCATAGCGTAACTGGCGTGCCATGATCCAATTATGGAATTTGAAAGGTGAAATGATCTTTTACAGCTTGAAGCACACTCACAGAACACAACTAAACTAAGGACATAGTAAAACTGAAGGGATTGGCTTTACCTTTTCCAGGACTAGACATTGTTGTTGGAGTAGAGGTTTTAGACTGGGAATGTAGTTTTGAGTCTTCAAGCTTCTGATTTCTGCACCTTAAAGGAGGCAGAGGCCTTCTTAGGTGTCTCTTTCCCACTTCCTCACTAGGCTTTATCTCCGTCTCTTTCGAAGTCCCCATTCGATAATCCAAATGGGAGTAACAGTGCCTTGTAATACTGAAACACCTTTGAAGCAACCTAAAGTTTTAAATCACCGGGTAGTTTTAGAAGATGATCTTGAAGGAAGATGAGAACGTACTCTTCCTGTTCTTCTCCCTCTGACTTCCAGTTAGAGAAATCTGTTAGGAAATCTTCAGGTTCAGTCCCCATATGCCCCAACTAGACCCCATTGCCCATTTTGACTTGATCAAAGTTCGCTCCACAATCAGTAGGATCACCAAAAGTTATTGACGCATTGGAGATAGGGAATTACTAATGAATCATGTATCAAGACATTAGAGTGCTTCATCATAGAATTAACACAGTTTTAGAACCTGTTTAGGTTGTAGCACAGATTCAGGAATAGAATAGAGACTGAATACAGAGAATAGACAGAAACAGAGTCTCCATGGCCAAAGCTGTTCATTCCTTCCATTTCCTCCCTCTCATCTCGTTACAAAGGGCACGAGATAACTTACTTCAAGAAATGAAGAGGTACAAGCCAATTAACTTACAAAAGACCGAAAGTTAAAAGCTAAGGTTCTACCAACGCTTAACTGAAAATATATCTAAGGTTAACACAAAGGAGACCTACCCTTCCATGCCTTTTCCACACTCTCACATTCACATTGTCTTTGAATCTCCATGTAAAGCAAATTTGTCATTTACACATAAATGAATGGGGATCGAGCATCTTGTTGATATAATGGCTCTTTGGGTGTAGGGTCATGTGCGCAAGTGCTTCTCAAATTTTCACATTTTATGTCTGAGCTATTAAGGACGCCCGAATAAAGGGTGGGTCTGACATATCTCTTCCTCTTTCAAGATGAATGCCAACTTGCCACATCAACCTACCAACCATGCACCTTATCCTTGGGTGGGGAGTTTGCTTAGGTTGCTTACACACCTGATGGGTAGTATAGGTGCAGAAGCGATCGTGACAGCCAACTGCCAAAACGCTACCAAATGGGTAGTAGATGCAAGAGCCCCACCGTGACAACCAACTTCTAAAATTCTACAGGCTTTGAAGTTTACTTGATGGACAAATCGATGTGCATCTATCCTCCTTATCCAATGGGTTGAACCGTCTACCCCACGCTTCAAAACATAGAATGAAGAGGCTCACAATGTTGTAACAAAATTGGACTATGAACATTGAGAATAGCGGAATTTAGAGAACTATAGTGAGCATTTTTATGAGAATACTTTGAGAAATAGAGAGAGAGCTTGATTAGAGGTAGCAACATAACCATTATACTTAATTAGCTTGGTATGAACAATACATTGCAAGAGAGAGAATTAGAGAACTTGACAATAGTTGAGGACTGGATTTATGTGGAGCTGGTCTCCTCTTCAAAAGGATTTTGTATTATAGCTTCTCTCATAAAGAGAGACTTGGTACAATAGCTTTGTGTTCCTTGAGACCTTGATGGTGCAATTAAGATAGTTATCTTCATGCACCACAATTATGCCCACAACTTAATCTAATAAAAGCATTAACTTGTCCCTGACCTCAATCCCAAGACCTCAAACACCTTCAAAGGTGGAGAGAGCTAGTAGGGAATGAGGGTATGGAAGAGGAAGAAGAAGTATTCTTACAATAAAGAAGTAGTGTCCTCTCATACCATTAATCATAGAGCTTAGCATAGCATAGTAGCATAGTAATGGAGATGAAGAAGATGGCAACCAAATCATTAAAGAATGGCTCTTGGCTAGATTTGCATTCCATAGCTAAGAGTGTTGGTGTAGGCTCTTAATTTCTCAAGCTTGGAGAAGGAGATGAAGTTCTTGCACTTTCACAAAGTGAGAATGAGAGCATGTGAGCGTGTGTGAGAGGGTGTATATCCCCACAAACACCCCCAACTTGCCTTGGTCGACTCCTCCTTGTAACATTTAATGCACTAGTAGCTTGTGTGTAGTGAAAATTGATAACATAGTGAGCATTTCATTAAGAACAAGTTCCTAATGAGCATAGAGAGGGTACTCAATTGAGAAAGCAACATAGCAATTTACACCCAGCTAATTTGGCATTGACAATACTTGAAAAGAGAGAGAAATAGAACAATTGACAACAGTTAAAAACTGGATTTACATGGAGTCGATGGTCCCCCCTCCATTAAGGCTTTGTATTATAGCTTCTCACATCAAAGGAGAATTTTGTACAATACAATCTTTGTGTTCCTTGATAAAACTAGTTGGTGTAATGAAGATGGAAGCTTCATACACCAAATTATGCTTGAAAAACACACCTAGTGTCCCTAGCCTCAGTCCCAAGACCTCACACACCTTCAAAAATGGTGAGAGCTAGCAGGCCAGGAATGAGGAGAGATTGAGAGGAAGAAGAGGTATCTTACGAGAAAGAAGTATTCTCCTCACATAATCACTCTAATAGCATAGCTTAGCTTAGTAATTAGCATGGTAGAGGAGATGAGCATGCCATTGAAGCTTGGCTCTTGGTTGGATTTGCATTCCAAAGCCAAGAGTTGTTGGTTTAGGTCTCTACTTCTCAATGCTTGGAGAAGGAAATGGAGTTCTTCTTACACACATGAGTTGTGTGTGTATGTGTGTGTGTGTAGCATTGTGTATGAGTAAAATGCAGCCTCTTCTCTAATCTCGGTCGAACCCTCTTGCTAAATGCACATAATGACCTCCCATTGGCTCCTGTAAAGCTTAGCCAATCACAAATTAGAAGCATAGTTGTTAGCCTTTTGACAGTTGTCCCCCTTTCCCCTTTTGTGAGAGCTTAAGGTAAATAATTCATCTAAACTCTCATTGGACCTTTTTGTCTTCTGGCCAATAGGAATCAGGCAAGCCATTGGGCTGCTGGATGCTCATTGCACCCCTTGGTAGATTGTCCAATAGTCTTCTCCAATACTCGCTCGTCAGAATTGAGTCTTTGACTCTCATATGCTATGGCATGCCCTTCTTAAAGTGAAACTACTCCAAGGCAATCTCCACAAGCATCACATTGGAGCTCAAATGGTTTTGAGAGATCTGGTAGTGTAAGCACGGGTTGGGAGGTAAGCTTTTCTTTAACCTTGTCAAAAGCATTTTTCTCCTTAGCAGTCCATATGTACGCAACATTTTTCTTTGTCAAGTCATGTAATGGTCCTGCTATTTGGGAGAATTTAGCTATAAAGCATCTATAGTATGCACACATACCAATAAAGATTCATAGCTCATGTAGATTCCTTGGATTATGCCATCCTTTTATTACCTCAAGCTTGGTTGGATCCATACGGATACCATCTTGAGAAATAATATGACCTAAGTATTGAATCTCTTGGAAGAAAATTTCACTCTTCTTTTGGTTAATGAAAACTTTATTCTCCCTCATAGCTTGAAAAACTACCTAGAGGTGTTGCTTATGCTCCTCCAAATATTTGGAGTACATGATCATGTCGTCAACCAATGAACTTGTGGTAGATTTTCTCCATTAGGCGGTTGAACGTGACTGGAGCATTTGTCAAACCAAGAGGCATGACAAGATATCCATAAAGACCAAATGTTGTATGGAATGCGGTCTTTACGATATCTTCATTCACTATCCTTAATTGATGACAACCACTTTTAAGGTCAATCCTACTGAAGTAGGTCAAACCTTGTAGCTTATGCACCACAATTATGCATGTAAATAAAATTAATGAAAGCATTAACTTGTCCCCGATCTCAGTCCCAAGACCTCAAACACCTTCAAAGGTGGAGAGAGCTAGCAGGGAAAGAGGGTAGGAAAGAGGAAGAAGAAGTATTCTTACGAGAAAGAAGTAATGTCATCTCATATCATTACTCATAGAGCTTAGAATAGCATAGTAGCATAGTAATGGAGATGAAGCAGATGGCAAGAATAGAATTTAAGCATGGCTCTTGGTTGGATTTGCATTCCATAGCCAAGAGTGTTGGTGTAAGCTCTCAACTTCTCAAGCTTGGAGAAGGAGATGAAGTTATTGCACTTTCACAAAGTGAATGATGAGAGCATGTGAGTCTGTGTAAGAGGGAGTATATTCCCAAGCACACCCCCAACTTGCCCTGGTCTACCCCTCCTTGTAGCTCATGATTGAATTTAATTGGACCCATGCAAGCTTAGCCAATCACATGCTTAGTGCATATCAAGCAGCAAGGGTAGCATTTGGACTAGTGTCTTCCTTATCCCTTTGAGAGAGAGGGTTTGATAATGCCTAGATAATTATTTAATTGAACTAAATGCTCATTGGACACCTTCAAGCCTAGCCAATAGGATTCAAGTACACCATGAGGGCAACATGAGGAGGAGCTTGCCATGTGTACCTGTTGCCTCTTGTGGAAGGGGTGACCCTTGAGAGGGTGCAAGTGATAGTCTCTCACATCCCCTACTTGTAGGGCTCACCCCTCTCATTGTAGGCCTTGGTTTGATTTCAAGCTTCTCAAGCACCTTGTCCCATAAGTATGACAAGCACCTTAGTCAGCAAGCACGACAAGCACCTCAAGCTTGGACCGGGTTCCCACCTCAAGCTCGGACCGGGTTCCCACCTCAAGCTCAACCCTAGCTTGCGTAAGGTCTTAGGTCTAAGGACTTTTAACACTAACCTTTGGAATCTTTAATGAAGTCAACTCTAAGGTCTTTTAAGCTCCATTAGCTCGCATTGCTCTTTGGTAGACCATCTTCCATTTGGACCCATTGTCTTTGGTCCCGTGCTGTGATAAATCTAAAAGCACACGTCTCTATTCTAACTCTTGTTTATTCTCCCACATTAAATGATCAGTTTAATATGAGCAAATCATTTGGGTTAGTTATATATTAGATTTTATGACAATGTTGTTCGGCCAGTTGGTGGTTTTTAAAGCATCCCCGCCTGCCCCAAGATGGGATGGGGCAAGGAAAATTTTCGGGTGTATCAGCCGAAGCCCCATCAAACGCAGGGTGTCTCCACAATCAGGGTTGAAACCCCGCTTGCATTCGTTAGCCAACGTTGCCATCCAAATTCAACTCTGCGGCGGCAGAGTTGAGAGTGTTCTACCCTCGCTCTCCTCAAATGGCACTGTCTCTTGACCTCTGTGTTTTACAGCTCCATGTCAATTTTGTTGGCGCATGGCAGGGGTAGAACCCCCGCTCGTGCGAATCTGCCCTCAACAGAGATTCCCTCCCCCCCTGCCTCAACACTATTTGACACATTAATTGAATGAAGTGCAAGTGGTGGGATCCACGACACTGAAGTGAAGCTCGCTCGAGTTTCTTGCGAAACTCGAACGTTGTCCGATTTGTCCTTGTTTATTTATTTTTTTGGTCCATGTTTACTTTCCCTCCTCTCCGAGTTCACTTTATCAAAGAGTGGCTTCGCCTTGGGGACAAACAATCCCACGCGGGCGTGTGGTTAGGGTGTCAAGGCTATCAACCGTGAGGTCCTCGATTCGAGTTCCCGACAGGAAGTCATGGGTCAACGCGTTGCCTTTTGTCCACATCCGTCTACCCTCCTCGAGATTCCCACAGCAAGCCTGCAACCGTTGATCCCACCACCGTACCCCATGTGAGATAGTGTTGCCCAGTGTTCGGGAAAAATCATTTTCACAAACATACAAAAATCCCTCCAAGATAAGTCCGAATCGGAAATTTTACAATACTAGCCAGTATTTTTGCAAAATTACACTATTTTCCATGTATTTTAAGTGGAATTTTCTCCTTCTTGCCCTCCCCTCAACCGTCTACTTTGATTTTGCAAATCGGCTCAAGGCTAAGCTGAGGCACACTTTTCCCGAACACTCCCCCCCTCCCTCTCTATCGGGATTGGTCCTGCAACGTTCTGTGTGTGTGTGTGTGTGTGTGTGTGTGTGTGTCTCTCTCTCTCTCTCTCTCTCTCTCTCTCTTACTCTTAGCGTGCGCACATGCAGTGCGGTCGACGTCTCAAATGGTGAAAATGGGGTCATGGCTCACTCACTGCCAGCACTGCACGCTTCTGCCCGTTTGAATCGCTGAAGCCATCGACGGCTCACCCTCGCCATCGAAACTGAGAGGAGCTGGTCCTAACGATCACTACCGATGAAGCACCGGTTGCTTGGCGGGAAATCTTCCATTGGGCTTCAACGTTCTGCTCTCTATCAGGAAGGCACTTTTAGCTCTCTCTCTCTCTCTCTCTCTCTCTCTTACTTTCTCTCACTACAACACCTCAAAGGGCTTGTATGTGCTCAAAATGCAACCGTAGCCGTAGGTGCATGTGCGTAGTCTCTCTCCCCTCCTCTTGAATAACAGGTCTTGAGTTGAACTCCTCGTCGGCTAGATCTTTAAGGTCTCTTGGGATAGTTTCCTACGACGTTAAAACTCTCTTCTTCTGCCCCCGTGACTCTCGGATTTACAGTTATGGAGCCAGCCTGCCACCTCCTCTCTCTCTCTCTCTCTCTCTCTCTCTCTCTGTTCGTCTTTACACTCACAACTTACAAGCTGCCTTCTTCATCGCCCACATGTTTCCGAGAGAACTGCATTCTGCAGCCAGCAGGAAAGCGAAGAGGGTCCAGCCGTAGAACACTGATTGAGCGACGTACTATGTAGTGTGGAGAGAGAGAGAGAGAGAGAAAGAGAGAGAGATTTTTGTCAGTAGCAGCCAACAGGGTACAACACATTGCAGGGATGTCAAATCAAGCTCGAGAGTGAAAGGGAACGGCTTGGTATAGCATAATAGCTGTGTGTGTGTGTGTGTGTGTGTGAGAGAGAGAGAGAGAGAGAGAGAGAGAGAGAGAGAGAGAGAGAGACACACCACCTCGCGCGTGCACACACGCATACTCCCAGTCTCACAGGTGCTCTCTAACGCGGGCGCGCACGTCAGTTCAAGCTAGCAGCACACCTCAGCAACTCATCGAAATAGTGGCTTCTGCATGACCTTACAACCATACGAGCAGCCAGGCTGCGCCCAAACAGGTAAGCTTTTTCTCAGAAAGGTCTAATCAACCCACTATCTGCAGCCTGTAGACAATTGCTCCAAAGTGCATCTTCTGTGGAACAGCTTTTAATTGTAATGAAAGTCTAAGCCAAACGCTGTTTATCGGCCCTTAAACCTCCTTTTCTATCTATTTTTGATGGAATTGTGCTGGCGGTTTTCACAACATAGCCAGCATCTATCGGTTGTAACATGTGCTCCAGTTGCTTGCAGTTGATTTCTGCATTTGCAGAAGAAAATTGCGATGCATTTCTTTGAAACCATAAAGTGCCTAGAAACAACCATGTAGATTACATTTTTTTCATCTATCCTGGCTTCAGACATGCAAGCATTCTTTTGAAGAGGTCACTCACGAACTTGTACTGAATCCCTAAATGGAATATATGCATTTAGCAGTTCCAGCAAGCAATTGAGTTCGAATCATACACAGACTTGTCTGCGTAGAACAAAGTGGCTCTCCCATTTGTAAGCATAAGGGAGCTTAGAGAGAAGTGTTGAAAGCTACATATGTCATATGCAGATGGAGAATGTAGTGTAGCATTTGTTGTGGATGGCAAGTTGCCACATTATGCACCTTGCAAGCCAGGCATTTTGTCCCACATGTTCCTCTTCCAATGCGAGCAATAAATTTTGTGCATAGCACACTCTGACTTATGTTTCACTGATTGTTTTGATCGTTATGCTGCATTGGAAAAGGAGTCAATTATTAATTGGATCCTTGCTCGATGTTGCTCGTCTGGCACATTAGCAGGGTAGCTATTGTGGTTTAATCAAGATGGGGTAATGGCTTTGCTGAAGGGGAATACCCAGATTTGTGTTAGCGATAGACTAAGCATCAGTAGGGATCCTGGTAGCAGACCCACCGCAAGAATGTGTCCTTTTCTACCTCTTAGCACATAATAGGGTTTCTTTTAAGGGCCATGAGGTATTATCTTCCAGCTAGAATACATATCTTCTTTTCAGCTCTGTTTTCTGAACTTTCGTAAAAATAGTTCAAATATTTGTGACATTCAAGCTACATACTTCGTTCTGCACACCAATGAAAAGTTCGCAATACTAGCCATGTAAGTCCAAAGAAGCAAAACAATTTGTGTTGACATTTGCAAGCAGAACTTGAAATGAGAGTTGAGTAAGAGGCCTCTCACATATGAGGTGAGTTGAGGGTTTGAGAATAGCACTTTGTGGGATTGAAAAGAGCACTGGTTTGTCAAGAAAAGGCTTTTTTGACATAGCAGGTTCTTTTTCTTCCTATTTAGAGAAGAAGTTGATAGCTTGCAATGTTAGGAACACTGTGATCGACTAGCCACCTTCACCATAGAGATTAGCTTGTCACCTTCACTATGCATAAGTCTAGCTTTGTCTTAATCAAGAACTCCACGTTGGAATTGATCAAGCCATAGGCTGCTTTTTGTCTTTAAGCCACCTTCCATCTTTATTGGGGCCATCGGTTGCGGTCTCGACGTGGTGGAGGGATCAACGGCAACACGTCAGCCTCTCTTCACCTCCTCGGCGGCCTCAAACACCCTGAGCTTCTCAAGAAGCACCCTCACCCTTAGTCCATCGTTCATCGGGCACCCTTCCGTCTTCATCTCTATGTCTTTGAACGATGATCGACATCGGATACAGGAAAATCCGGATCTTGAATACCAAGATTTGCTTGCCTTGTATGTGGATATGGAAGGAGTTGGAGAACCGATTCCTAACCCTCTTGTACATTTGCATTCACATGTAGCGTGCATCCACTCGAAGATAAAAGGTAAGGGTGCTCAGAGGTATTTCGCATTGTTTTCACGACAAGGCTATTCGAGTGGTCGTACTTTCTCGCAAGGCGGAGTCAGTACCAAGGCTGGTATTCTGCGACAGTAATAAGGCTACATAGTAACTTCTTTGGTTGGTGGTTACATTGCAGCAGTACCTACATCTGCAGTATCCACAAGTATGGTGGAGTTTTCATTGGTTTGGTGTTTGTAGGGATGAAAACCGTTGGTCTATTGGGTATTTGTCACGTGACACATCCAACCTTATGTGTCCGTGGACAAGCTACAGCATGATCAGGGTTCAGTAAGTCCAGTCAGTCTAGATTTAGAAGTGATCTGGCACTTTTGTGAGTCTATTCGTAGACCGTGCATGCCCAGTCACTTAGTGTAGATGCATATCCTCTGGTTGCACACAGCATGATCATAAGCATTCCTATCAGAATCCATCAGAATCAGTTAGGGGACTTTTCCAGTACATTTAGCCTATTTTAGCTATTTTTTTGATATTTTTCACTTATTAATTTAAGTGACTTTCCAACAAAAGTAGGTAGGGCAATTTGGGTAAGAAAATATATAAGCAAACCAAAGCTAGCACTAAATGGCAGAAGAGGCAATAGGAGCCAAGCTCAGCAGGCAACTTCTCAATAGGACCTTGGCGGTTTCCCCCATCAAGCAAGAAGACCATCGCCAGAAAACCCATTCCACTAGCGTTTTTGGAACTACACCAGCCTGGCGTTTTGCATCAGCACCATCGCCCACAAGTCCCAGTAGATAGCGTTTTTGCATCAGATCTCCCCGCAGCAGAAAACAGCTTCCCTAGCGTTTTTGCCAACAGCTTCCCTAGCATTTTTGGATTTCAGCATATGCAGAGATTTCAGCATCAGAAGACCTACAAGATCAGCCCAAAGAAGTAGCAGATTCAGCTCTGTAAGACCATCAGTTTTCAGCCCTAAATCTGCAGATTTTCAGCGACAAAGACCCACAGAAAACAGCCCCAAAATCAGCTTTTTGGCTTAGTCGTAGATTTCAGCCCATAGCGTTTTTGGACAGCAGTAGAAAGATTGCAGATTTCAGCCCTTAGGTCGACTTCATCATCCCCGTCGTCATCGTCGACATAGCCTAGACTTACATCAGTCTCATGCATACCATTTGTACCAGATTGTGCAATCATAAGTAGACCACTCTCGCCTACGAGAGTGGAGCCTTCGGAGGAGGGTTTTACAACATCTCTGGTGTCGTATCTCTCTTCTCTCTCTATCTCTCAGTCTCATACACTTGCACGCACACTATCCACTCACTTTGTTTGTGATCATAACTCTCTCTCATTAAGAACGGAAGGCTCTCCCTTCCATAAGAACAAAAAGGAACCTTGAGCACTGTTCGGAGCACTCATCTTGAGCAAAGCGCAAACATTCATTCCGCTGTACCTAACAGTATTGGTGCTACGCGTACTAACTTTGGTTCTTCTGCTTCTTGCCTTAGGAGGTGAGACCCCCGAGTCACTTATATACTGATCTCCATGCTGGGTCGAGCAGTCCTTTATCCAGCTCCACGACCTTGATGAAACAATGCTAGAAGTCACTTGTTATTATTAAGTGCCTTAAGGGATTGTTCACATGCTATACGCTGAACTGATTGTACTATGCAAGAGAGGGTATGCAGATATGACTTGCCTGAACATGCATGTCTTGCTAGAGGCTCACAAAGCGCCAAGCTCACGAGTTCATCCTGTTTTCCATGTTAGCCGTTTACGAAAACAGCTAGGACAGAATGATAATGTCATTGACATAGGTGTGCTGGTTGACCTTATCGAAACGCCAAGCATTTCTCATGAGCCCGAAAAGATTTTGGATTCTCATGAGCTTCGCACCAGACATCATATCAGACAAGAGGTGTTGGTAAAATGGCTAGATAGACCTGAAGAAGGTTCTACATGGGAGAATGTCTCCGCACTTAAGAAACGTTTTCCTACGTTCATTTTCGAGGACGAAAACGATTCTCCAAGGGGGGGTAATGTAAGGACATGGGTCCTATGGGCAAGGCCACCGACACGGCCGGACAGTGTGTACGCTAGGGGGAGGCTATAAGATAGCACGGTTGGGTGGAGACTAGCACACGCATTATCACCGCCCTTCCAGAAACGGTTCCTTGTCGGAACCCAAGGTTGTTGAGCTGTTGGAGGCTAGCCACCAGAGGGGCGGTGTGGCGAGCCCTTCCCTGTCAGCGACGGCCGTGCACGTGCCGCCAGCCATCGGCTTGTTGGTTGGTGGCCTCTGTGAAAGTGCCAGCCGATGTGTCCTGGGTACTTGTTTGCTAGGTATGTTCAGCCTTGGGGGACTGAGCATTTGATGTGAAGGTCAAAATCTCCTGCGACGATAGGACTTCGCGAAGTGGCCAATTTGCTACAATATTTGTTCTTATAGCGGTTCTTTGAGATATGTCCAAGCTTGCCACATTCGTAACATTTGCAATTTGTTTGCAAATGAAGCACTGGTTTGGGAGTCCCGAGTACTCCACCCTCCGGTGTGGCCACCCACCACTCACCCTCGGAAGAAGGACTACCTTTGGGAGGGTATGAGTGGCGAGCACAAAATGCCTACTATGGGAATACTTGCAGCCTGGATAGCCACTGAAGCTGCCGTGCATGGGGTCTTCAAGACTATCTCAATCTCGGAACAAATCTCTCTCCCCAGGCCGGGGAGGCAGATCGAAATGGAAAATCCGCTTCCTCGACAAGAACATTTGAAGCTGGGTCGAAACCATGGTGCCACTACCGAAAATGAGTGCCGATCTCTCGGGCTCATCGAGATGACCTTAGTAGCCATCTCGGGAGTCTCATATCCTCGCCCGAGAAGCTGTATGTCGATGATCTTTCCCACCTCTGCTAGGAGACGGGCCTGAAGGAGGTCTTGCACCTCTGCCAGGTCGACTGCCAATAATCTTGCAGATGACAGAGGTGGCTTGAAGACGCTCCACCTCTACTGCAAGGATTGCTTGCTCTATTGATGAGAGAGCAAGTCTGATGGTGGGCTCGACGAGGGGGATTCATTTGAGTCCCTCTAAGACAGAGCAGGAGCTTCCATCTGTGTCTGCTACTGCAAGTGAGGGCGAGAAGTGTTCGTGCTGGGGCGAGGTTCGTCAACGAAACCAGGGAGCCGCTGACGAAGCCCGGCCAAACAAAGAAGTGTAAGCAAATGCAGTTGGATACGGCATAGACGGGAGCAGTTAACAGCGAGCAGGCAAGAGAGGTCCCCCTAAAAAAAAAAGAAGAGTAATTGTCCTTAGTTATGCCTGCAAAATAGATAGTAGACAGACAATAGATTAGTAGACTTTGACTCTAAGCTTACATGCATTTGACCACTTTAAACCATGCACCGGCACAAAAGTGATGACATGGCACTAGGACTTGGTGGCCAAAGATAGAACAGCGTGAACGCAAAGCGATGATGTGTCAAAATCGTATGGCCCAGCTGACATAGCAGCATGATTTGTGGCACTATTGGCGGAACTCCTACGTTGCAATCTTCTACGCAACTACTGAGCTTTGAGCATCAAAATTTTTTAGCAAATTCTTTTGGGCGCCAGTGCTTTGCTTTTCGGCCTAGGGGCTTTCAATAGGTTGCGTTTCGGCCTAGGGCCTCTAAATATGTGCCTTGGGGCTCGTCTCTGGTAAATTAGTGTATGGTTACACATTGCAAAGGGACTCCTTGAGAGTTGTACTCTATATAAAAAGTACTAGAAGGAGCGCCAGACTTTGGGGCCAGTGCATCTAGAAGCAGAACTGTGCCACTTCCTCTCTAGACTACATTGAGTTTTGAAGTGCAAGTGTTAAAGTTTTTGTTCTATTCTTGTGTTGATGTGAGATTAGTGTCTTGTCAGTGTGAAGATGATTACAAAAATTACGGACGGGTGGCACTCTTGTCAAATTTCTTTCTCAGCACCAAGCTCAGACGGTTGCTCATACTTGCTTGGCAAAGCCTAGAGGACCTATTCAATCTTCATTATAGGATGGTGTGGCAGACGAGTCAAAGGTTGTTTATCTTTGTGATACTCGATTGTGGGGCACATTTTTTATTGGCTTTGGCTTTGGCTTTGTGAGCCGTAATTGGAGCAGGATGACTGGACTAGTTTTAGAGGAGATGAGGCTGATCTCTGATTTTTCCTATTAACCTATAGCTGTTGATGACATGCCCACACAGCATGGTGTACAACACATGCTTCCAGAGCCTGGCGGGCATTGATGGTAATTTCGGGATCCCTACTTTGTTACCCATTGGTGGACAAGATTGTCTATGCAAGGCGGCCATGTGGTTCTGCTTGATGCAATGGTGGACTGCAGCTTACTTCCTAGGCCCTAGATCCCTATCTTCTAGTGTACCTAGAATTTCAAAGTAGGTGTTAGAGTTTTGGAGGTCATTTCCTTGGTTTCTCCATCCAAATCTTGTGAGAGCTTCTTTGTGGCTATGCCTGGCCTTGCGAGACTTTTCTAGATTCTAGGAAGGTGAGGGAAATTTCCAGGTCCAACCGGTCAGTTGTAGGCCTTTGTAATGGGCACCCTATCTTTAGCCCTATTTCCAGTGTATTCTTGTATTTATGGCTTGTGGGGTTTCTACAGGCGGGTTGGGCATTTTTGCAGGCCCCAACCTTGACCACAAGATAAATGTGATTCCAACTAGCAACCCCGTTTCTCGTTACCATAATTGGAGGAAAATACAAGTCTATCTTGACCTTATAATAATGGCTTGTCTGCCCATATGACGTCAATGCCTTAAAAATAATCCTGGCCTATATGACAAATCAGGCTAAAATGCAAATGCAGTCCAAGTTGGCTGTACAAATGTGAGATGCAGCCTAGGCACCATCTGGTGATGACCAGATCTCCACCAGGTGTGTAGGGCGGGCTCTATCGACATGCGACATCAGACGTGCTCATGCAAATCTGGAGTTTGAATTTTTCTTCACCAAGGGCACAGCTTTCTGTAGAAGTGGGATTTTGAAATGAAAAATGGGAATTGATCAGAGCCTACGAAGGATCGCTCAAAACGTTTGGCTGTTAGCAAAAAGTTTCAAGGGAAGACCAGCACTGCAAGCCGTCTCTTTGCTGCTTCTGTTTTATCAGCCCTCATATATCCTTGACAGCAAACTATCTTGTTGCATTCAAAAAAATAACCTGCTGCCTTGACATGGGTCCAGAACAACAAGAATTGCATGAACCTCAAATGCATTGGTTCCATGTTTTCTTGATTTGCAGATTTGAAAGTGTCTCTCTACATATCTAATGTGAAGTTTCATGAAAGATACATATTACACAAGTTGGAGAACACATCAGCTTGTCTAGATGTTGATTCTTGAAGCTCTTAAGAGTTTTGTCTATGGATGTTGAATGATTTGAAGCAATACCATATTAAGCTGAATCTGTTTGACATATTTTTCCTTTTGCATTTTGCAGCTCAAAGATGGTGGCCGAAGGGCCACTTTCATCGATTTCATTGCCTGCCCTCCCTCTTGAATCACCATTAGCATCATCTACATTCCATTCGCACTTGCACTTAAATTCGTCTACGCATCCGACCATCTTTGTGGCACTTGGCACTGTTATCACGGTGATCTCCCTAATTTTGCTAGCATTACTTGTGCTGCTCATAAGGAGGAAGAAGAAAGAACTAGACGGCCCAAAGAAACAGATTACTGGTATCCTACCGTCATGGAAGAAAGATATCATCTCGAGCCCTGGTCGTCATTTCAGAAAGTGGAAAAAAGGTCAGATACTTCAGAACATATGAATTCATGTGAGTTCAGTGGGATGTTCATGTCTGAACAACCCATTATTTGTAGTAACAGTGTCAATGATCATTCAAACCATAACATTCAACTGCCTTTGTATACTAGCAGGCTCCTCAAGCTCCTTTCAACGGTTTAAGTACAGTCAAATTCAAAAGGCTACAGATGATTTCAGCACAATTATTGGGCGTGGAGGCTTTGGTACTGTATATAAAGCAAGATTTGATGATGGATTAACAGCAGCAGTCAAAAGGATGAATATGATCACAAGGCATAGCCAACAAGAGTTTTCTAAGGAAATGGAGTTTCTTGGTCACCTCCATCATAGGCATCTTGTCAGACTCCGAGGCTTTTGCATGAAAAAACAGGAAAGGCAAGTCTTATTTAAATGGCTGATGGGAGCACAGGGCCATGTACATGCCTGGGTGTGAACTTGCACTTGTGAATCTGCCCTTAGAGATAATGAATGAGACATACAAGTATCTCACTAAATGATATCTGATAATCATTCTCATTGCACATTGCACTCCGTATCTGAATAAGTAGCTGTGTCCAAGACAGATCAATCTGTTAGTCAGATGATAGGTCTCTTTCAAAGCTGAACAGAGAAACTGGAAGTATGCTTCATTCAGTTATCATCCCAAACCACCTGCAATTGTACCTTTCAATCATTATGGCCAAAATAGGGCCCTTGTTACAATAAGTGTTCTCATGATGCACATTTTCTGGCAGGTTTCTTGTGTACGAATATATGGAAAATGGTAGCCTCAAGGAGCATCTGCAAGGTAAGACAAAGGTACAGAAGACACCCTAAATTTATGAACATATGTAAGTCTTGATGTGCTAATGAATTCTCAAGTTCTGCAGGTACTGAGAGCAAGACTCCATTGACTTGGCGAACAAGGTTACAGATTGCCATTGATGTTGCATCAGCTCTGGTCAGTGCTAAGGCATTGCAATTGCATGTTTGCTAGGATTGTGTGATTAACTTTGCATTTCCACCAACAGGAATACCTGCATTGCTACTGTGAGCCGCCTCTGTGCCACAGAGATATCAAATCAAGCAACATCCTGCTAGATGACAAGTTCACAGCGAAGGTACGATTTCCAAATGTGCAAGACCCACTACTCTTCTTGTCTTCTTGCCATAAAGGCTGTACACGTCTTGCTTTCAAAGAAACATGAGGCATGCGATTCTCGAAACATTTGAGGAAAGACATCGCAGCTTGGAACACTTCATGATATACAGTGGCTCCTGCAGGTTGCAGATTTTGGCCTCGCGCATGCTGCCCCCGACTCCACATCTGATTTCCAACAGATTACAACAGATATACGAGGAACTCCAGGTTTTTTTGCTAGATCTTTCTTGAACTTCATAACAATGTACAGACAGAAAGTACCCATGTTTGGTTTCCTTCCATCACAGTAAATTTAAAAGCTCTTTGTTCTAATATTTTCCATCTGGACGAGGCTCACTTTTGTAGAGCCTTTCAAAATGAAGCCAACTAATTTAAAATGGTGTTAGAAATCCTGCCAACAAACATGTACCTTTAATTTAGGGAAAATTACCAAGATACCTCTGAAATTTGGGGAAATTCCTTAAATACCCCTCATACCCCTCACATTTTGCGAAAAATTCGCTAAATCCCCTTAGATTTTTTCAATATTCTCAAAATACTCCTTGTTATCTCACAAACATCTCGAAACACTTTCCTTTTTGCAACTCTTCATTGGAAGATTAGTTTTCCCTCAAATAGGATTTGGATGATATTGTTGGCTCTCAAACTGAAATGGCTTCTTAATAGTTTACACAAATGCCTCTATTTGTGAGCTCATTGGTGAAAATTTTTATGGGGAAAAGCCATTTAAAGATAGGTCTCTATTGTCAAAAACATTAAAGTACACAAAATTTGTAGCAATCCATCCAAAATCGATATAAGGGTATTTGGGGAATTTTTAGGGGTATTTTGGTGATTTTCACTAAATGAAAAAATGGTGTTGGAAATCCTGCCAACCAACATATACCCTTAATGTACAATAAACAGATGAAAATATTGCTTACAGAAGGAAGATAAGATGACATGTGAGATGCATTACCACAGGCCATGTGAGCTATTCACCTAAAATTTATACAGTATATAAAGAGTTATTCAAGGAGAAGCAAATGGAAAGAATGGCAGACAATCACACATCTTTCTCCCACATATCAGGTCTTGAGTTCAAGTTTCGTTGGATAGATCTTTGAGGTCTCTTGGGATTGTTCCTACGATGTCAAAGAAAGAGGAAAATGGAATAACCTTTCTCTCAATTCATGGGTGTTTGTGTGTGAGAATAAGAAGAGGAAACTGGAATAACCTTTCTATTACCCAACTGTGGTAGATTGGTTATCCCAGTTCCCTCTGGAATATCAGGTCTTGAGTTCAAGATTCGTCAGATACATCTTTGAGATCTCTTGGGATTGTTCCTACGACCTCAAAGAAGAAGAAACTGGAATAATCTCTCTCTCTTCTCATGGGTGTGTGTGTGAGAATAAGAAGAGGAAACTGGAATAACCTTTCTATTACCCAAGTGTGGTAGATTGGTTATCCCAGTTCCCTCTGGAATATCAAGTCTTGAGTTCAAGACTTGTTGGATAGATCTTTGAGATCTCTTGGGTTTGTTCCTATGACGTCAAAATCTCTCTTCTTCTCTTCTCTGCCCTTCAAATTCACTGTATTGAGTTCACTCTGACAACCATTCAAGACCACTCACTATCTAATTTTTCAGGCTATATGGATCCTGAGTACGTGACCACGAGAAGGTTGACAGATAAAAGTGACATATATAGCTATGGGGTCCTACTCCTGGAGTTAATCACAGGTCGTGCAGCCGTTCAAGATAAAATGAATTTGGTAGAGTGGGCACAAAGGTTTCTTACAACGGAGGCGAATATGCTAAATATCATAGACCCATACATGAAGCATACCTGCGACGCAGATGAGCTCAAGAGTTTATTAACTCTGGTTAAAATGTGTACAAGGAAGGAAGGAAGAAGGAGGCCTTCTATACAGCAAGTGATAAGGTGGTTGCAAGAAAAGCTGGACCTGAACAATGCAGAGAACTTGCAGCATTCTTCAGCATTTATGCTTTCAAGAGACTATGTGATTGGTGAAGAGTCTCTGTCGTATTTAAACATAAGCGATGAGATTGGATCGTTAAGTTCGTCGTTGTCTTTGTACACTCCATCGTCAGAATGTTGTGTAAGCTTCAGATTTGAGACGCCGCCCCCTATTTCGCCAGCAGCTGGATAGGAAGGAAGAGGAGGAAAGCATTGATTCCCAAACAGAGCCATATGTAACATGGCATTAATATTGATAGCCTTGGTCCCCTTAATGAACTTGCTAAACCTGAACCTGCATAGACTGGCCCGGACCGGCAGACGATGATGCTCACAGCCTACTTCACACGGCATGTTGACCCCTGTTTTCCTGATGAGTGGGGATGACTCAACAACAAGAGCTGCTCCATTCATTCTGTATTACCTTCTGAACTCTCTCTCTCTCTCTCTCTCTCTCTCCTCTGGTGATTTTTGTATGTCCCTGTGGGCTTACTCATGTATAAATGGTGGTACCTTAGCCCCTGTTTTGATACATTCTTCAACAGGGGCTCTATCAATAATACAAGAGCATGTAGAAGAAACAGCTTTTGAGCTAATTTTGGCTATGAGCAATTCTTTCCCATCAAACTTTTGCTCTGTTGCATTAATCATGGGAAGATTTAGAAATTTTCTCATGTAGGAAAATGGAGTCTGTTACAATGTTTTTCATACAATACACAACATCATGAGCTTCTGCTTGAGAGGCACCGCATACCTAGCTAGGTACGATTGGGGGCAGGGGATCGCCCCCAATCGTACCTAGCTAGGTATGCAGTGCCTCCCTCACGGAAGCTCATGATGTTGAGGTAAGTCACAATGTGGGAATTATTGCGAGAATTTGTCCAAAACTTCTTGTGATTGGCTTGACATTAAGGTGGAATATGATTAGTTGGTGGAACCCAAGTGTACCATTGGATAAGTTTTTGAGCTTTTAACATGCCAATCATCAATCTTTGAACAGAAATTGGTCTTTCCGAATGTCCAAATATTTGCACCCAACAGTCACAAGAAGTTTTGAACAAATTCTCACAATATTTCCCACAGTGTTACTTACCTCAACATCATGAGCTTCTGTGAGGGAGGCGCTGCATATCCAGCTAGGTACAATTGGGGGCAGGGGACCGCCAACCCGGTGGGGGGGCCGGGGGTTCCCTGCCCCCAATCGTACCTAGCTAGGTATTCGGTGCTTCTCGAGCAGAAGCTCATGATGTTATGCATTGTATGAAAAACACTGAGAAAGACTCCGTTTTCCTACATGAGAAAATCTTCTTGTGAGTCAATTGCACATGGCAACTCAACCCTCTTCATGTGTATGCTTGAGCTTGTGAATAATTTCACTCCACTCATAGACAAAGATATTCACGGAATCCTTATTCTACTAGAGAGAATGCCATGAGTCTTTCCATTTTTGGAAGTAGGTCTCTGCCAATTTTGAAAAAATTATATAAAAAATCTTGTAGTTGAAGTGCAAAAGGTAGGGTGAAGTAGGACTTTTGATGGAAGGAAACTCCAATGGTGTTGATAATGAAGAGTCCCAAGTCATTTGCAAAGCCCAAAAGAAAGGTTTAAAGCATGCATGCCATTTGTATGCTCTACTTCGCTTCTTGTAGGCTTCTTTAGCCCATCTAATGAATTTATTTATAATAGGAGATATATCTCTATTCTTCCGTACGTTGATTAATCTTTGCTAAACCCAATTATTCAAGAATGGAGAAGACCCACAAAACTACATTTTTTTAAGGTTGATTTTGTTCCACCAACCACTAGAAACGAAGGTAGAATGTTCTGGTCCTAGTGAAGGTCAATTGGTGGGATTGACGGTAGATGAGTACAATTTGTGCAAGACTCGTGATCCGTCCATTGGGTCGGTGTTTCCTTTTTCAAATGCATAAGGCCTTGGTATAGGTGCAATTGTGGACCATTGGATAAAGCTTGTTGACTAGTGCAATTGTGGACCATTGGATAAAGCTTGTTGACTAGAGCCACATGACTATTTCTTGTAGGCTCTTGTGAGAGGATGTCGATATGTTTGTACCTCCCTTTAAAGAAGGTCATTTGGGTATTTTGTCACACACAAACTTTCTTTTTGTTTGTACCTCCCTTTAAAGAAGGTCATTTGGGTATTTTGTCACACACAAACTTTCTTTTTGACTATTTCTTGTAGGCTCTTGGGAGAGGGTGTTGATATTTGTGTACCTCTCTCTTCTCTCTTCAAAGGTGGACAGTGAGTATTTAATCACACACAATCCTCTTTCACCTTTTCTTTTTCTAAGTTTGTTACAATGCTTCGAAGTGTTTTTCAAGTTAATATTTTTTTATGCTTTTGAAATATATTGTAATCTAAATAGTTTATTGTTACACTTGTTTTCAAAAAACATAATAATTTATTGTGATAAAAAATGTTTTAAAATATTAGTGTCCTCTTATTATTAAATTCTTCTCAATAGCCTTATGTATGCCATAGTGAACTTCCGCTTTGTTACTTTTGTCTCGCCAATTTACTTTCGCGGTGAGATCGATGGTAGAGAAGTAGATGGGATCGATGGCAGAGAAGTAGATGAAGTTGCATGTTTGCCAATGTAATGAATTAGTTGAAGCTTTTGGCAAGCTATCATTCTTAAGATTCTCGAGTCACTTTTTGGCCTACATAATGGGCCTTAATAGACTCTAGAACTCGTTGTGGACCATTGAACTAAGCATGTTGTGATCAGTTGTGGTTCATTGAATTGTAGTAACTAGCAGCCCACACACTTGTTTAAGAATGAGCATTGACTTGTTTGTTAGAGGTTTTCCCCACCTATCCAATATTAAATGCGAACTTGCCTAATTGATGGTATGTAGCATTATCTTCCAAACACTCTTTGTTAATAAGTATTTTGTAAGATTTGTTACTATATACATGTGATAGTGATGTGTGTGAACACACTTAGGACCGCCGGGGTATTTTTTCCCTCACTAAGAGGTTTTTTTCCTCGTGCATTGTATATACGCCCATCATTCTAGGGCTATCTATCTTTCCATTGCACCCTAAGTAATACACTTTGTGTTGTGCGCCTTGAGCTTTCTTGGTCTTCTCCAAGCTGTGTGTTATCCTGCAACCTTAATTCAAACAATTGGTATTAGAGCAGGTTGCATCCTTCCAGGCTTAGTCGCTAGCAGTTCCAACACATGCCTGTTCACTTTCTTCGATTTGAGTGAGCTTAAGCGAGCGTTCGTAGGTCGACAAATATTCTGAGAGAGATTGAACATCTTAGTCTGCTCAGATTTTTGATTCGAGCTCATTTCAACCTCCATTTCCACTGCAGATAGTACTGCACATGCTATTTTGTCATTTTGTGAAAAAAAGTTCAGTGTCATTTTTTGCCTAACGTGTCCCTTATGGTCTTCTACGGTTTGTGTTATATAGCACCTGTTGTTCCTGCTTTCCTTCTCCTCTTTTCGGACAATTTCACATCAGGTGCAACATTTACCATGGCTGACAACAACACATATGTGTTCAAGATGTTTGCTACTGAGGAAAGATTGGATGGGAACAATTACCCTATGTGGGCTTATATGATGTAACATGTTCTTGTATCGAAGGGCGTTTGAAACATTGTGCAGGGCATTAATGTACGTCCTGGATCGGAGGATACATGCAATGTTGAGAATGTTGCAGGTCTTGCTGCAAGGATTGCTATTGTTAGAGTTGTTTTGCCTACGGCTGAGCAAGCTTGTTGGGATGTAAAAGATGCACAGGCTCATGCATTGATTGCATCTTCTGTGAAGCGCACTATTACTCCCCACATTCGTTCAACGAAATCTACAAAACATGCTTGGGATATTGCATTGCTACGTAAACAACTGGAGTGGAAGATTATGCATACAGAAGATGATATGGAAACTTTCCTTGCTAGTGTCAAGGATATCAAATGAGCAACTTATTTATGCAGGAGAAGTCATTTCACACAGTTTCCTTGTCTAGATTGTTCTTGATGCCTTGTTTAATTCTTACCAGACTTTTGCTAGTACTTGGAGACTCATGACCCAAGGAAATCTTGAAGTTATCATGTCCCCCTTTTCACGTTACCATCTGGTCGGATAGAGAGAGAGAGAGAGAGAGAGAGAGAGAGAGAGAGAGAGAGAGTAGCGAAGAAGCATGCCCTCTTCTCTGTGCCTGCCTTTGCAAGCCTCGACAAGAGGAGCGACAACAGCCTCGTCATCTTGTTCATCCCGTCTCTCTGCTGCTTCTCCTAGCTATGACAATCTCATGTTTGGCTACCTCCTCTCGCTCGACAATAGCAGGCACTGAGGCCTCCGACTTGCATTTGTGTGTGAAACAGCAGTGGAAACAGATGGTGTCTTCTCAATCGAGGGTGTTGATGCAGCCACTCCAGCCATCGGATCCAGGATTCGAGTCTCTAAACCCCTCATGGTCCACCATGTGCCCAAACATCCCATTTTTGACATGCAAGGGCTATGAGGGAGAGTTAAACGATATTCTTAAGAGCTAAAAGGGTAAGCCCTCTCAGCGAATCTCCCCTATAAGGTTCAATACCTTGATGGAAAGCAGGTGTAATTCTTTGGGCATTTGACCAAAGATCAGTTTGAGGTCGTTTGGAGTTCAGCTTCAATAAACATAGCCATGGCGATCCGTTTACAAAGAAGTGGCCCAATGTTTCCTGATGGATGTTGCATGCCTTACTCTAGCGGTGGCTAATGCTTAGTATCTGCAACAAATTTTTTAATATAGGCTCCAATGAGCCTTCCATGTTTCCTTCAGTTATGTTTCATGATTTCAGCATTGCTGGTGATGACTACAAGGACTACCAATAGAAATCTGAAAATCTCGGTTGTATAACTATGCGCGCTCATGAGAATCTCAGGTTTGTATAAAAAAAAAAGGAGAGAGAGAGAGAGAGAGAGACTACGCAGCTCTTCACCAGCACCAGGCTGGGCTTTAGGGCATGACCCGCAGATTCGTACCCTTGCAATCAGAAGGCTCTTCGTGATAGAAACAGAGAGGGACAAAGTGAGAGCCTCACAAGCAAGAGAGAGCAGTAGACCACCGCATCTTGAGAAATCGAAAGGTCAAAGAAAGAAGGCGGTTCTGTGGAAGTCGCAAGAGCGCCACATGTATATATATATATATATATATATATATATATATATATATATATATATAGAGAGAGAGAGAGAGAGAGAGAGAGAGAGAGAGAGAGAGACCATAAGCTGCACGATGCCATGCCACCACATGGCCGCTCCCCCCCTTGCCACATGCAGTGCATTGCCCATTATTGTTTTTCCTTCAGTCATGAAACACCACAGCAACCTTCCCACCATGATTTTTTTAAATCGTGACCCCATTTTGCAACGGCCACCTGGAAGTGGCTTTGACTTCAAAGGCTCATCTACACCTCCCTCCGTCGTCCCTCCTCGTTCATAAGTGACATGGTGTGTCACTCATGGAATCGACGACGGAGGCGAATTTTCGGTGGGCAGGGGGGCTTTAAGCCGTCGCCCCTACAAGGTAAACAGAATGCTATGGACACTGCTACCCTCTTCACTCTCTCCCTCAAAATCAATATTGACCCTCACTGTGTGTAACACAAGCCTTCAACAGTTTAACACTTGTGTGTGTGTGTGTGTGTGTGTGTGTGTGTGTTTGCCCGGGCGCTTTCTGGCAATTCTATCTCGGTTCCAATTTTAATCTACCTAGCCTAGAGCCTGTGCAGGGATGCTTGAAATTTGAAGGGTATTTTGGAAATTTTCACAAATTAGAGGGTAAGTTTTACTATAGTCTTGTCTTCTTGGTTGTAGGCCTCGTGATTTATCACTTTTCTGGCCTGTCCAAAGGGCAAAGGCTATAGCAATGCATTATCTTTCTGCTGACTAACATATTTTAGTCTTTTTGCTGACTAAAATATGTTTTATTTACTTTGTTCATTTTGTGGGTTTGTATCAAGAACCACTATCTGGCATGATTAAAGTGGTTGGAAAATGTGGCCACTCTTCGAACAAGATGGGTGTCCTAGGAGGTTGGTAGAAGTAGGGATAAGGATTGGCCATGTGTAGACTATCTATTGGCTTATCATTTGTGGAGGGAGTGATAAGACGTCTAAGGTTGTAAGTCTCATCATTAGTCTTCTTTACCGCTTTGAAGATTGCAAGCTGTTGGCTCCCAAGCTTCTGGGGGGTAAGCGTGTAGGTTCCCTGTGCGCGAGTCGGCCACGGCAGGGCTGAACCGCGAGGAGGTTCCCATCGGTATAGCCTGGGTTGCACACGACTCGCGCCTTATGCTTCCCTTGCTCGACAGTCTCTTGCAGCTGCCGCACTGCATATTCCACCTGCTCCGAGTCAGCCCATCAGCAGAAGCAGTCCTAAAGTTGCTGAATTGTTTACTGCTTCATGTTGCTCATTTTGATTTGGTTTGTTCATGACAAAATTTTTCTGCCTCTGCGTAGCGAAGCCCTAAACTAGGGAACTTGCTGGCGGATGTCGTTTCTGTCAATGAAGCTCTTTTAGGGTATGATTTATTTGCTTACCTAAGTTTTTTTTCAGGTGTGCATTTGAACCTGATTTGCTACCCTAATGATAGAATTGCAGGTGGCGCACCGACTGCCACGTTCTGCATCCTCCTACGCCCCTGCTCTGTCATTGGTTTCTATTGATGTCATCATTTGCATCGGCGTTTCAGCGAGGGTAAAGCGTGTCGTATCTGCACCAGCATCGCAGTGAGGGTAAAGGCTGTCATTATCTGTTCCCGCGTCGCAGTGAGGCTATTAAGGCATTACCGTAGGGTTTCACATCGTGCAGGTTTGTTGTTTTTGTCATGCTGGCGAGTTCTAGATTTGTCATGCTGCCATGTTCTTTCTTGTGGTACGAAATGTCATCTGCAGTTTATTTGACAAGCAGCAAGCTAATTAGCACTCATGTCATTGATGTTTGCAGGCTGGTTTGGAGATTGCAGACAGGTATTCGCTTCAGGTATGTGCCGGGCTCAGGTGGGATCCAGTGGTGGTTGCTCGGGATGAGTCAAGAGTACCTATGGCAGTAGTTTTTTCAAAATCATCCATGCTCCCGTGCTTCATTCAGATTGTAGATTTCATGCTAGTGTATCACATGGCTGAGAATGAGTAGCGAAATGCTTGCTTTGTTGCATATTCTGTTTAGATTTAAGCTTGTTGTCAAGTTTTAACTTACTGCATAGGATTTTGTTTTGCTTTGCCAAGGAAATTAAACAAATAAAGCTTTGTTTGTATGCTTGTTCTCTTTTATGCGACACGGTATTTGCGATGATGTCTCGTTTATCGCCTGGAGATCTTTAGATGTTTTATATGAAAAGAGAGAAGAACGAGCAAGCTCTAGATACGGACCTGATTTGGAATTCAGGATAAGCTATAATGATGATCACATGCCTATTATGGATTCATGTCCATTATTTGGTTATTTTCTCTAAGCTTATGGTTTAAAAAAGATCCGAAATTTTCTTGGAAGTAAAAACTAAATCCTTTATGTGCAAGATCTCAAGATCTTTGTTGTATTGCTGCAATGATGAATGTATTACTTTGGGACCTTGCGGGGAATTTTGAAGATGATATTGCATTGTTCGATGTTTAATATTTGTCTCTCTAGCTTTGAGACACGTGTGTAATTATAATGGAGTGGTATTAAAAAATAATTCTAGCTTTTGAAAGTTTTTCATTTCAAATTATCTGGGTTTCTACTTAGAATATTAAGATGATGTGTAAAGCCCCAGGTAGATAATATTCAAAAAAATTGGAAATGCAAATTGTTTTAATTTCACTCTTTTTGAATCGACTTCAACCTTCTTTGATTAGGACTAGTGAATGATAAAAAAGAATCCTTTATTAAAAATTGGTTGTCCCAAAAGAATATATTTATAATAATTATTCCATGTTGATTCATTTATAATAGCATAATACTCTTGCTTATTATTTTTTAAAGTGTTAAGTTTTAAACATCATTCCCTTTTTTTCAAAAATTACCATAATTAATATTTGAGATTTTCATGATTCCAAAATTTTAAAGCTGTAGGAGAGTATAAAAAATATCTTTAAAAAAAGTGTAATCATGAAAAAGCAACGTGAAGTTATTTTTTCATTTCTCTAGTATACTACTTACTCTTATTATCACTACTCTTTACTAAGGCTGTCCATGTTGAACGTGAGACATTTACTCTCCTCATCATGGAAACATACAACCTTTATCTATCTTCTCTCCCCCCTTCTCCTATATAACAGATACTCTTATGTGCAATGACCGTGCTATTCTACAAGCTCTAAGTTTCTCTACTGAAGGCTTTTTGTTTAAGTAAGGTTTTCTTCGCCTACGTCAATGGATATCCCTATGGATGGTTAGTACATGCATTTGTTTGTTGTTCCATGAGCTTTGATTAGCTTGAGCATTTGACTTAGAGCATTGACATGAGCAATTTTATGTAGATGTATGCTTCAATGATTTTTCATTAGGTGGTGCAGTGGACCTAGAATCACCTACATTGATTAACAAAAACCTTGAGAGTAAGAACAATACAGCTGCTGTCGAATCACATTTAGCTTGAGACAAAAATAATCATCCGAATCTCCGCTTGGCAAGAAACTCAACCCTAGAGGAAAACTCAACAAGGCTTCATCTTTAGCTATTCAAAAGGCTTTGATTTATGTTAGAGGTAAAATTTACAGCTTGTTTATCTTGATTAGACTTTAGTCCTTGACTTATCTGATGCTTTCTGTTAGGTAAAGCTTCTAGATGCTTGGCAAATTCCTCATTCTCATCTTCTTTGATTAAGAACATAGAAGAAGGGAAAGAGGAGCTTAATGTTGAAATTTGGCAATTTCTGAATTGCATGAGAGTGCAAATTTTAGGTTTGCTCTAGAAGGAAAAATTCTATGTAAGTATGGCACTTACAAAATTCCCAAGTCTAACTATGGTAGAGATCTACGCGCTGATCATCTTGACAAGGAGTCTCGCCATACAATAACCTTTGTTGTGACTGAGATCTATCTTTCAGAGTTTATTGGACTTTACTGTCAATGACTTTGTGCAACTTGAGGGTGCATGCGTAAAAAGGGCTGGTACAAAGGACGGTGGAACTTACTTGTGGGCTTTTTATGCAGATGCCACCACTTTGGTTGTCAAAGCTGAGCCTTTTGATTGCTGTCTCCAGCTTTATCTCGAGGAGAAAATCAAAGAGTTTCTCTCTCAAAGTGTAAGTGCTATTGAATTTGTTTCAACAGTTGCTTTTATCCTTGTCAAGATAGAGAATGTAGTTAGAAGCGATGGCACTCCTAATTCTCATTTGACTGTGGCGGATGGACCGTCAACAAGCGATCGAGCTAGTGTGAGTTTTGTTAAAGCTTTTTTGCAACACGCTTGTATCTTTGCTCATGTTTGTATATTGATGGAAGCTTCTCTTTGTCCCAACGCAGCGGCTTGACTATCAACTTATGGTGAATGAAGTGAAAGAAAGTGGATGCTACTCATGCGTGGCTTGTAAAATCAACATCTTCAAGCACTTGTCAAACACCCTTACTGTTGTTGATGCTACTATCTTGTGTCCGATTCCTCTCTCTTTGGCTACTGCCTTCCAAGAATACTTGCTAAAACAAGTCTCGAACTTAGGCTTTGGGAAGAAGGTAATTGTTGTGTAGGCGTTTATAAATCAAGAATGTATTTGTGTTCACTTCATGGTCATTATTGAATACATAGGTGTTTGGAACGCTGGAGATTGTTAGTGTGAATAGCTTGGATGTCGAGTTTTCATGTGGTATGTGCAAAGGTTTGAATGTGAGTCGCCAAGGTAGCAACCCATTTTGCTACCCTTGTGGCAGACAATCTACAATCACTAAGGAGCCTGTGTTGCCTACTAAGTTATATCCCCAAGATGGAGAGCCTGTTTCTGTTATTTTGCAAGGAGCTGTGGTTGATTCTATTCTTTGATTTTCTTGTCCGTTCTTGCATCTCTTTGAGCAAAGCTTGGTGGAGTTAAAATCTTCACTCCTCAACTTCAAAAAGGCTGGTTGGTTCACTATTGACAAGGCGGGATAGGTTAGTACATTCAAAGGCGCGTAGTTTGTCTCTTTGATATCAAGGTTTTACTTTTTGGGGCTATGGCATATGATTTCATTTTGCGCGTAGATGGTAGAAATCTGTATGCTGATCCCATATTTACTTGTAATTTTCCAGAGAACAAAGATGTTTTGCTAAGCTTGCTACATGTTTTTCACTTGGCCCTTTCTTTGCAATGTCTTGAATCCAAACTTGTGGATGAAATTGTAGAACAAATAGCAGTAAAAAATGATGACAATCTGAAAATTTGGATTTGTTACCATATACATGTGGTAGTGATGTGTGTGAACACACTAGGACCGCCGGGGCATTTTTTCCCTCTTTGGGAGGTTTTTTCCCCCGTGCATTGTATATACGCCCATCACTCTAGGGCTATCTATCTTTCCATTGCACACTAAGTAACACACTCTCTATTGTGTGCCTTGAGCTTCCTTCGTCTTCTCCAAGCTGTGTGTGTTTCTCTGCAACCCTAATTCCAACAATTGATATCAGAGCAGGTCACGTCCTCCCGGGCTTAGTCGCCAGCTGCTCCAGCACACGCCTGCTCACTTTCTCCAATTTCAGTGAGCTTTGGCGAGCGTTCGCAGGTCGACAAATATTTTGGGTGAGCTCGAAGAGCTCGGTCTGCTCAGAATTTTGATTTGGGCTCATTTCGGCCTCCGTTTCCACTATAGGCAGTACTGCACAGGCTATTTCGTCATTTTGTGCAGATTTTCTGTCAGTGCCGTTTTCTGCATAACAGGTGCCTTATAATCTTCTACGGTTTGTGCTATATAGCACAAGTTGTTCCCGCTCCATTTCTCCTATTTTCGGGCAGTTTTCACATCAGGTGCAGCATTTACCAGGGCTGACAACAACAACACAGATGTGTTCAAGATGTTTGCTGCTGAGGACAGGTTGGATGGGGACAACTACCCTATGTGGGCTTATATGATGCAACATGTTCTTGTGTCAAAAGGTGTCTAGAACATTGTGCAGGGCATTGATGTACGTCCTGGTTCTGAAGATGTAGGCGATGTTGAGGATGTTGCAGGTCTTGCTGCAAGGATTGCAGCTGTTAGAGTTGTTTTACCTACGGCAGAACAAGCTCGTTGGGATGTTAAGGATGCGCAGGCTCATGCATTGATTGCGTTGTCTGTGAAGCGCACCATTATTCCTCACATCCGTTCAGCAAAATCTGCAAAACAGGCTTGGGATATTCTAGCAGGTCTTTATGCAAGCCGCAATGAGGCTAAAATTGCTTTGCTGCGTAAAGAGCTAGAGTCGAAGATTATGCATGAGGAAGATGATATGGACACTTTCCTTGCTAGTGTCAAGGATATCAATGAGCAACTCATTTCTGCAGGTGAAGTCATTTCGGACAGTTCCCTTGTGCAGACTGTTCTTGATGCCTTACCAGATTCCTACCAGACTTTTGCTAGTACTTGGAGACTGATGACCCAAGGAAATCCTGAAGTTGTCAAGTTTGATGCATTATGCACATTGCTGTTGCAAGAGTCACTTTCCAGAAAAAATAGGACTAGACAGCGTGCAGTTGAACAGGCTTTAATTGCTTCTCAAAGAAAGGGTGGTAACAACAATGCAGCCACTTCTTATGGTTCTACTGCGAGTGGAAAAAATTATGTTCCTAATGCTTCTGCTGGCAGCAATTCGTCTGGAAATTCTGGTGATAAGGGCAAAAAGAAGATGCGTTGCCATTATTGTAAATCCAATGATCACTTGATCAAGTCGTGTCCTAAGTTGAAGGCCAAAGAGGCTAAGAAGAAAGAGGGTGGTTCCACTGCAAATGCTGGTTTCACTACAAATGCAGCCATTGTTGAGTCTTCTGTGAAAGGAGATTGTGATGCTGATGTTGATGCAGAATGGGCTTTTAGCGCAGAGTGCACTTACAATCCTGCTGTCCATGATGCATGCTTGTCAGTTGCTGCAGATTCACATGTGTGGTATTTCGACAGTGGTGCTACAAAGCACATTACCTCACATCGTGAATTGTTTACCTCTCTCGAGTCTGTCCCTCATGGGAATTCAGTCACTTGTGCCAACAACGCCTCTTATCCAGTTCAGGGAGTTGGAAAGATTGTGCTCACTGCTGCTAATGGCAGTTCCTTCACACTTGTTGATGCACTTTATGTACCTGGGATCAAGAAGAATCTCTTGTCTCTTTCCGCACTTGCTAGACTTGGACTTGTAGTCAAATTTGTGGATGACAGATGTACAGTTCATGATCTCAGTTTTGGTGATGAAATTGTTGCATCTGGGCTTTTGTGCCGTGGGCTGTATAAGCTCACTTTGTATGACAAGTGTGGACAAAATTTTGCAAATGCTATTGCAGATTCAAGGGCTATTTCAGATGCAAAACTTTGGCATGCACGTTTTGGTCATCTGAATTTTGCCAGTTTGCTGCGTTTGCAGAAATCTGATATGGTTGCTTCTTTGCCGCCTCTTGAAGCACCTGTCAAACATGTTTGTGAAGGCTGTATTCTGGGTAAAATGCAGCGTTCTAAGTTTCCAAAGGATGGTTCAGTTAGGGCCACATGCAGGTTGCAGCTTGTGCATAGTGATGTTTGTGGGCCCATGCAAACTCCGTCCTTGGGCAATTACCTGTACTTCGTGACTTTCATTGATGATTACTCCAGGCATGCATGGGTATTTCCGCTTAAAGCGAAGTCCGAAGTTTTTATGTGCTTCAAACAATTTTTGGCTATGGCTGAAAATGTCTCAAAATGTACTATGGGCACCCTCCGTTCCGATCGAGGGGGGGAGTATATGTCTCATGAATTTAATGCATTTCTGGCTAGTCGTGGGATAAAACACCAAAGTACAGTGCCTTATACACCTCAGCAAAAGGGTGTTGCTGAGAGGAAAAACAGGTCACTAACGGAAATGGCACGATGTATGGTCAAAAGTCAAGCTTTGCCGCATTCTTTTTGGCTTGAGGCCATCATGTGTGCCACTTATGTACTTAACAGGTGTCCTACGAAAGCTTTGCAGTCTATTACTCCATATGAAGCATGGCATGATAGAAAACCTTCTATTGAGCACATGCGTGTTTTTGGTTGTTTGGCATATGATTTGGTGCCACAAGTGCAGCGCAGAAAATTGGATGATAAGGCTGTCAAATGTATTTTTGTTGGTTATAGTGCTGAAAGCAAAGGTTACAGGTTGTATCATCCGCAAACAAAACGTATTCTGGTTTCACGGGATGTAGTGTTTGTGGAAGACTCTGTTCAGCCCTTGCTGTCATGTACTAGAGACAGTAATGTAAGCTCACAGGACATTTATGACACTTTGTTGCCTCTTTTCAGTGGTGGAAATACAAATGTAAGTTCCAATGAGGCAAATGTACAGCCTATGGGGGTTTCTGAAAATGTTTTAGAACAGCCTATTACTGATGCAGATGTACATGATGTACTTGATGAGGAAAGGGCTGAAAATGAGCAGGTTAGAGGTATGCCAAAATGGCTGGTGCACACTTTGCATGACAGTAAATTGGATGCACCTTTATCTAGTCGTACTCGTTCAGGCTCTCGCCATGCATCTTATGCATCAGATTGTTATGCTTTGGCTGTGTCTAGTTTACATGATGTTGAGGAGCCTCTGTCTTTTGATGAAGCACAGAATTCAGAAAATTGGATTGCTGCCATGAAATCAGAATATGATGCACTTATAGAGAATGACACATGGACTTTATGTGATTTGCCTCCTGGCAAAAAGGCCATTGGTACGAAGTGGGTTTACAAGTTAAAACACAAGCCGGATGGTGAGATCGATCGCCATAAGGCTCGACTTGTTGCAAAGGGTTATGCACAACAAAAAGGCATAGATTATGAAGAGACTTTTGCTCCCACTTGTCGTATGACTACTGTGCGTTTTCTATGTGCATTGGCAGCTCATTTTGGTTGGGATGTACATCAATCAGACATTGTTACTGCTTTCTTGAATGGTGACATATTTGAGGAAGTTTATGTAACGCAGCCTCGCGGTTTTGTCATAAAAGGACAAGAGGACAAAGTGTGAAAATGTAAGAAGGCTTTGTATGGGTTGAAGCAATCTCCTCGTGCTTGGTATGAGAAAGCTGACACTCATTTGGTTAAACGAGCCTTTCGTAACAGTCCAACAGAAAGCACATTGTATGTAAAACGTGAGGATGCTGTATTTCTCATTGTGGTTCTTTATGTTGATGATTTGCTGATCACTGGACCAAATGAGAGACATATTACTGAATTTAAGGCTGATTTGAATGCTACTTTCAAGATGAAAGATTTGGGGCTGTTGCATCATTACTTGGGTATACAGTTTAAGCAGTGTGATGGTGGTATTGCCTTGTGTCAGAAAAGTTACATAGAGACATTGCTATGTAAGTTTGGACTTGAGGATTGCAAACCTATTGCCACTCCCATGGAAACAGGTTTGAAGTTGAGTCTACATGATGCTGGCGATCCTGCTGATGTCACTCTTTACCAAACTGCTGTTGGCTGCCTCATTTATGTATGCAACACGAGGCCAGATATTCAGTTTGCAGTCTCACAGGTCAGCAGATTTATGCATAGCCTAGGGTCTAAGCATTGGCAGACTGTCGAGAGGATTTTCCGCTACCTTAGTGGCACTTTACATCTTGGCTTGTTTTATCCCAAGGGGGGATCATTGCCGCCAGACTTACATGCTTTTTCGGACTCAGATTGGGCTGGTTGTTTTGACACGTGAGTGTCCACAAGTGGTTTTTGTTTCATGCTTGGCAGTTCATGTATATCATGGTTGAGCAAGAAGCAACCTACTGTGGCCACTTCGAGTTGTGAGGCTGAGTACAGGGCAGTCTTCACAGCTACGGTTGAGTGTGTATGGCTCAGACGCCTTATGGCTGACTTGGGTGTTGGACAGGACACTGCCAACACTATCTACACTGACAGTCAGAGCGCATTGGCAGTTGCGAGGAACCCAGTTTTTCATGCTCGCACAAAGCACATTGAGGTGCATTACCACTATGTCAGGGAGAGGCTCTCAGCAGGAGAGATCAGCTTGGCTTATGTGCCAACACAGGACAACCTTGCAAATCTTTTCACAAAGGCATTGTCTCGTGAGAAGCTTGAAGGTTTCCGCAAAGCTTTGGGCTTACTCCCCTTTGTGGACTGATCCTGTCCTCAGGGCATGGCACTTCCCTTTACTCATGTGCCAGCTCTCGTTCACCGCATCACTCCAGGGGGGATTTGTTACCATATACATGTGGTAGTGATGTGTGTGAACACACTAGGACCGCCGGGGCATTTTTTCCCTCTTTAGGAGGTTTTTTCCCCCGTGCATTGTATATACGCCCATCACTCTAGGGCTATCTATCTTTCCACTGCACACTAAGTAACACACTCTCTATAGTGTGCCTTGAGCTTCCTTCGTCTTCTCCAAGCTGTGTGTGTTTCTCTGCAACCCTAATTCCAACAGGATTGACCCTCGGATTGTAGATGTACAATCATCTTCTTTTAATCAAAAAGAGTTTTTGACATCGCTTTTAGCTAGTCGGCATTCATCGATGATGTTAAGTGTACACTTGGTGAGTGTGGTTTGCAAGATATTCTTTGCAATGTGCAAACTCTACTTTTACCAAGATGAGGTTTTGCGTGAAGTTTGTTTTTTTGGTACACTTGATTGTGCATCTTCATCCACTTGTCCAACTCTTGCTGTATTGAACTTACATGGTTGTTTTCTATGGTTTCCTTGTAAAGATCAGCCACCCAATCGTAGACGTTGTGTATGGAGTAAAGAAGCTACCTTGTGTCTAACAACGCTTGTCGAAAATTATGATGTTGCTATTCAAAAAATTGCAGATATGTTTTTGCAATTATATCCCAACTCCTTTAGAGCCAAACAAGTCAAGACCAAAATTTACAACATATGAAAGTCATCACGGACTCACCAAAGAAGGTCTACTCTTTCATCTAGTAGAACTCTACAGTAAAGAATATTGAAGATATCCCTGCTTTCACTTGTGCGTTGTGTGGTTCTCTCATGTTTTGTCATAGTTTGCATAGCATGTCAAAGGTAGAAATTTTTTTCTTCTCAAGGAAATAAAATCAATGGTCATTGGTGATAAAAAAGGGTTGCAAGTGTGTTACTCATGCAAGACTGCATTGAAGAAACAAGAAGAACCATTGTTTTGTTTAAAAAGAGAGGTTCATTTTAATAGCAAAATACCTACCGTAGAGAAATTGAATTCAGTAGAGAGTCATCTGGTATCCTTGCATATACCATTTGCACAAACTCAAGAACTAAACTTTGAAGGTCCATTTGGTTTGCGTGGAAGCATTGTGAATGTAATGGGAGACCTGTCATGGGTGCAAAGAGTGTTGCCAAGCTTTTCTGACGATCAAGCTTCAATCCTTAGAGAGATTATACAAGCTTGAATATATACATGCATATCTGAGTGGCATTGTGCGCCCAAACTATGTTCTTCAGGCTTTGGTTGACATTTTGGCCACTCCATTATACATTAATCATGGTGTTACAATTGATACGTCATGGTCATCTTACTGATCTTTCTTGTAGTCCACACCCAAAAGATGTTGAAGATGAGACTAATCCTATGGACACTTTGGTGCATGGTATCTACTCTACACAACAAGTTGTGGACCATAATTCACAAGTTGCAAGTATAGCCCCTTGCAAGGGTTTCAGTCCTCTGAGCACTTTTGATGATGAATCTTGTGAGGAGTTGTCATTCCTAACATTGTTTTTTGGTCAAAGAAGAAAGTATCATGTGTTGGAATTAGGGTTGCAGATAAACACACATAGCTTGGAGAAGACGAAGGAAGCTCAAGGCACACAATAGAGAGTGTGTTACTTAGTGTGCAATGGAAAGATAGATAGCCCTAGGGTGATGGGCGTATATACAATGCACGAGGGAAAAAACCTTCTAAAGAGGGAAAAAATACCCCGACGGTCCTAGTGTGTTCACACACATCATTACCACATGTATATGGTAACAAATCCCCCCTGGAGTGATGCGGTGAACGAGAGCTAGCACATGAGTAAAGGGAAGTGCCATGCCCTGAGGATAGGATCAGTCCACAAAGGGGAGTAAGCCCAAATCTTTGCAGAAAGCTTCAAGCTTCTCACGAGACAATGCCTTTGTGAAAAGATCTGCAAGGTTGTCATGTGTTGGCACATAATCCAAGCTGATCTCTCTTGCTGAGAGCCTCTCCCTGACATAGTGGTAAGCACCTCAATGTGCTTTGTGCAAGCATGAAAAACTGGGTTCCTCGCAATTGCCAATGCGCTCTGGCTGTCAGTGTAGATAGTGTTGGCAGTGTCCTGTCTAACATCCAAATCAGCCAAAAGGCGTCTGAGCCATACACACTCAACCGTAGCTGTGAAGACTGCCTTGTACTCAGCCTCACAACTCGAAGTGGCCACAGTAGGTTGCTTCTTGCTCAACCATGATATACATGAACTGCCAAGCATGAAACAAAATCCACTTGTGGACACTCGCGTGTCAAAACAACCAGCCCAATCTGAGTCCGCCAATCTGATTCTGAATAAGCATGTAAGTCTGGCGGCAATGATCCCCGCTTGGGATAAAACAAGCCAAGATGTAAAGTGCCACTAAGGTAGCGGAAAATCCTCTTGACAACCTGCCAATGCTTAGACCCTGGGCTATGCATAAATCTACTGACCTGTGAGACTGCAAACTGAATATCTGGCCTCGTGCTGCATACATAAATGAGGCAGCCAACAGCAGTTTGGTAAAGAGTGACATCAGCAGGATCGCCAGCATCATGTAGACTCAACTTCAAACCTGTTTCCATGGGAGTGGAAATAGGTTTGCTATCCTCAAGTCCAAACTTACATAGCAATGTCTCTATGTAACTTTTCTGACACGAGGCAATACCACCATCACACTGCTTAAACTGTATACCCAAGCAACGATGCAACAGTCCCAAATCTTTCATCTTGAAAGTAGCATTCAAATCAGCCATAAATTCAGCAATATGTCTCTCATTTGGTCTAGTGATCAGCAAATCATCAACATAAAGAACCACAATGAGAAATACATCATCCTCACGCTTTCCATACAATGTGCTTTCTGTTGGACTATTACGAAAGCCCCGTTTAACCAAATGAGTGTCAGCTTTCTCATACCAAGCACGAGGAGATTGCTTCAACCCATACAAATCCTTCTTACATCTACACACTTTGTCCTCTTGTTAGTTTATGACAAAACCGTGAGGCTGCGTTACATAAACTTCCTCAAATATGTCACCATTTAAGAAAGCAGTAACAATGTCTGATTGAAGTACATCCCAACGAAAATGAGCTGCCAATGCACATAGAAAATGCACACTAGTCATACGACAAGTGGGAGCAAAAGTCTCTTCATAATCTATGCCTTTTTGCTGTGCATAACCCTTTGCAACAAGTCGAGCCTTATGGCGATCGATCTCACCATCCGGCTTGTGTTTCAACTTGTAAACCCACTTCGTACCAATGGCCTTTCTGCCAGGAGGCAAATCACATCAAGTCCATGTGTCATTTTCTATAAGTGCATCATATTCTGATTGCATGGCAGCCATCCAATTTTTTGAATTCTGTGCTTCATTAAAAGACAGAGGCTCCTCAACATCATGTAAACTAGACACAACCAAAACATAACAATCTGATGCTTAATATGCATGGCGAGAGCCTGAACGAGTATGACTACACAAAGGTGCATCCAATTTATTTTCACGCAAAGTGTGCACCAGCCATTTTGGCATACCTCTAGCCTGCTCATTTTCAGCCCTTTCCTCATCAAGTACATCATGTACATCTGCATCAGTAATAGGCTGATCTAAAACATTTTCAGAAACCCCCATAGGCTGTACATTTTCCTCATTGGAACTTACATTCGTATTTCCACCACTGAAAAGAGGCAACAAAGTGTCATAAATGTCCTGTGAGCTTACATTACTGTCTCTAGTACATGACAGCAAGGGATGAACAGAATCTTCCACAAACACTACATCCCGAGAAACCAGAATACGTTTTGTTTGCGAATGATACAACCTGTAACCTTTGCTTTCAGCACTATAACCAACAAAAATACATTTGACAGCCTTATCATCCAATTTTCTGCGCTGCACTTGTGGCACCAAAGCATATGCCAAACAACCAAAAACACGCATGTGCTCAATAGAAGGCTTTCTATCATGCCATGCTTCATATGGAGTAATAGACTGCAAAGCTTTCGTAGGACACCTATTAAGTACATAAGTGGCACACATGATGGCCTCAAGCCAAAAAGAATGTGGCAAAGCTTGACTTTTGACCATACATCGTGCCATTTCCGTCAGCGACTTATTTTTCCTCTCAGCAACACCATTTTGTTGAGGTGTATAAGGCACTTTACATTGGTGTTTTATCCCATGAATAGCCAGAAATGCATTAAATTCATGAGACATATACTCCCCCCCTCGATCGGAACGGAGGGTGCCCATAGTACATTTCGAGACATTTTCAGCCATAGCCAGAAATTGTTTGAAGCACATAAAAACTTCGCTTTAAGTGGAAATACCCATGCATGCCTGGAGTAATCATCAATGAAAGTCACGAAGTACAGGTAATTGCCCAAGGACGGAGTTTGCATGGGCCCACAAACATCACTATGCACAAGCTGCAACCGGCATGTGGCCCGAACTGAACCATCCTTTGGAAATTTAGAACGTTGCATCTTACCCAAAATACAGCCTTCACAAACATGTTTGACAGGTGCTTCAAGAGGCGGAAAAGAAGCAACCATATCAGATTTCTGCAAATGCAGCAAACTGGCAAAATTCAGATGACCAAAACGTGCATGCCAAAGTTTTTTCATCTGAAATAGCCCTTGAATCTGCAACAGCATTTGCAAAATTTTGTCCACACTTGTCATACAAAGTGAGCTTATACAGCCCTCGGCACAAAAGCCCAGATGCAACAATTTCATCACCAAAACTGAGATCATGAACTGTACATCAGTCATCCACAAATTTGACTACAAGTCCAAGTCTAGCAAGTGCGGATACAGACAAGAGATTCTTCTTAATCCCAGGTAAATAAAGTGCATCAACAAGTATGAAAGAACTGCCATTAGCAGCAGTAAGCACAATCTTTCCAACTCCCTGAACTGGATAAGAGGCATTGTTGGCACAAGTGACTAAATTCCCATGAGGGATAGACTCGAGAGAGGTAAACAATTCATGATGTGAGGTAATGTGCTTTGTAGCACCACTGTCGAAATACCACACATGTGAATCTGCAGCAACTGACAAGCATGCATCATGGACAGCAGGATTGTAAGTGCACTCTGCGCTAAAAGCCCATTCTGCATCAACATCAGCAACACAGTCTCCTTTCACAGAAGACTCAACAATGACAACATTTGTAGTGGAACCAGCATTTGCAGTGGAACCACCCTCTTTCTTCTTAGCCTCTTTGGCCTTCAACTTAGGACACGACTTGATCAAGTGATCATTGGATTTACAATAATGGCAACGCATCTTCTTTTTGCCCTTATCACCAGAATTTCCAGACGAATTGCTGCCAGCAGAAGCATTAGGAACATAATTTTTTCCACTCGCAGCAGAACCATAAGAAGTGGCTGCATTGTTGTTACCACCCTTTCTTTGAGAAGCAATTAAAGCCTGTTCAACTGCACGCTGTCTAGTCTTATTTTTTCTGGAAAGTGACTCTTGCAACAGCAATGTGCATAATGCATCAAACTTGACAACTTCAGAATTTCCTTCGGTCATCAGTCTCCAAGTACTAGCAAAAGTCTGGTAGGAATCTGGTAAGGCATCAAGAACAGTCTGCACAAGGGAACTGTCCGAAATGACTTCACCTGCAGAAATGAGTTGCTCATTGATATCCTTGACACTAGCAAGGAAAGTGTCCATATCATCTTCCTCATGCATAATCTTCGACTCTAGCTCTTTACGCAGCAAAGAAATTTTAGCCTCATTGCGGCTTGCATAAAGACCTGCTAGAATATCCCAAGCCTGTTTTGCAGATTTTGCTGAATGGATGTGAGGAACAATGGTGCGCTTCACAGACAACGCAATCAATGCATGAGCCTGCGCATCCTTAACATCCCAACGAGCTTGTTCTGCCGTAGGCAAGACAACTCTAACAGCTGCAATCCTTGCAGCAATCCTTGCAATGGAAAGATAGATAGCCCTAGAGTGATGGGCGCATATACAATGCACGGGGAAAAAACCTCCTAAAGAGGGAAAAAATACCCCGGCGATCCTAGTGTGTTCACACACATCACTATCACATGTATATGGTAACATCATGTGTTGGCAAAGAAAAAATATCAAAAAGTAGCACAATGGGAGCTTAAGAATGTGGATAGACGATTTGCAAGCAGCATTGAAAATCTATTCTTCAAAACAATAAAAATTATTATTGCAAAAGTCCTTGGTTCCATTTGGGTACGCATATGCAAGGGGAAATTGTGCGGCAAAAACCTACAAGCAAAAGATGTTCAAGCTAGCATTAACATTGAACAACTACTTTCGTGTTAGCTAAGCTATCATGACTTTCAATCACTGCACACGCTCAATCGATTATAAGTTGAACTTAAGCAAAATGTGATTCGCCAGTTAGACCAACGACTTTCTTTGTTACATTTTCATGTGTGGAGCAAAGATGGAACCCTTTGAAAGATTGTTTCATGTGCAGATTGAATCCTTATGTTAAAGAGTCTGACTACCCAAACAAAGCTTCATTCATTTGTGCAATTGTTCGATGCGATCCCATCACAACAGCCCGATACTACGTGCATAGGTTTCAAGCCATGAAGTAGGAGTTGAAGCGCAACAATAACATCCTTGGTGAATTAGTAGATTACATTTTTGTGATTGAATTTCAAAATAGAGGAAGTCAACATGATCGTGGATTGCTTTGGGTTAAAAATGCACCTCTCTTTGGTAGTGCACTAGATAATGATACAATACATTTTGTTGACACACATATCACTATTGACATGAATCTGTTAGATGAGTCACTTAGAAGCGTACAAACTCACTTTCGTCGCAAAACATGTAAAAAACGCAAAAGCATGTGCCACTTTGGTTTCCCGCGGCCTATCTCCCAAAAAACATTGGTGCTATATCCACCCACAATATCTCAAACATAGAAAGAAACACTCTTAGGAAACAAAAATTGCATTGACGATCAATTGCTTTCTCTTGGACATGATTCAAATGCGTCATATGATGAATGGTTGACCTCTTTGGGTATGACTGAACAAGTATACAAACAATCCCTTTCTGTAACCATCATAGAGCCAATACTACTCTTGAAAAGAGATCCAAAGGACATTTACACAAACAACTTCAACAAAGAGTTGTGTCTTCTATGGGATGCAAACATTGACATTCAATTTATTTTCAATGGACATGGTGTTGATGCATATTGCACATCATATATGACTAAGAATGACTGCATTAACAGAACCATCAAGCACATACTACAAGATTGCAAGAATACAAATGTGCCAATGTTGGATCGATTAAAAAAATTTGGCAATGCTTTGATCAATACACAAGAGATGACATCGCAACAAGCAACATATATTTCTCTTTAATTGCCCTTACATAGTGCAAGTAGACAATTGGTGTTTATCATTGCAGACTTCAAAAGACAACGCACATTGCTCTTAAAACGAAGAGCCACATTGAACACTTTGAATCCTGATGATACAAACTTTTTTCTTTAAGACCTTGTCACCAAATACACTCAGCATCCGGATAAGCTTGGCTGATTACGGAAGCAACTACCAATACGTACGTGGCTCTACTAGTGAATCCAAGAAGCCTCGAATCATTCAGTATGCTAACTTCAATGTGGAGAAGGACAAAAGGTAGCATTTCCATGAACTTTGTTTGTTGTTTCTCCCATTTCTTGGCAATGAGAAAACCTTTGAGACAAGTGTTGAAGGTCGGAAAGACAAATAGGCCACAAACTTTACAATTATAGATGAGAATCGTCAAAAATATAGTAAGTTGGAACTTGGAGCAACAAGCACTAAAACACTTTCATTGCCCTCATCCTCAAGGTTTGAGCATAAGGAGCCTTATAAATTTGAGTTGGCCCTTGATATTCAAACAAGAAAGCCCACCATGTTGGGAATGGGATCGAGCTAGCTATGGTGGATGAAAGAGAAACATAGCGTCAATGTGTGAGTGTGTGTGTAAGCAAGGTTATCACTCAAGTGAATTAGGTTCCAAGATAGAATTAGCTTGGACTCATAAACACAATCTTGAGTATTGACTTAGCTTAGCACAAGCTCACCATAGACAAGCATGTAGTGCAAAATAGAGTTGTGTTTATTCATTCATGAAATGAGCTTTAAGTAGCTCTACAGCCTTTCTCCACAGTATGTGGGATAAATCCACTCTCCTCTCCTTGACTCACACTTTAGGACAAAGCTCACACTTTACAATCCTCCCCTTGAGGTTTGGACTATGACAAGTGGCTGAAGGTGCAGAATCCACACAGGATGATAATAGTTTCACAGGTTAACAAAATCCACAAAGGATGGTGATGTCCACACAGGATGAAAAGATCCACATAGGAAAATAAAATCCACAAAGGATGGTGATATCCACACAGGAAAATAAAAATCCTCCCCTACAAGTAGAGAGGCTGCATCTTCAAAATGGGTCTTCATAAAAGACAATGTTGCTCTCGTCTTCATCCTTTTTGTCTTCTACCATGTGAGATGATCCTTTAATAGGTGTCTTCTCTTTGTGACTTCTGCTGCTGCTTTCAACTACTTGATGGTCTTTGACTTCGTATCCTCCCCTCGAACGAGTGCTTCTGTCCCCCTTTTTGTTGTGCAATCAGGCTTTAGTCCATGCGTCATAATGACATGAAACAATATGCTAAAATATCCTATAAAAGGGTTTATGCAAAAAATTAATGCTTTCTCTTCCATCTTGGTCATACTCCGAGAGCCACAGCATGCGGTGTTTGGAGACTTTCCAATGCCAATGTCTATCCCCTTACAAAAGCACATCTATAATTTCATCCAAGTAGACAAATATAATCACATACATTGCAAGAAGTTATTGTGTTTGGTTGCAAGATCAATGTGTACTTTGGAATTTCCCTTCAATGTGAAGCTTCTCTTCACCGTCGATGAAGCCACTCTTTACAAGAAAAAAATATTTCCCTTTTCTTTGATTTGAAGACTCCGATGAAGTCCTTTAAATGCTTGTAAAATTGGATGCACGATGTAAAGCACCCTTTGGAGTTTAAAATGCTTCCTCGAATACTCCTTGTTAGCCCTTTTCATTAAAAGAAAAAGTTTGCCTCTGCTGCAAGAACAAGGCCTTGTAAAGAGCTTGGGGGCTTTGGGCCTCTTCGAAGTGCTACTCCGTGGGAGCAGGCTCTCTTAAGCACGGGCAAGATTTGGGCACGCGTGGGCAAGCGGGGCACACCGGGCAGGCGGGGTTAGGCCGAGCAGGCTCCGGGCAGTCGAGACAGCTCCTGGCAGTCTGGGCAGCACAGGGACAGAGCGCCGGGTAGGCGGGCAAAGAAAAGCGGCAGGAACAGACCCTTGTGGACACGACCCGCTCGAAAAAACCGGTTTTGATGCAACTTTCGGGTCCGCCCGCTCTCCCCCAAAATAGGCAAGGGTATTGACTCGGAGACCTCAAGAGCCAAGAATAGTTCGCCTAAGTTGGGCTAGCCAACAAGCCCACGAGCTTTGCTTGTGATGGAGTTCCTAAAATTAAAGTGTTAAACTTGAGCTAGCATGCTCCATACACACACAAAAGCTTCACACACACCTAAATATAGCAAATGAATTGGTGATGCTTTCGATGTCGGATTTGAGTTCTTAGGGGCTCTATAGAGAGCTATTGAGTATTACTTCAAGATAATGAAAATGATGTACGTTGTTAATGAAAGTGCGGGGAATAATTTCAAATGAAAAAGTAGAAAAAAATCGACACTATATACACACAAATTTGAAGAGAGACGATTGCTAAATGATGTGACCAATCAATCAAGGCACTAATTGATCATTGGGGTGATCAATTGGTTACTTGTGTAAGTGGAAGCACAAACATATTGAGAAAATATGCAAGATTTCTAAAGATTAATGCACTTACGCTCTCCTAATCAAGCCTACCTAGCCATGGAGGGTAGTGGCCTCTTGGGTGTGCCAAGGACATGCCCACACATAGCTAGATTAGTGCTTAATTAGTGGGAGATGCTAATAATTAACACACACTAATGCATAATGACAAATCTAGCTAGCATAACCTAAAGCTCTGATACCAATTGTTGGGAATGGGATCGAGCTAGCTATGGTGGATGAAAGAGAAACATAGTGTCAATGTGTGATTGTGTGTGTAAGCAAGGTTATCACTCAAGTGAATTAGGTTCCAAGATAGAATTAGCTTGGACTCATAAACACAATCTTGAGTATTGACTTAGCTTAGCACAAGCTCACCATAGACAAGCATGTAATGCAAAATAGAGTTGTGTTTATTCATTCATGAAATGAGCTTTAAGTAGCTCTATAGCTTTGCTCCCCACTATGTGGGATAAATCCACTCTCCTCTCCTTGACTCACACTTTAGGACAAAGCTCACAATTTACACACCACAAGATCCTTGCCAACATTTTATAAATTTAGCATTGTGCAATGAGGAGTACCACTCACTTGTGCCAAGTTAAACATCGAGCAACGCTCCCTTTTTTATGATATTATGACTAGGAAACGCTTGCAACCAACTCAAAAAATCCATCTCTTTTTGATTGGGGGTGTAGGAACAGGAAAAACTTTCACTTTGCAAGTAATCGTTCAAAGCTTGATCCACCACTACAATACCTCTCTTGAATTAGATGTTGAACTCCCTTCAACATTGTTAATGGCATATATAAGCAAAGCAGCTTTCAACTTTGGAGGCACAACAATTCACTCAGCATTGCGCTTGCCCCTTGTCTTCCAACCAAATATTTCTCTTTCTTCTGAAAGTCTTGCCAAACTCTCGCAGCTCTATAAGAACCGTAGACTGGTTGTGTTTGATAAAGCATCTTTGATTGGAAATAGACTCTTATGTGTCATAGACACAAGACTACAATCAATTAAACACAATCACGTAGAGCCATTCGGTGAACTGGATGTCGTTTTTTGTGGTGACTTATGCCAAGCAAGCCCAGTTCAAGACCGCTAGGTAATTAGCGAGCCACACGATTCTCTGCAATTACTCTCGCCTTCGTTTTGGCACACCCATATAAAATGCCATGAGCTCACAAAAACAATGCATCAATCAGACAATGATTCATTGCTATTCTCAATAGAGTGCGCAAAGTGAAACACACAAACGCAGATTTGCTGCTCTTAAATACCAACCGTAGCAATAATGCCTTTGACAAATTGACAACACCCCATTTATACTTCACCAATAACTTGAAGGACTCACATAACCGCCTTGTTTTTGAGAAATTTGCCTGCTCACGCATACGTCATCCACGCAAGGGACAACCATCATAAAACTTGCTCAAAAAACCTTATAGTGCCAAACAACCCACAAAACACTGCAGGCTTGGCCTCGACTTTGAATCTTAAAGCAGGAATGATTGTTGAGATTTGTGGTGGGAATACGGATATCTCGGATGGTCTTGTGAATGGCGCAGATGGAATTCTGAAACTTGTAGAAAGCAAAGCTGTCTCCCCTATTGCATGGATAGAGTTTTTTCATCACTTAGTAGGCTTCAAGCAATGACATGTAAACCAACACCTTAATACGCTTTCTATTAACCCCCAGTGGACACCAATTTTCAAACAACAAAAGAATTTCAAGTTGGAAAAAATGCATTGAACACTGTGTCTCAAACTCAATTTCCAATGTAGCCTGCGAATGCACAAACTATCCATAGATCACATGGCTTGACAATGAGCATAGTAGCCTTTGATTTAACATCAATAAACTCACATGGATTAATCTACACAGCTCTTTCTCGCATCAAAGATCCATCAAACCTCCACATTATCAATCCAATCCAACCAACTTAAATCAAAGTCGAGAAGAATGTTCTTGATGAGCTTGATTGCCTTAGCAATGAGGCCAAATGGGAATACTTGACAAAAATTCCATTCACATACAAACACACACATCATATCATTCAATCATTGAACATCATTTCTAGTCAAAAATATCTCCATCATATCAAGGAGGTTTCAAATTTTGCAAGTTCTGACATTTTGTGCTTTCAAGAAACAAAACAAAAAAATCCTTCCAATGATCTTGCACCATAGTTTAATCATGTCCATCACCACAAAAAAATTGGCGTTTCAATCTACTACAAGGCTTGCATGAAGTTGTAGTCTACAAACACACTGTTAGCTCCAAGAATATAGATCATTCAAGTTGTCTTTAGGCATCCATGAACACCTTGGCTGGAAAATCATATACGTCTACAAATCTCCAAAAACCTCTTTAGCCTCGTTAGTGTCACAACTCCGTATCTTGATATCACAATCACATCCTAGATGAATGAGTGTCATTATGGGAAATCTTAATGTAGACAATGACCCCACAAACAATGAATATCATTACTTGAAAGAAGAGCTCTAGTCACATGGCTACACACAACAAATTCATGATGTAACCACTGTGTACAACTCAAAACTCGATCATATTTGGATTAAAAATCCCCTTGCATCATTCATAATGGGCACATGGTCATTCATCCACACATATTATGATTCCTAAATGATTCTAATCACTCCCCCCCCCCCCCCCCCCCCCCACCATCCATTCCTCCCTTCATCTCTCCCTTCCCTCATCCTCTCCACAAAAAGAAACCATGATTCCATACATTATGCTTGCCTTTATCCTATCAAAATATGACTTTGATACTCTTCAGTCCTTCATCGTGATCAACATTTTGTGATGCAATCTGCAAATCACTTTCTCTATGGATCAATATGATTATCATCCGTGTAGTTTTTTGATTCACTTTAATGCTCTTTAATTTGTTTCCTTAATTTGGCAGGCCTTATGATTTTATCACTTGTTTCTCTTGTTTAACTACTCAATTTTTGATTGGCTGAAAGAGATAGAAATACTCATTGAAAAGACGAATGAGTATATTTAGGAGAACAGCTCATGATCATCATAATCATAATATGGTAAAAGCATGACGAGCTCTCGCTACCACTTTCTGCATGGGGCAGCGGGCCAGCCGTTTCAATGTGAGGGCCACTCTCGAAACATGACACGAGGCTTTATTCAATGGTGTCGCACTCCAATGTTCAACTATGATAGTTTCTGCGTCAGGCGTTCTCTCTCTCTCTCTCTCTCTCTCTCTCTCTCTCTCTCTCTCTCTTTTTCCATCCAGTAGTGAAGTGCTTGTTGGCCACACCTCACCTTATACTCATGCTATATTGGACCTGGTTGAGTGGCCCTATAATCTAGCTTGCTTCCCGATCAGTAGAGGCGAGCGCACAACTATAGATGATAGCTCTCCACCTCGGTCTCTAAAGGGCACACCTCCTCGTGATATCTCAGTCCTTGTGACTCCCCTTCAACCAACCTATCAACACCATTGCTAGCCTATCCCTGGTTGAAGCTCTCTACCTTCATGATACACCCCATCCCTTGCACGCTGGAGCAGGTTGTTCATCCTCTCGCTCATTACACCAGCATCTAGAGATCTCTGCATGCTACAACTCACATCCATCGCCTTGTTAAAGATGTGGTAGGATGGATTTATGATGTGTATCAGATGCGCTTTACAATATATATATATATATATATTTATTGAAGGTGATGAGACATGCTCTCTCTCTCTCTCTCTCTCTCTCTCTCTCTCTCTCTCTCTCTCTCTCTCCCCACTCGGACTACTCCAATTATGTATACGAAAATAGGTAGAAGGTAGGGATTTTATACATTCAAGGTTTCCAAAATACGCTATAGAGTTGTAAAGAAAAGCTTCGACGGGCAAAGCGACAAGGTTTCATTGGAGCAGAGGGGGCTTGTCCCAAGCATTTAGAGATAGCTAGAGGGAGCATGAGAGCATCGGGTATCTAGAGTGGAAATTACAACATAGAAGAGGCATTGGCTTCTTTGAGGTTTTACATGGAAGATGACGGCATCGGTGTCCAAGTGGTGTGAAGGAGTATATGGCGCATGTCAATGATGGGATATTGGAGCATATGGACAAGCAAATGGTAGGAGACCGAGCTATTTGGACTGTTTAGTAGAGCTATGAAATGGGTATTTGTCAACGCGATCATTCATATACATGATTTTTGTAAGCCAGACAAACTATGGTGTAATTTGTGTCTAGTTAATTTGGGCTTCTCAATAGGAGATAAGAAAAACTTGGATGTCAAAATAAAGTTAATCCATAGTGGTTTCTTGGCAGGTGCTTGGACAAGGCAGCAACGAAGGATGAGCAAGATAACAAAGGGAGGAGAGTTCATGACCACGCTATTTGTGGAGCAAGTGGCTACCATGGACAGCAAGGTGGGTGGCTTCAGCATCCCTCCGGCAGCAATGAATGTGGTGAATAGATTGAGCATTTTTGTATTGACGTTGGTGTATCCCATGATAGTGGTGTCGGCTTCCCACCGTGTGACAAGAAAAAAGTAAGAGTTGGGACCGCTACAACAAATGGCGGTTGGCATTGTTATCTCATTGTTAGGCATGTCCTTTGCGACAATGCCTGAGTCTTACTTACTGACTCCACAATAGATTGAGGGCCTCATGCCACTTTATGAAAAGCAGTAGAAATAAAAATGATTAAAAAGTTAGAGAATTAAGTATTAGAAAGGTTAGAGAATTAAGTATTAAGCAATAGAAATACATATAATTAAAAAGATTAAAGAATTAATAGAAATACATATAATTAAAAAGATTAAAGAATTAAGTATTTTGTATTGGATTTAATTGGTTATTGTAGGTGATACAAATTTCTGCCTCCGTGATTGTGGTTGTCGGCATAATGGATTTCTTTTATAGGGAGGCTCCCCATGCAATGCGTGCAGTTGTGAGCTAACTATGCTTGACTAACCATGGCATTGGCAACTATGCAAGGCGTCCACAAGTGCTGGGTGTGATCTCTAAAATTGCAAGGTCCTGTTGCATGCCATTGAAGAGAGAATTAAATAAGGTTTTGTGGTGTGCCTGGAGGCCAGGGCTGACCAAGACTATAAGGGGTATGAGCCTCCCGAAGATCGGCCACGGGGAGGGGACCCCCCACCTAGGCACGTTAGCCTCACTCCACGCACTCGCGCACCGTGGGGACTCCACGCAAGGTTCCCCGGGGCACGCTATGACCCGTCGGCGGTGCGGCGGAGCCTGAGGCTACGTGGGGCTAGGGACCCGAGACGCGAGACCCGCGAAGACCCGCGAAACACAAACGGCCGTCGACCCATGGAACGCAACCACGCCCGAGCCGGGCCCCCGAGAAGGCAACTTGACCCGAGCCGGTGCCGTCCGAGCCGGGCCCTCCTGAGCCGGTGCCGTCCGTGCCAGGACCCCTTGAAGCAACACCTTGGTCCCTTGGCTACGCGCGGGTATAAATCCCCGCCGGGCCCTTGAAGACAGAAGTTCCCTCGGCCGCGTGCGGGTAAGAATCCCCGACGGGCCCCTTGAAGACAGAGCACTCCCTCGGCTGCGTGCGGGTAAGAATCCCCGCCGGGCCCCCTCTCCGACGCGCCCAGAAACTGGGGCGTCACACTTGGTATCAGAGCAAAGGAAAACGGTCCCTCCCCGACGCGCCCAGAAAATGGGGCGTCACACTTGGTATCAGAGCTCCAGAACGAGCTCCTGGAAACGAGCCGAAGACTAACGTGCCCGACGCACACGATACTCACGACGACTCCAACCGCAATGGCCCGGGTCGTCAAAATCCTGGTGAAGAGAGCTCCAGAAAGCAACCACACGCCCTCCGCACCGTGACGCGTTCCCTGAACACCGGGCCGTCACTTGTGACCCGAGCCGGCCCCGATCCGAGCCGGGCACCTCCATGAGGAAAAGGAACGATGCGAGCCAGACAGGGCTCTTCGTGACGTGTCCAAACAACGGGCCGTCACCCGTGACCCGCGCCGGCCCCGATCCGAGCCGAGCACCTCCACATGACAAAAAGCAAAGATGTGAGCCAGACAGGGCTCTCCACATGAAGAAAAGGCAGATGCGAGCCAGACAGGGCTCTTTATGACAAAAACAGAGAAACACCAAAAACGCGACGAACCAAGCCAACGGTGTTCGTCGCGCCCCGGCCACGTTTTGTGGCCCATGCTGAGCGAAAGATCCAAACGACGTCCAAAGAGGGACCAACTCGCAAGTGCTGCATTGCGACGAAACGCTCTTTCAAATTCGGCTTTCAAGAAGCCTCCGCGCGGACCAACGCAGCAGGTGGCTCCGCGCACATCGGGTTACCTATTCGGGGAACGCTCAAGTACGGGGAATTCTACTTGGGTGTTCAAAGCATACTTTTTCAGCCTTCTGCCAAAACCCCAAAAATACTCACTCACTCACTTCCAAAAAGTACAAAAACAAAGCATGCATACTTACTTGCATTTTGGGAACAGTTTTGATCACTTGCACTTATATGCACCCTTTGTCCCCACGGCCTCATGCATAGCCGAGCACTCTTTTCCCACGTTCGACGCGGTCGTCGAACTCTCTTCAAACGGGGGTGTATATAAGGGGTATGAGCCTCCCGAAGACCGGCCACGGGAGGGGACCCCCCCACCTAGGCACGTTAGCCTCACTCCACGCACTCGCGCACCGTGGGGACTCCACGTAAGGTTCCCCGGGGCACGCTATGACCCGTCGGCGGTGTGGCGGAGCCTGAGGCTACGTGGGGCTAGGGACCCGAGACGCGAGACCCGCGAAGACCCGCGAAACACAAACGGCCGTCGACCCATGGAACGCAACCACGCCCGAGCCGGCCCCGTCCGAGCCGGGCCCCCGAGAAGGCAACTTGACCCGAGCCGGTGCCGTCCGAGCCGGGCCCTCCTGAGCCGGTGCCGTCCGTGCCAGGACCCCTTGAAGCAACACCTTGGTCCCTTGGCTGCGCGCGGGTATAAATCCCCGCCGGGCTCTTGAAGACAGAAGTTCCCTCGGCCGCGTGCGGGTAAGAATCCCCGACGGGCCCCTTGAAGACAGAGCACTCCCTCGGCTGCGTGCGGGTAAGAATCCCCGCCGGGCCCCCTCTCCGACGCGCCCAGAAACTGGGGCGTCACAAAGACACGCCTTCTTCCAAAGGATGCCATGCTAGGTCCCTTTTGATTCCAATTGTTGTTGTAAATGAAGAAGAGATTTTTGTAATTACTTTTCTCCATTACCTCCATTGTGTCTCTAGTTGAGTGTCGCAGGCCTCGTGATTTTATCACTTGTTTCTCTTGTTGCGGGAGTGTGTAAATTGGAATATTGTTATGACCACTCATATGCATGATACATACAATTTACATGAGCTCTTTCAAGGGATGTTCATACGAGCAAGCATCTAAAGAATTTTTTAAGCTTTGTCTGCAAATTCATATAAGTAAGAACGATGCGCAAGGAAAAGCACTTCTCCTTATGAAACTTATTTTTAGAGGGGCTAACATCATAGCTATGAGATTCTAAGAAAGTAAAGTCCATTCTTAAGTTTTAGAAGAAAAGCAGAGCAGTAACGAGATCCGACTCCATCGCTCCACTCACTGCGCTACTTTGCACGGGTTGGATCACCAAGTAGCAGGTGGGCGACACGGCAGTTGCAGGCTTTTAACTTAATCAGAGAAGATGGGGCATTTTAAGGCCGCTGAGGGAGCTCTGAGCTTGCGCAAGAGCTGTCTTACCAGTATCACCTAGCTTAGCTGGGGTGGCGAGCCATTTTTGTTTTTGCCTCCTATTGCTACAAGCCTGAATGAAACACCATCATTTTTTATTTTTTTTTTGCAATCGCGATTTTATTGCTACATATTCATCGTTGCTTAACTGTGCCCTAGTTAATAATCGTTTTATTGCTGTAAGGCTCTCCCTAGCAAATAATCGTTTCTTCTTTTTTTTGTAGCATATGCCTTAGCTTATTGCTTTTGGAAGGGGGTCTCTTTTTCTTTCCTTTTTGTGAGTCATTTAGGCATGCAACCCGACGCTCTAGTAGTAAGCGAGGATATCGTAAGATTCTCACAGATGCTAGCGAGACGGGTAAATTACTTGAAATGAGGGTAGCAGTGCCGATGGATGAAAGCGACGGTTCGGACTTGAAACCGTTATATGACACGGAAATGTCGAGTCCCAACTTGCCAAAGGTTGCAACCATGAAAGTGGACACAACTGTATCGATTAAAAAAGTTCCTTCTGAAGAAACAAGACAGAAAATGGACTCAGCTCAAGGGTTCAAATGCGAGGTTACAACCCTCAAAGATGGGGTCCCTCAGGGTCCCATCTCTACGAACGTAGATAAGGCATCAAATGTATCTGCAGTGCGCAGGCCAGGCATCTCGTTTGCTAGCATACTCAAGGGGTCTAGCTCTAAGGATGGTAGAAAAGGCTCAGCAGAAGAGCTGTCGAGTGAAGGAGATCTCAAAAAATTGCAGAATACAAGGGCTAGACTTTAGCAAGAGCTCAAGGAAGTCAACAAAATGATCGAATCCGGCCCTAACAACAACAAGAGAACTTGCTCCCAAATAGATTGCAGTGGGTTGATTGAAGACAGACTGGCAGATTGGGCCTTTTGTGCCTTAAAAAAGTATATGCCACAGTAGGTGGAGGTTGTCGAGGCTATCACTGTAGTGATTTCACCAGCGTTGATCAAAAAATAGTTAGCCAGGCAAGCTAAGCTAACACTTGTATTTTGGTTCAGTGGAAGAATCCCGAACAGGTTTGAGATGATTCAATGGCTTCAGGACCCTCAAATTCTTGGTCATGGAGGAGCAGTTGAAAGTACTTTTTACCTAGCTAAAGGATTTTGTTCAGTGTGATTCAAAGAGGCCTCCGATGTGGAAAAGATCCTTGACAAAGGGCCCCTAGTATTTAATAGGACTACGGTTTGTGTGGTGCCTTGGGAGCCAGTGTTCGACTCAGTTGAATCTCTACAAGGATTTCATCCGGTCAGGGTTGAGTTTGTGGGACTGCCTAGCTGGCTGTGGAAAAATCTCTGGATGCTTGCTAGTCAATTAGACACTCCCTTATTTATACCTAGCAAGAGAGGGTTTGACAGAACCTCAAACTGGGTTTGTATAGGTCGGGATGTGTCTAAAACGCCACCTAAGAGCATGGTTATCAATGTCGGTGCTGGGCTTGTTACTATTCTGCTCAACTTTGGAACATACTTTAGAGCGTGTTTTGAATGCAACAACTTTGTACACTTCACCAAGGATTTCCCCTTGAAGTCTAAAGGCTGCAGCTCCGACAATACATGCCCCCAGTGAAATGGAAACCCCGATGGAAGGGCTGGAGAAGCAAGGATGCAATAACAAAGAGGCAAATGCAGGGAAGGATAAAGAAGGTATGATGGATACAAAAATGTAGGAAAAGATTATGGAGGAATCGGTTTGCAAACAACGAATTTTCGAAGGTGCATGCAATAATAATATAATCATTATCCCCGCTGCTACCCCGAAATTTATGACAGTGTCAACGGTGAAGACTGTTACAATTCCTGGTCTGAAAAAAGCCAAAAGAGTGAAGGCAGTGTCCAGAGACTCCAAAGTGCCTCAAGTTGTGAGAACACTTGAAGGGAAAGGATTTAATCCATCCTCTACCCCTCTGAAAGAAGAAGGTTTCACTGTCCCACTACACAATCCATTTGTAGCACTATAAGAAAAGAAATCCCCTGACTTGGAACCCCCGGATTCTCCGAAGACCAAGGAGAGGGGGGAGGGGAATGATTCGGATGCTGAAGAGTTCGTTCCTCTATCCCAATGAACTCCTCATTAATGATGGAGTCTCTCGTTATTCAATCTTGGAACGGAAAGGGGTTGAAATCCCATAAGAAGAGTACCCTATTCTCGGAGGAAATAAAAAAGGAGAAGGCAGTCAACTATTGGGCCATCCAGGAACACCACGTAGATGCCCATAGCAAGAGAAAGCAAGTGCTATGAAAGAAACTTGTATTTTATGGGGAAGGAAGTAATGGTTTTAGTGGAGTCCTCAGCATTGCAGACAGAGAATTGGAGCCGAAGTTGATTCTAAACCACCCTTCCGGCAGAATCTTGGGGATTAGAATCAGACGGGAAGGGCATTCCTTCACCATTGTGAATGTGTACGGCCCTTGCAATGCAAAAAATAGAGCCAAACTATGGATGCATCTTAGAGATACTCTTATTGAAGGTGAGTGGTTGTTGGTTGGCGACTTCAATATGGTAGAAAAGAGCAGGGATAGAATAGGATCCTCCATTATGTTGGCCGACTCGGAAAGGTCTAAATGGCAAAGTTTGTGTGAAAAGTGGGCGATGATCGACTTATGGGAAATCCGCCCATGGAACAACATGTCTGGTTTCACCTACACAAGCCTACAGTATGCCCGCACTGCCTCCAGGCTGGACATATGCTATTGCTCACACCAAGCTGACTGGATTTCTTCGTTGATGGAGATGAAGGTTGTCCCAACAAAACGCATTTCGGATCACATACCTCTGCACATACATATTAAGAAGAATACAGGGGAGGAGCAGACCCCAAGAGGCGGGAAAAAACTATTGGTAACAGGTGCACACCTATTCAAAAACCCTCTTTTAGGAATCTAACCAAGACAGCATTGGGTAAGCTCAAAAAAGATGTCGACCTCAACAAACACAATGCGTGGGACCTCTTTGCTCGGAGCATCCAGAAAGCAATCAAAACCTACGGCCCCCGAATCAAGAAAGTTAGGGAGAGACACCTTATGCATCTGCAGTGGAGGTACAACTGCTTACCTCCAAAAAGGCCAATGGGCTTGCTACTGAGGATGAGCATAAACGATGGCTCGAAGCCAAATCTCACCTTGCTAATGAGCAGGTAGAAGATATCAGAAAGGAAAGGCTTCTCTCTAGGGAGACTTTCCTTCAGCCGAAAGCCTCTAATCAAGCACAATTTTTTAGGGCTTTAAAAATCAAGAAGAGTCGGTGCCACGTCCGCTCGCTCTATAATGACAAAGGGACAATAGTTCATAACCAGGATGAGATGGCTGGTTTGATTTTGGGCTATCTTAGTCAAATCATTGGACAACCAGAGATCCAGTCCCAAGAAGTGGAAGAAGCCAGAGGGACCTTACTTCAGAGTGTCAAGAAGAAGATTCCCTACTCAGAAGCTAATAGCTTGGAAAGGGCATTTTCTAAAGACAAATGTTCTCTTGCAATGCAAGCCCTTGGCAAGGAAAAGTCCCCTGGTTGGGATGGAATGACGATAGAATTCTTTAGAGAATTTTGGGATGGTCTCAAGGGCCCAATCACAAGGTTGGCCAATAAAGCCATTGTCGAAGGGTTGATGGAGATAAGTGTAAAGAGAGGGATTATCAAACCTATCCCAAAGTAGATCTGTTGTTCTCAACTTAAACATTGGTGCCCTACAACGATGATGTCGTTGGTCTACAAAATCATTGCTAAAGCATGACAAGATCTTGTAATTTTTTAGGTTGATCAATATAATTCACACACAATTGTGAGTTTTGCTTTAAAAAAAAGTTTTAGAAGAATTTTTTTAATGTCTAGGGTTGCTTACGGTGAATATGAGAGTAGGAAGAGACGACATGGATGGACAAACCTTTTTTTTCCCGGCGTACTAGAAGCCCATAGGGGAGGTGCTTATCCCTTCTAAATATCAACTAGAGTGCTTTGTTAGCCGCAAAGCCCGAGGGTAAGAGAAAACAAGAACCTCTAGAAGACAAAAACTTGGGGGGCGTTGTCGAAAAGTGTGCGGTTTAGTTGGGAAGGTGCAAAACCTCTGGCTGTGAGAGTTCGTGATGAGAGTCACAAACACTTCGTGAGAAAGAGTTTGTGGAGAATCACCAACCCTCTTTCTAAGGGTGATAGAAAATTTAAGAGCGTTCGTGACAGCAAAGTCACAAACCCTCTTTCCTATCGTGCTTGGAGTCTGCTTGTTCTCGTAGTCGAGAGTATGATGAGAGGATCACCAAATCACATTTAGTTTCACTTAAAAAGACCATTGAAAAACACTAATGTTTCAGCCATGAAACGTCGATGCTCGTAGAAGCACAATTCTCAATCACAACCCAAACCTCTTTCATGGTATCATGTAGCCTTGTCCCCAATTACATAGTCGTAACATCAAACAGTTGAAAGGAATGTTCAAGTTTCCACCTTCACGATGACCAGTTTTTGATTTTGTAGAGATTTAAGAGCTTCTATATTGAAGCCTAAAAACCATTTCTATAAGGGGAAACCCTAATTCACTCCCTTACTAGCTCAGATACAAGATTTCGAAGAGGCAGGACTGCAACACACATAGATTGGGCAACCATAGAAGCTATCACACAGTAGTGAAAAATTGCTGGTTTTTTCTGTCAAAATCAGCCCTCTCTCTCTTACCCATGGAATTTTCAGCTGATGTGTCAATTTTTGGGCCATTTTGCCCTTTTGGATCAAAACTAGGCCATTTTCACCTCATTTTTTGACCCAAAAAATGCCATTTTTGATGCGAAAAATCCTAAACGGAGTCAGGAAAATCCCTAAATTTATGGGATCACTCGCATAAGCATAAAAAGCATAGATAAGCATCATTTTTCATCAATATACCATTTTGGATCACTTTCCATGCAATTCTGCAACGACGCCCGTTAGCTGCTATTTTTGGCAGTTTTTGCCCGCATCAGTCTTTGTAGGTGAGATGAGTGTGCCACCATGAAACAATTGGACTATGTACATTGTCAAACCAAATTAGGTATCTTATCAAGTGAAAAAGCACGCAAATGAGCCACATCTAGGGCCATGACTCCCCGGATAGGTATGTACATGATAGCGACCGCAGTAGCCGCTTTAACATATTTAACGATATGTACATTATTGCTTTTCTTTCCATGCATCGAGAAGTGTCAAAAGTGAGTGAATGTTTTTATTTCACACTATGTACATGCCACGGCACGACATCCACCCCCTCTGAACAAGCACATCCTCCTGCATGTGCCAACATTTTTCCTATATAGGTTCAATCTTCATTAAGATCCACAAATATTTGGATGTCATTTTCATCTTCTGCAAAGTTTGGAAAATCATCCTCTACTTCTTCATCCTCATCTGTTATGTCATTAGTTTCTTCATCATCATCTTGTTGTGAATCAAAAGGATTATTATCATGTCTCCTCTTGAACATCTCGATTCTTTTGCCCGCTATGGGAATTTGAAGCTCTGTTCCATCGAGATCCCTCAAAGTATATGTAGCATTTCCTTGTACATGTTTGAAAACATAGGGATCAAACCACCTTTTTTCAAGTTTTCTTTGTGTGGTGTTGGTTGTCAAGGCTACTGTTGTACATTAGGACCCAATCACCCTCTTCAAGAGGCTTTGGTTGAAGCCTATGTCTTTTATCAAACCTATCTTTATTCTTTAGTCTTGCATCCTTCAATCGAGCTTTAGCAATGTCTATGTCTTCATGTCTTCTTTCCAATTTCCTTATGTGCAAAGCAAGTAGATTTTCCCTACTTACACCATCTTCCCAAGGTAGCATGTTCCAAGTAGGAACTACATTCTCAATTGGCATGACTGGCTTCTGACCATACATCAATTCAGTAGGTATGTAGCCAGTCATTGATCTATGAGTTGTACGATTAGCCCACAAAGCATATGGAAGCAACCTTGGCCACTCACGCATTCTACCTTTGCATGCCTTAGCCAAAGCTTTGACAATAGGAGGATGTCCTCTTTCACTTTTCCCATTTCCCTCTGGATTATAAGCACAAGTCAGGGATAGCTTGATACCAATTCTTGTAAAGAAATCCCTTGCTTCATTTGCATCTAACTCACCTCTATTAGCAACTATCTTTCCCACACATCCATAGCGACAAATTACATCTTCAAGAAAAAATTTACAAACCGCTTCTGTAGTTTTTGTCCTCAATGCACGCCCTTCCACTTGGTTTATCAAGTCTTCTCGTGCAAGTACCAAGTATCTCATTTGCCAAAGTCCTAAAGGCATTGTGACTAGATCAACAACCCATTTATAGTGCATGGCTAATGGGTATGTAGGATGCAATCCATCGCGATGACGTACATTGGAATACATTTGGCATGTGACACAAGACTCCACAAAAACTGCTACATCCCTAAACATGCCTTTCCACCAATATCTCTCTTTTACTTTGAAAAAAGTAGCCCATACACCTCGATGTCCAGCATATAGGATTTCATGAAGCTCTTTGATAACTTTGACTGAGTAGGCTTATCACATACTACTCGTAATGGACTCCCATCTCTTTTTTTAGGATGTTTCCATAAGTAGCCATCCCTCAAGAAGAATCCATATGCTTTCTTTCTAATCCTTTTGAATCCTGACTCACTCCAATAACCTTGATTTTGTAAAGTACTCAGGTAGCGATCTATGAGCAACCATTCATCCTCATAGAACTCCTCTAAAAAGGACTCAAGATACAATGCATATATCATCACACTTTGCATGAGAAATTGTGTAGAATTTTGTGCCCACATCTTCTTCAGCTTCAGAGAGCGTTGAGGACTCTGAAACAGAGGGAGATGCGGATGGAGTAGGAACGCGCGATGGTGCACCAGAGCGATGACGCTCCACGTACCACTATCTCTGCTGGGGTGACAAAGAAGAAAGAAACTCCTCATCATCCATACCTGCATTAAACACACGAACATTTCAACTTAATATTGAATGAATGGAGTAGAAAACATGCACAAGTAGATAGATAGAGAGAGAGAGAGCGAGAGAGAGAGAGAGAGGAGGAGGTGCTCGTCGTCTCTGATTGTGAGAACATACCTAGAGCATACGTACCTGGAGTGGACGCAAAGACCATTAAATACAATGAAGCAAATACTTAGAGAGCCAGAGTTTTTACAAAACGGAGCAAAATTGTTCAAAACGGAGAATCGTACAAGAACTTGAAGGTGCTTGTAGCTTTGGAATGCTCAAAGGCTAGCAACAACAGGAAGCGTTCTTCTTCTATTCAACTTGAGTGATGGAAGAGGCAAGTGCATAACTTTGAATTTACAAAACAGAGCAAAATTATTCAAATACAATATTTATGGCTTTAAGAGATCTCTCTCTCATCCTCGCATAGCTCAACATAACTTCCTATATCTATATAGAGCTCTCCGTTTAAACAGATGTCCTCTGTTTCATTTTGTAGATTCTCTGCATGCACCCCATAGAGAGTAGCAGCTTGATGTTTGTCTGGCACCACCTCCACGGCTTCTGACTGAGCATCTTCTCCGATCTCCTCCATTGATGCAGTTGTGATTGGCACATGGTAGCCTTCATATGTCCGTGCACTACGAGGGGCTACCTCTATGACGTACCACCAATTTGATGCAGACTTTGTAGGATGAAATATCACCTGCCAGAGCCACATAACTTACATGAGAGCTTCCAAGCACATAAATTCTAAAATGGGATGTTAACTATTTACATACTTACTTGTTCACAATGTTCGGGTAGTACGAAAGTGTCTCTTAGGTCAGTCCATTTCTTAGTTGAATCCACCTCAAGAAAACCAGACTCTCCTATACGCACAGTAGCGTTGCGACCCTCCATGATTATCTTGAACCATTGCACGTCGAACAAGTCGACAAAAAATCCTCTATAATCGATCCTCAAAATCTCTCGTAGCATGCCGAAGTAAGTGATTTGCGCCACCACAGGATCTGCATCAGAGCACCGTCGTCGACTAGACTGTTCAAAGTTTGCCATGATTCCACAATCTTGAGTAAAACGCTTTTTGTCGATCCATTCTACCCTAAAATGTCGACCTTTACACCATGCTGCTGTGTATGACTTATACTACAACCAAAAAAGATTATGAGTGGCCGTTCAAACATCTAGAAAGTTACTAGCCGTACATTGCAAACTTACTTTGGTCGCGCAACCCCGAGAGTACTCCCACTCTTCCTCAGTCACTTCTTCACCGAACTGTTGTGCGCTTTTCAATTGGTTGTGCAACCATCTTAAGCTCATGAATGTTGGTAGGCTCTCCAGACCCGTCGGATAGTGCATCGGTGGTCGTCCTCCCCGTCTCGACTCGATTTGTGCCCTTTGTAGCTCTTGCTTTGCATCCTCATATTGTGAAATCCACTTCTGCATGACTGGATTGTGAAGCATGCAAAATCGGTTGATTTTAGTCTCTAGATCTTTCGTCATCTTCTTCTCAACACCGATATTGCACATGACAATCCCAGATATGCGCTCATCATCTATGGTTCACCATAGCGTGTCCCGGGCTTTATCAAATCCGTCTAGCCACTCTCCAATGTACACTAGGGACTCTGATACCAGCCAACCTTCTGCCATGCTACCCTCCGGACGTGCCTTCTGACTCACATATCTCTTGAGCGTTTTCATGAAACGTTCTAAAAAGAACATCCATCTGGAATGTACTGTGTCAGCTATTTCCACCTCATCAACTATGTGAACAAGAAGATGCACCTGAATGGTTAGCATGGTAGTAGGAAAATGTTTCTCAAACATGCACACAACCTCCGCAACATTTAGTTTGGCGATTGGTATGGAGTCTACGTTGATCTTCTTTTGTGAGATCCATTGCACCAACTTCGCAAGTTTGTAGATTGTGTTACGGACGTCAAGAGACAAACATCCCTCAATGGCAACCGGTAAAAACTGCAAAACACGTGCAGCAATGATATTAAAGTCCACACACAAATTTGTTACACAATTCCCACTACGATATACTCCACTATGAACATACTTGACACATTTTATGCCAGTCGTGTGACTTCAAACCGGTAAGCTTTCCTTCTTTAGTAAAATACGTTCGTAGCGAGTGCATTACGCCAGTGGGGTTCCGCAAAGTTTGAATGGTCTCTTTTACTTTGTGTTCTTGGGTTCCTATGAAAATCCATGGCGCTTTAGGGAGTTTTATCGATCCATCGGACGCTGTTTGCGGCCAATATTGCTCCATACGATCCACATTTCTAAGGTCAAATCTGGCTCCCAAAGTATCTTTTGCCGGTCAGATGGTCCCGTAGTAGATTACCCACATTCTTGAAAAATATGTGCATTGGATCGAGCAAGTGATTGATCATGAGGCTGGGCCAGTATGATAACTCGTACCATAGAGATAGTCTCTTCATCCCTGGGGGCAATCCGTCATCACACATCTCCTTCTGCTCTAATCATGCTTGTGCAGACATCCTCAGTGGCTCTCTTCCCAAAAAGCCGTCGCGTAACACATGATTCTCTAGAAGATACGCTTGATGACCTTTGTAGATTTGCTTCTTCAATGAGGGCGCCCTACATGCATTCAGTCTAGGTCCACATGTGACACATGCTCTGTATCCGCTTGTATGAAGCCCTGCATGTATACACATGATAATAGATCAGCTTGAGAAAAACCAAGATTTACAGTGTCTGAGTGAGGAGCATAAATAGATCACTTGAGCATTCTGTTAGTCTGGGATAGACATGCATGGTCCACATTAGAATGCCTCTGATCAAAGCATTCTGTCGACCTGTGTGTCGCCTCATATCCACCACTTCTATGCCGATCCACAATTGTTGTAGCTCTTCCAATAGTGGACGAAGATACACATCCATATTCTTCACTTTATATCGCCCCGGCACAATCAAGCTTAGCCATAGGTGCCCCTTCTTCGCAGTCAACAACGGGGGAATGTTGTAGCTGATGATGACAACGGGCCATATACTGTAAGATGTTGATCTTTGACCAAATGGATTTACGCCATCCATAGCCAAGCCTAAGCGCAAATTTTGAGCTTCCCTGGCAATATCCGACCATGTTCCATCTATATGTTTCCAGGCTGCGCAATCTGCAGGAATTCGTAGCACACCGTCCAAACATTTATTCTTCTCATGCCATGATGCTAGGGCGGCCATGGACTTACATTCGAAGAAATGCTTGATGCGAGGAAGCAGAGGAAAATGTCGCAAAACCTTTTGTGGAATTTTTATCCCGTGGAGATCTACTCGATATCTTTCGGAATCACATTTCGGACACTTCTCCATGTCTATGTATTCCCCTCTGAAAAGAATGCAGTCATTAGGACAAGCGTGGATACAATTGTAATCCATCCCCAAGTTTCGCAAAATCTTTCTTGCTTCATCTCGAGAATCTGGCATCACATTGTCAGCTGGTAGTATGTTCTCTTTGAGCAATCTACACAACATAAAAATACGATACAGTCGTGTAAAAATCTATCAGATCATTATACATTTAGAGTTTTATTAAAGTAAACTAATTGTAATAGATCACCTGAAAAGCGCTGTGACGCTAGTGTCACTCCATCCAAACTTTGCCTGCATGTTGAGAAGAACCAGGAGTGCTTTCAATCTAGACATACGTGCTCCATTATACAATGGCGTATCGGCTTCACTTTTCATATCATCATAGATAAGCCTTTCTGAATCCATGATCGTCTCGATCATTTCATCAATCTCGGGCTCAAACATTGCCTCGTTGGGAGTGTGCTCTGCATGATCATCCCCCGAGCTGTCAGAGGCTACATCTTGTGGCCTCACATATGCTGCTTGACCAAAGCGCCTGCGAACACGTCTATTGGGTTGCAAGATTGCTGCCTGTTGGCCAGCGTCAGAGTCCCGACGAGTTATAATTGGCAAAAACTCAATCTATAATAGATGGATCAAACTCGCCAAATTCGTGAACGTGCTGCAAAGAAACGCGTCTTGTCCGTCGCACAACATGCTTGCATTACAAGGACATAAGATCCTCGTTGAGAGATAGGTGTTTCGTTTGGACGGCCCCACATCCTCGTCACTACTCATAATGAGGATACAAATCTCATAACCTGGACAACAAATTTAATCTTCTATTGGCATTCTTCGTCTTTTATCTCTCTCTCTCTCTCCCCCCCCCCTCTCTCTCTCTCTCTCTCTCTCTCTCTCTCTCTCTCTCTCTCTGTTCACACTGTAAACTACCTCACATTCTCTAGTCATGTCCAATCTCCGCACACCTCGGTTTAGAGGTGCACGGAGATCAGAACCATCGGGTTATAATCTCGTCTTTATTGGTCAATGCCTATAGTTGTGGGTACAAGAAATCTACACACCCACGTCTACATGATACTGCATGTAGTGGACAAAACCCCTTTGTCTCTTCTCTAGCTGTAGCATTTCGCAGCATCTTAACATCTTTTCATAGTAGATCTTTGCTTGTAGCATGCAGATACGCCATTCTTGCAATGTAGCTGATGTCTGCTCAAGGCACTTAATTCTTACTCTAGATTTGACGAGATGTGGTGTGTGTGTGTGTGTGTGTGTGTGACCCTTGGAATCGTCATCTTGCATCAATAATTTCTGTGTAGGGTCAATTTGCTCTTCCATTAGCTGAACATGACGGCTTATTGTATGGTAGCAGCAGTCGAACATGCAGGTGGAATTGCTAGTCTGCATGGAATGTTGAGGCTATGAGCGCAATAAATTTTCTCGCCATTTCTGACAAGCGTGAGTGGCTCTCTGAGTTGCGCCTACACGAAAATCTAAATCTAACCTTATCTTAAACGATAAAAAGAAGAAAATGGTATAACCTTTCTATCACCCAAGTGTGGTAGATTGGTTATGCCAATTCCCTTTTCAATAATAGGTAAATAATGTAAATAAACCTAAATATAATCTAATATAACGTAAATAAACCTAAATTAATAAACCTAAATCTAATCAGTGAAAGCTATGATGATTGGACCGATGACACCTCAGAAGAAGACAGCAGCGGAAGCACTACGGACGAGGAGTCACCCATTGAAGTCATGGGTGTACAATTTAGGCCAAACAATAAAACAAGTTGTCAAGGGTTGGAAGAGGTAAGCCTCCAAGAGAACCAAAGTGTGCTTGATGAAGAAGTGCTAAATGGTATGTTGTCCAAGACGCTTACATGGGAGGAAAGAAAGGATTTTAAACAAATGCTGAGAAAATTTCTTAGGCTTTTTGCTAAGGATTACACAGATGTACAAGGAGTGGATGCTATTCAGCACAAGATTGAGCTAAAGCCAAAGATCAAACCAAAGGCACAAAAGCTACGAAGGCTAGGCGTCATCAAAGAGCAAGCACTACTCAAAGAGGTACGAAAGCTTCTAGCAACAAGATTCATCTACCCTGTAGAGAATTCTGAATGGGTCTCTCCAGTTGTGGTCACTCTGAAGAAGAATGGCAAGTGGAGGGTATGTGTTGATTATCGGCCGCTCAATGAGGCAAAAAAAAGGGATCACTTTCCCCTCCCATTTCAAGACGAGATTCTTAATGAGGTGGCAGGTAAAGAAAAGTACACGGTATGTGATGGCTACTCTGGTTACTTTCAAATAGGTATTGCATTGGAGGATCAATTGAAAACAACCTTCATCACTCCTTGGGATTGTTTTTCTTTTAGAGTCATGCCATTTGGTTTGACAAATGCTCCAACAATCTTTCAACGTTTCATGAACATGGTGTTTCAAGAATTCTTTGGGAAGTCTATTAGTGTATTCATAGATGATTTTTGCATCTATAGCTCTAAATCATTACATCCACAGAAGGTAGAAGAAGGCTTGAAGAAGCTATATGATATGGGAGGTCAACTCAACCCCGACAAGTGTCACATAAGTGAACATGAAGTGATCTTGCTTGGTCACAAGGTTTCTTCCAAAGGCATTGAGGTGGATCCAACAAAGACAAAAGCTCTCGTTGAGCTACCATCACCAAAGAGTCTTAAGGAGGTAATCTGATTCGTTCAGAAGGTGAAGTACATGTCACGCTTCATTCACTTGGCATCGGAGTTACTTCACCCCCTTCAAAAGTTGACACAGCAAGTAGAGTTTGCATGGTCTCATGAGCTTGAAGAGTACTTTTATTGTATCAAAATGGTTTTGTCAGAACTACCAACACATATGCCTCCATGTTGGGAATTCACATTCTTTGTCAGCTCAAGTGTGGGTGAGGAAACATTGGGTGAAGTTTTGTTACAACATGATCCACATAGCACTAGGATGCGGCTTGTCTACTTTGCTAGCAGGGTCATGAATGCACTTGAAAAGAAATACACAGAAGCAGAGTCTATGATGCTTTCTCTCGTCTTTGCAGTAAGAAAATTTAGATCGTATCTCTTGCCAAAACCTTTTATCATACTCGCTGCTGAAAACTTGTTTCCTTGGGTGTCATTTCAAATGACTCTAAGTACTAGGATTTCATTATGGATCATGGAGTTGCAAGAGTTCCAATACTCTTTCAAGGTAAGGACAGTGTGCGTGCACAATTAGCAGGGATTCTCACCTATAGAGTGCATGAAAGAGACATCAGAGTGCCTGAAGTGAAAACCCTACCTTTACCACCACCTAAAAGTTTACTTAATGCATTCACCTTGTTTTCTGATGGAGCATTTAGGAAGGCCATATGAAAAGCTGGGGGAGGGCTTGTTTGGCATGATTCAAATAATGAAGTTGTTATGAAAAAGCATGAGAAGTTGCCCGATTCCACGAGCAACAATGAAGCAGAATACAACATACTACTCCATGGATTGCACGCGTGTGTCTCTCAAAAGATACGGTGTCTCATGGTAAAAGGGGGACAAGAAAATTCTTGGTATTTGGGCTTGTAAAAATGAAAGGCTAAGGGAAAAGGTTCAAGCCATCCGTAGACTCTTCAATCAATTTGAAGAAGTGCAATTGTATCATATTCCTAGGAAACAAAATGAAGTTGCTGATTTGCTTGCCCAAAAGGTAGTTGCATGTGATGAGAGTGAAGTGCAAGTCATCCTGGCAGCAGCAGCAATAAAGCAACCAAGGTACCAAGGGATGGAGTCATTGGCTCCCATTGTGAGCTATATCCTAGAGGGCGAGTTTCCACAAGGCTTCACAAAGGCTCAAAAGTGGAGGCTCATGGAGAAGGAAAGCTCATATCTATTCTTGGAAGGTGCCCTCTACCGAAGAGGAAAAGACCAAGTTTGTAGAAGAATACCAACCATGGAGGAGATTCCATCCATTTTGGAAGGTTTGCATGAAGAAGCTTGTGGTGGTCATTTTTCACAAGAACTCACTGCAAAAAAGATTTTACTTGATGGGTATGTTTGGCCAAGCTTACACATTGATGTTCAACATTGGTATAAAGCTGCCACAATTGTCAAGTTAATGGAAACAAGCACTTGTTGCATGGTCCACGTCAACTGTCCTTGCAAATGGTCCATTTGAAAAATGGGGCATTGATGCTATGGGACCATTACCTAGGACTAAAAATGGAAAATTGTATATTTTGGTGGCCATAGACAACATGACTAGGTGGGTAGAAGCTCAAAGTGTGGCAAGAGTAAATGAGAGGACAGTGAGCAAGTTTGTATATACTCACATTTGTTGCAGATTTGGAACACCTTTGGAAATTGTTTCTGACAATGGTCCAGGATTTAGGAAGGGTTTGCTCACAGAAGTTTGTGATGAGTTTCACATTCTACATCGGCATAGCACCCCCTACTATCCTCAATCAAATGGTATGGTTGAGAAAGCTAATGGAATCATTGTAGGGATCATCCAAAAAATGGTAAAGAACAAGACTAAGCTATGGGATGACTTCTTGGATGGAGCATTGTGGGCGTATCGAACTACGTATAAGGAAGCTATGGATTTCACACCCTTCCACCTTGTATATGGGCAAGAAGCTTTGCAGCCTATTGAGCTCAACATTCCAACAATACGACTTCATGGAAAGGTGGCACAAGGAGAAGAAGAAGCATGGGCAGATTGTCTCCTCACCTTAGCAGAGCTAGAATGGAATCGGGAGGTAGCTTATGAGTTCTACAAAAGCAGAGCCACGCAAGTAAAGGATAAGCTCAACAAGAAGGTCAAGGACAAAGGAATCAAGGAAGGAGACCTGGTGTTAAGGTATGACAATCGCCTTGATAATCGCTTTGATGTGAAGTTCAATACTAGGTGGCAGGGTCCCTACATCGTGAAGAAGGCCTTTAATTCAAGCTACTATGAGCTCATGGATCTGGATGGAAAGAAGCACTCTAAAAAGGTAAATGGTTATCGACTAAAGCCCTACTTGAGTCGCACTCTACCAAAGGGTTTACAAAACCAAGAGGCTACATCAACATCCATGTTTTGCTGTGACATTCATACACATAAGGCATGCAAAAGTAGTAGGGAGAGACAACAAACACATTCTTTGGAAACATCAAATCTCATCAAGACTTGGGCATCACTTGCATTGGAAAGAATGCCTTTTGATGGTACATAAATGTACCATCATCTTGGGGGAGGGCTAAATGATAGCTACTTTTCGCTATTAAAAATTTCACATTTTTAGCCTCACTCCATCACTGCTAACCTTTTAACTCTACCCACGTGCTAACTCAAAGATTGTACATACCTTATTTTTCTTCATGTGTGTGATACCACGCTATAGTGGATATGGTGTGCTCATAAATGTGTATATTTCTCTAAAGTGTGTCCTAACCATAAAACTCCACCTTTACTAATTACCTAAGTAGGATTGAATCCAAAAAATTATTACTGCCCTTAGTATTTATGTAAATATTTCTTTCCTTTGTTTTAAAGGGCATAAATATTAAGAGTGGGATTTTATAGAAAAAAAAAATTCACATATTTTTTCCCATCCCCTTTTATGTAACTAGGTGTGAGTTATTTTTTCCCTACCCACCTACTAATTCACTAGGTGTGTGTCCTGATTTTTGTAAATTTTATATTTATTTACATCTCAAGAGAGTGTATTTATTCATTTATATATTTCTATTTTACTTATGAGATTCCAATTTTTTTTTCATGCTAGTTAACTACAGTGTACTTTTTCCTTTCCCATTGTGTAAAATTATAAATATTATTTTTCACTCTACCTATTGTAAGAAAACATAACAATATATATTTTACCATACCTCTTTTGTATATTATCTTATTTTAATTTTGTATTTTATATACATATTATTTATATTTTATTACTATAATCATGCACCTTAGCTTGTACACTTGTTATCATACATATCATCACCAAATTCAATAATACTTTTTCATGGACTCAATGGAGCATTATTAAGGGTCCATGTGATGCCCTCATGCCTCACCGATTGGAATATATGCAAGTTCAACAACCAAGGACCCCACTTGGAAGACTTTGAGAAGGAGAAAAAGACACATGTTTTTGGGCGAATTTTCATGCATGATTTCACTCCGAGTTGGACTTTGCACAAAACTATAAAGATGTAGCTCGTGAGCTGAGGTTTTTGGCAAAATGTATTTTGCATTTTTTGGAGCTTTAAGCGATTTTTTATGGGTGTTTTGGTGGACCCCAATTTTGCTGTTTTGGTCCAAAATGCTTCACCCTCACTCTCCTCTTCACCCACACAAACTCTCATTTTCATCTCCATTCTATTCAAACCTGCAAACACTCTCTCCCTCTCTAAGTACAACTAATCCTTATCACCTCCACTCTTACATATCTTCCATGAAAGCTTTAAACACTCATCTACCCTAACTACCTACCTAGTAATTATCAATGAAGAGATATGATTGATCTCTTCTTCCAAAAAATCTAAAAAATCAACAAAAAACTGATTGTGTGCATCTTCTTCATCAACTTAATCTCCCGTAAGCACCCTAATTACGCAAGCCGACAAAACCTCGCCATGGATCAAGCATTGGAGCAGCAAATGACAAGGCGTTGCGAGCAGTAACATGTTTCTTATCCTTTTAAACTCATCTTTGTATATAACCATTCCATAAAATCACTTTTCCTATTATGCTCATTTGAGCATTCCCTTTGTAAATTATCCATTTGGCACGTTGTGCCTCACTTGTAAATATTATAACTACTAGCTCACTAACTACTAACTTGTATGCAATTTGCCCATCCAATTTCTTCTTAAAAAATGGAGACCCCATGTAGATAGAAACACCTCCATTCAAACCTATAAGTTATTTCTCTTCTCCCTATTTTCACTCAATGCAAATAGAGAAGACAAAGTAGACCCACCATATAAAGAATTCAAAAAACCCTAAACCTAATTAGCCACACAAATAAGCATACTTATGCCTAGAGATAATCCACTTGGAAATGCTATAAATAGTGCACTTCTACATGACTTTGGGGGGGCTTATCAATTGAGAGAAGAAGAGCTTTCGCTACTTAAGTGTGTGAGGAAGCCCTTGTGTCAAGTCCTTATGTCGAGATAATCAATAGAGCTAGGCTCTCCATTTGTATGTACTTATCTATCTATAACAATTGGATTTGGGCACACATATTCTCATTATGTCCTAAATCTCTTGACAATTCACAAATTGGTGCCCATTTTGGAATCTTATGAAGCTTGCCGCAACAATTGGAACCGTCTACTTGTGGTAACACTTGTGTATTTTCCTTTGAGAGTTTTTGTTCATGATGGTGTTGAGCATTGGTGGAACTTTGTTGGTCTAGGTTGAGGTTGGATCGGAGATCCCTCACTAGAGTAACAAAATCATCAATTGGCTTGTGATTGTGTATGTGCGTGCATCTATTTATTCTCAAGTGTTAGTGCCTTTGTGAGTTTGTTTCATGCATTGTCGCACGTAAGCCTTTTCATTTGGTATGTTAGGATGTATGATGGGGATGATCGTACAAAGATATGTGTAAGCTCAAGTGTGATGTTCATGTTCTGATATGTCCTAACTCATTCTAGTTAGGTGGTGCCCTTTGTCTTGGTTTTGTGTGGGTTTGGTTTGGTCTTTTGGCCATCCATATATATATATATTTTTGAGCGACACAGGAGCCTAGGTGGTGCTTAGAGGCCACTTCCTTGCTGCTTGCCCGGGACCGCCTCAATGGGATGATAATGAATGAAGCCGATCTCAAGCTATGAGCTACCGATTGTGCCATGGCTTATGGTGCACATAGCCCTTGCTTGCAGCTATCGATTGCACCCTCCACTCTTGAAACAGAGCACCACCCACAAAATGTGCCGGAAAGCTCTCTAAAGGTGTTTAATATGGCCCCTTTACCCTAGTAGTATGACGTAGTTATCACTTTGCCAAAATAATCCCAAACAATAGTTCACAGTAGTAACTGTCTTGTAGGGTGTCCGCATCTCCACAGCTATAACAATCAACTCTTTACAAATATGGGCATCCCAAATTAGCATCAATCTTGCCAATGAAGGCTAAAAGCCTATAAAAAGGGTGTATGCACTCATTCATTTTTTATCAATGCAAGTTCTACTACTATCTATCATCAACATAAACGGATCTCTCTCTCTCTCTCTCTCTCTCTCACACACACACACACACACACACACACACACACACACACAAAGTCTCTAATATTCCAAGCTCCTAAGCCTTTTTAAGGCCACACAAAGAATGTGAAAAATGAAATGAAATGATATACTAACGTCTTCAAAAAAGTCCAAAATGACCACACGTGTAGACCAAAACATTTAGAAAATATCTCAAATTCTTTTTCCTATGAGAACCCCTCCCTATCCCCTTTTATCCAGACTTTTAAATAAGCATCTTCGGTGATTTCCTCTAAATAGAAATGAAAAAGTCGTTTTGGGCACCTAGTGAGGATCCTAATAAAGACTTGAATGAAATATTAATATCGCTTAAGTGAATTTTTCTTGCACATCGAGGATCTTCCTTTTCATTGTCGGCGGTTATGTATACTTTATGAAATATCATAATGATGATACTTTCCTAATTATGCTTCCGTAGTTCTACACAAGATATCTATAGATATAGGACTCATTTTGCAAGATTCTATGGTTATTTGATAGATATATTTATAAAGAATTAGATTACATCAAAAGAACCAATACATTTTAATGTTTGGAATCACATCTTAGCTAGTTGAAATATTAGAGTCTTTAAATATAATAAAATAAATAATATAGTAAGTTCTTTTTTTTGGTATCTCACAACTCTTGGTGCAAGTTGCATATGAAAAAGAAAATTGATTGAAATTAAGCATTGCAAGCCTATTTTCCATCTATTTGTATTAATTCCATTTCTTTGATTCAACTATGGTGTAGATCTTAGGATTGTGAATGTACCAAAGCTAGGATTTTTGACATTTTTCTATCATTCACGTGTTTTCCTAGCCTCTCAATCCTAGTAGTCCATGTGGGCACATATAGTGTAATGTCCATCGTAGCAAATGTTTGAGGCACGTTAACTGACACACTTAGTATCCAATTACACAAAACTAGTAGGTGTCCATAACTACTTTTTAAGGCAGACCATTAATTAGTTTTTTTTTTTTTTTTTGGGGGGGGGGGGGGGGGGGGGGGGGGGGGACGGGTTTTTTTTTTTTTTTAATGCTTAAAGGGACCCCATAGGGCAGCGCAGGCACGCGAGTATGTGATTCGCGTGCTATTGCGGAGAAGAAAAACATGGCAGTTGGATCTCTCTCTCTCTCTCTCTCTCTCTCTCACACACACACACACACACACACACACACACATGTGAGGTGAATGGAATTGTAGTCATTGGAATCACTCTAAAAAGAAAATCCATGTACAGTCGTTATCTTGAGCACCTATCTATTACTAGCAAGTGCTCCCATGGCAGCAGGCGGTGCTTGTTTCTTGTTCGCCACCACTTCACAACCAAGTTACTGTTGTTAAACGTCCCGGCACCACCACTCGGCCTACTGCACCTATGTGTGATCATCACCAACTACCCTAGTCTAGGTCTTGGCCCTGAACCTAGTGATCCACCTCACTCTTTCTCTTTCTCTGTCTACTTCCTAGTGGGAGCTTTCTCTTTGTGTGTGTGTGTGTGTGTGTGTGTGACACATATAGTGACAATGACATGCACACACACACACACACATAGTGTGTGCATGTGCGTATACACACATGCGCAAGCTGTCATGCACACAATTTTGGATGTACAATTTATCCATTGTTGAAAAAAGTTGGATTCGTGCATTCGACCGGGTCTCTCTCTCTCTCTCTCTCTCTCTCACACACACACACACACACACACACACACACACACATGGTGTTGTCAAAGGCAGGATCATGACTAGTGCAGGTCATTGGGCAAGAATGGAGTTGCGTAGAATTTGAACCACTTCTTGAAATTTTGAAGGCTCTATAATGTGTCTACGGAAAGGACGATGACCCGGTAAGGACTCAATAGCACAATTTTGACATTGATTCAAGAGGCCGTGCACTTCAACCAGGAGGAATGCTTGGAGGCCCTCTCCTTCCTCTAATTTTTCAAGCTCTATTATACTGGACTATTGAATAACAAAGAAAAATATTGTCTATCAGAGTGTAGATAATGAACTATTATGGAATAATAATGAGTATAGATAATGGACTATTGAATAATAGAGAAAAACTATTGTTTATCAGAGTGCTCGAGTCTACAAATATTCTCGATTATATCTTATGCACCTTAGAGACCCCTGCCAAGTGACATAAGAAAAGGGCTTCGACGGGGGCGGTGGGAGACCAAGGTAAAGAAAGAAAGATAGTGGATTGGGTGCCAAGAAAAGGATCCTCTCTCTCTCTATGTGTGTGTGTGTGTGTGTGACTCTCTCTCTCTCTCTCTCTCTCTCTCTCTCTCTCTCTCCCCCCCCCCATAAGATGGGCCACATAGTCGTGAGATTTAATTTGAAGGTTAGGACACCCATAACAATTGGAGAAAAAACCATAGGTTTAGCATAATCCCACCTTAAATTTTGAGATTTATCCCTATTTTTTGATTTTTTTAAATTTTTGGCAGCACTCACTTCACAAAGGAAACATCCCCATGCTCCAAAAGAGACATGGATGCTCCAAAAGAGACATGGCTGCAAAAAGAATAACAACCTTGCAACTCAAAGAAAATGTTTGTATGAGTGCATATGGTCGCCTGTCTACACTCAAACCCATGACCCGGGCCACAGAGGTCGAGAACTCAACCTTAAATTTTAAATTGAAGGTGAGAATACCTCCAAAATTGAAAGAAACTACCAAGTTCACAGAACCAAAATTAAAATTTAGAGAATCTATAGAGTGCAAAGAACTTTAGTGCAAAAACCTTTAAATATAATGAATTTGCCTCTAAATTTTTTGCAAAAAAGAAAATTATAGTAGAATGCTAAAAAACTACTAAAGTTTAGTGTAATCCCTCCTCCGGACTTTGAAATTTATGTTTAAATTCTAAATTTCAAGGTGAGGAAACCTACAAAGTATAGAGAAATAAAGTGTAAACTCCTTTAAATATAATAAAGTTGCCCCTAAAAGTTTTCTTACGTAAGTTTTCTAAGTTTTTGCGAGAAACCACTCTGCGTCAACTCAATTTAGTAAAACCCCCCTCACAAAATTTGGAGATTTGTCTCAAAAATTCTAATTTTCCTTTAAGCGCTAAAAAAACTTGAGTTTATTGCAATACCACTATGAATTTTGAGATTCACTTATAAATTCCAAGACAATCCGAAGGCGAGAGCACCCACAAAGCTTAAAGAAACCTGGTTTCTACACCTTCAAAAACACCTGAGAGTTGTCGGAGTTGCCTCCCATCGTCTGCCTTTGCTATCTCTTGAGGTCCTCTCCTCCCTTAGGCTTGCATAACTTCTGCCTTGGATTCATCTAGTCAAACTTTTTCAATTCCATTGATTGCGGATTCCAGCGGATTTCAATTCCGTAGATATCGATGTCAATTGTCGATTCTTGATTCTCGATTGAGACTTTCGTCAATCATCACTTCATTGACTTTTTATGATAATATCAATGCTTATTCTCCAACCCCTCGTTACCCCCCCCCCCCCCCCCCCCCCTCTCTCTCTCTCTCTAGCCAAGGAGAGCTTAGTGTTCTCTCTCTCTCTCTCTCTCTCTCTCTCTCTCTCTCTCTCTCTCTCTCTCTCTCAGGCACATACACACACTCACTCACATAGACTGTAGTGGATGGCGCTCTCTCTCACTCACTCACTTACACATGCGTTCTCTCTCTCTCTCTCTCTCTCTCTCTCTCTCTCTCTCTCTCTCACACACACACACACTCACACACACACACACACACACACACACAGATGCGCACACATAGAGGATGAATCTCATGGAATATTTTCTATTTCTTAGCACTCTCACTCACACACAAAAGCTTGCAAGCAACAACGTCTCTCCCTCCCTCTCTCTCTCTCTCTCTCTCTCTCTCACACACACACACACACACACACACACACACACACACACACACAATATACGTGCATGGCATCAACAATAAATCTCTAGAATCCCATCAATAAATCATTGAGTTCGCTACACTTCATTAATGTAATGTTAATGTGGAAGGCCTCCGTGCAACACTCTAGCAACTGAGCGAATGATAATATGTTGATTCTATCTTTGATACACACACACATATAGAGACAACGGGTCCCCCCCTCCCTCTCTCTCTCTCTCTCTCTCTCTCGCTCTCTCGCTCTCTCGTACACACACAAATACATACAAACAGAACACGAGCATGTGCGTACAACTACTAAGCTTTGAGAACCAAGATCAGATATCATTCACGACATGGAAGGTCCAAGCAAACTTGCAAAGCCTCGGGGACTATTTGACACCCTCTTCTCAAGTGGGATCGAGGTCCACGATCTTGGGAAGATTTGGACCGTCCGTTCATTCTCAAAATTAAAAGGTTTCGATCCGGTTGAGTCTCCACGACTTGAACCACCATGTACCACATCGGAATCTATGACTCTCCCACAAAGCTATCGCATGTCACTTGAAATGGAGGTGAGAACGTAAAATGATATAGAGAAAATGACGGGGTAAGGATCAGATGGTGTTCACTTAGAGATCGCTTTGGGACGATTGGGGTCACACAATAATCACTTTGAAATAGGTAGGTTCACAAGGTGATCGTATCTCTATTGGGATTCGCATGGGGATCACTTGGCGGTCATTTGATGTTCACATTGATTTTACTTGGGGCTCACTTTAATTGTGATCACATGGTGATTAATCAACCATTGATCGATACAAAACCCGTTTGTCCACCCCCAACTTATAGGGACAATTGATCCCACTTGAGAGGGGGTGTCAAATAATCACAAGGCTTACAAAGGGAGGTTGATTGGACTATACATGGAGGGGAGTTCTTTTTGGCCTTCAAAATGCAAAGTAAAGTCACTCTTCAAATTGCTTTTAGAAACAAGTGGAAAAAAGGTGATAAAATCACGAAGCCTACTTTGGACTCTTGTATTTTCTGTGAGTGAGGAAAGTCATTGAGCCTGATTCTTTTTAAAATGTGGCTGGTGACCACTGCACACATCCAAGAAATAGGCAAGAGCGGGGACAAGCTACAAAATATCAACAAACATCCAATACATGAGCGAGAGCGTGGGTAAGTTACAACATATGAAGAGTATACAATGATATAAAAGGAAACGTCACTCTAATTGCACTAGCAAGAGTCTGAGCCCATAACCTTGGGGAAAATAAAAGAGAGAGCAAGCTCCAATGTGTTCAAAGATACACAATGAAGCATCATTCTCGGTGCACCACCATGGGGTAGAGACAAACCACTGCATTACTTCACACAAATTTGAGTAATACTTAATCCGTATTTTGGTAATCTGTCAAGTTTTGGGTCTTGGAATTATGAAACCCTGCCTCTTGGTTGGTATACATTCTCATCACACACCCGACAGATTTGCACAGAGATGAACCTTCTCTTTAAACCGAAATCCATTTACTAATGTCTTTAACTTTGTACCTCAACATCTAAAAGTAGCACAAAGACATAACTTTTCCTTCAACTTCTTGAATATTTGGACAGAAATTGCCAAATGATTTCTATACATGCAAAAAGCCCTGCAAACAGTGAGATAAAGCCATGCCCATAGCCTTATCCCACCAGCAAGACACAAACATGTTCAGCACTAGAGAATACGAAAAAGAATATACTCCAAAATAAGGATGATTAAACAAGAGTCCACATATCACCTTCATGCCACTTAGCTTATTAATGTCCATTTCATCCTGCCCTTGATATCCCCTTTGCGTGATGCTCCATCACTCCCAGCTTTGTATTCTCGTAGCTCTACCAAGTCTACTTGCCAGACTATATTCTTCCATGACCTCGTTCAAAGACATGCAAGCATCATATTTCTACGTTTGATGGGAGTGGCAAATAAACCGAAGGCTCAAGATACTTAAAGCCCCCTTTCTTCTCTAATGCGGGCATGCACTACTATCGACCCCCCTTTCTTGTTTACTGCCACTTACACGTGCGCGTGCACGCACGCGCATGCACACACACACATAGAGAGAGAGAGAGACATTATTGCACACACACACACACACAGACATTATTGCTCATGGTTTCCCTCTCCTGTTGTCGCCCCTTCATTCGTCGGCCTCCTCCTCCTAAGACCACCCTCACCCTCACTACTTGAAGCAGGAGAGAGAGCTCGTTCTCTTCCTTCTCATGCTGCTCCGGCTGTTGTCGCATCTCTGTGCCCTACGTACCCCCTGCTGCTGCTACGATGTCATGCTCCCCATTACCTCTGTGCACGCAAGAGAGCATATGAGAGAGAGGAGAGAGAGAGAGAGAGAGAGAGAGAGAGAGAGAGAGGGTGGTGGTAATGCGTGTGCTAGTCTCCACCCAATCATGCTATCTTATAGCCTCCCCCTAGCGTACACACTGTTCGGCCATGTCGGTGGCCTTGCCCATAAGACCCATGTCCTTACATTACCCCCCCTTGAGAATCATTTTCGTCCTCGAAAACGAACGTAAGAAAACGTTTCTTAAGTGCGGAGACATTCTCCCATGTAGAACCTTCTTCAGGTCTATCTAGCCATCTTACCAACACCTGTCATCTGACATGATGTCTGGTGCGAAGCTCATGAGAATCCAAAATCTTTTTGGGCTCATGAGGAATGCTTGGCAGTGCGATAAGGTCAACCAACACACCTGTGTCAATGACATTATCATTTTGTCCTAGCTGTTTTCGTAAACGGCTAACATGAAAAATAGGATGAACTTCATTTTTGTCCTAGCTGTTCGAAACTGCGTTTTTGGGCTTCTTCTCAAGAAAAGGTCTTACTTTTTGCTTTAAGTTGACCCATCATAGGAACAATGATTTTGGCATAGTCACGGATATACTGTCGATAAAATCCAGCGATGCCTAAAAATATTTGAAGCTCCTCAACCGTGTTGGGATTTGGCCATCGAAGAATGGCAACGACCTTGTCAGTGTCCATCTTGATGCTAGAATAAGAGATCACATGACCGAGGTAAAGTATCTCTGTTTTAAAGAAATTGCGCTTGCTTTGCTTAGCATACAGTGCGTGAGCTCGTATAGCTGTTCAAACACTAATCGTAAGTGTTCTATGTGTTCATCTTCAGTCTTACGGTAAATGAGAATGTCATCAAGGAAAACCACGACACATTTTCCAAGATAGGGATGTAAGACACTATCCATGAGTGTCATAAATGTAGCTAGAGCATTGGTTAGACCAAAAGGCATAACCAAAAATTCAAAATACCCGAACCGTGTTCTAAAGGCAGTTTTGGAGATATCTTGTAGTAGGATACGCACCTAGTGGTATTCTAAACGAAGATCTATTTTTGTATAGTATCTTGCCCTATGGAGTTGATCAAACAACTCATTCACTCGAGGTAGAGAATACTTGTTCTTGATGTTTATCGCATTTAATCCACGACAATGTACACACATGCGCATAGTACCATCTTTCTTTTTTACCAATAGAAATGGTGATGCCCAAGGCGAAGTGCTAGGTCTAATGAAACCAGGAGCGAGGTAGTCATTCAACTGACTCTCAACCTCCTTGGCTTCTTTAACACTCATACAATAAGGTGGTTTACTCACCAGTTTAGTGCCTGACAAGACATCTATGCCATGCTGCACATCACGTGTAGGGGGTAAACCCGGTGGTAAATCACTTGAGAACACATCACTATACTCTGTGAGTAAGTGAGTTAGATTTTGCCGTGCAAAAGGAGAAAGTAAACTAGAGTTATGATGGGATGGAGAATCTTGTAATTCCTGTAATGTTTGTTTTACAACAATTGCACATTGCTCTATAGAATTAAAATTGAGAGCATTTTGCTCGTTAGATTTTTTAACACTTTGTTTATCAATAGAATTCATTGCACCTTGCATACCATTACTAGAATTCACTGTACTTTGCTCTTGAGAATTCACAAGACTTGGAGACAAGCAGTAACACAATAAGACTTCATCTATTAAATCTTCTTTCTGCAAAACAAAAAGCTCGGCTGTACATATAAGAGGTGCAGATCATATGGTATATTTTTCTCACCAAGAGAAAGCACATGTTTACCATTGGCCATAAAGAATAAGGAGTTGTATTCATAACTAGTGTGCAATGTGTTTCCTAAACCATGTAGCCACTCTCGTCCTAAATCTACATCAGCACGGTCCATGTTCATAACTTGAAAGTCAAGGTTCATCGTATGATCTTGAACCATAAGCTCAACCCCTTGAACTACCGTGTCCCATACTTCTTTATCATTCCTAGACATCTGCTCCACCACATACTTGTGAGAGCAGGAAGTCTGTGTAAGCTTCAATTTCTTGACTAGTTCATAGCTCAAGAAGTTATGAGTTGCACCATCATCCGCAAAAATACAAACATGTTGTCCGTTAATAGTGCCATGCATGAAAATCAAATCATGGGGGCCAAAGGTGGGCTGCCACATTGAAGTAGGAACACAACACTTGTGCTTTTCTTCCATATGAAGAACCTCTACATCACAATATTTAGGAGATGAATCTAATGTGAGGCGTTTCACCGTGTGCATGGCCTTTTATTTGCCTTGCAAAAGAGGACAATCTTTCTTGTTATGTTGGTCCGAAAGACATCTAAAACATAAATTGTGTTTCTTTGCACACTCAAAATCAACAGTGCTGAGAGACCCATGTTGAGTATCTCGTGATTTCTTAGGCTTCTTAGCCTCTTGTGGACGTGGACTGGTAGATCGTCTCTTATTCCTCTTGGAACGTGTGGGAGATCTACCTCGCCATTGGCTCTTAGCCACATTGAACTTAGCAAAAATATTCTTAGAGTAGGGAATATTTACTTTCCTCTCTTGGTCATCCTCATATCTTTGGGCATGACTGATGGCTTCTTCCAAAGTTTTTGGATGTTGGCTCTTGATACGAAGACGATAGTGTTTGTCAAGACCCCTATTAAAACCCTGCAACTTTTGAAATTCATCTAGACCTTCTATTTTTAATATGATTTCCCGATACTTTGAAAGGTACTGTGTGAGCGAGAGGCCACACATGCGGCATGCATCCCATGCTAACCAACTCTTATCTTCTTCATTGGAGTCCAAAAACTCTTTGGAGAAAGAAGCTTGAAAACGTAGCCCAAGACGGAGGACGAGCATCTATTGGAAATGTCATTCACCACTTATAGGCCTTGCCTTTAAGAGATAGACTTGTTTCCATAGCCGTCTTTATATCTGGGGTGTGTCTTTATCTATGAATATCATTCCATTTGTGTAAGTACGTTGGTGCAGCTAAAGTTGGTCCAAGCTAGGAGATGGTCTATGCCAGGCAGAGGCAGCATGTGAGTGCAGTGCAAAGGGCTAGGGCAGGTACCAAAGCCCTAGGTAGCCAAGGGATAGCGGAGGTATATGCTCGAAGCAGTTTTTTAGGCCCAAGGTGTGTTGCAAAGAGCTAAGCATGGTGATGGATTTTTGTGCCCGAGATGATGGTTTTATGTGCTAGAATGTGGTGCTCAGTGTGCTTTCCATGCCGGTCTAGACGGCTCGTCAAACGGAGCCCCGGTGCTCTAGGTATTGCAGTTTAAAGAAAGGGTGTGTAGCAGATCCCCGACGGACAGGGCAGATGGGGACAGGTGGCCCAGGCAAGTGTGAGCGGATATGTGTGTAGTGCGCGAGTTACGGAGCATGCCTGTCTTTACGGATTGCAAATCAGAGTGAAGATTTTTCGGGGGCCGGGTTTGTGCTCATTTGACCGCCTTGGGGAACGTGCCATTTGGCAATTTTTCGACCTCGCCAAGGTTCTCAGTCAAAGGGTGTACCATATGGAGCTAATCGGAATCGACTACACGTCAATCAGATGCTCGGTCAGTCAGATACAGCGAGACAAAGTTGGGAGCATTTGACAGTGGGAGGTTTGCATATGCTTTTTGACTTTTTTTGCTGCCTCGAATGATGGCATTGAGAATCCCAAAATGGGGTCGGAGGTAGGGGATTTGGAAGTGAATGCAGTGGATTGGTGGTTGGGCTCCAAGGCCGGTGCATAGGCCAATTGGGCAAGGCAAATCAGAGTACCCAATGCAAGTGAAAATGAGGTTTTTTTGTTCAGTTTAAATGGTGGGTTTGGTGAAGGCTTGAAGGATGCTTAACTAGTGACTGCCACGTGGTAGTATAGCCATCCCACATGCGGGCGCGTGGGTGAAGAATCCGGAGTATATGAGCTGGGACGAGCTACTCTCAAGGGTATCACAAGGTGTGGAGAGCTCTTGGAGCGTGGGCTATGGCGTGAGCGCGTTGGCGCTGTGCAGGCGGTAGTGGGCAAATTTTGGCGCAGAAGGCGGCACGCTGGCGTCCGAGCGGTTGGTGGTGATGACATGGCACCCGACAGGGGCACTTCCCACGCGCCGAAATTTTAAAGAAGAAGGGAAGGGGCAATAGCGACATCGCTATTGCCTCCCCCCCTCATGTAAAGGGAAAGTCCCACAGCAGCAGAGCAGAGCAAAGCGAGTGAGAGTGAGAGAATGTCTAAAAGAGCTCGCCATGTGTCGGAAAGAGGGAAAACATGCTAAAATTGGGTGCTCCCCCTCTATAAAGGAGTCTTTTTTATCATTTTGGAGGCTTTTGGTCGCCTCATGAGGCTTGGAAGCCACATGGAAAAGAGCCAAGAGTGATTTTTGTCTGCAGAGGGCCGAGAGGGTGCCTCCCCTTATGTATTTTGTGAAGCCGAGTGCAGCTATAGTGTTTTTTTGAGCAGGGAGTGAGTTCCCCCCATTGAAAACGGGCGTTTCTTGTCGTGCTATTTCCTCCCCCCCCTCCCCTTCTCCTGCTCTGTTCTGTTGTATGTGATGACGGGTGTGTGATGGAGTGTGCGCCCCACCGATGAGTGTGTGTGCAAAGAGAGAGAGAGAGAGAGAGAGAGAGAGAGAGAGAGAGAGAGAGAGAGAGAGAGAGAGAGAGAGAGAGAGAGAGAGAGAGAGAGAGAGAGAGAGAGAGAGAGAGAGAGAGAGAGGTATGTGTGCAAGGGTAGGCGATGATTGCAGCCGTTTTGTGGGTGCGGGTTGATTGGTGGTCTATTTGAGTGCGTGTGTGCTGTGGTGTGTCAAGTTGTGTTTGATCGTGTGTGCGATAGTGTGAATTCTGTGAGTCAAAGGTGCTCACTAAGTGGATTGGGGTGTTGTGTGTACCCTGAGCTATAGAGAGGCCCTTCTGTTTGTGCCAGGCATGTTCCCCCATTCCCCCTCTCCATCTTCTGGTGCCCCCACAGAGGAGTATGCTGATGCTCCTAGTTGAAGTCAAAGCAGTGATTTTTGTGATGCCAAAGGTGTGGCCTTTGAAGAGCAGGTGCTGCTAGTGATGGCTTGGACCGGATTTCCCATTTTCACTAGGGTTGAAGATGCGGAAACTTGGCTTCAAGACTATGGATTGTTCGTATTGGAAAGCGGTTTATCTAGAGAAGATGGTGCGGTACAGGTGTTCCCGCTCCTGGTTCGTGGTAAAGAAAAGCTATGGTTCGATAGCCTTGGTGAAGAAGAAAAAGCAGATTGCGAAGCCCTGGAGGCGGCTTTTCGAAGGAGATTTGTAGCGGATGCGCAGCTAGATGAGGTAAAGCAGAAGCTAGACAGTTTGAAGCAAAGCTTGGAGGGAGATTTTCAAGCGTTCAAGTGGGAGTTCGAAGCCCTTTGGGGGAAGTTAATCAAGGTAACTGCTGCAGAAAATGCCAGTTTTTTGAAGTTGTGTAAATTCATGGATTGCCTGCATGAGGAGGTGCGAGATAAGGTGGAGTTAGATGGGCCAATGTCGTATGAAGAAGCGGTAGCTCTAGCGAGAGGGCGAACCAAAAAGATTTTAAAGAAGCGCGAGGCTAGGAGGTGTTTGCAAGGTGCATTGATGCCAAAGCAGTGTGAGGTGGTGGTAGCCAGTGGTAGCCAAGCCACAGATGATGCAAAGAGAAGTATAAGTGCAAGAAGAACCAAGGGTTCTTTGGCTACAAAGAGACAGAATGGTTCCTATTCCGTGGATGCCAGCTAGAACAGTTCCAGTTGTGGAGGAAGTGTAGGTGGTTCCAGAATAGACAAAGAAAGTGCTTCCAAATTCGAGTGAAGCTGTTGAAGCTCCAATGAAGTGCGGTAAAGAGCAAGGAGTGCGGTTTGCAAACGAGGTTGAAGCGGTGAAGCTAGAGGAGGTTCCCGAGCTTGAAACCGAAGTGGAGACGGGGTCGAGTGACAGTAGCTCTATGGACGCGGATACGAGTTGGGAAACCGAGTCATCTCAATCCAGGTATGATGAGTTTGACCTCTTGCATGTGAGGGGAGAGGCAGTGAATATGTGCGAGGAGCAACATGAAGTGCAAGCCGAGGTGCTTAATGGAGACCGAATGGAGCAGTCCAGGCCTACAGGTGGTGAAGAGCAGGTAAAACTGGTGTGTAGTGCCATGCTAATGGCTATGTTGATGAAGATAGCGGTGGAGTATGCCATGGTGGTGCAACAGGTGCAAAACTTTGCTATGAGGGTTAGAGCAGCGGTACCTATGGAAGAATACGAAGAGGATGCGGTGGAGAACGAGTTTCTCTCTTCCTTGGCAGAGCTTGAGGATGCAGTGGTCGAAGAGCAAGTAGTTGAAGCGAACAAGCAGGCGGTGCTTATTGACCTTGAAGGGCCCATTGACGAGGAGGAGCTCGACGATGCTGGAATTGAGTTCATGGCAGGTGAGAAGGACAATGCAAAGTCCAGGTTAAAGGTGCTTCCTATGCAGTCAGTGCCTTCTATGACAGATGATGCGGATTCCAAGGTGGTATCCAATCTTTGTAAGGAGGTCTGTGAGTGGTGGTTAAAGGGAATGGTGATAAAAGTAGCTGTGCAGTATGATGTTGAGCAGGTGCAGGATCTGCTAGACGAGGATCTAGCTTTGCATGGATGGATGGGCGGGTCAGATGTGTTAGGTTTGCTTGGTGCGAGTGATGGTACAAGCAGGTGTTTGGATGGTGAGCACGAGGATTCTCTATTTGATGTTCTTGAAGGTGCTTTGTTGCGAGTGGGCAATTTGCCAAGGAGTGCTTGGAGTGGTAGAAGCATGTGGATGGCAATTTGGCTATGCAGTTGGATATGTGCCTTGGTGTGGCACTATGAAAAGTTGTTGCAGGTGGGTGGAAGAGACCAATGCAAGGTGTTTGACCCAGGAGGTTGGTGACAGGTAAAGCAGGGGGTTGGGCAACCCGCATGGGCAACGAAAACGAGTAGCAGGTTCTAGTGGTGTACATATGTTTGGTGTTTTGTAGTGTACAGAGAGTTTGTTTTGGTGTGCAATTTTTTAGTGCAATAAGTCCATGTGTGGTTCAACATAAATGTTCAACGAGGGGGTGGGCAATGATGGTACAACTAAAGTTGTTCCAAGCTAGGAGATGGTCTATTCCAGGCAGAGGCAGCATGTGAGTGCAGTGCAAAGGGCTAGGGCACGTACCAAAGCCCTAGGCAGCCAAGGGATAGCGGAGGTATATGCTCGAAGCGGTTTTTTAGGCCCAAGGTGTGCTGCAAAGAGCTAAGGATGGTGATGAACTTTTGTGCCCGAGATGATGGTTTTATGTGCTAGAATGTGGTGCTCAGTGTGCTTTCCATGCCGGTCCAGACGGCTCGTCAAACGGAGCCCCGGTGCTCTAGGTATTGCAGTTTAAAGAAAGGGTGTGTAGAAGACCCCTGACGGATAGGGCAGATGGGGACAGGTGGCCCAGGCAAGTGTGAGCGGATATGTGTGTAGTGCTCGAGTTACGGAGCATGCCTGTCTTTACGAATTGCAAATCGGAGCTCTGGATAGCAAGATATAGTCAGGTGAAGATTTTCCGAGCGTTGGGTTTGTGCTCATTTGACCGCCTTGGGAAACGTGCCGTTTGGCAGTTTTTCGACCTCGCCAAGATTCTCGGTCAAAGGGTGTACCATATGGAGCTAATCGGAATTGACTACACGTCAATCAGATGCTCGGTCGATCAGATACAGCGAGACAAAGTTGGGAGCATTTGACAGTGGGAGGTTTGCAGATGCTTGAAAATCCCAAAATGGGGCCGGAGGTAGGGGATTCGGAAGTGAACGCAGTGGATTGGTGGTTGGGCTCCAAGGCCGGTGCATAGGACAATTGGGCAAGGCAAAGCAGAGTACACAATGCAAGTGAAAATGAGGTTTTTTTTCAGTTTAAATGGTGGGTTTGGTGAAGGCTTGAAGGATGCTTAACCAGTGACCGCCATGTGGCAGTATAGCCATCCCACATGCGGGCGAGTGGGTGAAGAATCCGGAGTATATGAGCTGGGACGAGCTACTCTCAAGGGTATCACAAGGTGTGGAGAGCTCTTGGAGCGTGGGCTATGGCGTGAGCACGTTGGCACTGCGCAGGCGGTAGTAGGTGGATTTTGGCACAAGAGGCGGTGCGCTGGCGTCCGAGAGGTTGGTGGTGATGATGTGGCGCTCGACAGGGGCACTTCCCATGCGCCGAAATTTTAAAGAAGACGGGAAGGGGCAATAGCGACATCGCTATTGCCTCCCCCCCTCATGTAAAGGGAAAGTCCCACAGCAGTAGAGCAGAGCAAAGCGAGTGAGAGTGAGAGAATGTCTAAAAGAGCCATGTGTCGGAAAGAGGCCAAACATGCTAAAAATGGGTGCTCCCCCTCTATAAAGGAGTCTTTTTTATCATTTTGGAGGCTTTTGGTAGACTCGTGAGGCTTGGGAGCCATAGGGAAAAGAGCCAAGAGTGATTTTTTTCTGCAGAGGGCCGAGAGGGCGCCTCCCCCTATGTATTTTGTGAAGCCGAGTGCGGCTATAGTATTTTTTTGAGCAGGGAGTGAGTTCCCCCCATTGAAAACGGGCGTTTCTTGTCGTGCTATTTCCTTCCCCCCCCCTTCTCCTGCTCTGTTCTGTTGCATGTGATGCCGGGTGTGTGATGGCGTGTGCGCCCCCCCGATGAGTGTGTGTGCAAAGAGAGAGAGAGAGAGAGAGAGAGAGAGAGAGAGAGAGAGAGAGAGAGAGAGAGAGAGAGAGAGAGAGATAGAGAGAGAGAGAGAGAGAGAGAGAGAGAGAGAGAGAGAGAGAGAGAGTGGTATGTGTGCAAGGGTAGGCAATGATTGCAGCCGTTTTGTAGGTGCGGGTTGATTGGTGGTCTATTTGAATGCGTGTGCGCTGCGGTGTGTCAAGTTGTGTTTGATCGTGTGTGCGAGTGTGAATTCTGTGAGTCCAAGGTGCTCACTAAGTGGATTGGGGTGTTGTGTGTGCCCTGAGCTATAGAGAGGCCCTTGTATTTGTGTCGAGCGTGTTTCCCCATTCCCCCTCTCCAACGTATTGACTGCATCCTTGTTGCAATCACGCTCTTCCCCATGAAATTCAGGAATGGTGATATTCTTGAGTAATGCATTGCTACCTTCTGCATCTTCTGTGGCATTTGTCTCTTGGACTCCTTGAGTCGTGCGAGCTTGGTTCCGTTGAACCATGCCACTTGTGGCTCCTTGAATCATCTGTGAATTCATAAATTTCACAAGTAACTCCGTAAGATTGGTAACATTTTCATTGAGTGCAGAGAGGTTGCTTTCAAGTATGCTTTGCAATGTTCCAAAGTCTTAAAAGAAGCCATATCTACAAGCCCATGATCTCTTAGATCATCATCATCATGCATATTAGTGTCAGCAGTACCCGTGGTGCCCTGATTTTGATCTATGTGCTCGAAATCAAATGTGTGTGTAGGTGGGATATCCTCACTGGCCATGGTAGACACACACTAATGCAAAGAGAGAAAAAAAATGACAACTTGTACCTTGAGAAATTGAAGTCTTTGTGTTTTGTATGCTCCACAATTTGCGTTGTATGCGAACCTCACCTTGCGAGTATTTGAGCGCTTCACTTGTTGTTTGTTGAAAGAACAACTTTGATGATTCTTTACAAAAACTCGTCGTTTTTGTGAAGGCTTTTCTTCCCTTTGAAGCTACCTCCTTGAAGAAAAAAGAATTTTTGGAGGAAAACTTGCCTTCCTCCAAGAAGTGAAAAGTAAGGGTGAAGCTACTTCCTTGAAGTTTGAAGCTTTCCCTTTCCTTCTAGTTTTCCTTTCAACAGAAGTAGGCTATCTTTCCTTGTTATAGGGTAAAGGGGCCAATAGTGGGCCACCTAAGGAAAGGAGCTAGGATCTTTTGCCTCATAGCTCAATTTTTAGTGCTTAATATCTCATTGGAAGTGCCTTCTCAAGGGCTTTTAGGATTAATTGGTTGTATGTGCATCAAAATCCGTGACTAGAATCTATGACAGCATTTATGGAATCATGTGTAACAAAAATGGGGGTGAAAAGGAAGATGCACCTGGGCCAATAGTGGGCCAAATCTTCCAGCAAGGCTTGCACCCACTTCCCATCCATAAAAAATTGCAATTTGAAATAGCTAGTCGTTTCATCTCAAAGTTCTTTGCATTTTTATAGGTGAAAGTTGTCTTATTATTGGGTTGTCGTCAGTGTTCCATTTGGGGGGTGGCTCACTATTGGCCCCTTTACCCTACACAACAAGGGTCAATAGCTTGATGGTAAAGCGTTGGCGTCTTACCCTCATGGGGTGGGTTCAACCCTCCTTCATGCAAGGGTTAAGAGGGCGTTCCTATGCGCGTAGCCAACGGAAGCCTTCGGAGCCTCAGTGTCGTCGAGTTGTCGGTCGAGTTTTCCTTGGTCGCCCGCCTTACTCGTGCGCTATGGGGTGGCCGCGGTCGGTGGTCACTGTCTGTCCACGAGCGTGGCTGTCTTCTTTTGCTGCGAAACATGGGAGAGAAGCAGAGTCTCATAGGTACATGCAACCCGCTTTTAGCCTCCTCCCAAAATTAGGTCGGATACCAGTGAAAGGACGGTGGTAATGCGTGTGCTAGTGTCCACCCAACCATGCTATCCAACCCGCTTTTAGCCTCCTCCCAAAATTAGGTCGGATAGCAGTGAAAGGACGGTGGTAATGCGTGTGCTAGTGTCCACCCAACCATGCTATCCAACCCGCTTTTAGCCTCCTCCCAAAATTAGCTCGGATACTAGTGAAAGGGCGGTGATAATGCGTGTGCTAGTCTCCACCCAACCGTGCTATCTTATAGCCTCCCCCTAGCGTACACACTATACGGCCATGCCGGTGGCCTTGCCCATATGACCCATGTCCTTTTACACACACACACACACACACACACACACACACACACACACACACACACACACACACAGAATTATGTAGCACCTTTGCAAACACCAGCAACACAGGAGGCACCTTCACCAGAAGTGACCATGGAGGAATCCACAATAGGGAAGAAAAAGGAGCCAACAAAAGGTGAGCCAAAAGGACCAGCTTACAAACTACAATCTCACATTAAGCTTGGTACAAACTTGAAGAAAGTTCTAGAGGAGAGGATTTTGAATAGCAAGGTTGAGTTTACTTTGAGGGAGGTGCTTGGCATAGCCAAGCATTAATGCCATGAAGAAGTTATCTACATCATCAAGAGAAAGAAGCAAACACTTGGAGAGCCTATTCGCCCACAAGCTGAAGGCGATACTATGAAGACACAATGAGTACAGGTGAATGCTAAAGAAGGTGATGGAGCTATGTTGGGATGCTACCAGTCTTCTTGGAATGTAAGGCAAGTGAAATTTGTTGATGATGGGGAAGAATCTCAAAGTATTCCTAGAAGCCACTATTCTAGAATCCATTGGACACGGGCTACTACAGAGACATTGATCAAGGTAGGTGATATTGAAGAACCATTTGTTTCCTTAATTGACTATGGTTCTGAAATAAATAAAATCTCAAAAATGTTGAGATGTCGAGCTCTACACCTTGAGCTGGGATCCACTACGGGTCTTGGCCGCTTACGACATTTACTCACTAGCGCGTTAGGTGACCGACACGGAGGATCTCTGCCAGTGATTCTACAGCTGGACTACACTTATAGTGCCAGCCTAGTACGCTGCTAGCGAGTTCACACTTAGTGACCGCATGTACATATGTGCTACTTTTCAGCTTTAGCACTTAGTCATTTTGTACTCTCTTTTCTATGAAGAAGAAGAAGAAGCTTTCCATCTCTGTGTGCTTTGTGCTTGTCTTGTGTATCTCTCTTGCATCCTCATTCTTTACATGGTATCAGAGCCTGGTGCATGCAAGAGAGGCTAAGAGAGCAAGAGCATCACAATCCCTTCGTTCGCAATCCACGACCAAGTTTTTCGCACAAGTTTCTGAACAGGTCTCCAAAGTGCAGTATACAGAGATTTACTGTACAAGTACAGTGGTTGTGAAACGCTTGATTGTGGACACTCGTTGAGTGTAGAAAGCGTTACAGGAACCACGATAGCAGGTTCAGCAGATTTGCAGGTTTTTGCAGATTGCAGCTATTTTGTCTTAGTGCTTCAAGATGTCAGATTGTTACTGAGAAGCTTGAGAAAAATAACTACCCTGCATGGAAGTTCAGAATAACAAATTTCCTAAAAGGAAAAGGTTATTGGGACTATGTAGAAGGAGACAATGAAAAGGAACCAGAGATTCCCGAGGCAAATGCTACAGCAGAACAAAGGAAAGCTTTGAGGGACTGGCAACAAGGCCAGAGCAAAGCGATGTATTGGCTGTGTATGAGCATCACAGATGGCATGATGGGCTATCTACAGGATGCTGAAACCCCCGCCATTGCATGGAGAAACTTAGGCAGAGTGTTCGAGGTAAACACCAAGGCCAGGAGGCTTCAACTAAAGTCGGAGCTAAATGAGGTTAAGAGGAAAAACCTCTCAATCAATGATTATGCCTTGAAGATCAAGAGTATCATTGAGGCTCTTGGATCTATTAAAGTCTCAGTGGAAGACGATGACATTGTCCGTGCATGCTTGGATGGTCTAGGAGATGAGTATGTACATTTTAGGTCTTCCATGAATACAAGAGACGACATCCCGTGTTCCAAGATTTGATTTCTATGCTTATTCTTGAGGAGAAGAACCTTCACACATCTTCTTCTCATGGCAGAAATAATTCTGAACAGGCCTTCTATTCTAACTCCAACAGAGGTAGAGGTAGAGGTCGTGGTCGAGGCCCAAGGGGTTGCAGGGGCCAATTTCTGGAAGTTCAATCAAATGAAAACAATACAGGTGGCAGGGGAAACCAGTCTCAAGGCAGGGGGAGTCAAAGAGGTCGTGGTGCAGGATCAAGCAGGCAGCAACATACTCCAGACAGTAGAGAATGTTGGACTTGTGGTGAAAGAGGTCACATGTCACGTGACTGTCCAAAGGGAAAATCAAGTAGAAAGAGAGAACAGGGCAACTATCCATCTACTAGCAGAGATGCAGATGATAGCAAAAACGAGCGCATGTTTGTTATGCAGCATGTAATGAATACAATGACTGCAGAGAATTCCACCCAAGATGATGTTTGGTATGTGGATTCAGGTGCCTCTAATCACATGACGTCTCGTGGAGAGTGGTTTAGAGATATGCGCAAACCAGATGTGTCAGGCTATGTGCAGACAGGAGATGACACAGCTCACCCCATTGCTCATGTAGGGGACATACCTCTAAATACGAAGAGTGGGAAATCAAAGTACTTAGCAGATGTACTTCATGTCCCAAACATTACAAAGAATCTTGTTTGTGTTGGACAAATAGTTGAGCAGGGTTTGCAGGTTTGCTTCAATCCAAATGGTTGTTATGTAGAAGATTTCTAGAATGGCTGTAAGCTGATCACAGAGGGCAAATGTGTGGGCAGAATGTTTACGCTGAATGTAGACATGCCTGAGGTAAAAGCTGCATTATTTGCACAGGGCACAGGTGTTGTGGCTGATGTTGACATTTGGCACAAACGCATTGGCCATGTCAATGAGCAGAGATTGCGCAGCATGCAATCAAAACAGATTGTAAAAGGTTTGCCCAAATTCAAGGTGGATGGTATGCATAAAGTGTGTGCAGCATGCCAGTTTGGAAAACAGTCAAAGGGCTCATTTCCACATGAGCGCAATGTATGTAAAAGGCCACTTGAGGTGGTGCACACAGATGTTTGGGGTCCAACCGATACTGCAAGTATACATGGTTGCAGGTATTATGTCTCGTTCATTGATGACCATACAAGGAAAGTATCGGTCTACTTCATGCGTAACAAAAGTGAAGTGTTTGGTCACTTTCAAGACTTCAAAGTCATGATTGAGAAGGAGACAGATATGCAAATCAAGACATTGAGGTCAGATGGAGGGGGAGAGTACTTCTCCAATGATTTTTCAGATTTTTTGCGAATGCATGGTATACACAGGCAGTTTACATGCAGATATACTCCACAGCAGAATGGGGTCGCAGAAAGGAAAAACAGGCACATTGCAGAGGTTGCACGTGCATTGATGAATGAGAAGAACATGCCTCATCATTTCTGGGTTGAAGCTGTAAATACAGCTGTGTACATTATGAACAGGACACCTACAGCTGCGGTGCATGATGTAACACTTGAGGAAAAGTTTACAGGTACAAAGCCTGATTTGGCACACTTGAAAGTGTTTGGCTGCATAGCTTACGTGCATGTACCAGATGAGTTGCGTAGGAAATTGGATCCTAAAGCAGAGAAATGTATTCTTGTGGGATATTCCCTTGAACAAAAGGGGTACAGGTGCTACAATCCTACTACACGAGAATTATGAGTGAGCAGAGATGTAGTCTTTGATGAGATGAGCAGCTGGTACAGTAATGCACATGGCACTATTGGGGCTGATGTAAAAGATGATGTGGTTGTACAAAATGTGAGGCCACAGTCACAGGTTTTGAGTGGACCACAAGAGTCCTCTTCTCGTGGCTCTGTTGAGAAACCATGGAATGGTAGACTACGTACGCAGGTTACTCCACCAACAGGTACAGGGAATGTATCACGAAAAGGAAAGGAAAAGGTTGATGAACCTCCCTTTATGGTTGATGCATCATCAGGTTTTTCACATGTAGACATGGATTCAGATGGTTCTGAACAAAGTCTTGATGAGGAATTTGGAATTCCGGCTGTCAGGACACCTGGTGTAAGGAAAGTACAAGAAGATGCTAGAGGGCAAAGGAGTGACCAAGGACCGCGCAGATCTAATAGAGTCAGAAATCCAGTTCAAAAATTGACTTATGATGGGTATCTAGCGCATCACCAAGCCTACATGGCTAAGGTGATACAGGATGTGGAGCCCACATGTTTTGAGGATGCAGTTGGAAATGTGCATTGGGATGATGCAATGAATGAAGAGATGGCTGCATTGGAAGCAAATGACACATGGGAGTTGGTGCCATTGCCAAGTGGCAAGAAATCTATTGGCTATAAATGGGTGTATAAAACCAAGCATAAGGCTGATGGTAACATTGCGCGTCACAAGGCAAGGCTGGTCGCAAAGGGTTATGCACAAACGTATGGCATAGACTATGAGGAGACCTTTGCTCCAGTGGCAAAGATGACGACTGTGAGAGCTGTCATAGCAGTGGCTGCATCTAGAGGATGGATTATGCATCAAATGGATGTAAAGAATGCCTTCTTGAATGGTGAGTTGCAAGAGGAAGTGTATATGGATCAGCCACCTGGTTATGTCGATCCAGGTTACCCAGATTATGTATGCAGACTTCTCAAAGCTTTGTATGGTTTGAAGCAGGGCTCTAGAGCATGGTATGACAGGATTGCCAAGTATCTTGTCAGTATTGGTTTTAGGAGAGCTCATGCTGATCATTCACTCTATGTACGTGAGAGTGATGTGGGGATTGTGGTCATTACCATATATGTAGATGACCTTATTATTGTTGGTGACAATGCTATGGAGATTGACCATGTGAAGGGTCTTCTCAAACAGGAGTTTGAAATGAAAGATTTGGGCGAGTTGCGCTACTTTCTTGGCATTGAGGTGATCAGGACTCCAGAGGGTGTATGGCTGTCACAGAGACAATATGCTTTGGACATGTTGTCAAAGTATGGTATGGCTGATTGTAAGCCGATTTCCATTCCCTTGGATGTGAATGCAAAGCTGAGTGCAGAGAAGGGTGATGTTGTTGAGGATGTCAATATGTACAGGAAGATGGTGGGTAGTCTAATCTACTTGACTATCACAAGGCCAGACTTGAGCTACACAGTAGGCTTGGAGAGTCAGTTCATGCAGCTTCCGAGGAAGCCACATTTGGATGGAGTACGACGCACACTTAGGTATGTGCAAGGGACTCTTGACTACGCATTGTTCTATGCAGCAGATGCACCATTAGCATTGTATGGGTATACAGATGCAGATTGGGCAGGTAGCATTGTTGATAGGAGATCTACAAGTGGCTTCATGTTCTCTTTTGGGAGTGCTGCTGTTACTTGGAGCAGCAAAAAGCAGCCTACGGTTGCTTTATCGAGCACAGAGGCCGAGTACAGAGGTGCAACAGTTGCGGCGTGTGAGGTAGCTTGGCTACGCACATTACTTGAGGACTTGGGAGTGCAGGTGGACCAGCAGATTGTCATTCATTGTGACAACCTCAGCAGCATGCAGTTGGCTAGGAACCCAGTGTTCCATGCTAGGACCAAACACATAGAGGTCCATTACCACTACGTTCGAGAGCGAGTGTTGGCGGGCGACATCGACTTGGTCTACGTCAGCACAGAGGAGCAGATAGCGGATATCTTTACCAAGGCCCTCGGAGCTGAGAAGCTTCGACGTTTCCGGACTATGCTTGGACTCTGCGACATGCAGAGCTCGAGGGGGAGTGTTGAGATGTCGAGCTCTACACCTTGAGCTGGCATCCACTACGGGTCTTGGCCACTTACGGCATTTACTCACTAGCGCGTTAGGTGACCGAAACAGAGGATCTCTGCCAGTGATTCTACAGCTGGACTACACTTATAGTGCCAGCCTAGTACGCTTCTAGCGAGTTCACACTTAGTGACCGCATGTACATATGTGCTACTTTTCATCTTTAGCACTTAGTCATTTTGTACTCTCTTTTCTGTGAAGAAGAAGAAGAAGCTTTCCATCTCTGTGTGCTTTGTGCTTGTCTTGTGTATCTCTCTTGCATCCTCATTCTTTACAAAAAAGTCTTTACAACAAATGCAAATGGCCAATGGACATAGAACATGGTTGGATGGTCAAAGTGGCAAGATTCTAGAAGCCATTGGGCATGGGCTATTGTAGAGACATTGATCAAGGTAGGTGATCTTGAAGAACCATTTGTTGCCTTAATTGACCATGGTTCATAAATAAATATAATGTCAAAAAGTCTTTACAACAAATGCAAATGTCCAATGGACACAGAACATGGTTGGATGGTCAAAGTGGCAAAGAATTCATCAGGTGAATTGTATGCAGCATGTCCAAGTGTAAAGGTGACAATAGGTGATGTAAAGGTTGAGCAAAAATCCTTTATAAAGGACACATCTTCATATCATCTTATCCTTGGACAACCCTACATTGTGGGAGTTCAAATGGAAACAAAGGTAATGGATGATGGTTCAGCTTATGCCAGGATACAAAGTAAAGATGGTAAATGTGCTGATCAATTTCTCACAGTTTGTGTAAACCATTAAAGAAATTGTAACAACCTCAGAGATCATCCTCTACTAAAGGTGAGCAAAGAGTTTCATGATCATAGGGAAATGATGGGTTTTGGCCAAGTACCATTGTAAAGCGGGATTGCAGTGGTACATTAAAAAAAAGGGTCTCGCCTTATCCAAAAAGAGGTGAAACTCTCTCAAAGGGCTCCTTGGTAACAAGGAATGAATTAGTATGTTTTTACAAAACTTGAAGATTTGAAGAGATGTGAGAGGCAATATATACATAATGTATAAATGGGCATGAAAGAGAGTGGGTTGCTAGAGCCTACTGAAAATGTTTTGGGTTTATGTGAAAAAGTTTCTTTTGTAGATACTATGGGTGAGCTTGATGCTATAATGGAGTCTAGTTTGCATCTTGAAAATGAAGTTGTGGAAGTATGCTCTATGGAAATGTATCAAGTCATAGAAGCCTTTAAAGGAAACCAAACAATTAGGCCAGAAGTCCATGTTGAAACTAAATACAAGAGTGTAGCAAAGAAGGTGAAACCAGTAGCTTCACCCTTACCACCCAACAACAAGGAAAAGATTGAGAAGGATTCTTTGCAACCAAGTTTTAGGAATCCTAAAAAGATTGGGCATACCTTCACAAAGGAGTTTTTTCAAGAGTTGCAAACTGGTTGCGAGGAGTTTCTAACACAGGCAGAGACAAAGTGCTTCAAAGAAATGCTTTCAAAGTATGGTAGGGATGGTAAGGTGATAATTAAAAATGTAGGTACATGTCCAATTGTGGATGACTTGCGGAGGCATTTGCAGGGAGGGCAATCTACTCAATGGGGGATCTCTACTCAGGGTATGATTAATTTTAGCTTGCGATTGAAAGCAGAGATTTGGCAACCATCAGGACACCTTTGTGTTTGGTAAGGATATGTACCTTGTCGGTGCAGGGAGCAACCAACTCGGTTGCACATATGATGAATGGGATGAATAAAGTCTTACATGACTTTATTCCTCAAATCACAATGCCTTTGATTGATGATTTGCCTATCAAAGGATGTGAAGAAAGTGTGAAAGATGAAGCTTTGGATTTCATGGGTTGCCGCATAAAAGCACAAAAATGATTGTGATAAAATTTTATCTAGGTTGGAGGAAGTGAATCTTACTTTCTCAGGAAAGAAGTCCATGTTTGGTGTGAATGAAGTGCTCATTGTGGGGCACATGTGTGGGCCATATGGTAGGAAACCTTGTCCAACAAAGGTAGATTCCATCCAAAGAATGAAAGAAACATGCACTAGCATCACTAAAGTTAGAAGTTTTTTGGGAGCATATGTCTTTTATGTTATTTGGATTCCATATTATGCACATGGAGATGATCCTCTTTATCAATTACTTAGAAAGAATCAAAAGTTTAAATGGACAAAAGCACGTGTAAAATCCATGAAAAAGCTAACAGAATTGCTCCAATCAGTACCAACTTTGACAAGGTAGGCTATGAGTGCCAAAGGCCAGTAATTGTGATAGTTGACACCAGTCCTACAGGGATTGGATGGACAATAGGGCAAGATGACAAAAAGGGACACAAGTATGTGGTGAGATTTGGAGCAAAGGTACTAAGTGCTCGCCAAAGAAACTATCCACAGATAAAGAGAAAGTTATGGGGTATGGTTATAGCCTTGAAAAATGGGAAAAAGTACCTAATTGGTGCATGTGTGGTTGTAGAAACATATTGTTTACCACTTCTTGGGATGATTACAAGCTGCTCAACGCCAGACATTGCTATGTTGCGGTGGATTGCTTACATTAAGTCCTTAAATCCCGAGTTTAAGCACATTGCAGATAAATACAATACAATGGTAGATATGCTAACAAGGAAAAGGTATGAAGATGAGTCACAGATGATTGACGAGGAAGATGATGTAGGCACAAAGTTCTATTCTATCTCTCATGTCAAAAGGTAACAATGTCAACATGACTAATCCACTTGAATTTTTCTTGAACGAGCTTTATTAAGGTGATTGGTTTCTTATTGGAAGCTACTTGAGTACTCTAACAAAACAGGATGATTGGTCTGAACAAGAACTCAGGAGGATACGTAGGAAAGTATATGGGTACTTTTTGAGGGATGGTTAATTTTGGAAACATCCTAAACAAAAGGGTGTTACACCACAAAGGGTTATATGTAAAAAAGAGACTCAAGTAAAGCTCATGCAAGAGTTTCATGAGAGTATCTGGGCTGGACATAGGGGTGTGTGGCCAACCTTCTCCAAGTTGAAAGAAAAATATTGGTGGAAGGGTATGTATAAAGATGTATCTCAATTTGTAAAGTCGTGTATAACTTGTCAAATGTGTTAAAATGTTGGACATCGTGATGGATTGCACCCTACATATCCACTAGCCATGCACTATAAATGGGTTGTGGATCTAGTCACAACGCCTTTAGGACTCTGGTAGATGAGATACTTAGTTCTTGCACGAGAGGACTAACTAACCAGGTTAAAGGGCGATCATTAAGAGATAAAACCATAGAATCTATATGCAAATTCCTTCTTGAGATGAGGTGATTTTTCGTTATGATTGTGTGGGAAAGATCACTGCAGGATGAGGTGAACTGGAGCCGAAGAAGCAGGGAGCTCTTTTCCAGATTAGGAATCAAGCTTTCTCTTACTACACTTACAGCCCAGAAGGCACTGGAAAGAGTGAATGAGGGCATCCTCCTATCACCAAAGATTTGTCCAAGGATTGTGAAGGAAGAGTTGGTGAGTGACCAAAACTATTACCATACGCTTTATGGACTGATTGTGCAACACATAGCTCAGTAGTTAGCTGGCTATATGCCTGTGGAGCTGATGTATGGTCAAAAGCCAGTGATGTCGATTGAAGATATAATTCTCACATGGACTGTACTACCTTGGCAAGAGGGTCTTAGCAGGGAAGATCTCCTTGAGGTCTTCCTTGCATTGTGTATAAGACAACTAGAAAGAAGACCTACAGACATTGAGGCTACAAAAGAACGACTCAAAAATGCAAGGTTGAAAAACAAGGACTACTTTGATAAGCAACATCAGCTCAGGAGCAAAGCAATTGACAAAGGTGATTGGGTTTTAATATATGATAGTAGCATTGATAACCAACACAATGTCATGCGTAAGTTCTCAAAAAGATGGTTTGGACCGTATGTTCTAATGCATGTGCATGAAAATGCTACAGCTTGTCTAAACTAGATGGTACAGAAGTAAAAATTCCCATTGCAGGAAAAAGTATCAAAGTGTTTAAGATAAGAGAAGACAGTGATCTAGAAGATATTGAGGAGGAGGAAGAGCAAAACACCGGTGAAGATCAAAGTGAGTGGAGCAATCTCCGCCGAGGTGGCAGCATACTCTCTTCTTTCTCGTTCTTTTGGTAGGGACTCTACCGTTGAAACTTGGGTTCTCCTTTGGGAGGGAGATGCCTCATCGAGTAGTAAGTTTTTGAGCCCTTTGTACGGATCCTCCTCTTCTTCTCTTATCGCAGAGAGTCCTCTTTTGGAAGTCTCACCAGGAGCCTTCCTAGGTTCTCTCTCTTCTTGATGGGGAGTTTGGAGAATACCATGGGTGCACAATTGTTGTAGCACTTCTTGGAGGGATGGGTTGCCCAGGGCTTGTTGAAGCCTAGAAACAAGATAGTTTACAAGCATAGGGGCAGCATTAGTTGCTCTTTCATTAGAAAAATCAAAGCTATCAACATTCATTTCAATCTCTTTTCCCTTGTCAGCCAAATTAGAAAATTTAGGTATAAATTTTTACTTGTACTTTGGCACTTTAAGCTCTACTTGCTACTCCTCTTTACCTTCAAAGATAAGCACTCAAGCATCTATACCCGTGGCTCGAATATTATTAATTGCAAGGAATAGAAGAGAGGGTTCAATAGAGCCAAGACAACACCAATTCAAGCTTCTAATAGCTCAATAATGGTTAAGCCATAGGCAAGCCCCGTAGGACTCCATTATTAAGACCATAGCTCTCGATGGTATCCCCGTTAACTGCATAAAGGAGGCATGCTCCAAGGATGAAAAATCTCTATTCTACTTAATCTTTTGCAATTAATAACACCAACCATTTTTAACAAGCTTGAGGACCTCTCTTCTTGAGGAAGAAAAGAGAAACCAATAGCCCTAATACCAATGTAACATTTAATGCACTAGTAACTTGTGTGTAGCGGAATTGATAACATAGTGAGAATTTCATTAAGAACTAGTTCCTAACTAGCATAGAGAGAGTACTTAATTTGAGAAAGCAACATAGAAATCTACGCCTAGCTAGTGATGGCCGATTTTCGAAACCGCAACCACGAGAACCAAACCCCAAGAAGGGGAGAGCATATTACCAAGAAGAAAAAAAAAAGTTTCTTTAACATTCACCACTGCTTTAGGCTTAACCACTAGCAGGGCGCCACCAATTCGGCCACATCTTCCCATTATTGCCAGAAGACAGAGCTCTCTCTCTCCTACTGCTCGGCTCCGCCAACCCACTCTCTCTCACTTACCTTACCGCTACATCACTGGGCCCAATGGGTGCATAAAAAAACATTTCCACTATTCCCTGGCAAGCCGCCAAATTATGTAAATTTTCTCTCTCTCTCTCTCTCTCTCTCTCTCTCTCTCTCTCTCTCTCTCTCTCTCTCTCTCTCTCTCTCTCTCTCTCTCTCTCTCTCTCTCTCTCTCTCTCTCTCTCTCCGCTCTTCGCTCGTCCATATCCCAGCCCAGCGGGCCGCCATACTATACCCCTCCCTCTTCCCTCTTGTCCACACCCCCTCGGCTTCACTCTCCTCCCTATACCCCCCCCCCCCCCCTGTTTTCTTCCCACCAGCGGACCACCGCCCTATCCTCCCCTATCTTCCCCTTCCTCAGTTAGCTCTCTTACTCTCTCTCCCTTGGAGTGAGCGGCCCCGTAGGCATAGAAGAGAATCACAAGCTCTCTCTCTCTCTCTCTCTCTCTCTCTCTCTCTCTCTCTTTCAATACATTCCCTCCACATAACCTCTTATCCAAATCCCCCCCTCACTCACACACTCTCTCTCACTCTCTTCCCCACGGTTGGAACCCACCACAATGTATATTCTCTCTGTCTCTCTCTACAACTACTATACCCCCCCTCCTTTTCCCATTCTGCTGACCACTATACCCCCCCCCCCCCTTTCTCGCTCTCTGTCGGCCACGCGCCACCCGCCCTCTCAAGATCCCTCAGAATCTCTCTCGCACTCTCTCTGCTCAAGCCCAAAGGATGCCGGCCACCATCACCAGGACCCGCTCTCTCTCTTATCCACCCTCATCTTCTCCCTCCCTCACCACCTCACCCTGGCACCTCTCTCTCGCCTTGTGAAAGAGCAGCCCAAAGGCACGCAGTGAAACAATATACCCCCCCCCATCTTATCCACACACACACCACTCTTACATTCTCCCCCTCACACACACACTCTCCCCCCCTCCTATCTCTCCCGAGGCGCCCATAGGCAGCCATCTCATACTCTCTCTCTCTCTCTCTCTCTCTCTCTCTCTCTCTCTCTCTCTCTCTCTCTCTCTCTCTCTCTCTCTCTCGTCGGAGGCGCGCAGCCGCAGGCAACGGGGACACGCTCTCTCTCTATCACACACACACCCTTGCTCTATGCACGCACGCACAGACACACCATACACACACACACCATCTCCCCCCTCACTCACACACCACCATCTCTGTGGCAGGCATCGCTTAAAGGAAAAAAATATAATATAAATATAAATATATATATATCTTTTACTTATTAACCCCCCCCCCCCCCCCCGTTCCCACACACACCTTGCCATACATACACTCACCTATATAGCACGCACGCCCACACATGCACATATACACATACACACACACACATATCTGCACACACCAGATAAAAACATTAAAAAAAACATAAAAAACCTGAAGGACATTGACGACATTGACAAAAAGAAAGAAGACAACCAAATCCCGCGTCATCGACACCAAAACAAGCAAAGGCGTCGAAGGCATGCCCCGACCGACCCCGAAAGTGACAAATGCGCTACACCGATGCACCAGCGAGGCTGCCATTCACCGGCATCGTGTCCATGCCGCCCTCTTCAGTAAAAAACATAGGTTAATGTCATTTTTCCCAGTTTCAAACCAAATCTTGTAAAAAATCCCAAATTTGTAAATTCTCATCTCTCTAGGTGATGGTCACAAAGGCCCACCTAGAGGATTCCTTATAATATTTCCCAAGACAAAGCAAGGGTCAACCACCCAAGGCCCACCGCCTTGCTTTGTCTCCCCTAATTAGATTACCCGAATCAAACCACATTACCCTAATCTAAAGCAGCCAGCACCTATAAAAAGGCACTAAGAGGTCACTATCGGGGGAAGGCAAGTTCATCAGAGGTTAGCACTTGGTAGTATTTTGGTTGGAGGAATTGGCAACATTTGCATCATGAGAGAGGGGACTTACTGTAGTCATTTCTTTGGGAATTTGTACTATGTAAAAGGAGCTATGTCTACATATCGACTCCAACGGTCGATGTACACACACTCATGTTAGTAAGTTTTTGTGTCAGTGAGTCATCTCTAGAGAACGCACCAAGTAGGCTCACTTTCTCCCCCTCTATCTCTCTATCACCATGATTTTCCACCTCAATAAGGTTGTTATAAATATTGTAAGAAAATAATTCTCCCTCACACCCCCGAGGGTTTTCATCACCTATCTATTCTGTGTGTGTGTGTGTGTGTGTGTGTGTGTGTGTGTGTGTGGAGAGTCCGTGATATTTCAAATCACCATTGTCTGCGTCCTAGCCGCTCCAAGCTAGGTGGTGCCCCCTGTTCGCTTCACCGTGACCAGCTTGCAGCGTGCGTCGGCTCCTGGCGTTTTTGAGGCCGTCTGGGTTTGTGTCGTGCTTTGCACTTATCACTAGTTTGACATAGATAATACTTGAAACGAGAGAGAAATAGAACAATTGACAACAGTTGAGGACCGGATCTACATGGATCCGGTCTCCCCTCCATAAAGGCTTTGTATTATAGATTCTCTCATCAAAGGAGACTTTTGTACAATACAATTCTTGTGTTCCTTGACAAAACTCGTTAGTGCAATGAAGATGGAAGCTTCATGCACCAAATTATGCTTGAAAAACACACCTAGTATTTGCCTTAGTCCCAAGACCTCACATACCTTCAAAAATGGTGAGAGCTAGCGGAGAATGAGGAAGATTGAGAGGAAGAAGATGTATCTTACGAGAAAGAAGTGTTCTCCTCACATAATCACAATAGCATAGCTTAGTTTAGTAATTAGCATGGTAGAGGAGATGAGCATGCCGTTGAAGCTTGGCTCTTGGTTGGATTTGCATTCCATAGCCAAGAGTTGTTGGTGTAGGCCTCTACTTCTCAATGCTTGGAGAAGAAGATGGAGGTATTGCTCAACACATAAGTTGTGTGTGTGTGTGTGTAGCAAAGAGAGTTAGACTAAAAATTCCAACTCTCTCTCTCTCTCTCTCTCTCTCTCTACTTGGTCGACCCCTCTTGCTTTTTTCTCTTGCTGGCTTCCCATTGGCTCCTGCAAATCTTAGCCAATCACAAATTAGAAGCATAATTGATAGCCTTGAGACATGTGTCCCCCTTTCACCTTTTGTGAGAGCTTTAGGTAATTAAATATTAATTAAACTCTCATTGGACCTTTTAGTCTTCTGGTCAATAGGAATCAAGCAAGCCATTGGGCTGTTGGATGCTCATTGGACCCCTTGGTATATTGTCCAATTTCTTCTAGGGAGCTTAAACTCTATTGGTTCTTTTATTAGGAATTTATAAATCAATTAGACTAGTTTTTACTCTAGTCTAATTCTCATTGGTCCACCTCTATGACCATACAATAGGATTTGAAGGGGAATTGACTGGCCTAGGAGCTTGCCATGTGTCCATTCTTTCCTTTGGGGAGAGCTTGTGTGTGTGCGTGTGTGTGTGTGTGTGTTTCTCTCTCATCCCCTACCATTAGGGCTCGCCTCCTTTCTAGGGATGTGGGAAGACATTTTAGTCTTCCCATAAGCATCCAATTTTCCCCTACTTTGGCCATTGGACAATTAAATTAAATTTAGGAACTTTAGCCTATGGAAGTCTTAATGGAGCTAAACCTTAGGTATTCTAAGCTTCATTGAAGCAATTTCTCTTTTGCAGACTGTCCCCCATTTGGATCCCTATTTTCCCTCCTTTGGATCCCTATAGAGACTAATCTAGCTGCCTTACCAATATTCTAGCTTTTACTCCCTTGGTACTTCCCCACATGAAATGATCAGTTTAACATGAGAAAAACATTTGGGAGAATTAGATATTACTTTTTATGGCAGTACCTCTCTCTTGAAATTTTGGTCGTCCTCGACTATGAGGTAGAGAAGATAAATCCTAGTCACTAGTCCGTTTGCTAGCGGGTAGAGGATCCCTATTTTACCCTACCACACCGTTCCAGAATGGATGACTAGTCCATTTTTGGTGCTTGAGAGCCTAAGCATGACTGCACATTGGTCCGTATCAATCTTCCATAGTAGAGTGACAAACTCTACTTGGTGTTTGGGAGACGTCGTCTCCACAAACATGATCCTAAGCATGCATACTTATTAACATTTTCCCACAATAAAGAAAAAGAGAGTATTAAAAGACAAAAAATTTGCTCATTTAAACATATTTACATTTGCTTACTCTAGGAATCATTGTAAGCATTGACAAGGTTTAGGTTATCCTTCAATTGTATGCCTTGCATCCATCTAGCATCTTCAAAAGGATAATTTCTAAACTTGATAAGATATTTTCGGATAGTCTTACCGCCTTGTATTACCTTGTTTTTTGTTTCAAAGAATTGACTCGGGTTGCAGCACTTCTTCTTGGTCCTCGATCTCCTGTGGGTCTTCAATGGTTGCTTCTTGACAGTGGCTCTCTTTTGTAAGGCTTTAGTAGGCTCACATGGAAAGCATTGTGTATGAGCCAATGGCTGGGCAACTTGAGTTGATAGGTCATCTCATTGATTTGCCTAAGAATTTGAAAGGGACCATAGTACCTTTTTGCTAACATAGCATAGTACTTTTGGTGTCCCTTAGAATTCTTGCCCGTCGTATGCCTTAGTCGAGCCTTGGGAAACTTAATAAATACCTAGTCATTTTGTTTAAAGGCTAGGGATCTTCTGTGCTTATCAGCAGTAGCCTTTTGCCTTTGCTGAGAGATGGATATAGCATCCTTAATCTTTTGAACATATTCTTGCAGGTTTCAACTATATTTATCTACAAAAACGAAGATCTTTCCATGTACCTTGAGTAGCAAGGGACTTTTTGATCTTCCCTCCATCACCTCAAAAGGTGCTTTTTCCGTGGAAGTATGTACAATTTTATTGTAAGCATACTCCACTAAAGGTAAGTATTTCTCCCATTGGGACTTTTGATGTACTTTCGTGACATAAGCTTTTAGTAGATCAAGAGTTTTTAGGTTAGCTGTTTCACTTTGGCCATCCGTTGTACTTGAAGATTTGTGGTATAAAGAGGGTTGCCATTTGATGGGCCTTAATAGTCTCTTTGACAGGTATGAAATGTGCTTGTTTGCTAGACCCGTCTACTATCGTCCATATTCCCATATTCCCATGGATAGACTTGGGAAATCCAAACATAAAATCCATGGATATGCTCTTCCATGGTGAATGGCTGAGAGTGGTGCTGCATCAGCCGTTCCCACTTGTGCTGCTTTAGTGAATGATGTTTTCTTGCTTTGGTTATCCTTAGGGACATCTTCTTTGTTGAAAATATCACAATTGTCTCCCAAGTCAATAGCATCTGATACACACGCTTATAGGGTTGTATGCTTTTTACTATAGAGTATAGCATGAAGTTCTTTGTTTAGCAGTCCCTCTAGAAATAAGGATACAAGTCATTCTTCTGTAGGTATCTCTAGCCCTGGGCATCTGGCAATATATTGTTTCATTTGAGTTGCACAATTCCTAACAGACTCACTATTTTTCTATTTAAAGCTGTAGATTTGAGCTACCGTATTATGTTTGATCCCCGTTTTGGAACAAGCAGCTACAAATCCTTGAGCTAATGTATTCAAGTTCATGATTGACCTTGGTGGAATGTTTTGAAACCATGTCAATGCTTTTCCTTCTAATGTCATTCCAAACCCCTCGAATTGGGTATGGATATTGAATATACGTTATGCACTTAGCACTTGCTTAAAGCTTGCTAAGTGGTTATATGGATCTCCTGATCCACTATATTTTCTAACCCATTTCTGAAAATCGGCTGGTCTGACGCGTCTATTTGGTTCAACTCTCGATATCCTGGTACTTGGTCCTGTTCCGAGTCCTTCAAACCAGTTTGTTGGAAATAGTGACTCATGTAGCCCTACTGGACTGGACTTAGTGTCACCCGGTTTTCTACGTAATGAGGTGGTTTCTGGTTTCTTTACATCACTCTCAGATGATCTCTCATGGTGTTCATCTCTTGGAATTGTGTCTGGTCCTTGTCCCAGTATCCAATCCCGTATGGAATACCCTTGGTATTTGGTTTGTTCTACCTCCTCAGGAGTCATCATTAAAAAGTTGTTGTTATAACAATCTCTAAACAGGTAGGTTGGTAGGTCTACCGATCCCTTATCTTTGATCTTTAAGATATAGATAATCTTCATGGCTGTTAGTTCCTGGTTTGGCATGTGAAGTCCACAAAAGATCTTTTATGTTCCTATCTTCCCAACAATAGACCCCGATCCTAGGATTATCAATATTAATCCATTTCAAATGCTTCAAATCTACTTGATTGTATCCCTCAGATTCTAAAGTTGGTGGTCCTTTTTTTGCCGACATATCTGGGATTATGGTGTTTACTTCTAACCCCCATTTGTCTACCACATCAAGGTTTCAACTTGTACATACTGAGTTCCGTTTTTGTCCATGTACATTTTTCCTTGTTTGTTTGCCCTAATCTCTTCTTCGAACTCAATAGCATGGTCATCAATGCGAATAGCATACTCCTCGTTAGGGTCCAGCTAAACCTGGGCTCCATGACGGTTAATCTTGTAAAAAGAGAGTATATGCTTATAGCGCATTTTCGTTCCAGTTTTTGAGTGAGTCGAGTAAGAAGACATTTCGGATGTTGAATCTGAAAAAGTGTCTGAGACTTCGTCAAGGATTGTATGCAAGGAATTTCCTTGATTCACGCTTTCTTTGATGGATACTCTACTGAAGGTTTCTCTGAGTATGCCCTGATTTCCTAGTACACGACCAGATCTAAGGTTCATATAGACTTATGAAGCCCTGGATAGAGTACTCACCTTTGGATTGGCTTGTCGTCAATTTCCACTTGATTCGATTGCGACTTTCTATCAAGCCACCGATTCCTTGTCTGCAACCTGATTCCTGTACAAATTTGATCAAGTTAGATATTCTTCTAGAAAGACAGTAGAGCTTTGATAACTCTCGTGATTGGTCTCTGTGTATCACTTCAAATCAAGCTATGGGAGTCAAAATTTGACTTTCAGATTCGACTTTAGAAAAAATTCAAAGGTTTGATCTGCAACCTGGAAACTGAGTTTACATGTACCAATTTTGATTTGATTAAAACCCAAATTGCCCTGTGGCTTTATATTATGTTGGTCTAACACTGTATAAATTGAAAAGTCAAAATTGATGTCTCTGGATAGCAGAAGTAAATAATTATGATTATTTACTTTTGTCAGTTTTTTGAACTTTTTTGATTGGTTTGGCAAGTATACAACTTGTTAAAGTCTCTGGACAAGTTTCAACAAGTTTGGACAAAATTTGATCAAGTTTATCAATTGTTTTGTGTCCGCAAACTCTGATTTCGAGAATCTGGCTTAAGTCTCGCTTTTATGATCCAAACTTCACCAAAATTGATTTGTGAGGTCTACTTGATATGCTTGACCTTGTGTTATACTCAAATGTGCAAAATCATCAAGTTTTGAAGCAGATGTAAACAATTGTGATTATTTACTCCAACTATATTTTTGCAACTTTTTGCCCCAAATTTGACACAGATCTGTTAAGCACCTCTAATTAAGGTCACTAGCCAAGTTTCATCAAGTTTGGATAACTTTTGGTCAAATGGTCATCAATTATCTGTCCGCAAATTTTTGATCAACTGAGCATGTACACATGTTTATCACATCAATATAAGCCTATAAATCAATTTTCAACAAGTTTGGACAAACTTTTTCCAAATTTACACTCAAGATTCAAAAAGTCAGTACAAACTTTAGTTTTTACCCAGTTTTTTGCCAGTTTGGTGATCCGAGTCTCTTAGGCCTTTACAAAAGTTGTTTGTACACATGCAATGAGTCAATGGTATGAACCTTGATCAACTTAGAGCAGAAAGTTAATAATCACGATTATTAACTTTAGGCTTGAAATGAACACTTTTTTGCAATTTTTTCAAAGACAGTCTTTATATGAGGTATTTTAAGCATATGAATCAAGTCAAAACTTAATTTGGCCTAAAATGTCAAGAAAAAGTAAATAATATGAGTTTTGGCCAACTCTTGAAATTTTTACCTCGAAGTGTCTTTGAGCTTACCAACTAGTTCAGACAACTCTTAAGCTTACTCTCCAGTCGGATTGAGTGGTTTCGAGTCTTTTCGAGCTATTTCTAGCCGTAGACCTGAAATTCTGTAACTTCCAATAACGACTCACACTTGATTCTTTCAGAAAGAGTAATGTTTTGAAATCCACCTCGGATCCTACTTACCCTACTCCTATATTCTCATGCAATAAGGTTGTGGAAAGTGTCCCCAAACACTCGTTTTGTTGTGTTTTATGTTTTTTTGAGCACTGATCTTAAGACTTGTCTCGTCTACCAATCATTCTCAAAATCCTAATCTAATTCTACAATCCTACAGTCCTAAAGGCACTCAGCAAGTACGATTACTTCCAAGCTACCTCTACACAACAAAAGACGACAATCTTAAGCTATGTGGTTTCTAAAAGAAAGCTATGAACTCTAGGCGAACCTAGAGGAAGTTAAAGGACAACTACACAAGATGCTCGGGTTTTTTCCTAGTTTAGGTCTGTTCAATCCCTGACAGCGGCGCCAAATGTGGGACGCATGTATAACCTCGCCATCCTATCTTATTGCAGTATTAGCTAGAACCACAATTAAATTGTCAATCCATGGGATGAAGCTGACTGGACTAGTGCATAGAGGCTACAAGAGGTTTTCAATCTCTCAAAAAACAACTAAGAACTCGCATCTAACTCAAGCTACACTCAAGTGATTGAAATCACCAAAAGCCAATCGCTCATCGGTAAACAATTCACATCCGTTACAGCATCAAATGACATCCAAATGTAACGAAACTTCTAGGACATGTTTATAAGACCTAAGTACACATGCTTAGGGTCTCAAACCCCACTTTAGGTCAAGCTCGAAAATCACGATTATTAAGAGGAGTGGATTTTTGACATAGTCATTTTCGACCCAAAATGCATCTAAATGTTTAGCAATGATGCCCCAATACCCCGCCTATGCTTAGTTTTTTATTTGAAAGTGTAAATTCCTAGTTATGATGAAATTGGGCTGCGAGTCGGCGATGCCAAAAGCTATGAAATATTGTGAACTGCTTACGTCAATGCGTAGATCTCTTAGCTGTGGTTGCAATGCAACAAACGCAACTGCAATGTGACAACCAGGAAGGGAGTAGGAAGCGCGAGAAGGAGAGGAGTGAGCGCCGTTAGCTCACGCTGTGTATTTCTTATCCAAAACTTATAAAAAAATTACAAAAATTGGCTTTTATACCTTAGCCAAGGTTTTTGGGTGGTCAAAACGAATAATCTGAGTTCTACCAAAGATGAGAAATGACTGGTTGATACAATCTGGAAGCTTGTAACCCCGACTCATTAATTATAGAGTTTATCCGAGAAATTAGGAGTTACAATATTTCCGATTTATCAAAATAATAACTTTTTTACAAATAGAACTCCGAAAAATGGTGTCCGTGTTAGCTTACTACTAACAACAATGAACCTATCCAAGAAGAGATCCAAGATCTTCTCCCTAAGTCCATGTAGGTGCTCATGTGTAAGAAAGTGATCTGACGTGTCAAGGTCACGTGGTAAGTGTCTTTCTACCCAAGATGGTGGTGTCCCATCTATGAATGTCGTGATCCCATATACCATGAGCATGGACATATCTCGTGTGAACTCCTTTGATGAGTGCATAGGTGTGTCCATAGCAAACCACAAGTTACCACCCCCTCTAGAGTACGCAACCACCGAACGATGGCTAGAATAAATGGGTCTCCCAAGGATCATACGCCTGTAGATGATCAAGCCGATGTCAAAGATACCATGTATTGCAACATTCTGAGAGATCGCATGGACCACCACCAGATGGTGTTCTGGCAGGAAGTAACCTCATCTTCTGTAAAAAAACTCAAACCATGTGGTTGTTGTCCACCCAAAAACGCAATTGGGAGGTGATGAAAACGTTGTTGTCCACTGAATTTCAGCGTGCTCTTACGCTCTTAGCATGGTCTGGAGTGGTGCAAGAGTCTGGGGATGGTGGTGAATCAATGTCACCTCCCTTGATGGGTTGTAAACAGAGAAAACAACATGTGGACCTGGCTGTAAACAGTGTACAATGGAGAGGATGTGCCCCGCACTACAAGAGGTTGTGTGCTCTTGTGACGCTGTTAGCGACGGAAATACACTGGGTTTATAACCCCCGGCGTCGCTAAGAGAGCGTCGTTATCAGCGTCGCTATATGCGTCGCTATATAGCGACGCTCATAGCGCCGCATATAGCGACGTTTACACAGAAGTCTATAGCGATGCTACAGAGCCATAAATAGCGACGGTTATAGCGACGCCCGAGAGAATTTTTTTTTGGTAACAGGGCATTGAATGCCCTGCCACCCAGCAACCATATTGTCCTTGATTCACTTTTTAAAAAGTGCAAGGGTAGATAATAGACCCAAAATAGTCACCCACAAGACGCATTGTTTGCAAAATTGACAAGCGTAAAATTGACAATTGTACACATCATAGGCAAAATGAATTGATTGGAAAATGTAATAATGACAATTGTACAACATCATAGGCATAAAGAATTGATTGGCAAAATGAACTGCGGTGACAAATGTAATAATATACATGGTTCAAAAAGACGTATTGATGCCGTCTCATGATACATAAGCTATGAGAAACCCTAAACTAATGCTATCTAGCTATGGCTAAACTGACGTCGTGTAGTCAGACGTCTCATCGCGTCCAAGCGGCGTATCTGTCGGATTCTGCAAAAAAAGACAATAAGATAGCTTTCAGTAAGTATAAACATATAACGACATTTATAAAACAATACAAAAAATAGAAAAGAGTAAATCCTAATACTAACCATGCCGCCGCGAGAACTGAGAATGTCCATCAAGGCGTTTAAGCCCTTCCTGCCTGCGTACTTGCACTCATACGGTGTGGGATCACGTCCTGTCATCGACCACTGTCAAAACATACAAAGATTTCATTATGTTAGAATTAAAAAACTCATAAACCCTAAACTATCGAACATAAAGAGCAATGCAAAAACACTTACAAAATCGGCCTCAAATGATGCCCATCGACCGCTCCCCAATTGGTGCGAGCTCCCTGCCTCTACTCGCGCTCTGGCTGCATCTTTTTGTTGCTTCCACTTGTCAGGATTCTCGCGTGCTGCTTTCTTTGCATTCTTCCAATCTTCTTTGGCCAGCCAATCTGGCCTGCTCCACCCATGCTTGATTGCTTTTTGCACTTCGGAACGCTTGTGTTTGCAGTATTCGCGCATTCGAATCTTCATCAGGTCTTCATTGAAGCGTTGATCCCGTGTTGGAACGGGAAACTCATCATGAAGTATGCTGATGACTCTGGCTTTTAAATCACTTGGTACTTCACTCCATTTGTTTAGTATGTAGTGTCTAAACAACTGAGAGCAAAGACTACACATGCGCGAGATCACCTTCTTGCCGTCATCATCCATGATGATGCGGCCGCTGAAGTCGACGGAGTAAGGCAAGCCCTCTGGCCGGTGACGCGTGAACCTAGGTGTCCCGGCAGGGGTCTCTAGCAGCGTGTCGATGGGGGTACGGACATCAGGTGTCTCCACCGGCGTCTGGGCCCCGAAGCGAGGAGTGTCGAGTGGGGTGGCTCCTGGCGGAGTAGGTAGAGGTGTGTAGCTGCTAGGAACAGTCAACCGTGCAAAACCTGGCGTAGATGGCGATGCTGTGGCTGGTGTGGGGGCGGGCAAAGAAGGGGAGGGTAAAGAGCCTCGTCGAACAAGAGGCGGTGTGGAGGCATCGACGGTGGAACCCCCAAAACAACCGCCACCGCCACCACTAGAGCGCCGGTGTCTAGACGAGTGTGAAGATCGTCTCGTCGACACCGAAGTTTCGGAGCGCGCCGAATGCTCCGAAAGAGAGGGAGATGCGGATGGAGTAGGAACGCGCGATGATGCGCCAGAGCGATGACTCCACTCGATTCGTGCCCTTTGTCGCTCTTGCTTTGCATCCTCATATTGTGAAATCCACTTTTGCATCACTGGATTGTGAAGCATGCAAAATTGGTTGATTTTAGCCTCTAGATCTTCCGTCATCTTCTTCTCAACACCGAGATTGCACATGACAATCCCAGATATGCGCTCATCATCTATGGTTCGCCATAGCGTGTCCCGGGCTTTATCAAATCCGTCTAGCCACTCTCCAATGTACACTAGGGACTCTGATACCAACCAACCTTCTGCCATGCTACCCTCCGGACGTGCCTTTTGACGCACATATCCCTTAAGCGTTTTCATGAAACGTTCTAAGAAGAACATCCATCTGGAATGAACTGTGCGAGCTATTTCCACCTCATCAACTATGTGAACAAGAAGATGCACCTGAATGGTTAGCATGGTAGTAGGAAAATGTTTCTCAAACATGCACACAAGCTTTGCAGCATTTAGTTTGGCAAATGGTATGGATTCTACGTTGATCTCCTTTTGTGAGATCCATTGCACCAGCTTTGCAAGTTTGTAGATTGTGTTACGGATGTCGAGAGACAAACATCCCTCAATGGCAACCGGTAAAATAAACTGTAAAGTATGTGCAGCAATGATATTAAAGTCCACATTTTATGCAATGATATTAAAGTCCACTATGAACGTACCTGACACATTTTATGCCAATCGTGTGACTTCAAACCGGTAAGCTTTCCTTCTTTAGTAAAACACGTTCGGAGCGAGTGCATTACGCTAGTGGGGGTCCTCAAAGATCGAATGGTCTCTTTTACTTTGCGTTCTTGGGCTCCTGTGAAAATCCATGGTGCTTTAGGGAGTTTTATCGATCCATCAGACGCTGTTTGCGGCCAATATTGCTCCATACAATCCACATTTCTAAGGTCAACTCTGTCTCCCAAAGTATCTTTCTTGCCGGTCAGATGGTCCCATAATAGATTACCCACATTCTTGAATATGTGCATTGGATCGAGCAAGTGATTGATCATGAGTCGGGGCCAGTATGGTAACTCGTACCATAGAGATAGTTTCTTCATCCCTGGAGGCAATCCGTCATCGCACATCTCCTTCTGCTCTAACCATGCTTGTGCAGACATCCTTGGTGGCTCTCTTCCCAAAAAGCCGTCGCGTAACACATGATTCTCTGGAAGATACGCTTGATGACCTTCGTAAATTTGCTTCTTCAGTGAGGACGCCCTACGTGCATTCAGTCTAGGTCCACATGTGACACATGCTCTGTATCCGCTTGTTTGAAGCCCTGCATGTATACACATGATAATAGATCAACTATGGGAAAAAACAAGATTTACAGTGTCTGAGTGAGGAGTGTCAATAGATCACCTGAGCATTCTGTTAGCCCAGGATAGTCATGCATGGTCCACATTAGAATGCCTCTGATCAAAGCATTCCGTCGTCCTGTGTGTCGGCTCATATCCACCACCTCTATGCCAATCCACAATTGTTGTAGCTCTTCCAATAGTGGACGAAGATACACATCCCTATTCTCCACTTTATATCGCCCTGGCAGAATCAAGCTTAACCATAGGTGCCCCTTCTTTGTAGTCAACCACGGGGGAATGTTGTAGTTGACGATGACAACGGGCCATACACTGTAAGATGTTGATCTTTGACCAAATGAATTTACGCCATCCATAGCCAGGCCTAAGCGCAAATTTCGAGCTTCCCTGGCAAAATCCGACCATGTTCCATCTATATGTTTCCAGGCTGCGCAATCTGCAGGAATTCGTAGCACACCATCCGAAGATTTATTCTCCTCATGCCATGATGCTAGGGCGGCCATGGACTTACATTCGAAGAAATGCTTGATGCGAGGAAGCAGAGGAAAATATCGCAAAACCTTTTGTGGAATTTTTATCCCGTGGAGATCTACTCGATATCTTTCGGAATCACATTTCGGACACTTCTCCATGTCTATGTATTCCCCTCTGAAAAGAATGCAGTCATTAGGACAAGCGTGGATACAATTGTAATCCATCCCCAAGTTTCGCAAAATCTTTCTTGCTTCATCTCGGGAATCTGATATCACATTGTCAGCTGGTAGTATGTTCTCTTTAAGCAATCTACACAACATAAAAATACGATACAGTCGTGTAAAAATCTATCAGATCATTATACATTTAGAGTTTTATGAAAGTAAACTAATTGTAATAGATCACCTGAAAAGCGCTGTGACGCTAGTGTCACTCCATCCAAACTCTGCCTGCATGTTGAGAAGAACCAGGAGTGCTTTCAATCTAGACATACGTGCTCCATTATACAATGGCGTATCGGCTTCACTTTTCATATCATCATAGATAAGCCTTTCTGAATCCATGATCGTCTCGATCATTTCATCAATCTCGGGCTCAAACATTGCCTCGTTGGGAGTGTGCTCTGCATGATCATCCCCCGAGCTGTCAGAGGCTACATCTTGTGGCCTCACATATGCTGCTTGACCAAAGCGCCCACGAACACGTCTATTGGGTTGCAAGATTGCTGCTTGTTGGCCAGCGTCAGAGTCCGACGAGTTATAATTGGCAACAACTCGATCTATAATAGATGGATCGAACTCGCGAAATTCGCGAACGTGCTGCAAAGAAACACGTCTTGTCCGTCGCACAGCATGCTTGCATTGATTACAAGGACATAAGACCCTCGTTGGGAGATAGGTGTTTCGGTTGGACGGTCCCCCATCCTCATCACTACTCATAATGAGGATAAAAATCTTATAACCTGGACAAAAAATTTAATATTCTATTGACATTCTTCGTCTTATCTCTCTCTCTCTCTCTCTCTCTCTCTCTCTCTCTCTCTCTCTCTCTCTACCTCACATTCTCTAGTCATGTCCAATCCCCGCACACCTCGGTCTAGAGGTGCACGGAGATCAGAACCACCGGGTTATAATCTCGTCTTTATTGGTCAATACCTATATTTGTGGGTACAAGAAATCTACAGACCCACGTCTACATGATACTGCATGTAGTGGACAAAACCCCTTTGCCTCTTCTCTAGCTGTAGCACTTCACAGCATCTTAACATCTTTTCACAGTAGATCTTTTCACTATTCGTCTAACTCTAAACCCTAAACCGTAAGTAATTCTTGCGTGGACTCGATCTAACGTAAATAAGCGTAAATCTAAATAAACGTAAATCTAACTAAAAATAAACCTAAATCTAATTTAACGTAAGTCTACATCTAACCTCATCTTTAACGTCTTTTGGGATAGTTTCCTACGACGTTAAAACTCTCTTCTTCTTGTGTGTGTGTGTGTGTAAACCTAAATAAACCTAAGTCTAATTTAATATAACATAAATCTAAATCTAACGTAAATTATGTTATATTAAAGACAAAGAACTAAATTAGCATGGATTATAAGAACCTTAAAACTGATTTAACACATAATGTTTCACATAACTCGGCAAGAGTTGGCATTCTCATCACTAAACATGTGAGAGTTAACTTCCGGCGGTGACGCTGCCTCATCTCCATCCACATCTGACGACAGCAATTGGCCCTTTGGACCGTTCTTGCTCTTGTTACTAACTTTGAAGTTGCTGTTGAATGACTAGAGGTTGTCTAGATGGTCATTGTCGGGGATGTAGTGACTCTTGACGCCCTGAAGATCCACCTTCTTCCCTATCTTCTGAAGACATTTCACCAGTACTTTTGGATCGACGGAGCCCACCATGAGTGAAGGCAGCAATACCCTATATTCCATTGGGGGCTTTCTTCACCCGCTTCATGCAGACATCGCAGTCTATGGAGACCTAAATCTAATCTAATATAACGTAAATCTAAATCTAGCGTAAATAAACGTAAATCTAACTAAAAATAAACCTAAATCTAATCTAATTTAACTTAAATAAACCTAAATCTAGTTTAACATAAGTCTACATCTAACCTAATCTTTAACGTCTTTTAGGATAGTTTCCTATGACGTTATAACTCTCTTCTTCTTGTGTGTGTGCGCGTGTGTGGATGTGTGTGCCAATAAAAAGAGATAAATGGTATAACCTTTCTATCACCCATGCCAAGTATGATAGATTGGTTATGCCATTTCCCTCTTGAATAATAGGTCTTGAGTTCAACTCCTCGTCGGCTAGATCTTTAGGTCTTTTAATTTTAATTAGTTTCCTACGACGTTAAATTAGTTTCTCTCTCTTTCTCTCTCAATGTGTGTGCGTTTTTTTTGTTTATGCATGTTTTCTCTCTCTTTTCCTCTCTCAATGTGTGCGTTTTTTTTTAATGCATGTTCTCTCTCTCTCTCTCTTCTTCTCTCAATGTGTGCGTTTTTTGTTTATGCATGCTCTCTCTCTTTTTTCCTCTCTCAATGTGTGTGTGCATTCTTTGTTTATGTATGTGTGTGTGCGTTTTTGTTTATGTTTGTACTCTCTCCCTGTCTCTCTCTCTCTCTCTCTCTCTCTCTCTCTCAAAAACACTATGTGTGTGTGTGTGTGTGTGTGTGTGAGAGAGAGAGAGAGAGAGGGAGAGAGAAAGAGGGGAAGGGAACATGAGAGTGAGGAGAGGGAAGGAGCATACCTAGCTCTCCTTTCTCTCCTCGTGTGTGTGTGTGTGTGTGTGTGTGTGTGTGTGTGGAGAAGAAAGAGAGAGAGAGAGAGAGAGAGAGAGAGAGAGAGAGAGAGAGAGAGGGAGAGCGTTACCTGATCCTTGCTTGAGGGCGCCGAAAAACTCAGATCTGAGATCTGAGTTTTTGGCTGCTCTCTGTTATTTTTTTTAGCCCAGCCGGCGTCGCTATGAGCGTCGCAAATTTACTTGTAAATTTGCGACTCTCATAGCGACGCCGGGAAATTTCTTTTTGAGCGTCGCTGTGTGAGCGTCGCTAATATGAATAGCCTCTTGTAGTGCTGGTAAGGCACCAGATGCCAAGCTGGTGGGGCAAAGGCGAGATCTATAGAGGGTGTGGCCAAGCACTCCCCTCCTCTGCTAAAAATGCACCAGCCTACCAAAAGCGCAACTGCTTGCTAAAAACGCAGATGCTCTCAAAAACGCAGGTGGAGCATAGGGTTTTTCGATGACTGAATGGTCCCATAAGTGTAGATCAAGGTGTAGAAGGTGATCGCCAAGTGTGGGAGAAAAATACGCAAGTAGCCAAGCAGAAAACACTAGCTAATCTGATTTGATCCGCGATGAAACTCTCCAAGTTCCATCGCTTGCCTAGCTTATGCAAAAACGATGGTAGATTTTGTAGAAACACTGGCTGATTTGATCCCTTGGGAGGAGAACCTCATGCTGATGGTGAAGCGTTGGTCCGAGACCATGGAAAGCTTGAAGCTGCTGATACCATGTGAAAGTGCACATGTGCAGGAGCATGAGAGAGAGAGAGAGAAAGAGAAACAAAAAATGCCAAAGATGGGGAAAGGCGGCGATCAGCAACCCCCCCCCCCCCCCCCCCCCCCCCCCACACACACACACACTGACTATTAGAGCAAGAGACCCTCAATATATCAGATATATGAGTCTATGATTGACTGTGGGTGTCCCCCTTTGGCCGTATATATAGGTGTCCAAGGGGAGGTAGGGCAATGCCAATGAAAACCCCACAACCCATCAAGAGGAAAAATAAATATAAGGGCGTCTAGACAAGGTGGGTGGCCGACCCAAAAGTGGATGACGAGACTGTGTAGTGGATGGCCATCCCGAAGACATGCTAGCCATACATGTATGCCCTAGAAGTGAGTGAACAAGCAGAGTGGCTTTTTCTTCTTCAAAGTCGGGTACAATGTGTTTCAACCCTGCATATAGTAAATGAAGTAATAAGTAATAAGCTATTAAGCCTAAAACTTGTTATTGAAAGTTGCAAGTTTATTTCCATTAATATTCCATTTAATAAATAATAGTTATTTAGGTGGGATAAATGATAATAATTTAATTGAAAATTTTAATAGTAATTTAATACAATATGATATAATTGTCCTTTTAAGTATATTTATTAGTAGTATCATACACATTGAATTATAAATCAATGTCAAATAACAAGTTATCAATAAAAATATTATTTCAAGTGTTGATAACATTTCTTTTTGTTTCTTTTCTCTTTTGAGACAAAAAAGTTCTTTTTTTGCTTATAGCTACACCTTTTTATTACACTGACACTGAAAAATTCATTATTGTAGAAGGTGCAAAATTAACAAGAAATACACATAAATCATCTTCGTCAAAACCCGTAGCTTCTTCGTTGTTTGAAACCAATTGCTTCTTTGTCTTTGTTGCAACCAATTGCTTCTTTGCCCGTAGCTTCTTTGTTTTTGTTAAAACCAATTGCTTCTTTGCCCGTAGCTTGCCCGTAGCTTCTTTGTCTTTGTTAAAAACAATTGCTTCTTTGGCTGTAGCTTCTTTGTCTTCACCCGCAACATCAAAATCCGTAGCTTCTTTGCCAAAACTCACAGCTTCTCCGTCTTCATTGAAACCCACGGTTTCTTTGCCAATTTCTTCTTTGCGTGCAGCTTCAAAATTTCTTTCTATTAGAAAGTATAATTTTGTTTTAATCATCTTCGTCAAAACCCGTAGCTTCTTCGTTGTTTGAAACCAATTGCTTCTTCGTCTTTGTTGCAATCGATTGCTTCTTTGCCCGTAGCTTCTTTGTTTTTGTTAAAACCAATTGCTTTTTTGCCCGTAGCTTCTTTGTCTTTGTTAAAACCAATTGCTTCTTTGGCTGTGGCTTCTTTGTCTTCACCCGCAGCATCAAAATCCGTAGCTTCTTTGCCAAAATCCACAGCTTCTCCGTCTTCATTGAAACCCACAGTTTCTTTGCCAATTCCTTCTTTGCGTGCAGCTTCAAAATTTCTTTCTATTAGAAAGTATAATTTTGTTTTTTGTATGCCGATAGGTGGCAACAACGCTGTTAATTTAGGGTTAATCGATGTTTACCATCCTTTAATTAAGCAATTGCACCTAGGCGCATGGTTGAATACGTCCAGTCTAGCATTGGTAATTTCATAGAAATAAGTGGATGCACAAAGTTCATTTGTTAGTCGTAGATACCAATAGTTTAATTGGTAATGCAAACCGTAGACATTGATAGTTCCTCATATGCCTTGTTTCTAAATTACCATGATAGGTTTCACAACCTCGTCATGTACTCGAAGCCACAGTGAATTGATCTCTAATCACAATAACCCAATCCTACTAATGGTGTCGTTAGGGAAAACAAAACAAGTCAACCAAGGAAAGGAAGGCAAAAGATTGAGTAAATAGAAGTAGCAGATCGATAATTCTTGGGTTATTGCACTGGCCCACTTTCCCTTCTTGCCTGCTTTCGATACTTTCCGCCTACAACCTCTAGCCTTTCTTGCTATGGAGAGGCTAACCTTTCTCAATTCCACAAGGCCTACTTTGGTTGCCTTTGCAAGATATTGCCTATCTTTACTTTTCAGGGGTTACGGGGGCTATCTTTCTTTCTTGATCGTATCGGTTCCTTTTTTGCTTTATTCGAAGATTTATTCTCCTCATGCCATGATGCTAGGGCGGCCATGGACTTACATTCGAAGAAATGCTTGATGCGAGGAAGCAGAGGAAAATATCGCAAAACCTTTTGTGGAATTTTTATCCCGTGGAGATCTACTCGATATCTTTCGGAATCACATTTCGGACACTTCTCCATGTCTATGTATTCCCCTCTGAAAAGAATGCAGTCATTAGGACAAGCGTGGATACAATTGTAATCCATCCCCAAGTTTCGCAAAATCTTTCTTGCTTCATCTCGGGAATCTGATATCACATTGTCAGCTGGTAGTATGTTCTCTTTAAGCAATCTACACAACATAAAAATACGATACAGTCGTGTAAAAATCTATCAGATCATTATACATTTAGAGTTTTATGAAAGTAAACTAATTGTAATAGATCACCTGAAAAGCGCTGTGACGCTAGTGTCACTCCATCCAAACTCTGCCTGCATGTTGAGAAGAACCAGGAGTGCTTTCAATCTAGACATACGTGCTCCATTATACAATGGCGTATCGGCTTCACTTTTCATATCATCATAGATAAGCCTTTCTGAATCCATGATCGTCTCGATCATTTCATCAATCTCGGGCTCAAACATTGCCTCGTTGGGAGTGTGCTCTGCATGATCATCCCCCGAGCTGTCAGAGGCTACATCTTGTGGCCTCACATATGCTGCTTGACCAAAGCGCCCACGAACACGTCTATTGGGTTGCAAGATTGCTGCTTGTTGGCCAGCGTCAGAGTCCGACGAGTTATAATTGGCAACAACTCGATCTATAATAGATGGATTGAACTCACCAAATTCGCGAACGTGCTGCAAAGAAACACGTCTTGTCCGTCGCACAGCATGCTTGCATTGATTACAAGGACATAAGACCCTCGTTGGGAGATAGGTGTTTCGGTTGGACGGTCCCCCATCCTCGTCACTACTCATAATGAGGATAAAAATCTTATAACCTGGACAAAAAATTTAATATTCTATTGACATTCTTCGTCTTATCTCTCTCTCTCTCTCTCTCTCTCTCTCTCTCTCTCTCTCTCTCTACCTCACATTCTCTAGTCATGTTCAATCCCCGCACACCTCGGTCTAGAGGTGCACGGAGATCAGAACCACCGGGTTATAATCTCGTCTTTATTGGTCAATACCTATATTTGTGGGTACAAGAAATCTACAGACCCACGTCTACATGATACTGCATGTAGTGGACAAAACCCCTTTGCCTCTTCTCTAGCTGTAGCACTTCACAGCATCTTAACATCTTTTCACAGTAGATCTTTTCACTGTTCGTCTAACTCTAAACCCTAAACCGTAAGTAATTCTTGCGTGGACTCGATCTAACGTAAATAAGCGTAAATATAAATAAACGTAAATCTAACTAAAAATAAACCTAAATCTAATTTAACGTAAGTCTACATCTAACCTCATCTTTAACGTCTTTTGGGATAGTTTCCTATGACGTTAAAACTCTCTTCTTCTTGTGTGTGTGTGTGTGTAAACCTAAATAAACCTAAGTCTAATTTAATATAACATAAATCTAAATCTAACGTAAATTATGTTATATTAAAGACAAAGAACTAAATTAGCATGGATTATAAGAACCTTAAAACTGATTTAACACATAATGTTTCACATAACTCGGCAAGAGTTGGCATTCTCATCACTAAACATGTGAGAGTTAACTTCCGGCGGTGACGCTGCCTCATCTCCATCCACATCTGACGACAGCAATTGGCCCTTTGGACCGTTCTTGCTCTTGTTACTAACTTTGAAGTTGCTGTTGAATGACTAGAGGTTGTCTAGATGGTCATTGTCGGGGATGTAGTGACTCTTGACGCCCTGAAGATCCACCTTCTTCCCTATCTTCTGAAGACATTTCACCAGTACTTTTGGATCGACGGAGCCCACCATGAGTGAAGGCAGCAATACCCTATATTCCATTGGGGGCTTTCTTCACCCGCTTCATGCAGACATCGCAGTCTATGGAGACCTAAATCTAATCTAATATAACGTAAATCTAAATCTAGCGTAAATAAACGTAAATCTAACTAAAAATAAACCTAAATCTAATCTAATTTAACTTAAATAAACCTAAATCTAGTTTAACGTAAGTCTACATCTAACCTAATCTTTAACGTCTTTTAGGATAGTTTCCTACGACGTTATAACTCTCTTCTTCTTGTGTGTGTGCGCGTGTGTGGATGTGTGTGCCAATAAAAAGAGATAAATGGTATAACCTTTCTATCACCCATGCCAAGTATGATAGATTGGTTATGCCATTTCCCTCTTGAATAATAGGTCTTGAGTTCAACTCCTCGTCGGCTAGATCTTTAGGTCTTTTAATTTTAATTAGTTTCCTACGACGTTAAATTAGTTTCTCTCTCTTTCTCTCTCAATGTGTGTGCGTTTTTTTTGTTTATGCATGTTTTCTCTCTCTTTTCCTCTCTCAATGTGTGCGTTTTTTTTTAATGCATGTTCTCTCTCTTTCTCTTCTTCTCTCAATGTGTGCGTTTTTTGTTTATGCATGCTCTCTCTCTTTTTTCCTCTCTCAATGTGTGTGTGCATTCTTTGTTTATGTATGTGTGTGTGCGTTTTTGTTTATGTTTGTACTCTCTCCCTGTCTCTCTCTCTCTCTCTCTCTCTCTCTCTCTCTCTCTCTCAAAAACACTATGTGTGTGTGTGTGTGTGTGTGTGTGTGAGAGATAGAGAGAGAGAGAGGGAGAGAGAAAGAGGGGAAGGGAACATGAGAGTGAGGAGAGGGAAGGAGCATACCTAGCTCTCCTTTCTCTCCTCGTGTGTGTGTGTGTGTGTGTGTGTGTGGAGAAGAGAGAGAGAGAGAGAGAGAGAGAGAGAGAGAGAGAGAGGGAGAGCGTTACCTGATCCTTGCTTGAGGGCGCCGAAAAACTCAGATCTGAGATCTGAGTTTTTGGCTGCTCTCTGTTATTTTTTTTAGCCCAGCCGGCGTCGCTATGAGCGTCGCAAATTTACTTGTAAATTTGCGACTCTCATAGCGATGCCGGGAAATTTCTTTTTGAGCGTCGCTGTGTGAGCGTCGCTAATATGAATAGCCTCTTGTAGTGCCGATAAGGCACCAGATGCCAAGCTGGTGGGGCAAAGGCGAGATCTATAGAGGGTGTGGCCAAGCACTCCCCTCCTCTGCTAAAAATGCACCAGCCTACCAAAAGCGCAACTGCTTGCTAAAAACGCAGATGCTCTCAAAAACGCAGGTGGAGCATAGGGTTTTTCGATGACTGAATGGTCCCATAAGTGTAGATCAAGGTGTAGAAGGTGATCGCCAAGTGTGGGAGAAAAATACGCAAGTAGCCAAGCAGAAAACACTAGCTAATCTGATTTGATCCGCGATGAAACTCTCCAAGTTCCATCGCTTGCCTAGCTTATGCAAAAACGATGGTAGATTTTGTAGAAACACTGGCTGATTTGATCCCTTGGGAGGAGAACCTCATGCTGATGGTGAAGCGTTGGTCCGAGACCATGGAAAGCTTGAAGCTGCTGATACCATGTGAAAGTGCACATGTGCAGGAGCATGAGAGAGAGAGAGAGAAAGAGAAACAAAAAATGCCAAAGATGGGGAAAGGCGGCGATCAGCAACCCCCCCCCCCCCCCCCCCCCCCCCCCCCCACACACACACACACTGACTATTAGAGCAAGAGACCCTCAATATATCAGATATATGAGTCTATGATTGACTGTGGGTGTCCCCCTTTGGCCGTATATATAGGTGTCCAAGGGGAGGTAGGGCAATGCCAATGAAAACCCCACAACCCATCAAGAGGAAAAATAAATATAAGGGCGTCTAGACAAGGTGGGTGGCCGACCCAAAAGTGGATGACGAGACTGTGTAGTGGATGGCCATCCCGAAGACATGCTAGCCATACATGTATGCCCTAGAAGTGAGTGAACAAGCAGAGTGGCTTTTTCTTCTTCAAAGTCGGGTACAATGTGTTTCAACCCTGCATATAGTAAATGAAGTAATAAGTAATAAGCTATTAAGCCTAAAACTTGTTATTGAAAGTTGCAAGTTTATTTCCATTAATATTCCATTTAATAAATAATAGTTATTTAGGTGGGATAAATGATAATAATTTAATTGAAAATTTTAATAGTAATTTAATACAATATGATATAATTGTCCTTTTAAGTATATTTATTAGTAGTATCATACACATTGAATTATAAATCAATGTCAAATAACAAGTTATCAATAAAAATATTATTTCAAGTGTTGATAACATTTCTTTTTGTTTCTTTTCTCTTTTGAGACAAAAAAGTTCTTTTTTTGCTTATAGCTACACCTTTTTATTACACTGACACTGAAAAATTCATTATTGTAGAAGGTGCAAAATTAACAAGAAATACACATAAATCATCTTCGTCAAAACCCGTAGCTTCTTCGTTGTTTGAAACCAATTGCTTCTTTGTCTTTGTTGCAACCAATTGCTTCTTTGCCCGTAGCTTCTTTGTTTTTGTTAAAACCAATTGCTTCTTTGCCCGTAGCTTGCCCGTAGCTTCTTTGTCTTTGTTAAAAACAATTGCTTCTTTGGCTGTAGCTTCTTTGGCTGTAGCTTCTTTGTCTTCACCCGCAACATCAAAATCCGTAGCTTCTTTGCCAAAACTCACAGCTTCTCCGTCTTCATTGAAACCCACGGTTTCTTTGCCAATTTCTTCTTTGCGTGCAGCTTCAAAATTTCTTTCTATTAGAAAGTATAATTTTGTTTTAATCATCTTTGTCAAAACCCGTAGCTTCTTCGTTGTTTGAAACCAATTGCTTCTTCGTCTTTGTTGCAATCGATTGTTTCTTTGCCCGTAGCTTCTTTGTTTTTGTTAAAACCAATTGCTTTTTTGCCCGTAGCTTCTTTGTCTTTGTTAAAACCAATTGCTTCTTTGGCTGTGGCTTCTTTGTCTTCACCCGCAGCATCAAAATCCGTAGCTTCTTTGCCAAAATCCACAGCTTCTCCGTCTTCATTGAAACCCACAGTTTCTTTGCCAATTCCTTCTTTGCGTGCAGCTTCAAAATTTCTTTCTATTAGAAAGTATAATTTTGTTTTTTGTATGCCGATAGGTGGCAACAACGCTGTTAATTTAGGGTTAATCGATGTTTACCATCCTTTAATTAAGCAATTGCACCTAGGCGCATGGTTGAATACGTCCAGTCTAGCATTGGTAATTTCATAGAAATAAGTGGATGCACAAAGTTCATTTGTTAGTCGTAGATACCAATAGTTTAATTGGTAATGCAAACCGTAGACATTGATAGTTCCTCATATGCCTTGTTTCTAAATTACCATGATAGGTTTCACAACCTCGTCATGTACTCGAAGCCACAGTGAATTGATCTCTAATCACAATAACCCAATCCTACTAATGGTGTCGTTAGGGAAAACAAAACAAGTCAACCAAGGAAAGGAAGGCAAAAGATTGAGTAAATAGAAGTAGCAGATCGATAATTCTTGGGTTATTGCACTGGCCCACTTTCCCTTCTTGCCTGCTTTCGATACTTTCCGCCTACAACCTCTAGCCTTTCTTGCTATGGAGAGGCTAACCTTTCTCAATTCCACAAGGCCTACTTTGGTTGCCTTTGCAAGATATTGCCTATCTTTACTTTTCAGGGGTTACGGGGGCTATCTTTCTTTCTTGATCGTATCGGTTCCTTTTTTGCTTTGTACATACCGTGCATTAGTCTTGATCCTAAGTGGCGAGGCAAGGAAAAGGTATTATGTACAATGAAACAACAAGGGATGCAGGCAATGGGCAGTTCATATCTATGGAAACACCAATCTATCGATTACACAAAAATGCATCACGGCTTCTCTTCAGCTGCCCCCTTTCATGAGGAAGAGAATGAGGTCTAGAAGGGCCTCTTTATTTGGCAGTTTAAGGGAGTCAAACCTCTAGTATTAAGAAAGCAATCAAAGGGAATTATTTGAATTCAAACAACTAAAATGGCTAGTTTATTTGAATTCAAATTTCCCCCCCAAAATGAAATTTAAAATGTAGCGGGTAAAACCATACCAGTTAACATATCTAGGTAAAGAGCTCGGCATGTAGATTACAAATCTATGATCTCCACTCAATTTGAAGATTATATGAGAAGTTATGGAAGGCCAAAAATCATAAAGTTGTTCATCCCCCTTTTTGGGGGGAAGAGTGCATCCTTTGACAACTCTTACACACCCACCATTTTTGCACACATGGCATGCATCTATTTGTCAAAATGTTAATCGCCCCCATAATCTCATGGAAAATAAAGAGGCCCTCCTAGACCCCATCCTCTTCCTAACGTGTCCCTTAGAGAGCAGTAAGACTTTAGCCATAAAAATCAGTCAGTACTAACGCGTTCATCCCTTCGGGCCTCAATTTATTCATGTATTGAAAGCGGCAGCTAAACGTTCAAGTGCTTCGTCATGTTACACGTAAGTAGGGTTTGAGGTTGAATGACATGGTGAAGAGGCTCTTCTCCCAAGCGTAGTAATGTGGTTAGCCCATGCCAATACAATTTCAGAAGCTTCGTGCCTATGTATGCCCTAGTTACGTGTTATCGCTTCCCTTAAAAAAGGCTTGTATTTTCTCTAGGTTACGAAGCAACACAAAAACAATCCAACCTATGTAAGATTCAGCTTGCCAAATTTCAGTTTAAGTTCTTTGAGCTAACCTTGTTCCCTTATTAAGCTACTACAAGGCAGCTATAAAGCAACAAATTGTTAATCTATCAATCAATACATGGAAAGTGCAACTTGGATAGTCAGCTTCATGGCAGCAACATAAAACGGGATGGTCACGATGGGCAGCCTATAGCCGCAATGGGGCTTAGTTGGGAGAGTTAGAAAAGTATAGCTTTCGGTATAGCGTCTCATTGTTCTTACATAAGTGTTGTTTTCTCTACATCCTTCATTAGGGTTATTTGCTCATTAGGCGAATGTGCTTCTAGATAATGCGTTGAGCTAGAGGCATACGTTGTTTACTTTGAGATGGCAGGATTCACTTTTTTTGCCAATCTTTTCATACTACAGGGGTTGGGCCCCAGACTAGTAGATTTGGGCCAAGATAGGATTTTTGGGGAGAAGGCACTTAAAAAAATGCAATACACACAAGAACTTTGAAAAAGACCGAGAATATAATATCTTTAAGCCAATCTACCAAAGTTGGAGGGTCCCTTTCTAGTTAGGGACTGAATCACTTGAACGTGAGCTACTATCAGGAGCAAGTTCTTGTGGAACTCCCTTTGAATTTTTAGTAAAGACTAGGGAATTAGAGAAGTATACCTGTGGCCTTTTCATAGGCATTGACAAAGTTTTTGAGCGTTCTCCACGCGAAGCAAATAAACATGAAATAAGGAAAAAAGCTAATCGATTAAAAAAAGGTCTCTATTTGATTTGTTTTACCGATATTTATGGCATTTCCATTTAATTTTGATTGCCTCATGTAGGATAGCAAATAATCTTACTTTACTAACGGCCTTTAACTTGCTTGATGAACCAACGGAGCTTTAGATGTCAACGTCCCAAGCAAGGACTACAACGAGCCATGTCCATGTCATTAACGGCCATACTCCTATACATAATGACTCTACACCGTTTAGGGTATAAAGTTAATTGTAGATAGCCTGACTTATAGCTTATAACATAAAACTTCCTAAATCCCAACCAAAAACGAATAGGCAAAGTGTTGTCAGGCTATATAAATTGAAATAATATGCTAAAATAAAGCAAAATAAATAAATAGGGAAGAAACTTTTTTTACATACAACACTTACTAATCCATCGCACCTACTAATGATTAATATTAGTTAATGTGTTTACTTTGATAAATATTTGTATTAAACATTCACAAATTAGAATGGTTGAAGCATTACTATCTAGAATCATGTTAGGCTTAATTTCGATAACCCTAGCTAGATTTTTTGTAATTGCATACTTGTAATACCTACATAGTAACCAATAAAGTATTTGATGAATTTAGTTAAGAATCATCCTACCTAAGAGAAGATTTTGATATTGGGAAGGAGGAAGAATTTAAAAGATATCCATCGAGTTATCCCCCTACCTCCACGCCTCTTCTCTATCCAAAAAAGTCTTTCAAGGAACAAATAACGGATGTGCTGCTTTTCTAGCAACAAAAATGAATTCTATTCCTATTTCACTTTAGTGTGTACCGCTTAAGCCTGCCTTGGGTAGGAAGAAAAAACACGCCCCGTAGGATACGAACCTATGAAATTGGGTTTTGGAGGCCCACCTTCTACCAAACTAAACTAAAGGCACCCCCTCCTAATTTAAAGTAGCAATAATATATTTGTATTCGTTTCAGTATTTTTTACAACCCATTTAATCAATGAAGAATAAAGGTATGTGGAAAAATCCAACCATAGAATCAACGTATAATTAATAAAATAATCCTTAGTTGGACTTATGATCCGAAGTGGCTCATTGACACTAAGATTGTTGTCTTTAGTAGCACCCCCAAGATCAGATCTAGAGGATTGATTTTTGTTTCTGTCGTACTCTGTGGTTGTCCTTTGAATTTCACTATCTTTGCACGTAATTGCCCCTGCTCTTCCACTAAATTTCCATTTTGTGTCAATTTTATAAACCCACATTTATGCCTAACTTGTTCAGAATACAAGTCAAACATAAACTATTCCAACCATTTTGAGTGAATAACCCATTCATTTAACAGATTCACTTGTTTCCTTAAATGAGCGCTTTTGTTCTTCAATCCTTAATCAAAATCATGGCAAAGAAGTTAGAAAAAATACCATTGTTAGTGGTAGTAACCACGAAGGGCTAGGTAATAATGCCACTGCCACTATTAGTAATTATGACTACAAAGCAAGGTTATGGCAAGGACCACGAACACTACCTTATGAAACCTTCCCTAACCATCTTACGGACCTACCCTTTGGAAAGGGAGTAACCGACGATCACTTCAAGCCTACACAAGTGTAGGTTGCCTTGTTTCCTTCCCTTGATGTCTCTTTGTGTTCCACCAAAAAAAACACTGTATAGAATGCAAGAATTTAATCTCCATGTTGTACCAGGTTACCCACGACCTAGACCCCTACTGTTGAATGAAGCGACAAACAACTCGTTCAATCGTCTGCGCTGGGTTTTGGTTCTCTAACCAAACTAAAGGTAGTTTGCATGTGTGGTAATGGATGGTAAAACTTATTCTCTCTCAATAAGAATGTCTTGTGCTCGGGTCTTGGATTTGAATATAGCAAGTTAACATTAACTAACTGTCTTTGATAGTTTAGCGAGTGTGTTTTTGGCCTGCAAACTACCTATAGGTTAGATAATTTCTTTTGAAAGATGGATAAAGTAGTTCCAATTTTTCCTTGAGCATTCCACGATAACTGATACACTAGCTCCACTTTCGTAGAGTGGATTTGATTATTAATTCATCATCAGATTGAAAATTTCCTTGAGCATTCCACGATAACTGATACACTAGCTCCACTTCCGTAGAGTGGATTTGATTATTAATTCATCATCAGATTGAAAATTTGACAATGAACGTTAAGAGGTCAAGTATCCCATGTGGCCAATTATGACCAAAGGCATTGAACCTTCCAATAACATACAATGGCAACAAATAAGTAGCGAATAGGATCAAAGAGCTACATGTGCCTTCCAAAACAAATAAAAGCAAAATGTGGCCTCGAATTGACGAGCATAAATACATGCCAAAAAGAGTCTTTTGAGCCTTCTATGTTTGATAATATCAAAACAGGAAAATCCCAATAAAAAACGGATTTTGTTCCAAGAAAGTAAAGGCTTAGACAAAGAAGCATTCGGGGGCAAAGAAGCTGGGGATATATTTAACCTTGAAGTATCTTCAAATATCTTCTAAAACCATATTGTTAGAAGACAAAGAAGGTAATAATGAAAAATGCTTATTTATTGTTAATAAAGAAGCTAAGGACTTATCTTTCAATTGATCATCAGCATGTTCTTGTTTTTATTTGTTTTTTTGGTGATAATCATCTTGTATTCATAAAATTTATAGTGGCTTGATTGTTTGTTTCCACAAGCCCGCCTAAGGGGCTGCGTTAGCATGCCAAGATGGGACTCAAACAACAAAAAAGCATGTAACAAAAAGAAGCAGTAAACAACCAAAGCTAGTGACGAAGGAAATTTGGAATGGCGGCCTCTACACCAAAACAAACTCCATTGCGCCACAAGGGAAATGAGATGAGGGCACCACCTAGTCTTGGAAGCGTGGACTAGGACCGCTACACACACACACACACACACACACACACAGAGGTATCACTATGAATGAAGCATTAACCTTAGTGTGTGTACAAGGAATGGATAACTTCAAGCACTCCCAACACAAATAGCATGTAGATTACTAAACAACAACTCAAGGATTAGCCAAAATCACATCAAGCACTCTCACACACACATAAAAGATTTCTCTTAATTAACATAAGTAAGAGGAGGGGAGGTTACTAGCATAAAACAATTTGCACTCTAGAATGTGCAAGAATAGAGTGAATGAATGAGCTTTATGGGCTCATGGTGAGTGATACAAAGACTCAATGGGGCTGAGGGAGACTTGAAATTACAAAGGGGGGGGCCTCTTTATATAGAAAAGAGAGTGATTAGGAGAGTGAGGTTAAGATCCAAGTGTAATTTGTACAAATGAAGCTTGATTAGGGACATTCAACCAATGAAGAAGCTCCTTCCAAGTGATTTGTTGACCAATTTGCAACTAATTGGCTCCATCATCACTTGTGTTGTCTTCACTCCTTCCTCCATAGCTTGAGTCCAAGAGCTTCCTTATTTTAAAATGTAAAGAATCTACATAAAATCAATACATATCTAGTAATAATAGAAAGGAATTGAATGAGAACTTATGAATTACAACAAGATTAAGCATGATTTGAGAGGTGATTAGAAGAGGAATTTGTGATGGTTTTTTGAGCTTGAGAGAGAGGAGGAAGGAGGGGAGGGTGAGAAGACTAATGGTTGATTTTTAGAGAAGGTCTCAATGTGGAAAAGGAAGGGTGTGTGTGTAAAGATAGAGGGGGTGGTCTCCACCACAATTGAAAAAACTAGCGTCCGCCATTTTGGCCATATCTCCTAGACCGTAGATGCAAAAATTATAAAACAAATATGGTCAAAATCTCCAGCTCATCAGCTACAACTTTGATGGAGGCAACTTTTCTTGGATCGGAGTGGAAGTATTTTTTTAAAATCCAACAAAATCATGTGTCTGTTTCCTTCCTTTACCAAGTCTTCCACTTGGGTCCCATCTGTTTGAATCATTACATGGCTCCAAAGCCATGATGATATGAGCCACTCATGACCCTTGAATCATGGGTGCATGGCTCCACAACCACATCATATCTTTTCTTTTCACATTTCCATATTTTCCCTTCCCTTTACCACTAGGTTCTCCCTCTACCTTTCACCTCCGGTGAACTAGTCAAGAAAAAATTCCCATCAAATCATTTTTTGAATTTTTCCAAGAGGTTGTTCTCACTCTTTCTTTTATTTTTAACCTCTAGAAGCAAGAAAAACCAACAAAATATAGTAAACAAAAATTTGTGATAGGCTCGGATCACTAGCAACAACGAGATAACAATGAACAACAAGCAGGTTACCCTAGATGCTTGCTTGTACATGTAATCTATGCCAGTATGGTTTATCCACCATCTGTAATGCGTCGATAAGTCTGCAAGAAGCCAAGACCAAGAAGTAGTTCCAAACCCCAATAAGCAGTTAGTTACAATTATGTTTTGTTGTCGCACTAATTGAATTGTTCCTAGTTATACATGGATTATTATACAAGAATCTTATTTAAATTCATATTGGTGATAGATTTTTATTTTTATTTTTTTTCTTTTGCTTTTTAGAGGTCCCTGTTAAATGCACTACCCAAGTCAACCCAACCACTTGTGGTTTAGGTTCTCTAACAAAACTAAAGGTAGTTTGAGTGGCCTTGGCAATGAACCAAGGTGCTTAAATGGCAAATACGATTTTATAGGTCAATTTAGAAAAGTGTACAACCATAAACGCTGTTTATTTCCTTTACTCAAAATTAGTCCCTATGGCTAGATTGCAATTAAGCTTTTTTTAAGCTCTTAAAAAGTGAAATAGTTATGGGGCAAAGAGCGGGGATAGGCACAAAACATGAAGCAAGAGTCTCATCTATTACAAACATGCCAGCATGGGTATTGCACATGATAGCCATTCCACTTTTTTTTTCATAAAAAGGATAGAAATTGTTGACTAATGATCCATAATCCTTCCTATGCTAGGGTCGGATCTTTTGGTTTCTAATATGTGCAATGCAGGAGACCAAACACATGCAACAATCTTTGACTAGCACGGTTCGGTTATAAAGATTGATGTGTTCGCAACAATGTTTGCTACGTCAATGTTGGGACCAAGTAAACAAAAGAGATCTCTTGGTCTATAAACCCAACCCAGAGATAAAGTAAAGTTATCCTTACATAACCCTGAGATTCTACAGAACTATTTCTAGGTACAGATAGTGCAAAATCTAACTTGCTTGCTCTATTTCTAGCATTGAGAATAGCCATGTATGACAGTCTATAGTATAGCAATTCTATAAGCAAAAGAAGGGACTCAAACCCTCAACTCTAGCCTTGGCAAGGCTATACTCTACCATTAATCTATTCCTGCCCTGTAACCTTTATCTAGTAAGTGCCAATAAATGTTGTGCTAGGGGCTTTAGCCACTCAACCGAAGGGAAGAGGGATAATGGTTGTTCATTCTTGTAGCAGGCGTTGACTACAAATTAAAGAAGCAAAGCACGCATAGTAAACGACGCAAACCCTCAACAATCAAAAAGATAAGGGCTTAATCAAGCACTTGATATCTGAGAAGAAAAGAAAAATATTATAGCTACTGATGCTCAACCTCAACCTTATCAACGGAACCATCCGTCCCACCCTCTCAAACTCAGAGTAGCGACCAAGGTGCCCATGTAGACGCTCTACATTGGCACAATTTGGTCTTAGAACCATAGGGTGTCTTCTATATGATCCTATGACCATAATGTGATTTCTTTTGAACCTAAATAATTTCAAGCTTATTTCTTTTCACCTCTATATTGGTGCCCTATGGCTCTAATGCCATATGGGTTCCCACTATGTTTGTTAGGATTTAGGATGTTGATCATAGGTTTCTTGAAAAAAAACTATATTTTATTCTATGGCCTAAGGACCATAGGGTACTTTTTGCAGGTGTCCTTAAGACTTTGTGAGAGCCTAAAACCTTTTTATGGACTTAGGGTTATAGGTATATGATTTTTTGTAGATATCAAAATACAGAGGACTTTATAGCCTTATCAATATAGGATGCACCTCAATATTTGCACCCTGTGGTCCAAGGGACATATGGTTTCCCTTATGTTTGTTAGGGCACATGGTGTTGATCTTGAACAAAATCATATTTCATCCTATGGCCTAAGGGCTATAATGATGCTCTTTGCAGTCATGTTTAAGAATATGCAAGAGTGTAACATATACCTCTATGGACTTAGGGCCATGTGGATAGGGTTTATACAAGTATCAAAACAAAGAGAGCTCTATAGACATAGGACCATATGGTACTTTTTACATGTGTCACCCTATTTCCCTAATTCCACACGGACCTATATGGAGTACCTTATAGAAAATCTAGAAGCAGTTTATAGACTTTGGGTAGTAGCACGATGCATTTTGGTGGTATGACAATAACTCATTGGCCTATTTAATTAAAATTATGTATATCATTAAGCCAAAGGGTGTCTTCTATGCTAGTTAGGATCCCTATGGCCGTAGGAATATAGGGTGTCCCCCAAGGGAATCTGGTGACCTAGGTCCTAGGACCCATTCCAAAGCCTCTATATTAGCACCTTTTGGCTGTGGAACCATTGTGTGCCCTGTATATGATCCTATGACCATAATGTGCTTTGTTTTGAGCCTAAGGCAATGTAAGGTCAACTTTCATGCACCACTAAACTTGTACCCCATGGCCGTAGAGCCATTAGACTCCCCCTATGCTTGTTAGAACGATAGATGTTGATAATAAGGGCCATAGGGTGCTCTTTGTAGGTATCTTTAAGACTCTATGGGAGCCTAAAATATGACTATCTTTGGCTTTAGGGACATAGTGATAGAGAGAGCTGTATAATCTCAGGATTGTAGCCTAATTTTTGCATGTGCCACCATATGTCCCTAGGGCCATAGAGAATGTATGGAGTACCTTATACATAAAAAGAAGTAATATGTAGCTTTTGGGTCATATTTTAGTGATCTCACAACTTTTTTTTCAATTTACTTAACACAAGGGTGTTGATAGGTTTCTAGAACAAACCCACATTTGACCCTATGGCAAAGGGCCACAGGGTGCTCTTTGCAGGTATCTTTAAGACTATGTGAGAGCCTAAAATATGCCTTTCTCTATACTTAGGGTCATAAGAAAAGGGTTTCTTGTAGGCATCAAAAAAGAGATAATTTGATAGTCCTAGGATTATAGAATGCTTTATACATGTGTCACCATATGGCCCTATGACCCTATGGATATATTGCCTATATGGAGTACCTTAGAGAGAAAATAGAAGAGGTTTATAGCATTTGAGCCATAGGATACATTATGGTGATCTCACAACAATGCCTTTGGCCTCTTTGCTCAACATCACATGGATCCTAGTGCCAAAGGGTGCCCTCTATGTTAGTTAGAGAACCTATGGACTTACGGTTATAGGGTGGCCAAGGTGACCTTTAACATCCCAATATACTAAAAGCAAATAGTACTCAATGGACCCAAGGCCGTTGGTGGATAATTGCATCTATGAAGGCTCTATATTGGGACCCTATGGCCCAAGACAAATAGGATGCCCTTTGTATGGTTTTATGACCATAACATTGTATGTTTTGAACATAGGAGACCATAGAATCAGATAGATTCTAGCCTCTTAAGTGTCACTTATGGATACCATAGCTGATTATTTAAGTAGAATTGATACTGGTGAAGAACCAACAGGTGTTCAAGATGATCTACATGATGCTGATTTGTTTGAAGTTTAGAATACAGTCTCTGAATCATGGTATGACCAGATGTTAATATTTTTGACAAATGGTACCACTGTGATTTTCAAGTGATCAAAGGAGGAAGTTTTCTTCAAAAAATAGACCATTTTTGGTGATAGCAGAAGCATTGTACAGGAAAGGGATTGATCACGTAATTAGAAGGTGCGTTCTAGATTGTGAACAGAAGGCTGTTTTGCAAGAAGCTCATTCAGGAACAGCAGGAGGACATTTTTCAGGTGATATGACTGGTAAGAAAATGTTGCAAGCTGGATTGTGGTGGCCCACTGTATTGAAGGATGCCCATAATCATGCTAGAAGCTGTGTTATTTGCTAGAAGCTAGGTTAACCAGATTCTGGAGATGGAATGTTTGATCATCCTATATTACCTCTCGAACCTTTTCAGAAGTGGGGAATGGACTTTGTGGGACCTATAAAGCCCACTACTAGTAAAGGATGTAAGTATATTCTGGTTGCTACACATTATTGTACTAAGTGGGTTGATGTTGTAGCTCTCAAAGACAATAAATCTCACAGTGTAGCTAGATTTCTCTATCATAACATCATGACTAGGTTTGGATGTCCTGTGGAGTTGGTGAGTGATAGAGGAAGTCATTTTCTCAATGAGGTGATTGTTGAGGTAACAAAAACTCATATGATTATGTACAAAAAATCCACAACTTATCATCCCCAAGCTAATGGGAAAGCTGAAAGCAGAGATAAGAACTTGGTGAGGATATTGAAGAAAATTGTTCAAGACAACAAGAAAGATTGGGATGAGAAGCTTGATTTGGATCAAGGGATATGTAAATTCGGGTCGGATTTCTATGAAATCCACCATCGGGGCATGCCATGTGCTGAAAGGGTAATTGATTAGCCAAAATAGTGCTCAGTCGGATTAATGCTGAATCAGATTCTGCTGAGCCAAAAATTATACCTAGTCAAAATGTTGTTAGGTTGGACTTTGCTGACTCGGATGCATATGCCAAGAATATTTAGTTATATAGTTGTAACTCTCTTTAAGAGTGGAAGTCGTAGGTAGGAAAAACACACACATGAGATGTATTCAAGCTCTATCAATGAAGTTTTCTTGCTAACTCTGAACTTGCTCTTGGATCTGATTTTTTTCTATCTAAAGTTATCTAACTGTGTCGTCTACTAAGTCTGATTATGGAGTGAGTGTTTATTCTCTGTTTGACAGCATGTGTGTTGAGATATATTCTTGTGTTGATGAACCCCAACATGGCCACAGGTCTCCAATATCATTAGATGATGTTTCTTCTTCAAACTTGACTCCTTTCTTGTTAGTAGGCTCCACCTTCAACCCATAGGCAGATGCCTCAACCTCGAGATGGCATGGCTAGCAGCCATGTCCTCAACTAGCTTCTTCATCTTGCCTTTTCCAACATTTGTCCCCAAGAGCTTACTTGTTTCACTTAAGTGAACCTTACCATCTTTAAAGAAAACAAGATCCCTCATCAAGGCATCTTTACCTCCTTGCATGGTGAGTACTATCACACCATATGCATCTATTTACAAATCGGTCTCTCTTTTGAGGTTGTTGCCCTGTAGATTGACCCGATGGTTGCCCCTTTTCTTCTGGCCTTGTAAGTTTTAACTTTAGCTCTTGCATTCCTTTATCAATATCATCTAGGATGTAATTTTTACTCTTTGGAACCACAATAACAGGCTTTGTGGGACTCTCAAAGATGCATGGGACTTGAGTAGGGTCAATTATCATCTTGTCTATCCATCGTTGTCGCTTGGCTAGAAGTGAAATTGCATATTCAACCTCATTATAATCAATATTTAAGCCATGTAATGCATCCCTATCCTCAAGTAGTAACTCTAACTTCTCTTGAATCTCTTTACCTGCAACGTACAATAAGAGCTTTGTCTTCTTTGAGTTTAGGGTACCCTTTTTAGTCCTTAACATTCCCTTAGAAGTTCGGTAGGTGAAAGTCCCTCTTTTGGTACCAAAGGTTAAAACGGATGCTAAAAGAGATATGGACGACTAAAATGGAAGGTGAAGGGGATTCGAACACGAAAAAATTTGATGTACCCTCTCACTATGAAAAGTATGCCATTCAAGATCGACATAATTTCATTGAGCAACCAATGAGAGAACCCAAGAAATCAAAAATGTCTTATGATGGGCATGACAACACAAAGATAATTAACATTACCAAACCAGAGAACCATGACCGAATTACATAGCCAAGGATCTCATCGAAGAGAAAAAGCAGTTTTTGATAGCTACTCTGAAGTGATATAGAGATGTGTTTGCTTGGTCATACAAAGATCTTAAGAAGGGAGTGTATCCAAACATATGTCAACATATAGTACCCCATAAGAGTGATGCTAAGCCACACAAACAATGTCTCCATACATACAAAGAGACATTTGCAAAGAAAATCAAAGACGAGATAGATAGGCTTAAAGAGGTGGAGTTTATCTACGAGATTGAACACATGGAATGGGTGTTGTCCCAATAGTGGTAGTACCAAACATATGTCAACATATAGTACCCCTTAAGAGTGATGCTAAGCCGTACAAACAATGTCCCTATACAAAGAAAGTAAAAGAGGAGATAGATAAGCTTAAAGAGGTGGAGTTTATCTACGCCAATAATGGTAGTACCAGAAAAAAATGGTAAATTATAAGTGTGTGAATCTCAACCAAGTGAACATAGCTACAATAAAAGATAACTATCCCTTATCTATCATAGATCATGTGATTGAGAGAGTCGCGGGCAATGAAGCTTACAGATTTCTTGATGGATTTTTGAGCTACACTCGGCTTGCAATAAAGCAGAGGATCAGCACAAAACAGCCTTTTCCATAGAATGGGTCATATTTTCTTATTGGGTGATGCCATTTGGCTTAACCAATGTACCTGCCACATTCCAAAGGCTAATGAGTCACGCATTTAAGGAATATCTAAGACAATTCTTAGAGATTTATATGGATGACTTATGTGTGCATTCTCAACAAAGACACTGTCATATTGAGCACTTGAAAAAGATCTTTGGGAAGTTGTAGAACTTATTGCATTTGCCTAAACCTTGAAAAATGTGGCTTCATGGTAATACAAGGCAAGATTTTCGGACACATTGTGTCACAAAATGGCATTTCTATAGATCTTGATCGTTGCTTTTCCAAGACCCACCAAAGTTAGAGAGGTACAAACTTTTATGGGCCATTGCAGATATTAACTAAGTTTTCTTTACATATATGCAATTGTTGCTAAACCTCTCTATGCTCTCATCACAAAATCCGACTGGAATGAAGAATATGAGAAAGTGTTTCAACAATTGAAGAAGAGGCTAAATTTTGCTCTAAATTTAAAAGCTCTTAATTGGAACAAGATCTTCCACGTTCATGTAGATGCGTCGGCATACGCTATTGGATGCATCTTAACACAACTTAGAGAGAACAATATGGATTTTCCAATTTGTTACTCTAGTAGACAACTCAATAGTGCTGATCAAAATTACACGACCACAGAAAGAGAGGGATTGGAAATTATTTATGCAGTCAAAAAATCTAAACATTTTCTCACAAAAAAATTTCATATTCTTTGTGGATCACCAAGCACTTTTGTACTTAGTGAACAAACCATACAATATTGGCCATGTAGTTTGATGGTTCATTGTATTGCTAGAGTTTGATTTCACCATAGTGGTCAAGAAGGGGACTACTCATCAAAGGGTGGACCCTTTGTCATGATTGATACATGGGTAAGCACCTCTTGGAGTTGATGACGACTTGCCAGACTCGTATCTTTTCAACATACAGATAGTATCGAGACGGAGTGAACATGTGATTCCATTTCTCACCATTGGTTCTCTATAGGTTGAAATGCAACCATCAATCATTAAGCAATCATGTTGGCTTGTGCTTATCACAGGACGGCTATATAAACAAGGAAAGTACAAAATACTTAGGTTATGTATAGGGCCATCCAAGAAAGAATTGTACTTGAGACAAGCTCACATACAAACGACGGGTTTTCACAACATCAAAACACAAACATACGAAAGACTGATGAGACTTGGGGTATATTGGCCTCATATGTAGAAGAGTGTCCATAACTATGTTAGTTCGTGCAATAAATTGCAACATTTAGAAGCCAATCAAACATGCTACACTATTTAGGATAACAAAAGCACCCAAGTGGAGAAATACATTGTGGATTACATCAAACAAGGAGTCTTGCCAACAAACATAAGCAGATCCAAACTATTTCTAATCCAGAGAGAAGTGGAGAACTATGTAATCATTGGAAATAACCTTTATAAGAGAGGAATAGATAAAAACTTGCAAATTTTTGCGGTGAAAAATGAGTACTTACCGATTCTTGAGCAAGCACATGCCGGACCCATAGGAGGTCACTTTTTGGTCAACAAAACCACAAAATTGATACCTCTTACACTCATCAGGTGGTGGCCTACTCTATACATGGATGTGGAGCAATATGTCAAACACTGTGATGATTGTAACAAACAAAAGTACCAATGCACCGTGATGAAATTCCGCTAAGACGAACGATGGGGGCAAGGGCTTTTTCCAAATGGTGGATAGACTTTGTCTATCTCACCTTTGGCATATCAATCGCATGCTCAATACATCATAGTTGTTAGGCTAAGCCCACACTAGTGGTACCACATGGGAAAGGTCCCTAGTCTACTAGTATAGATGATATGATGACATGGTCCAATAGCAAGAGGGTGCAACCTCTCTAGCCAATGATTGTAAAGCACTATGACTGTATTAGATACTATTTTCCAATGAATCATTGCACCTTGAGCACTATCATTGTGTCTATACTCTCTCTCTCTCTCTCTCTCTCTCTCTATGCTCTTGCTCTCAACATAACCTAACCCTAATTTCCATGTCTCCAATCCTAAACGTAACAACATGGCAAAGCTAAGCCTTCACCCACCATAGCCTAATGCTAACCATTGGCAATTAGAGAAAGTGCTTCCCAAAAAGTGGTATCAGAGCCGACGGTATCTCACCTACGCCAATCAACCTTTTTATTTGATTGACATTAGTAGCTTAGTAAATCTTTTTCATGATTAATAAATTCCACTCCCTAATCATCACTTGGGATACGAGCATGCTTCACTACCCATGATGATTAGGTGAGAGGGCGTTAATTTCGCATGTCCTTTGCCTATTTTTCAATTAGTCATTGCATCTCCATGCATAATAAATAGCCTTGTGGACCCCTCATATTGGCCAAATTGGCGCTCATAATTTGTGTGTGGATGTGGCTCTCACCAAGAGCTTTCCACAGCGCTTCTTTGAGATTAAATTGGCCAAGGATTGCCATTTGGATTGATCAATTAAGTTGACATCCTTTTGAAGCTCACTAGTTTTTTGTAGATCCAAAGTTGTGTGTGTGTGTGTGTGTTCATTAATGCTCATCATCCTATTTTCACACCACCACCTTCCTTTTTTTGTGAGACCCACGACGTGGGAACCTAGCAAAAGCCTGTCAAAGCCCTTTAAAGGGGACGTCCACACACAAGCGGAAAAAGAGGCGCTCAAGCTTATTTGATGAAGAGATTTAGGTCCGTGAACAAGAAGTGAGCATTGTTTGACGACAACATTCAGAAGGTAATAACTCTCAAATCTCTCAAGCAGTAAAGCATCATCATTGACATGTGCTAAAGGTAGCAGGTGGCCATGCACCAACCCTTCTTGCCTGTTGCTCTATCCGTACAAGTCTTGCCATCATCATTGAGCGCATGGCAGTGTGCTCCAACACTCCAAGCCTCTATAACTCTGTTGCAAACTTGCCTCCATTGCTCAATTTTACTACTCACGAGTTGCAAATTGGCCCTTACAACTACCCTAGCCCTATAGATCTGTCTCCCTTGTCTTTTTGCACTCCTGCCTACTATAGTCCAATAGTCCAGAACATTGTCGATTGCATTTCTTGCTCCTTAGAGTGGCCCCATAGGTCAATTACCTGTCTCAACTTACTCGGTGACCTCGATGCTCATGACAGCCAGCTGCCACTGCTCTCGTCAACAGCGCCACTACTATCAAATAAATAAAAAGGTTTATATTTTGTAATCAAGATCATCAAAGGAGACCATTTTCACACATGCTTGATCAAAAGTTGGTTCAAGCGGGAAGCTACCACAACGAAGCCTAATTGTTTCTTTTGCATTTTCATTCTTGTAAACCTTTGGGTAGACACTACCATTAAATCGGTAAGACCCCCAATTGCACTTGCATAATTTTTTTAAAGTTCTTCTCAATAAAGATGAGCACACACAATGATATGTATGTGTGTTTTGCACTATTGGAGATGGAGCCTGCATCCTCGACAAACCTGACCGATGAAGTAGAACAATATGACCACATGATGATGACGATGAGGAGACCGACATCACGACAAAAATAAAAAGATGGTGAAGGTGGCGACAATGACGACCCTACTGCATTTATGATTTATTTATTTTTATGACATGAATATGATTTTGTATTATCATAGGTTTGCCTTGTGAGCCTAGGATAAGGACTATTGAACCATGGATGATGAATCTGTTAAGAGAACCACCATGATGAATCATGTGTTGGAATTAGGGTTGTAGAGAAATGCACACAGCTTGGAGAAGATGAAGGAAGATCAAGGCACACAACTGAGAGTATGTTACCTAGTGTGCAATGGAACGATAGATAGCCCTAGAGTGATGGGCGTATATACAATGCATGGGGAAAAAAACCTCCTAAAGAGGAAAAAGATGCCCCGGTAGTCCTAGTATGTTCACACACATCACGAAGACGAAGGAAGCTCAAGGCACACAACTGAGAGTATGTTACTTAGTGTGCAATGGAAAGATAGATAGCCCTAGAATGTATATACAATGCACGGGGGAACAAACCTCCTAAAGGGGGAAAAAATGCCCCGCCAGTGCTAGTGTGTTCACTCACATCACTACCACATGTATATGGTAAAAAATCCCCCCTGGAGTGATGCGGTGAATGAGAGTTGGCACATAAGTAAAGGGAAGTGCCATGCCCTCAGGACATGATCAATCCACAAAGGGGAGTAAGCCCAAAGCTTTGCAAAAACCTTCAAGCTTCTCAAGAGACAATGCCTTTGTGAAAAGATCTACAAGGTTGTCATTTGTTGGCACATAAGCCAAGCTGATCTTCGTGATGAGAGCCTCTTCCTGACATAGTGGTAATGCACCTCAATGTGCTTTGTGTGAGCATGAAAAAATGGGCTCCTTGCAACTGCCAATGCGCTCTGACTGTCAGTGTAGATAGTGTTGGCAGTGTCCTGTCCAACACCCAAATTAGTCATAAGGCATCTGAGCCATACACACTCAACCGTAGGTGTGAAGAGTGCCCTGTACTCAGCCTCACAACTAGAGGTAGCCACAGTAGGTTGCTTCTTGCTCAACCATGATATACATGAACTGCCAAGCATGAAACGAAAACCACTTGTGGACACTTTTGTGTCAAAAAAGCCAGCTCAATCTGAGTCCAAAAAAGCATGTAATCTGGTGGCAATGATCCCCCCTTGGGATAAAACGAGCCAAGATTTAAAGTTCAACTAAGGTAGCGGAAAATTCTCTTGACATCCTGCCAATGCTTAGACCCTGGGCTATGCATAAATCTGCTGACCTGTGAGACTGCAAACTGAATATCTGGCCTCATGTTGCATACATAAATGAGGCATCCAGCAACAGTTTGGTAAAGAGTGACATCTGAAGGATCACCAACATCATGAAGACTCAATTCCAAACCTGTTTCCATGGGAGTGGAAATAGGTTTGCAATCCTCAAGTCCAAAATTACATAGCAATGTCTCTATGTAACTTTTCTTACACAAGGCAATACCACCATCACACTGCTTAAACTGTATACCCAAGTATTGATGCAAACATCCCCAAATCTTTCATCTTGAAAGTAGCATTCAAATCACCCTTAAATTCAACAATATGTCTCTCATTTGGTCCAGTGATCACCAAATCACCGACATAAAGAACCACAATGAGAAGTACATCACCCTCACGCTTTACATACAATGTGCTTTCTGTTGGATTGTTACAAAAGCCTTGTTTGACCAAATGTGTGCCAGCTTTCTCATACCAAGCACGAGGAGATTTCTTCAACCCATACAAATCCTTCTTGCATCTGCACACTTTGTCCTCTTGTCCTTTCTAGACAAAACCGTGAGGTTGCGTTACATAAACTTCCTCAAATATGTCACCATTCAAGACTGCAGTAACAATGTCTGATTGATGTACATCCCAACCAAAATGAGCTACCAATGCACATAGAAAACGCACAGTAGTCCTAGGACTAGTGGGATCAAAAGTCTCTTCATAATCTATGCCTTTTTGTTGTGCATAACCCTTTGCAACAAGTCGAGCTTTATGGCTATCAATATCACCATCCGGCTTGCGTTTCAACTTGTACACCCACTTTGTACCAATGGGCTTTTTGCCAGGAGGCAAATCACATAAAGTCCCATGTGTCATTTTCTATAAGTGCATCATATTCTGATTGCATGGCAGCCATCCATCTTTCTGAATTCTGTGCTTCATCAAAAGATAGAGGTTCCTCAACATCATGTAAGCTAGACACAGTCAAAGCATAACAATCTGATGCATAAGATGCATGGCTAGATCGTAAACGAGTACGACTAGACAAAGGTGCATCCAATTTATTGTCACGCAATGTATGCACCAGCCATTTTGGCATACCTCTAGTCTACTCATTTTCAGCCTTTTCTCATCAAGTACATCATGTACATCTACAACAGTAATAGGCTGATGTGTAACATTTTCAAAAACCCCCATAGGCTGTACATTTGCCTCATAGGAATTTACATTCGTCTTTCCACCACTAAAAAGAGGCAACAAAGTGTCATAAATGTCATGTGAGCCTACATTGTTGTCTCTAGTACATGACAGCAAGGGCTGAACAGAATCTTCCACAAACACTACATCTTGTGAAACAAGAATACACTTTGTTTGCGGATGATACAACCTGTAACCTTTGCTTTCAGCACTATAACCAACAAAAATACATTTGACACCCTTACCATCCAATTTTTTGCAATGTATTTGTGGCACCAAAACATATGCCAAACAGCCAAAAACACGCATGTGCTCAATAGAAGGCTTTCTATCATGCCATGCTACATATGGAGTAATAGACTGCAAAGCTTTTGTCCCGCTTTTGTAGGACATTTGTTTACTACATAAGTGGCACAGATGATGGACTCAAGCCAAAAAGAATGCGGCAAAGCTTGACTTTTGACCATATATTGTGCCATTTCTGTAAGTTACATGTTTTTCCTCTCAGCAACACCATTTTGCTGAGGCGTATAAGGCGCTGTATGTTGGTGTTTTATCCCATGACTAGCTGAGACATGTACTCCCCCTCTTGATCGGAACGGAGGGTGCCCATAGTACATTTTGATACATTTTCAACCATAGCCAGAAATTGTTTGAAGCGCATAAAAACTTCGAACTTCGCTTTAAGCGGAAATACCCATGCATGCCTGGAGTAATCATCAATGAAAGTCACAAATTAAAGGTAATTGCCCAAGGACGGAGTTTCTATGGGCCCACAAACATCACTATGCACAAGCTGCAACCTGCATGTGGCCCTAACTGAACCATCCTTTGGAAACTTCGAACGCTACATCTTACCCAAAATACAACCTTCACAAACATGTTTGACAAGTGCTTCAAGAGGCGGCAAAGAAGCAACCATATTAGATTTTTGCAAACGCAGCAAACTAGCAAAATTCAGATGACCAAAACGTCCATGCCAAAGTTTTGCATCTGAAATAGCCTTTTAATCTGCAATTGCATTTGCAAAATTTTGTCCACACTTGTCATACAAAGTGAGCTTATATAGCCCACAACACAAAAGCCCAGATGCAACAATTTCATCACCAAAACTGAGATCATGAACTGTACATCTATCATCCACAAATTTGACTACAAGTCCAAGTCTAGCAAGTGTAGATACAGACAAAAGATTCTTCTTGATCACAGGTACATAAAGTTCATCAACAAGTGTGAAAGAATTGTCATTTGCAGCAGTAAGCACAATATTTCCAACTCCTTGAACCGGATAAGAGGCATTGTTGGCACAAGTGACTGAATTCCCATGAGGGACACACTTGAGAGAGGTGAACAATTCACGATGTGAGGTAATGTGCTTTTGTAGCACCATTGTTGAAATACTACACATGTGAATATACAGCAACTGACATGCATGCATCATGGACAACAGTATTGTAAGTGCACTCTGCACTAAAATCCCATTTTGCATCAACATCAACATCAGCATCACAAACTCCTTTCACAGAAGACTCAACAATGGTTGCATTTGTAGTGGAACCAGCAGTTGCAGTGGAACCACCCTCTTTCTTCTTAGCCTCTTTGGCCTTCAACTTAGGACATGACTTGATCAAGTGATCATTAGCTTTACAATAATGGCAACGCATCTTCTTTTTGCCCTTATCACCACTTTCCAGACGAATTGCTGCCAACAGAAGCATTAGGAACATAATTTTTGCCACTCGCAACAGAACCATAAGAAGTGGCTGCATTGCTGTTACCGCCCTTTCTTTGAGAAGCAATAAAGCTTGTTCAATTGCATGTTGCCTAGTCCTATTTTTTTCTAGAAAGTGACTCTTGCAACAGTAATGTGCATAATGCATCAAACTTGACACTTCAGGATTTCCTCAAGGCATCGAGAACAGTCTGCACAAGGGAATTGTCTGAAATGACTTCACATGTTGCAGAAATAAGTTTCCCATTGATATCCTTGACACCAGCAAGGAAAGTGTCCGTATCATCTTCCTCATGCATAATCTTCGACTCCAGCTCTTTACGCAGCAAAGAAATTTTAGCGTCATTGCGACTTGCATAAAGACCAGCCAAAATATCCCAAGCCTGTTTTGTAAATTTTGTTGAACGAATGTGAGGAGACAATGCAATCAATGCATGAGACTGTGCATCCTTTACATCCCAACGAGATTGTTCTATCATAGGAAAAACAACTCTAATAGCAGCAATCCTTGCAGCAAGACCTACCACATCCTCAACATCGCCTGCATCCTCAGAACCGGGACGTACATCAATGCCCTGCACAATATTCCAGATGCCCTTTGACACAAGAATATGTTGCATCATGTAAGCTCACATAGGGTAATTGTCCCCATCCAATCTGTCCTCAGTAGCAAACATCTTGAACACATATGTGTTGTTGTCAGCCATGGTAAATGTTGCACCTAATGTGAAAACTGCCCGAATAGAGGAGAAACGAAGCGGGAACAACACGTGCTATATAGCACAAATGGTAGAAGACTGTAAGGCACCTATTATGCAGAAAATGGCACTGACAGAAATTCTGCACAAAATGATGAAATAGCCTGTGCAGTATTACCTGTAGTGGAAACGGAGGCCAAAATGACTCTGCATCAAAAATCTGAGCAGACACTTGCCAAAGCTCACTGAAATTGGAGAAATGAGTAGGCGTGTGCTGGAGCTGCTGGCGACTAGCCCGGGAGGATGCAACCTGCTCTGATACCAATTGTTGGAATTAGGGTTGTAGAGAAATGCACATAGTGTTGAGATGTCGAGCTCTACGCCTTGAGCTGGCATCCACTACGGGTCTTGGCCGCGTACGGCATTTACTCACTGGTGCGTTAGGTGACCTACACGGAGGATCTCCGCCACTGATTCTACAGCTGGACTACACTTATAGTGCCAGCCTAGTACGCTTCTAGCGAGTTCACACTTAGTGACCGCATGTACATATGTGCTACTTTTCAGCTTTAGCACTTAGTCATTTTGTACTCTCTTTTCTGTAAAGAAGAAGAAGAAGCTTTCCATCTCTGTGTGCTTTGTGCTTGTTTTGTGTAGCTCTCTTGCATCCTCATTCTTTACATGGTATCAGAGCCTGGTGCAGGCAAGAGAGGCTAAGAGAGCAAGAGCATCACAATCCCTTTGTTTGCAATCCACGACCAGATGCTGAACAGGTCTGAACACGTCTCCAAAGTGCAGTATACAGAGATTTACTGTACAAGTACAGTGGTTGTGAAACGCTTGATTGTGGACACTCGTTGAGTGTAGAAAGCGTTACAGGAACCACGATAGCAGGTTCAGCAGATTTGCAGGTTTTTGTAGATTGCAGCTATTTTGTCTTGGTGCTTCAAGATGTCTGACGGTTTCAGTCAGATTGTTACTGAGAAGCTTGAGAAAAATAACTACCCTGCATGGAAGTTCAGAATAACAAATTTCCTAAAAGGAAAAGGTTATTGGGACTATGTAGAAGGAGACAATGAAAAGGAACCAGAGATTCCTGAGGCAAATGCTACAGCAGAACAAAGGAAATCTTTGAGGGACTGGCAACAAGGCCAGAGCAAAGTGATGTATTGTCTTTCTATGAGCATCACAGATGGCATGATGGGCTATCTACAGGATGATGAAACCCCCGCCATTGCATGGAAAAACTTAGGCAGAGTGTTCGAGGTGAACACCAAGGCCAGGAAGCTTCAACTAAAGTCGGAGCTAAATCAGGTTAAGAGGAACAACCTCTCCATCAATGATTATGCTTTGAAGATCAAGAGTATCATTGAGGCTCTTGGATCTATTAAAGTCTCAGTGGAAGACGATGACATTATCCGTGCATGCTTGGATGGTCTAGGAGATAAGTATGTACATTTTAGGTCTTCCATGAATACAAGAGACGACATCCCCGTGTTCCAAGATTTGATTTCTATGCTTATTCTTGAGAAGAAGAACCTTGACACATCTTCTTCTCATGGCAGAAATAATTTTGAACAGGCCTTCTATTCTAACTCCAACAGAGGTAGAGGTAGAGGTTGTGGTCGAGGCCCAAGGGGTTGCAGGGGCCAATTTCTGGAAGGTCAATCAAATCAAAACAATACAGGTGGCAGGGGAAACCAGTCTCAAGGCAGGGGGAGTCAAAGAGGTCGTGGTGCAGGATCAAGCAGGCAGTAACATACTCCAGATAGTAGAGAATGTTGGACTTGTGGTGAAAGAGGTCACATGTCACGTGACTGTCTAAAGGGAAAAGCAAGTAGAAAGAGAGAACAGGGCAACTATGCATCTACTAGCAGAGATGCAGATGACAGCAAAAATGAGCGCATGTTTGTTATGCAGCATGTAATGAATACAATGACTGCAGAGAAATCCACCCAAGATGATGTTTGGTATGTGGATTCAGGTGCCTCTAATCACATGACGTCTCGTGGAGAGTGGTTTAGAGATATGCCCAAACCAGATGTGTCAGGCTATGTGCAGACAAGAGATGACATAGCTCACCCCATTGCTCATGTAGGGGACATACCTCTAAATACGAAGAGTGGGAAATCAAAGTACTTAGCAGATGTACTTCATGTCCCAAACATTACAAAGAATCTTGTTTCTGTTGGACAAATGGTTGAGCAGGGTTTGCACGTTCGCTTCAATCCAAATGGCTTTCCAGAATGGCTATAAGCTGATCACAGAGGGCAAATGTGTGGGCAGAATGTTTACGCTGAATGTAGACATGCCTGAGGTAAAAGCTGCATTATTTGCACAGGGCATAGGTGTTGTGGCTGATGTTGACATTTGGCACAAACGCATTGGTCATGTCAATGAGCAGAGATTGCGCAGCATGCAATCAAAATAGATTGTAAAAGGTTTGCCCAAATTCAAGGTGGATCGTATGCATAAAGTGTGTGCAGCATGCCAGTTTGGAAAACAGTCAAAGGGCTCATTTCCACATGAGCGCAATGTATGTAAAAAGCCACTTGAGGTGGTGCACACAGATGTTTGGGGTCCAACCGATACTGCAAGTATACATGGTTGCAGGTATTATGTCTCTTTCATTGATGACCATACAAGGAAAGTATGGGTCTACTTCATGCGTAACAAAAGTGAAGTGTTTTGTCACTTTCAAGACTTCAAAGTCATGATTGAGAAGGAGACAGATATGCAAATCAAGACATTGAGGTCAGATGGAGGGGGAGAGTACTTCTCCAATGATTTTTCAGATTTTCTGCGAATGCATGGTATACACAGGCAGTTTACATGCAGATATACTCCACAGCAGAATGGGGTCGCAGAAAGGAAAAATAGGCACATTGCAGAGGTTGCACGTGCATTGATGAATGAGAAGAACATGCCTCATCATTTCTGGGCTGAAGCTGTAAATACAGCTGTGTACATTATGAACAGGACACCTACAGCTGCGGTGCATGATGTAACACCTGAGGAAAAGTTTACAGGTACAAAGCCTGATTTGGCACACTTGAAAGTGTTTGGCTGCATAGCTTACGTGCATGTACCAGATGAGTTGCGTAGGAAATTGGATCCTAAAGCAGAGAAATGTATTCTTGTGGGATATTCCCTTGAACAAAAGCGGTACAGGTGCTACAATCCTTCTACACGAGAATTACGAGTGAGCAGAGATGTAGTCTTTGATGAGATGAGCAGCTGGTACAGTAATGCACATGGCACTATTGGGGCTGATGTAAAAGATGATGTGGTTGTACAAAATGTGAGGCCACAGTCACAGGTTTTGAGTGGACCACAAGAGTCCTCTTCTCGTGGCTCTGTTGAGAAACCATGGAATGGTAGACTACGTACGCAGGTTACTCCACCAACAGATACAGGGAATGTATCACGAAAAGGAAAGGAAAAGGTTGATGAACCTCCCTTTATGGCTGATGCATCATCAGGTTTTTCACATGTAGACATGGATTCAGATGGTTCTGAACAAAGTCTTGATGAGGAATTGGGAATTCCGGCTGTCAGGACACCTGGTGTAAGGAAAGTACAAGAAGATGCTAGAGGACAAAGAAGTGACCCAGGACCGCGCAGATCTAATAGAGTCAGAAATCCAGTTCAGAAATTGACTTATGATGGGTATCTAGTGCATCACCAAGCCTACATGGCTAAGGTGATACAGGATGTGGAGCCCACATGTTTTGAGGATACAGTTGGAAATGTGCATTGGGATGATGCAATGAATGAAGAGATGGCTGCATTGGAAGCAAATGACACATGGGAGTTGGTGCCATTGCCAAGTGGCAAGAAAGCTATTGGCTGTAAATGGGTGTATAAAACCAAGCATAAGGTTGATGGTAACATTGAGCATCACAAGGCAAGGCTGGTCGCAAAGGGTTATGCACAGACGTATGGCATAGACTATGAGGAGACCTTTGCTCCAGTGGCAAAGATGACGACTGTGAGAGCTGTCATAGCAGTGGCTGCATCTAGAGGATGGATTATGCATCAAATGGATGTAAAGAATGCCTTCTTGAATGGTGAGTTGCAAGAGGAAGTGTATATGGATCAGCCACCTGGTTATGTCGATCCAGGTTACCCAGATTATGTATGCAGACTTCTCAAAGCTTTGTATGGTTTGAAGCAGGGCTCTAGAGCATGGTATGACAGGATTGCCAAGTATCTTGTCAGTATTGGTTTTAGGAGAGCTCATGCTGATCATTCACTCTATGTACGTGAGAGTGATGTGGGGATTGTGGTCATTACCATATATGTAGATGACCTTATTATTGTTGGTGACAATGTTATGGAGATTGACCATGTGAAGGGTCTTCTCAAACAGGAGTTTGAAATGAAAGATTTAGGCGAGTTGCGCTACTTTCTTGGCATTGAGGTGATCAGGACTCCAGAGGATGTATGGCTATCACAGAGACAATATGCTTTGGACATGTTGTCAAAGTATGGTATGGCTGATTGTAAGCCAATTTCTATTCCCTTGGATGTGAATGCAAAGCTGAGTGCAGAGAAGGGTGATGTTGTTGAGGATGTCAACATGTACAGGAAGATTGTGGGTAGTCTAATCTAGTTGACTATCACAAGGCCAGACTTGAGCTACACAGTAGGCTTGGAGAGTCAGTTCATGCAGCTTCCGAGGAAGCCACATTTGGATGGAGTACGACGCACACTTAGGTATGTGCAAGGTACTCTTGACTACGCATTGTTCTATGCAGCAGATGCACCATTAGCATTGTATGGGTATACAGATGCAGATTGGGCAGGTAGCATTGTTGATAGGAGATCTATGAGTGGCTTCATGTTCTCTTTTGGGAGTGCTGCTGTTACTTGGAGCAGCAAAAAGCAGCCTACAGTTGCTTTATCGAGCACAGAGGCCGAGTACAGAGGTGCAGCAGTTGCGGCTTGCGAGGTAGCTTGGCTACGCACATTACTTGAGGACTTCGGAGTGCAGGTGGACCAACAGATTTTCATCCATTGTGACAACCTCAACAGCATGCAATTGGCTAGGAACCTAGTGTTCCATGCCAGGACCAAACACATAGAGGTCCATTACCACTACGTTCGAGAGCGAGTGTTGGCGGGCGACATCAACTTGGTCTACGTCAGCACAGAGGAGCAGATAGCGGATATCTTTACCAAGGCCCTCGGAGCTGAGAAGCTTCGATGTTTCCGGACTATGCTTGGACTCTGCAACATGCAGAGCTCGAGGGGGAGTGTTGAGATGTCGAGCTCTACGCCTTGAGCTGGCATCCACTACGGGTCTTGGCCGCTTACGGCATTTACTCCCTGGCGCGTTAGGTGACCTACATGGAGGATCTCCGCCAGTGATTCTACAGCTGGACTACACTTATAGTGCCAGCCTAGTACGCTTCTAGCGAGTTCACACTTAGTGACCGCATGTACATATGTGCTACTTTTCAGCTTTAGCACTTAGTCATTTTGTACTCTCTTTTCTGTAAAGAAGAAGAAGAAGCTTTCCATCTCTGTGTGCTTTGTGCTTGTTTTGTGTAGCTCTCTTGCATCCTCATTCTTTACACATAGCTTGTAGAAGACGAAGGAATCTCAAGGCACACAACTGAGAGTATGTTACATAGTGTGCAATGGAAAGATAGATAGCCCTAGAGTGATGCGCGTATATACAATGCACGGGGAAAAACCCTCTGCTCCCACTCCAAGGCTTCCTTTGCTGTCTCTCTGATTTCCACCTCTATTGCCTTCCTTAGCTTCTCTTCCTCCTCCTGTGTTAGATCTTGTGGCTCTTGAGAGGATCCTTCTAGGATTTCCTCTTGCATAGGTGTGTCCACCGGATCTGCTACATTTTCTAAATCAATGCCTTCATTGGCCGCTTGCTCTGTGCCCTCTTTCTCTCCTGCTTGCTGTCCTCTCAGCTCCTCTATCTACTTTAGTAGTTTCTGTTTTTCTGATTCAGCTTCTTCGCCCATATTCACGAGGAGGTCATTTAATTCGGCGTTTATCCTCTCCGCCTCCTTGAGCTTTCTTTTTATACTTTCTACTTCCTCTTGCAGGGCTTTTTGGTCTTCTTCCATTCTTGTTTGCATGACAATAGACCCTTCTGCCATCATCAATCTTTGCTTTTTCTCTAGAGTCAGCTCCTTCTGAAGTTCTTGCATCTGTTCTTCATAGAGTTGACTTTCCGTAGTGATGTGAGTCGAGCTAGTAGCTGTTATAGAAATGATATTTTATGATTTATTGCAACTGACAGGTGGAAAAGACTAGACCCATCTTGGCCTATGCAAATGTATTTGTATATCATGTACATTTTATTATTCAAGTGCTCTTTTATGAGCTTTGGCCAATTATGACCGGCCGGCCAGTTTGTAACCAATTTGACCATTCAAGAAATCTATATAACAAATACGTGCAAGAGGGAAATGGTCACTCTTGCATGGGGGGAGATTGCACCCAGTGTTTGTGTTTTGTTCTCCCTTCTCCTCTCTTCTCTCTCTCCATGCCAGCGTAGCACTCCGCTCTCGGAGGTGCGCTTGCACGTTCTCCCTCGCTCTATTCTATTTTCTATCTCTCTATGTTCGTGTTGAGATCGATCATGTGCGTATGCGACGATTCAGGTATGTTGATCTATCTTTTTTATGGTATGTATTGCGCTATTATGAGTACTTTGCAGGGCAGCCACGCTCCCGTTTGTAGCAGTGGTATCAGAGCTTTGACTACATTCGCGGGCTTGTCGTAATCATGGCTATCATGATCAAAGATAAGTAATGCATACCGTTGACTTGATTCTTTTTTGTTTAAAATTGCATGTAGATGTTTACTAGTAATCCTTCAAGATCAACGTTGTGCTTTGATTATTTACGCACCATAGATTATCATGATTGCACACCAATTTACTTGGTAAGTATAATTGACTATTTGATTAGCATAATTTAGCATAAGTTGGTACTAAATTACGATGGATTTAAGTGTTATGATTGACGAGAGCGATGTACGCAAGCAAATATATGCAAGGATAGTAGGAGTTAGGCTACCGTATTATTGCCAATAATGAGATCTAGAATACTTAATTATGTAGAAGGTGTGAAGAACACTTGAGGTGGTATGCTGTAGAGACAAATTTTGCTGGTGAGAACGACCCTCAGACTATCTTTTTCTTTTTTATAATTCACACTTATTAAAATTCAAGTAATATCGTGCATCTCCACTGCTGACGAATGAACATCCCCCCTCTGCAGTAGTCCGACTCTATCTTTCTCATTGTCAGCGTCTCGTTCACTGCACCGCCGCACAACTTGCAAGTGCGCGCACACACGCAAGACACCTCCTGTTGGTTTCCAGCTTCCGTAACCCTTTATTGCTAATGTAGATCAATTAGGAGCTGGCCAAACTTATCAGAGGAGTCTTCATCGAGTGGCATTCACTGGGTGTGGACTCTTCAGCACGAAGGGAAACCACTGCCAAAATCAGACTTACCCTTTCATCAAGCAAGACCAGGCATCACATATATGGCTTTGGTTGAATTACAACGTCGGGGGACTTTACTGTTCGGCTACTGAAGTTGCCCAAATTGCATGCACTACCACCGCGAGTACAAGCGCACCATTGAAATCCTTCCCTCCCTCAACAACCACCCTCTCTTTCTCTCTCTCTCTCTCTCTCTCTCTCTCTCTCTTTCTTGCATGGCCGGGTAGTATCATGAAATACAGCCTCACATTTCGCTCTCTCCCTCCCCTGTTTACTTGCGGCGCCCACACTCCAAACTCTCTCTTTCCCCCTCTCACCAAAACTGACGCCTCATGCAGATCAGGTTTGCTCTTTCTCTCTCACCCCATGCAGATCAGGTTTTCTCTTTCTCTCTCTTCCTCTCCCTCTCTTTATCTAGTCCACTGCCGGCAAAACGTACTCTCTCTCTCTCTCTCTCTCTCTCTCTCTCTCTCTCTCTCTCTCTCTCTCTCTCTCTCTCTCTCTCTCTCTCTCTCTCTCTCTCTCTCTCTCTCTCTCTCTCTCTCTCTCTCTCTCTCTCTCTCTCTCTCTCTCTCTCTCTCTCGTTCGGCTCAACCACCCAACTCCATGCAGCCAACTAATCACCCCCAGCCACTCAACCCATAGATACCATGCAACAGTATCTCTCCCCATCGTTATTATGCAAATGTCGAACATTTTCTCTCTCCCCCTCTCGTCAGTTGACAGATTCCAACAACTGGCTGCACACCACCCAGTCGCCATGCAGCTTTTCAAAACAGAAAAAAAGGGGCGGCCCACCTGGAGTTTCATCTGCGTGCCACCCACCAGTCGTTTTTTTTTTCTCTCTCGGCCAGCTACTACCACCGTCTGTGCATGTGCTGCCCTCAATCCACCCGTTCCTTCCTCTCTCGCTCTCGCCCTCTCCTCTCACTTAAACTTCAGCTGTGCGACCGCTTATAGAGGGGCCGCATGCAGGTTCCGCAAAGCAGGGATGACAGTCAGGAACACGACTGCAGACAAGCAAGGAGTTGTCACATGTTTGTAGGATTGCAGCGAGCAGAGGGGTGACCCTTGGTTGGCAAGGAGGAGGACAGATGAGACCCCCACTTAGCGACAAGCAGAGGGTCCGCCTGTTAAGGGGAGAACAGGAGAACGGCATGCTGAGCAAGGCCATGTACGAGGAGAAGGGGATGATGATGAGAGTATGAAGGAGGGCGATACGATGAGGGTTGGAGAGTGTCAGGAGGAACCAGAGTTGCAAAGAAATGAGGTAACCTATAATGGGCAGTCAAAAGGGGGAGTCTGAGATGGCTGTGTAGGGCAACATGCTATGGAAGGCTGCAAACTACAGGAAGCGACGAGGAGAAAGGGACTCACTTTCATGGGTTGCGTGAAGAGCGACCTTTTATATATATATATATAATAATAATAATAATAATTTTTTTAGAACAAGGTCAAGTGTAGATCATGGTGGGCATCCACAAGTCAACATAAAGAGTACATTTGGTCCAAGGCGGCATATCAAAATTTCGATCCGACGTCCAAAGTGGAAGATAGCCAACTGCATTATCTTGCTTGTGCTTATCTGTCACGGATTCCCTAGATCCTATGCCAAAGGAGGGTCGTTTTTTCATGGACTTTGTCATTGTACATCCCTATTTACAGATTTATACCCCCTGAATTATGTCCATCTTTCCTCTTGCCCTTGGGTCTAGTAGTTGTTTGTCGTTGTAAGTGTGCGAGAGGGAGTGGTGCATTTTAGAGATTTTTAAAGGGATCTATGTATTGGCCAATTTTGAGGTGCCATAAATGTGAAACTACAATACAAAGGTTGTAGGTAAGGGCCAATATTTCTTTCTTCGTGATCAGGTATATGCAATTAGGATTGGTTGGATATGAGTTCACACAGTAGTCATTTCCAAATTGGCCAATTTTGAGGTGCCATAAATGTGAAACTACAATGCAAAGGTTGTAGGTAAGGGCCAATATTGCTTTCTTCGTGATCAGGATCTATGTATTGGCCAATTTTGAGGTGCCATAAATGTGAAACTACAATGCAAAGGTTGTAGGTAAGGGCCAATATTGCTTTCTTCGTGATCAGGTATATGCAATTAGGATTGGTTGGATATGAGTTCACACAGTAGTCGTTTCCAAATTGTGTGTGTATACTCTTGCGCTACTGTCGGACGACAGTTTGTGAACTCATTCATGTCGTTATTATGTCCGTCTACCATTGATAATAAACAACGTCTTCACACTATTGGTGAGCATCACCGTTGCATCTATTGGCTACTTTCCACATGCCGAGTCGCGTGAGGCGAGAGGTGGTGTATGCTTGTTGGCTTGCTGCTACCATAGCTACTACTGACACTGAACTTGTTGAAATTGTTGTCGACCACATGTTATGACAATGCACCCCTCGATCTCACACTATGCAGATGCCTCACATTACTGTTGTGAAAATAAGAAGCTTATTATTCTTCACACAAATTTTCCATTTTCATCTCGACATCGCCAGCTCACGGAAAAGGGTCATCTCTTTTGATTGATTCCTTTACCATAAAGTTAAGCCTCTGATACCCACAATTTTTCTCTCTGATAAATAGCTTAGGTAATTTTGCACACTACCATGCCATAAAATTTCTCTTCGCGTCATGATGATATCTGATGCACTGTACCCATCTATTTTTCTTTTAATTATTCACAAGTCATGTCTGCTCTCAACATACATGTTTGTCTGTATCTATAATCCCTTTTAAATTGCAATGTATATAGCTTTAAGAAAGGAAAGTCCTCGATGTTCAATCAAATCCAATGTTTAATATTGAATTTCTTATGCAACGATATCATTTTAGAGACTAAGTGACAATCCAGGTAGTGATTTCTTTCAATTATAGCCGAGCATTGCAATGTTAATTTGATTTGTGAAAATAGCATTACTTGTTGTCAAGTGTGGTGCTAGCAAATGGTACGTACCATACATCCACCTCAATCATGTTTCATATTTCGTTTACCTATATTAACTTATGAATTGTGAAATTTACATCACTTGCACTTACACTAAATGGCATTCCTTCTGTGATGATTTTTTTTTCACTGATCTATAAAACTATTTACATCAGCTAAGGTGATTTGGAATGATGGCAATAATGTGAAATTTACATCACTTGCACTTACACTAAATGGCATTCCTTCTGTGATGATTTTTTTTTCACTGATCTATAAAACTATTTACATCAGCTAAGGTGATTTGGAATGATGGCAATAATGTGTAAGAACATTTGCACTCGAATATACTCTAGTATTGTATCAAATAGGTGGCAAATATTTTATTATGCGTTGTCTAGTACATTGGTCACATGCACACAGACTCGCCGATTTAGGCAGTGTGTAGATACTCATCTTGGTGCAGATCCGCCGATTTAGGCAGCACATTGATAAATTGCAGATTCATGATTTTTAAACAATATCAAATTCAGATTCGCCGATTTAGGCAGAATTAGTGCAGATTCGCCGATTTAGGCAGCACGTCTTATTAGTGCAGATTCGTCGATTTAGGTAGCACATCTTATTGGTGTAGATTCGCCGATTTAGGTAACACCAATTACGAAATCATGCTGCAGTGGCTAGCCACCACTGTAACTGGTGTGATTTTGTTACCCGCGTACACAATGAAAGTGATTTGGATTTGGACTTATGCTGTGGAATTGGAATTGGATTGGGATTTGGTATTTGGTGATTATTATGGCAGTGTTCATGTGATGAGACTTGACATTATGAGATCGATGATGAGTGTGACCAATGATATCCTGATTCATCAGGGTATGACATATACTGCTTATTCTAGTGGTATGGGACACTAGAATAGGTAGTATGTGGATGACGGCAGGCATAAGCTAATGTTGTTTAGTTTGATAAATTTTTCTTTTATTATGTGATGTTTTTGACACAACATACTAATCGCTTTTTTTGACAAGTATTGTTTGCAGATTTTCATATTCGCAACTGAGGACAGTTGCTTTCCAATGGAGAGGTATGTTATAGAAATGATATTTTATGATTTATTGCAGCTGACAGGTGGAAAAGACTAGACCCATCTTGGCCTATGCAAATGTATTTGTATATCATGTACATTTTATTATTCAAGTGCTCTTTTATGAGCTTTGGCCAATTATGACCGGCCGGCCAGTTTGTAACCAATTTGACCATTCAAGAAATCTATATAACAAATACGTGCAAGAGGGAAATGGTCACTCTTGCACGGGGGGAGATTGCACCCAGTGTTTGTGTCTTTCTTCTCCCTTCTCCTCTCTTCTCTCTCGCCGTGCTAGCGTAGCACTCCGCTCTCGGAGGTGCGCTTGCATGTTCTCCCTCGCTCTATTCTATTTTCTATCTCTCTATGTTTGTGTTGAGATCGATCATGTGTGTATGCGACGATTCAGGTATGTTGATCTATCGTTTTTATGGTAGGTATTGCGCTATTATGAGTACTTTGCAGGGCAGCCACACTCCCGTTTGTAGCAGTAGCTTTGACTCTGGCAGGGGAGGCCCGCAGCCTCTGGATGGTCTGATCTTTCACTTTGAGCTGGTCCTTGAGCTCAAGGACCTCATCTTGGCTGGCTTCTTGATCTATCTCCGCCTTTTCTTTGGCGTTTCTCATGGATTCAACTTCTTTAGATTCCTCAGCCAGCTATAGGGTCAGGTTATCCCTTTATCTCTCAACATCTATCAGTGATTTGCTGAGTTGCTGACATTCCTCTTCAACTCCTTGCATTCTTTGTGCTGCTGCTTTATTTTCTTCCTCCATTGCCTGGCATCTTTGCAATGCCCTTGCTAGGCTGGCATGTAGCTCAGCTTCTCTCTCTTTCTGCCTTTGACTCTGTCCTTGCAAAGTGTCTACTTCCATCTTCATCTTCACTTCAGTGGCTTTGAGAGTTGCCATCTCACTTTCTGAAGCCATGGACTGCGCTCTCAACCCTGTTAGCTTCGTCATCACCACATCCTAGTCGTTTGAGGGCGGGTACAGATCCACTGTATCTGTGGCAATTTTTTTTAGTTCCACTAGCCTGATGCCTTGCATTTGTTCTTTAGGCCCGGTGCTTGCCAAGTCGAATGCGACTGTGGCAGCTTCTTCTTTTGTGTATCCTACAGCTAGCAGGTCCAGAAATGTGTTGTATTCTTCGTTTGGATTTGTCTCCTCACTCTTGGGTTTAAACTCTTCCCTTTCCTAGCTTTGGTCTCTCTTGGGCTCCTCCTAGCCTTTGTGTTTGTCTTCCTCCTCTTTGTCTTCTTGTGGAGGGCTGTGAGGAGGTGGTGAGGGCGGGGGGCTGCGTTTAGGGTTGGCCGATAGAGATGTAGGATTTCCCTTTAAATCTCTGTCTGCTTTAGTTTTTCTTTCTCTTTCTTGGCTCTCTTGCTCATCTAGCAATTTCTGCCGTATTTGCTCCACTTCCTCCTCTATGAAAGGTACATGCGGTATATTCTCTGATGCGGCATCAAGAATCTCAAAATTTTTGATATAATCCTCGAATCTGTCCCTTTGCACTCTTTGGGATGATCCTGAAATTGACTCTAGAGATGGCTTCCAGAGTTCACTCAAATCACCTTTAAGGGATCTCTCTGCTCTGAAGCTCTCCATCAGCCTCTCTAATCTTGCAACTTTTTGTGACTTTGTTTCTTTCACCCGCACTTGGGCAAACTCTTTCTTTCCTTTATTTTTCTCTGGTTGCTCCTCTTGAACAGGTTCTAGCCGTCTTTTCAGTCTTGTAGCAACCCTTGGTTCTCTTTGTGGGGTCGTCCTCTTTGTCTTCTTTTAGCCTCAGCCAGTCATTCTGAGACAGGGGGCCAGGCCATCTTCTTTTTGCGTGCAATGCCCCATAAATCACCTTAGTGATTAGTTCTCCTGGCACAATATATGTTGGCTTCTTGTTACCCATCTTTACTAGGTTGTCATGTATATACGCTGCATAATTGATTATCTTTGGGGTGCCTTTCATCATTGCCCAAGTGAATGTCGAGGAAATTGCACCTGGCGGCATTCTGTACTTTTGTGGCCTCTTTGTACACATGTGGAAGTATTGGTTGTACAACTGACTCATGACTGCCACTCTTGGGTTTGCAATATCTTCAAAGGTGTAGTTTCCTTTCTTCTCATTGTACACCTTGACATCATCCCTTCTTTTATTTACACTATCCCCCTTGTTGGAGAGGTCTAGTGTGTCTGCTACAACTTGCTTAGTGATGATTATTTCTGTTTTTTGCATGCCTTGTAGATCTGTTACTTTGGCCACTCCATCTTCTTTGATGGTTGTCACAAACTCCCAGACTCTCTTTATGTCCACCCCTGCCGATACTACTTCAAAGTAGTTGTGGAGATCAATCTTCTCCAAGTACCTGGCCATCTTGCTTCTTACGAACTCATCGAGTTCTCGCGGCAGCATTGGTAGCTCGATCACATTCCCTTCAGTGTCTTTGAACACTCCTTGGTAGATCTTTAGGTCGTTAGACTCTAACAGATCTTCTTGGATCCATGTGCTGGTGGGCTTTAGTGTTCCTTCTGGTATGACGAAGGGTAATCCTTGATGGTCATTATTTTCTTCTTTGCCGGTAACTTCGCGGCTGTCATAGATCCTGTTGCACTCAGTAGTCCGAAGTTAGCATTTTTCTCATATTAGCTGAGAAACTGAGTTTTAACTATCCAAATGACTTGAAAATTAAAAATAAATCTTAAAAGGAACTTGTGAAACTGTGCATGTGCTCAAAGTGCAAATCTGGCAAAAAAATTTCCATTTAGACATCCTACACGTAGGATGTCTTGTTCATTAGAATTGGTTGATACTTGACATGCTGGTAGTGCATGGCTTATGGAACATGGCTATGTGCTTGGATATGGATTTGGGCATCAAAAAGTGGATTTTTTGGCTGATTCAGGCTTTAGGTCACCAATTGGGTAGAAATTCCATAACAGGTAGCAATTGATGTCCAAATGGGTTGAAAATTGGTATATGGGCTCATTGCACCATGGTATTGGCTCCCATGATGTCACTCTTTGCACAGAAGTCCCAAATTATGGTGGAGACATCCTACGTGTAGGATGTCTTTTTCATCCAAATGACATGAGATTTGTTCTGTGGGTAGTCCTTGGCCTATGGAACATGGATATGCTCTTGGATTTGGATTTGGACAAGGATTGATGCTTGCAAGAGCCTGTGTAGTGTTTTTGGGCTCAAAAGTGTATCTTGAAGGTGTTGGGGGTCAAAAATGATTAGAATGGCTTCAAAATTAATATATGAGCTCTTGATGATGAGGTGATTGGATCTGGAATGAACAACCATCCTTTGAAGGCCAAAAATGTCAAATAGACATCCTACATGTAGGATGTCTACTTCACCAATTTTTGCTTCTGACCACACAGATTGGTTGTTGATGTGTTGGTGAATGTGTTGTGCAAGTTTCATGTGATTTGGACAAGATTTGGTAGGTAGGTCTATGGCCCATTATTGCCTCTATGCCCTAACTTTGCGTTTTTTCATGCATATGAGGTCAATTTTGGTCCAAATGTGATGCGACTTGGTGGATAGCATGTAAAGGTCATTCAAAAAATGTGTATGATGAAAAATGTTAGGATCTGTGCCCAGAAATTCCCTTGAGACATTCTACGCGTAGGATGTCTCCTGATGATTTTTTCATGGATTGTGCTCCTAGTGCCTGCCCTTGGTCCCCCTGAGTCCCTTTTAAGCCTAATTTCAACAAAAAAGTCAAATGGATAGAGAATAACTCCCTGTGTGGACTTCAGACCCTCCAAGCCGTTTTCTTAGTTTTGGAGTGCTTTTTGGCGATGAAATTTCTTGATGTTGGTCTCCATAGCTTCCCAATCCCCTGGGGATCCTTGCCTAATGGTTTTTGTCGACTTTGGCTTCACCGGAGCTTCATTTGACAATTTGTCGCTCTAGAAGCACCCGTGGTTGCGTTTACATATCTTCGATGATTTGTGGTGGTCTACCACCATAGGACTTGGTTGTTGATGGTCTAGGAAAGCCGCTCGTGAAGTTTGGTGGCAAACGGGCATGCGGATTGGCCGCGAGAGCAATTTGACGCTTTGTGTGTCTGATGCTGTTTCAGAATTTTAGTGCCGCTTTGGGTCACTTTTTGGTCATGCGGGTCACATAGACTTGTCGAGCATGTCGAGATGCTCCTACCCATGAATTTTGGTAGCATTTGGTCGTCTTTTCGCCGATTTCCCATGTGGTGGCCTCTTGCGGGATTCTAGGAATTAGGGTTTTTCTCGATGGTTTTCTACTGCCTTTGGACATCCATGACTGGTCTCCTATGCTAGGGTAAGCTGCCGATGAAGTCTTGTTGCTTTTGGGTTAGCCATTAGGTCGCCGTCTCTACTTGTAGGTCTCTACCGCCCGCTTTGTGTGTGATCCCTACGCTAGTTTTCGCGACAAAACGACAAACATGCGCGAAAAGCTCAAGGTGGTGAGCCTACCTCTCATGTCTGAAGCTCGTCGGGTAGTTGTGCGCATCGTAGAAGCTGCTGGAAGGTCCGTCCGCTCTAGGTGGCAGAAGCTCTCTCCACAAAGTCAATAGTGAAAATGAGCTAAAAATGAGGTGAAAATTTCTTATAATGGAGGTCCCCGAACCACTTTTCATGAAATTTGACATGTGCTCCTATCTTATCGCGAGATGCGGTTTAGGCTCAAAAATTTCTTGATTTGGACTCCATTTGCTCTGTTTACCAGAATTTGGCATTTCGGTCAAAACCTGGCCAAAACACGCTTTCCGCTCGAGTCTCATAATTGCACCCCCACTGTACCATAGGTTGTCCTATTGTCACTGATCATCCCCAATTTTTTGTTTTTCATTACGACCGTTTTTCATCTGCTTTTTGTATTTTTGAAATTTTATTACCAAAAATTAGCAAAATTAAAAGGAAAATAGAAAATCAAACCCAAAAAATCCCAAAAAATCCTAATAAATCACAAACATCACCGCAAAACATTATATACACTCACATGCATTTTTTATGGCCGGATTTCTCCGTTTTACAATTATTTTATCCAAAAAATGGCTATTTCTACTTATATACACACACCTAGGGGCTTGATTTGGCGTTTGGCCCCATATACTTGCAGATACATTCTGTATAAGGTCATATGTACTTGGGTTAGTCCAGAAAATTTCGCAATCAAACAACAACTCTTAAAATAGTAAAAAATCATGCCCTTTTTTGCTCTTTCTCCTATTGGTTCCACGTTTGAGAATGCCTCCCCCCCTCCTAGCCAGAGTCCTCTCGGACGACAAGGTATCGCCTCGGAGTATGTGCCGTGCATAGGTTGAAAAATTTGTGCTAATGCTTGGCCAATCAATGTGGACCTAATTTATGCATACTCGATCAATGCATGGAAAAATTAACGTTGTGCAAGAGAAGGGAATAAGCAAAATGCTTATTGGCATTCGTCGTCGAAGTTTCCTGTTTTCTTTGCAAGTAACAGCTGTAACTCTACTACTCTTTTTTTAATTGTCTTTTTTGCCATAGACAATTGCTTTGCCGCTACTGTTGATATAGCCGTAGTTGTTTCTATGGAGAGGATTGGTTTGGCCGGAATGGCCGTGGACCGTATTTCCTTTGCTTTCCATTGGTATTTTGTTTTTGCCGGTTTTTGTAGATGTTTTGCTACTTCTTTTGTTGCCACTGTTTTGTTGCTGATTGGCATCCACATAAGTCGGTTGCCTTTTTTCAAATGCAGCTGTCTGCCTTCCGTTGTTGCTTGTACTGAAGGGAGTTTCTTTTGCTTTTGTTTTTGTTTCCAAATGCGAGTAACATTTGGGTTATTGTGAGCATCTTCTTTGGGATCCATATTTGTTTTATGCCCTTGCTGTTTGTTTGAACTATCTGCTTTGGTTGAATTCTTTCTTTGCATTGTTGTTTGTCTGCCATGTCATTTCTATCCTTCTACATCCATACTTGTTTCCCTTGTTTTGGTAACCTAGATCTTTGCACTGTGATCGGTGACTTCGTATGTATGTAGGTAGCATGGTTGGATTTTACTTGTCTGTTGGCCTTTGGTATCATGTTTTTCTTTGGTGGCATTCTTGCTTTTGGCTCTTTTTCCAATGATTGCAGTGCTTGCAGCTAATTATTCCGGTATTGCTGAGAAAAGGCTATCACCTGTTGTTCATGTGCATGCTGAATTTTGACTGCCTTTGCATCCCAATCTATCTGCACATTGTACTCTTTTTGCCAAGGTTGTCCCAACATCATTGGGTGTTGTGTGTTTTCAACCTCCACCACATAGAATTTGTGTGGATAAATATATTGATGTATTTGTACATGCAATATAGTCCATTCCAATGTTTTCAACGGTTGTGATGTACTACTTTCCAGCACTTGAGGAGTAGGATGAAGTTGACCTCTGGATTTGAGTTGTTGGTATAATCCGTAAGAGATCAAATTTGCTTGAGCTCCAGAATCAAGCAATGCCGTCGATTCAGCTTGCATTAGGAAAAATATGGACTCTCCATGGGCCTTGTAAGAATCCCTAATTTTAAGGAAGTATGTTGTGATTAAGGGAGACAAAGGAAATGATGGGGGCTATTTTGGTAGGTCATTTTCTATCCTTCAAGCCTAGAAAAGATGGGGTAAGTAGTGACTAGGAGGCTACCTTCTCTCTCTAGCTTTTCAACATCTCCTAGAGAAAAGGGGGTGTCATAAAGAGGGAGAGGGACCCTTGTACAAAAAGAGAACCCCACCTTTCATGTTTTTTTAAAAACGCGGCCAAAAATAAACCCTAAAAATTTATTGAAATTTTCAAAAGTAGTCATTTCCCCCCAAAAAGTGACCCCAAACCTATTCTAATATCAAAACATCATTTTTTGCCTCCAAAATCCCTCTCTCTCTCTCTCTCTCTCTCTCTCTCTCTCTCTCTCTCTCTCTCTCTCTCTCTCTCTCTCTCTCTCTCCATATGTCTCCTCTTTGTCTCTCTCACTCCCCTTCCTCAAAGTAGACATGCCCACCATAGCCAGGACCTGCTGCATCTCCCTCTTCATCTAAATGCTAAATCCTCCTTCTCACTCTTACAGAATTTTGCATCTCCCTCTCCATCTACCTGCTAAACCCTCCCTCTCATTCTCACACACTCTTGGATCTGCCCCTTCATCTACCTGCTAAACCCTTCGTCTCACTGTCACATTCCTCTCTCCTCTCTTCTTTCTATCCATGTACCCTCTTCCATTTTTCACTGTCCTCCCTCAAAAATACCAAGTCTACCGTAAGCCAAGATCTACAGCAACTACCTCTTCATCTACCTCCTCAATCTTCCATTTCAATGTCAACATCCGCTCCCCTGACCCTACCTCTTCCCTCATACTCAGCTTTCCCTATCAACCAAGCCCACCATGATTACAAGCTAATGTAGTTGTCTTCACATCCACCTTTGCCTCTATTGCATCCCACAACACTAATACACAACCATCACACAAGCTATGGAAAAGACTCTAGCATACCCAACTTCTTGCAAGCTATGGAACATAATATTTCTTTTTCATGTAAGGTGGAGTCACATCATAAACTTTCTAGGAAGGACACAGAAGGGTGCTCGTGCAGCACAGGTGGAAACTCCATAGCCATGAGGCAGAGATGGATCCCAAGCATAGGAAGGTCAAGTATGTCAAGCAATGGCGATGTTACTTTACACAAGGGCACTGTTTTCAAACCTGAGTTTATTTGAGGCAACATTTGAAGAATTTAGATCTGTACTCTATACATGGTGAACATGTATCCATAATGCCCAAAGCTATCAACATAGCTTTTACTTTATAATCTCAATCATGTTTGAGGTGGTCTACAATGGACATGGTTTTGTAACAACAAGCGCTATGGATTTAATATATGAAATATTTGATCTTGCAAATTATTTTCCATGTAGCAATTTCTTTAAATATTTGATTCTTACTGAGGGGTTTGATGCTTATACAAGTGTGTCACATGAATACGGTAAATTCTTGGTGAATTCTAGGGGTTCATAACTAATATAGAAAGTGTTGAACCAATGTTGAGAATTATGCTAGTGGGGAGGATTACCCATCACTCGTAAGCCTCCATCAAGATGGGCCATGTAATTGCATCATGGTAGCATTTTTGAGGATGCAAAACTATATCAACCAATGCTTCAAAGGTAGGGGCTAGTTGGTTAGTTTAGGTGAGGAGACAAGGGTGCCTATTCATGCATTGGATGGAAAAGAGGCATCGGATGGGTTTAGAAAACCTTTATTATCTCTCTCTCTCTCTCTCTCTCTCTCTCTCTCTCTCCCTTCCCCCCCAATATCTCTTTGCTTACAGCTAGCTAGCCATGTATGATCAATTATTTTTTGCATAAACTTATAGAGTAGTGATTTGTACTAATAGAATATTGGCTCCTTTATGGGTAGCATCTTTAAGAATCAATTATCTCTCTCTGTATCTCTCCTTTTTTTGGATGTTATGGCCATTTGCTTCAGCTCTATTTCACTAGTAGGCCTTTGTGAGACTAAAAAGTGTCTTGTACAACCAAGCAAAGCACGCCCTTTTTCTTTCGAGACCAAAACAGAGCATACACACTATGGGGCACTATCCTAAAAATCAAAGGGGGGCTTACAACGCGCCATGGTATGAGATAGCTATTATTGCATGGTTGAGTGAAGTTTGAACATCCTGTAGGACCATGTCAACCATGACAAAGCAAGCTGGCACAAATAGAAGGCAAGGCAGGGGGTGCATAGGCCTTGGGAGGCCCAAAGAAAGCCTGCCACAAGGGAGTGCATTTGGGCCTTCCATAGACCTATGGAAGGCCCAAATGCACTCCCTTGTGGCAGGCTTTCTTTGGGCCTCCCAAGGCCTATGCACCCCCTGCCTTGCCTCCTAATCTTTGTGCTTTCTTAGTTTTGGACATGGGAGGCCCAAAGAAAGCCTGCCACAAGGGAGCGCATTTGGGCCTTCCATAGACCTATGGAAGGCCCAAATGCGCTCCCTTGTGGCAGGCTTTCTTTGGGCCTCCCAAGGCCTATGCACCCCCTGCCTTGCCTCCTACTCTTTGTGCTTGCTTAGTTTTGGGCATGGTGGCCTTGGGACTACAAGATAACCATGAACATCCATCCAAAGAAGCATTTTACAAAACTATAGCTCATATGATATATCTAGAAAAAGCAAACTCATCCTCTACTACAAATGGCTATAGATGGCTCACCATGTGCATGATGCATTCTCTACTCATTCTCTGCTACTACAGATGGCTCAAAGTATGCATGATGCATACTCAATTAGCAATCAATACAAGGAATAACTTGTCTTGGGTTTGATCCATGTATCATGTCATTTGTCCATCATAAAAGTGTATCCTCAATAAAGGGGCAATGCCCTTGAGTTCCAAAAGGGTCTCTCTCTATGTCTCTCTCTCTCTCTCTCTCTCTCTCTCTCTCTCTCTCTCCCCCTAGTTATCTATCTATGTATCTATCTTTGTGTTTTTTATTTGCATGTGTATCTATCTATGTATTTATGTATCTATCTATCGAATTATCTATCCATCTATCTATCTATCTATCTATTTATCTATTAATGTATTTATCTATATCTATCCGTCTTTCTGTCTGTTTATCCTCCATCTATCTATGTAATATATATATATATATATATATATATATATATATATATATATATATATATATATATATATATATATATATATATATATATATACCCTATCTCTATCTTGTTTGTTCGTTCTCTTTTCTTTATTTTGATTTCATACTTTGTTTTCCTTGGGGATTTCAAAGAACACAAGCTTATGGTTGAACTTACATAAACTCATATCAAATACAACATAATAGCATACCATTGCATTATTGATGGCAAAGGTAGAATGAAGTGTTTGCACAATGCCAAGAGGGGATTCATGTGTGTGCTTGCAAACATGAGGGAATATGATTGCTCTATCTTTCTTGGATTAGGTTTGAGTGTATTCTTTCAAAAATTTGAAGCCTGCCAAATATATTGAGATAAACTCTGAGTGCTCATGAACTAAATGTTTGTTCAATGCCAAAGAGGTTCATGTCTATGCCTGCAACACAAGGAAATATGATTTCTCTATCTTGCTTAGATTAGTCTTGAGTATGGGATTCTTGTAAGAATTTAAAGCTTGCCACCATTTTGAGATAAACTCTAAGTGCTCATACAACAGAAAATGAATCAAACCTGACCTTTGAGGTCAAATGGCTTACTAGATCTACATGTAGGCACATTGCAAATGTGTACTTGCTACCAAAAAATCAATTTACTTGATCAATCACTTATGAGCACCAAAAATTTGGCAGGAAGCACAATACACATACAAGATTAGATGAAACAAAAATTGATCACAAGCACAACATCATATAGTTGAAGATTAACTAGAGTGGACAAAAATGTAATGAAACAAGAATGCTTTCTATTCAAGTAGTTTCATTACAAAGTTTGTAGCTTGTCTACAATAATAGCTTGGGATGTTATGTACTGGATGAAATACATTGAATGGAATATAGACTGAGGCAATTCCTATGCTCTTAGCAAGGCTTGTCTCATCATTGATAACTCCATGGACCTCCATATCCACAAGTATACACACCAAAAAAAGACTGTTTAGAATGAGGTTCTGATTGGAGAAGTCGCACTTTCCACTTGACACCAAACCAAGTTGAGCCCAAGCATCCACTACAATAATATCCTGTAATACAACAAATATGGTGTTAGCTACTATATTTTAAATTAGTATACATTGTTGAGTTATATAGATTAGTTCTTATCTATAGCATGCACAACCATAAAGGTACTCGAGAGGCATTCAAGCGGTTTCTTTGCAAGTAAGCTGGATAAAAAAATACGTTCACAAATACCGTTGTCAAAAAATATGAACACATGCAAATTAAAGAGGACATATCCATAAGATGACTTAGCATTAGACTTACAATGAGGTGCAAATTGGTTTGAAGCTCTCTGCAAGTGGATCTCAGGTACACTATACGCATGTTGAGTGATGGACACCATTCCAGATTTTGTTTTGAAAGCCATCAATCTTCACTTATAATGGCGTTCTAGTATGCCTCGACATTGTACTCCATGAGGACCAACATTGAACGGTTGCATGTAGACCCATGAGCCTTGCTAAATACCTGTGGGATCCATTCCACCTTCGAGCTCTTTGTGTTGTGCAGTATGACCTTTTGTATCTCCAACTTGGGCCATCTATGCATGGTATGGGTGGACATGCTTGAGAAGAGGTCGGGTGGCCACACAATAGAGAGAGATTGGGAAGGGGGAGGGGGGTGAGGGTTGGAGAGAAGGATAGTGAGGTCTACACAGTAGAGAGAATGAAGGGGAGAAAGGGAGAGATAGAGAGGATGGAGGGTGAGCTTTTGGCTATGGTGGGATAGTGATGAGCTTTGGGCTATGGTGGGCTGCATTGTGGAGAATGGAGGGGTGAGGGGAGGGAGAGATAGAGAGGATGGAGAGTGACCATTTGGCTATGGTGGGGTTGACTGTAGAGAGAGTGAGGAGAGGGAGGGGGGACAACTGAAGAGGAGGATAGTGATGAGCTTTGGGCTATGGTGGGCTACACAGCACAGAGAGAATGGAGGGGGGAGGGGAGGGAGAGCTAGAGAAGATGGAGAGGGAGATTTTGGCTATGGTGGGGCTGACTGTAGAGAGGAAGTGAGGGGAGGGGAGGGGAGGGGACAGGGGAGAGAAGATTGTGGGAGAGAGGGAATTTGGAGAGAAAAAGTGACTTTTTGATGTTTGGTTATGTTTTGGGCAATTTTGGAGGGGAAACGGTCATTTTTGAGACTTTTCAAAAATTTCAAATTTTTAGGGTTTTTTGACTTGCGCAATTTTTCTTTTGGGGTCCCTTTTTGTCAAGGGTCCCTCTCTAGGCTTTATGACACCTCTTTTCCTCTTTTTACCTCCCCCCCCCCCCCCCCCCCCCCCCCCCTCCTAGTCCACCTCCCCTTTCTCTCTAGGAATCAAGCATTGAAGAGGGGGACAAATAGGCTACCCCCCTATCTCTCCTTAGGCTATACGTGATATCCCAAGAGCCCTCTCAATGGTCCTCCACTAACCCTTCCCTAATCAAAAGGGCCCTAGGAGAGTCCATATTTTCCCTAATGGATTGCTGCCCACTTTGACTGCAATTATTGGCTCCACTGTGTCTTCATCCAACTTCGTCAGTCGAATGGCATTGATTCGCAATGGTGCTCCACTTTGTTGTTGTTGTCGCAGAAGTATTTTTTTTGCAATGCGTTCTTGTGCTTCTACTCGAGCTTCCTCTCGTACTCTCTGTTTTTCCTTCATTCATTGTTTTCCTTGATGAATTTGTTGAAGCATATCCTATGTGAGTGGTAGATGATATTTCTTTAGACGACATCCGCTAATCCAGCTCGGCATTTCTTCACTTGCTAATGTAGCAAGCTTAACAGCTCCACTTTGTGATAGATCACTAATCACAAAGGGTCCCATCCCTTGCTTTTAAAGTTTCTTGGCATGTTGCTTCAAAGTATAAACAAGTACATAATCAATTGTTTTGAACTCTTTAGTGAGCAAATTCTTGTAAAAAAACTCTTTTTGTCTTCTCTTTTTAGCATAGATTGAAGCTACAGCTATCAAGCGGAGTTCATCTAGCTTTTCAAGATCATCTATTCTTGAAGAGAGCTCATGTCCTGTCCATTCTAAGAGTTTTGCTACTCATAGAGTTGGAATTAAAAACTCTATGGGTAGTATAGCATTTAGGCCAAACACCATGTTGTACGGTGTTGTTCCTATCGATGTTTTGTAAGCTACTCTGTATGCCCATAGTGTTGAGTGTAGCTGTTGATCCCAATCTGTTCTTGACTCTGACACTATTTTAGTGAGAACCGTGCATATTGTTTTATTTGTGGCCTTAGCTTGTCCATTTGCCTATGGATGGTATGGAGCAGATTTCCTATGTATGACCATGAATTCCTCTAGCAGATGTTCAATGACTTCATTAAGAAAATATGTCCCACGGTCACTGACAATTTCTATAGGTAACCCGTACCGTACAAAAACATTCTCATACAAAAATTGTGTAGTGGTCCGTGCATCTGCTTTTTGCGTTGCCTTGGCTTCCACCCATTTTGTGAGATAGTCCGTAGCCACAATGATATATTGGGTATGGGTGCCATATGCAAGGGGTGAGATAGGTCCCACAAAATCAATGCCCCATTTTGCAAATGCTCTTGCTCCCATCATTGGCCGTAGTGGCATCTCATCTCTCTTTATCGGCACCTTGGTGCGCTGACATGCGTCACAACGCTTTACAAAATCTTCCGCATCCATGTGCAATGTAGGCTACCATATTCTTGCGGTTAAGACAATTTTTGTCGTCTTATCGCCCGAAAAATGGCCTCCACTTATTCCGCTATGTGCATGCTCCAGAACCAGCAGGTATTCGCTTTCACTAGCACAGATTCTAAGTTGATTGTCCTTTCCTCGCTTATAGAGTTGATTCCCTATTATCTGGAAGTCACGGGCTTCTAGCTCTATAGCTTTTTTCCGAGCTCTTGTTATGTTCTCAGGAAACGTCCTGGTGGTTAAGAAATCAATGATATATTGACTCCATGCAGGTGCAATGTTTACCTGAAACAATGTCGTGTGATCCACTGGTTGTTTGGCACTACATATAGTACAATTGGTAACATAAGAATGCGTGTCCGCATACATAGTTGGCCAATAAACCCCTAACTGTTTCAGTCTCTGGTGTGTTTTCACTATTGAACAATGAAATGCACAATCCTGGACATGTACTTCTTGAAGGTAGCACTCGAATTCTTCCTGATTTATACATAAACATAGGATTTGGTCCGATCCTAGATGATACAGCCGTCGTGCTATCAAATGGAAGTTTTTTGTTTGTCAAATTGTTTGTTGTTTGGATCTATACTCCGTATTATCAAATCTACTTCCAAAGGAAAGAATGCTAACAATTTTTTGAGACCATTTGGGTATCATTTCAACATTGAAAAGATAAGCATCTGGTATGTCATCATCTACTCCTTCAGGAGCTTCCTCGTTGTGTATCCTTGACAGATGATCCGCTCGTAGATGGGTTTCACCCTTTTTGACCACCACTGTGAAGTCAAACTCTAGCAACATAATAAACGAGCGTACAATTCTCCCTGTATTGCATGGTTTATTTATCAGATACAAAAGAGCTTGATGATCTATGAAGAACACAAATTTGTTTGCGAGCAAATAATGCCAAAATTTCTTTACAGCATAAATCATTCCTAACCCTTCTCGTTCGGTGGTTGTGTAGTTCTTTTCTGCACTATTTAACTGCCGGCTTGCATAACATACTCGAAAATCCATTGTTCTGTCTCCAGGTTGAGCCAGAATACTCCCGATTGCATATGCAGAAGCATCAATGTGAACATGGAATATCTTTTTCCAATCTGGTGCCTTCAGTACAAGTGATGATATAAGGTTTTCCTTCAGCTTTTGGAATGAAGTTTCACACTCCTTGGTACAATCGAAATTGACTAGCAAACGATACAGAGGTTGTGCGATAACCGCATACATGTATATGAATCTTCGATAATATCCGCAGTGTCCCATGAAGGATTTCACTTGTTTAGCATTAGTAGGCCTGGGTAAGTCTACAATAACTTTGACTTTGTCTAGATCAGTGGTTATGCCATTTCTTGAGACAATGTGTCCTAAGATGCGGCCTTGTTTAACCATAAAGACACACTTTTCCGGGTTAAGTCAGATTCGATATGTCCTGCATTTCTCAAAGACCTTTTGCAAATGGTCAATATGTTCCTCTCATAGAAGAGATTGCACACAAAGATCATCCATGTAAATTTCTAAGAATATTCTTAGGTATTCTTTGAACGCGTGCGTCATTAACCTTTGGAAGGTGGCTGGAGCATTAGTTAAGCCAAACGGCATAACTCGATACGCATAAATTCCCCATTCTGTGGCAAACGCTGTTTTGTGTTGATCCTCTCTTGCTATTGCCAGTTGGTTATATCCTGAAAACCCATCCAGAAAGGAATAAGCCCGTTTTCCAACCACCCGCTCAAGTACATGTTATGTGATTGGCAAGGGATAATTATCCCTTATGGTGGCTGCATTTACCTTTTTGAGGTTTACACACACTCGTAGTTTTCCATTCTTTTTGGGAACTACCACAATGGGTGACACCCAATCTGTATGTTCAATCTCATAGATGAATTCAACCTCCATCAGCTTATCAATCTCTTCTTTGATTCGTTTAGCAAATGTATCATTATATGTATAAGGACGTTATTTGCTAGGTTTTGCATCCGATTTCAAAGGAATTGTATGTTGGCATATCGATGGATCAACTCCTTTGAGGTCTTTATAGGACCATGCAAATAAAGACCTCAACTCCTTTGAGGTCTTTATAGGACCATGCAAATACATCTTTATACTTCTTGAGAAGTTGTGTTAGCCATTCTTCTTCTTCAGGCTCTAAATCGTTTGCTATATAGACCGGCTAAGGCTTTTCACCTGGTTTTGCAAGGTCTATCCTTTTTGCATTTTCTGGCCCATCGTAAGATTCTTGGTTGGTTCTTTCCCTGACTGGTGGTGTCATGATGATTTTTCTGTCCTGGATAGTAAATTTCCGATAGTGTGATGGTACATTCATGTTTCCCTTTTTGGACTCCCCTTTACCATCACTATCTTCTTCAGTAGTCCATATCTCATGTAAAGACCGTTTCAGTTCTTGGTATTTCTGTTTACGCTCCAATTTGGTCCACTCTTGGTCTTTTGTTGTTTCTTTTTTTGATTTTTTTTATTTTTGTGATTTTGTTTCTGTTTTAGCTTTTCGTTCCTGTTTTATTTCCTCTCGCGTTCTTTCCCTTCGATCTTTTGAGAACCTTTCTGATATTTGATCTTTTACACAATCCTTTGCTTTTACAAGCATCAAATAGTGAGTTTTACCTTTTATCCTGGGCATCAGGCTCTCTCTCACTTTGTTTCCTAATCGTTTCCTCCTATAGAGTTCCTGGCGTCTAGGGTGTTGATTAGCAAAATCATAAAACTGGATATTCTCGGTTTTCCTTCCACACTCACTTGAGGTGTCCGAACACTCATTATCTACATCATCATTTACTTCCAGATATTTAGAGGAGTTATAAAACTCTTCTTGTCTCGGTGGTTCTATTGTCTCATCTTCTCCTGGTATAATGTTTACCATGTAGTAGGGTAGCACATCATAGCCATCCTTATCGCAAAATTTTGTTGTTGGACTATCTGCAATGGTACAGACATCCAATGTTGCTAGTATGTGTTCCCATTCTAGAGGTTCCAAGGCATCTTCATGGAAAGGTTCCGGAATATACTCCTTGTCCTCAATTGCTCTTTCTAAGATGCATTCCTCTCTTCTTAAGCTTCCACATTGTGAAGCTCCGCACATCCATAGCTCTTTTTGTTGCCCTAACCATGCTGGGAGTTCCGATCCTACTAGTGTAGCTGAATCAAACTCTTCCACAGGTGTTTGGTTCACATCTTTGTAACTATGGTCTTTCAGGTGTATTTTAGTTGTTGTCTCGCCATGTCTGAGGTATATGTGGTCGTAACCCCAATCTTGGACCATCTTCAATTGTCGCATGAATAGTCTTCCCAAGATGATCTCATAATTGTTCTTTTTGTCGAAATCAACTATTGCAAATGTATGCTCATACTCGATCCCGCACGAAGTGACAATCACTTTTTCTAAGAGTCCTAGAGGCTTCTCCATGAACCCATCTGCCAATTGCAATTTCATTCTGGTAGCCCTTAGAGCTGGTTTTTCCCATTTTTTTCAGATTTCCTTGGTGGCGATAGCAACTTCTGCTCCACTGTCAAGAATAGCTTTGGAAACTATTCCTTGGAATTCTACTGGTAGCGTGTTGTTTCCATCTTCTCCCTCGCAATACTCTCCAACCTTGTTTAATGGTACTAGCCTAGTGTTTAGTTGAGGTTTGTCCAACTCTCTGATCCCTTCATGTAGCCTCATGGTGGGGTCTCTTACTCCAAATTTTTCTAGGCATTTACCTACTGTGGTCCACATGTTTGGCTGTAGCCTTAGGAGTTTTGCTAATGTGATTATTCATGCCACAGGTGTGGACAATAACTCAATCAATCCTTGTGAATCCATCACTTTGTTAGAAGAAAGTCTTTGAGATGGGATTGCTCTCACTTCCGACTTGGCTTCATACTCTCCTAGGTAAGAGGGTAAAGTTCTCAGCGAGTCTGGTTGGCTGTGCCCCGAACTAATTGATCCCTGGTCTCCCCCTTGTGAATGTATTTCAAAGTTCATTTGTGACCTTGCCTCAAATTCTTCAATAGGAGGTAAGATCACATTCTTTTCTTTTCTCGTGCTATTTATGTGGTTACTCTTCCTATTAGCCTCGTTGGCCTCACCGATTTGCTTCCACAGATCGTCTACACCGTTACAGTCCTTATCCATTTCTGTCAATATTTTAGGCTGGAACCCGTCACTTGCCTCATCTGTTGTATTTGGCACTATGATAGGCTCTCCTCTGGACTCATACGCATTAGTGAGTCTTTCCTTTGTTTCTACTTGTTCCTCTAAAGTTGGTTGGATAGGGGTTGGAGTCGGTGCCTCATGAGAATTTGCAGGTTTACCCAATGGGTCTTCCATCAATGATTGAGCTGTTTCAATCATCCTTTTACACATTTCCAACCTCTCTTTTTCTATTTCCGCGTATGGATAAGTCATCCACCTTTGCTCTTGGGTTTGGTTCTTTTTGAGTTTGGCTTCATAAGCCTTTAGAAGCGCATCCAATTGCTCATTTACCTTGTCTGCCAGTACAGATCCTCCTGATCCTGCACTTTTGGGCTCTGCTATTTCCTTGGGTGCTACGGTTGCCGTGGTGTGTGAGCTTAGGCTAGCTAGATCCTCTAACTTCTCTAATCTATCCTTTGTATGTTTCAACTCCTCGGATAGAGCTGTTTGCTCTCGTTCCTTCCTGGCTTTCATACGCGCTTTTCTAGCTTTCCAAGTGCTTCTTTGATTTTTCATTTCTGAACTCTGAGCATCGGTTTTTGGCTCTTCAAGTATGGGTTGGTTCTTCATTCTTTGAGCTTGGGCTCGTGTTACTGCATGAATAGGTATGATTGTTTCATTTTTCGACCCTCCACTGGAAGGTACTGTTTCTAGCATGTTCAAGGTGGTTTTTGCTCCTTTGCTCGGGTTTTTAGGGCATTGGAAATCAAATGAGTAACTCCACACTCAGTGCAATACGCGTTGACTCTAATGATTTCATCATGAGGACAGTCTCTTAGCCAATGGTCTCCACCAAACTTGTAGTAGGTACCCTTGGGTTGTTGAGGTGCTCCTTGAACTCCTCTTTGTTGGTATGCATGTCTCTGTCCGCCCATGCCTCCGTTGGCTATGAACAACAATGTTCCTTCATCTAAGCTATACCTTCCTTCTCCTGCTGCCTCTGCAGCTGTTGGTGGTCCTGTACTTCCTATCATGCTCCATGGTTCTGGTGTTGAGGGTTCTTCCGGTGGATAATAGACAGAGTTTTCCTTATATCCATTGGGATCTTCATAATATGCATGCATAGGCACCAAAGCCTTCTCTTCTGATTCGGTTACGGTTGGTGTATATCTTATACCAACTGGTCGTAATCCTGGTAGGGGTGGTTGTTGCCCCAACACTGGTTGATACCTAGGCATCGGTGGAACTTGATACCTAGGCATCGGTGGAACTTGAGGAGATGCTACCTGAGCTTGGGGAGCGTAAGGTCTCTCTCTCACATATCCCTTGTTATAATAATATTCCTCTGTCCCATGGTTTGTCCATTTTTGTTCAATAGCACACCACTTGGGCTGTTTAGCGTGGGGTTTGGCGTACAAGTTAATCTTTTTTAGCACTTCATCTACAAGCAGCTCTTGGTTTACAGCTACTTCTTCTTCCGATGCTATCTTAGAAGACTTTCTCCCACTTTGTTGTGAAGATGAATCATTGTGAAGGTCCTTGAACTCCCCCTCTTTGTAGACCGCACAATTGTCCACAAGGTAAAGAGCCTCTTTAGTCAACTCATTCAACGTCGTGCTCCTCTTCATATGTAAGTCTTTCTGGAGATCAGCATTCCTTAGTCCTTGGATGAATATCAGCATAAGTCTGGACTGAGTTGGCAGTTCTTCCACAGGACAGAACTTAACATATCTTTTTAGTCTTAGGACTGCCTTTCGTACTGATTCCCCATCTTTCTGTTTGAATTTATGGATTTGTGAGATGGTATTATGAGCTATCTCCTTTGTGATAATTCCTCGATAAACTTGTCAAACACTTCTTCCATAGACTCAAAGTCTCTATGCTCCACAGAGTCAACCAAACCAAGTGGCCGCGTCATCCTCTAGGGTTAGTCCAAACCCTGCGAATTGGGTAGGGAAGTCTAACACCTCTTCGACTCTAATTACACACACAAAGGCTGCTACATGATCTATTGGGTCTCTGCTTCCTGTGTATTTCTTGTTTACCCATTTTTGCACTTGAGAAGGTCTGATTTTCCGATGGTCTACAAAACTCATCATCGGATCTCCACGTCCTAATCGATATACCTCCTCAGGTCTTCAGTGGTAGGCTGGTTCCTCTCCCAATGGTGCTCCTAAGCCATAATTTCTAACAGTTCTTGTCAGAGATGGTTCATCTCTTCGAACTCGTTCTAAGGGTGGCCCTCCAGGTTCTGTTGACCCTTGAGTCTTTGGCTTACTCTCTCCTTGATACCTTGAATAGAGTGGTGGTTCTTGCAAATCCCTTAGCCCTTGTGTGTCTTGATAACCATCTCGGTTTCGGTCTTATTCCAATGTTGCACTCTATCAAAGCCATGCCTGCAATGATGGCTGGTTTTCTAGTTGGTTTTGGTTGTTGAATTCCTACGGTCGGGTGGAATTTGAGGTAGCGTCATAATCTTCTGAAAAAGGATTCCTCGACTTGCTTGGGGTGTAGGTGGCTCTTGGCACTTCGTCCGGGGCATATGCTGATGCTCCTGGACCTGTTGCCCTTTCTACCTCCTCTGGAAGAATACGTTGGTATTGTCTCTCGTATCTATCATTAAAAACTATACCCTTCTCCATAGTAGTTTCATAAGAGAATAAGTAAAGAACCTTGTCTTTTCTTAATTCGTTTACGTATGGTTCTTTGCTGCGAAAGTGAGCGACTATACCCTCACTCTCATGCTTGTAGATTCCCACGTTCTCATTATAAGTTGGACCCTGGTTGTTTTCTTATCATACATAAAAATAGCTTGGATCATCTCCAATCTCTGAGCCGGCCTCTCTTCGATACAAATGCACTTGCGTCCTCGATAGTCAGAATAGACTAGGGCTCCCCTCGAGTTTGTTCCCTCTAAGAAGATCACAGTAAGCTTGGAATCATTCAAAGGATTTAGCGAGGTGCTTCCTCCTCGCATTGGTCCATCATAGGTGAAACCTCCTGGCTGTTGACTACCCATCATGAAGAAAGATTTGTCTGACGAAGTGTCAGTATCACTACCTTCCTCAATAATCGGTGCTAGCGGATCTAGCCTTGCCTGAGTTACACTCTCTTCGGTGGACACGAAGCTACTTTGGTCACTTGCCACCTTATGGTCTCTAACAATGTATCTTCCTGATCTTAAATTCATCAAACTTATCAATGCAATTTATCATAAATCTAACCACTCACCTGGCAAAGGATCAGTTTCCTCACAACTTCTTGCTTTGTTGCTGAATATACCTGTACACAAGCGTTTAATTTCGGCAATCGAATCGAAGCATTTATCTGCTAGAGGTTATCTTAGTAATGATTGGTATAACTGGAGAGTTAATCTCAACCACTACTGTATTTTATACAATTCTGATGTTCTGGATTAGGTATGCTATTCTGGAACTGTACTTCCCTCGGATGTTGGGCAATTTACGCGAAAAAGTTTGAATTCAGTCTTTGCTCCGTCAAATGGACAAACAAGGTCCAAATTCACTTCTGAAAGAAGTTATGGAATCCTTAAGCCAAATGGAATCTCACTGTATAAGCCCAATCAAATTTTCTCTTTAGTAGGTCCCAATAGACATCCTACGTGTAGGATGTCTCTTGCTTTGTTTTGCCTGGATTTTTGCACTATGGTTTCCCCTTGATGTGCTGAGCCCACAGCTGCTTTTACTTTTTGATTTGGACACATATTAGCTGGTCAATGAGTCAGAAATCTGTTCCGACAGCCTGTTGCTGATCTTGATCAGTCTAATCAACTCCAATTTAGACCAAAATTGACTAGGAGGCTTGCTTAGGCTATACAACACCTTGCAAGGCCCACTGTCAATGTCTGGCTTCAATTTCTTGCTTTAGACATCCTACGCGTAGGATGTCTTTTTCATCAGAATGGCTTCAAATTCAAAACACGGGCTCCTCTTGGGTTGCTGATCACTTTGGTATACTCAAAATTTGGTTTGGAGTCCAAAATCACACAGAAGACATCCTACGCGTAGGATGTCTTTTTGGCCTATTTGACCCCAGACTTAACCCATAGCTTCCCCTTGATGACAGTAACCCAGTGGTATGCTTAGATTTTGGTTTGGATTTCAAAAGTCCCCAATTTTAGCTGTTCTTGCCTTTTTCAGTCAAAAGTGCTAAAGTCTGCTTTGAACCCAATTTTCTCACCCAAATGAGATGAAACCCCTTTCAGTCACTCAATATATCATGCAAGACATGCTCATGCAGTCATCCTATGGTTTTGGTCTCAAAATAATGCTTTGGCACAATTTGGGTAGGATGTCTGGCAATTTCAGTCTATCTGGCCTTATCCTATCAAGATATGGTCAAAATTCCACTTTCCAGTTGAAATTAGGGTAAACCCCACCTTTTGAATACACTGGTCAACTCAAAATCCCAAAATTCCAACCAGATTAGCCTTTAGACATCCTACACATATGATGTCTCCTGGCTTGAAATTAATTTTTTTCCTGACAGAAATGCTCCTGATGCTCTGTAGCTCTATCACAGTAACTTTTGGACTTCACTTAGGCTTTCAAACACACTTTTGCGTCTTTTTACGTCTTTTACAAAATTCTGATGACTTTACCAAGCAAGTATACATACATGAAATGCTCTAGATCCTGAATCATGATGTCCTACTTACTCTACTCCTACTCATCATGTGAAATGGTGATAATGGTGTTTTGGTAGCTTTCTGGCCTCTCCGAACTCTCAAGCTTTCCTCTCACTGCTTCTACCACTCCAATTCCTACTTAATAACTCGACTACTACCTAAAACTATCTTAGTCTAACTAAATCTACCTAAGTCGAAGGATCTAGGCTAGACACACGCTTCCTAGACTCCCTCTAAGACCTAGAGAGTCCTCCACCCTCTGATCCTATTTAAATGTAAAACAAGACTTTTGGCAAGCCAAAAATCCCTATCCTCAAGGATTAGTCTCGGTCACCTACCTAAGGTTTTCGTCCTCGGCAACGGCGCCAATGTTGGAGGGATACGCCGCGACAGACGTCAGAACAACGAGAACTCACCTAACATATAATGTCAGCTAAGGACGAAGCTCGACCCGCAGGCACGTGGAATCAAGAATAAGGTGTCAACCTACACTCGACCGACTCTTAACTAATTCCTACAGAGGTCTCTACCAATTGTCTAAGTCACAGCCTTGAAGAGTGCATAAGGGGAAACTTCCTACAACGCTTTCTAGAGCCGAACACCCATCAAAAAATCTCGAAACACCATAGAACTTGAAGGAGACCCTACTAACACCAATAGGTCGCTCTCCCTAATGTCTATGAACGAAAATCCCAACCCAAAACACTCGGTGCAAAATTACGTAGGATGTCTGGCCGAAATTTGCAGGTCTTCGTTTCCAAAATCTAAAGTGCCTAATGTGTAGCTCTACTCAATGTGAACGCATGGATATGCTCCAATGCAAAATCGGACAACGTATGCTCACACAATCACCAGATGAAGCTCGTAGAAGGAGCTCGCAAAACCGGACCGTACGCACACACTGTAGGTATCGGCGCGTAGCTCTTGTCGGGGGCAACACGCTGCACTTCTCCGCACTCGATTCCGACCACCGATGCACACGTAGCATCAAGATGAAGCTCACACTCTCTCTTGTACATAGTACACTAACTCACAGACTTCAAACCTTGTTTTTTTTAAATGACAAAAGGTTTTTCATTAAGGTCAAAAAGTGGTATATATACCTTACAATTCTCAAACCCTAAAGTTCCAAAATCAACCAACTACTCCATCTATCTATCAAAACTGGGATACAATCTGGAAACTTCTGTAAGTCCCAATATTTACAAGGTGAAAAATCAGGTTTTCTCAATAAATGAATAATTACAAAAAAATGATAATCCTCTGAGTAGTTAGTCTCCGTGGGGTGTGTCTAGCTTCTAACAGCGCTGCTAACAGCCCGCCTTGGCTATTGATTATGTTGTACCTAAAGATTTACTCAATTTATTGATGATTATGGTGATTGCCAGAGTTGTGAGTGTCTATTGTTCTCTCTCACACACGTCTCTCATAGCCAGAGGCCCCGCGCTTATCCGGCTCACGTTTCAAACACATATCCCCCGACATCTTGAGAAAGTCAGGTATGAATCCCATGCTCCTCCCTATGCGGGGCATAGAGGTATTCAACCTACTCTTCAAGGAGTAGAGACATACTTCTATTGGCCTACCATGAAAGTGGACATACAAGAGTATGTTTCAAAATGTGTGGTATGCCAAAAGATTAAGTATGGTAGAGGAAATCAACCTGGATTACTGCAGCCATTGCCAATCCCTAATTCAACATGGGAGAGTATATCCATGGATTTTATCTTTGGATTATGCAAGTCCATCCATGGGTATACGACAATATGGACAATTGTCGACAGGTTTAGCAAGCAAGCACATTTTATTCTTGTCAAAAAAACTATTAAGGCACAACAAATGGAAACTCTCTTAATATCTTCGATTTTCAAACACCATGGATTTCCAACATCCATCATGTCAGATAGAGATCCTAGAATGAGGAAAGGTCTCTTTGAAAATCACGTTCAAGATTGAATTTCTCTTCGGCCTATCACCAACAAACGGTCACAAGCTAGCACCCAAACCCAGCCATGAGCTGGATTGGTGATTGGTAGACCCCAAAATTAATCTCAAACAGATAATTCACATAGAGTGCAAAATGATTCACAGCAGTAATGTGATGAATATGCATGCCAACCCAAAATCAACCTTTGCTAAACACTAGGTCCCATAACACCCAATGTGCATGCATTTAGCAAAAATAGATCCAAACTTGTATATCTATGAGCATACTTGCCAATATCGGTGGAGAATGTGATGCTCCTAGCACACATTGAAGAGGAATGTAAATAGTTCTAAAAGGAAGCTATATACTTTCTGTTGCAATCATGTGCAATACTTGCTGAAACGTTTGAACCATAATGGAAGGTGAAACATTAATCACTTCTGGGTACAAACAATGAAATTTTTTCATGAACAACTTAGAGCCTTGATTTATGTATATAAACAACCATCCGTTAATGGTGTATCCGACAATTTCTGGCCACCACTGAACTTTTTCCTGACACGTCGTGCTGAAAATGGTCTATAAAACAGATTCAACTAGCACCTCAGGACCTCACTAGCCCCCAAGATCAAATGGAATAATAAGAAATTTACCAAACACTAGAGCATCATAACTAGGAATAACATCCAAAGCCAACCACATTTGGCATTGTCCAAGGAAATGAAAAACCCTGTGCACTTTTTGCAGTATGAATGATGATTTAGCATCATAACCCCCTCTAGCTTCATAGACATCACAAAAAGCCTTGGGACTCTCTAAACCTGTATCATTAGAGGAGTTTTTCCCTGTTGTGGTTTCAGTTTGATCATAAAAAAAAACTTTATCCTGTAGATTTTCATCCATAGCATCCTCAAGAAAATCACTTCAAAATATGAACCTTCATTAAAACTATAGGACTTATCTCCTCATGCAGCCCATGTACAAGCATAGATGTAAAATCCATGTCAATAATTTGTTCACAATCAGCATGATTTAGGCAATCTTCATACTCATCCATGTGATCCTCTACCTCCTCATGTGCATCCATGTTACTTAGCAATCCATCATAGTAGTGCAAAGGCTCACCTAGCACCCCGCATCCCCTCTGCAGAGGTACATGCATCAAAAAGCTCTTCTATATTGCTATAGTCATCTCCTTGAGATCTAGTCATGAAATCATCAATTATGGCATCTTCTTCCATGATAGGCTCCGCAATCTTGGTCATTTCATTTATTGATTGTGTTGATGGGGGCTTTTCACAAGCCAAGCTCCCATACCCCTCTTCTCTCATCCCCACCAAATATATAAGAAAGGTAAAATAGGCCACTTCATGCCTGCGAGGTAGCCCATCCCCACCTTGCCTCCTTTTTCTTCACTGCTGCCCCGCCGGGTGTCCCTTTTCCTCTCCTCCACTCAAAAGGTCAACCCCCTCTCTCTTCCCCTTGTCCTTTCTCCTTTCTCTCTCCCCTCAAGCTACCCCACCTCTCACCAATAATGCATTATAACTCACCAATAATGCACCCTAACTCACATGCAACTTACCCTATCTTCCAAAATAGTATACCCCACCCCCTCTTTCTCTCTCCTATCATATCCCATGACCCAAATACCCCCCTCTCTCTCTAAAGGGAGGCATGTCTCTTGTCTTGTAGCTAAATAACCTCCCCCACACTCACACACACACTCAGTTTCACGGAAAAAGGTGCCCACAGACCCATCCCCACCCGGTGGTTACATGATTTTTCTTGTGTTCACACACATCTGCACACAGATTTACCTCTGAACACACTCCCCTCTCTCCCCTCTTGTAATTACTTTATTCTCCATGTCACTTCTCACTTTTTTTCATCAACCCACCTCTCTCTCTTAGTCTCTCTCTCATGAGACTATTGTTCTGGCACATATACACACAGCCAGACAAGTGGGACACATAGTCACATGGCCTATGTAGATAATGATTTCTTCATTTCTAAATTCTATAATTTCTCCCCCCTCCTCCCCTATATAAAGAGGGGTCACCATCACACTAAGGACACACACACCATCACTAAAGAGTACACTATGCACTGTGTGTGCCTAGTGAACACACACACACCCACACCATCACCATCACCGCAATCACCATGCTCGTATTGAGCATGACCTCTACACCCTTGGGCTATGGAAGATGAAGGGAAACTAAATGAAGGATGATGGCCATAACCCTCGTGCGAGTCATCGCTATCAACTCCCACCTATCCGCCATGTGCTCTACCACGCTCTCCCTTCTCATTCCCCTACCCTATGCTCCCCATTTCATCGCCTTATTCTCTAAATAAAGCTTGAGGTTTTGCGAGTATGTTTTCTTGCAATGTTTTGCCCATGTGAGGCGTGCGGAATCGCTACCTAGTCTTGTGTTTGGAGTAAGCTTGTGTATGTGTGAAGGGTGTGCGGATTCGCCATCCTTTTGTGGTGCCTAAGTACTAAGCCGCTATATCCCCTCCCTCACTCTCTCTCTCTCTCTCTCTCTCTCTCTCTCTCTCTCTCACTTGATCTCATTCCCTTTCCTCTTCATCATTACTCCCAAGCATCCATCTCTCTTGGATGAAAACTTTGTTATGGTGGTGTGTTGTTTGCGTCCTAGCCGCTGAAGCTAGGTGGTGCCCCCCCTGTTTGCTTTACCATGACAGGCTCGAGGCACGCCATTCGGTCCCCGGTGTTTTAGAGGCCGTCGGGGTTCTGGGTTCGCTTTGCTTCCGTCATTTGGTGCCCCCACTGAGGATCTTTTCATGAAACCCTTCAGTTTACAAGACTGAAACCCCTAAACTATTGTGAATGGATGAATGGATAGCAGGATTTGCTAATTGGACGACAGAAGAAGAAGAGCTCCAAGCACAACTAGACGAACTCCGCATCTCCATCGAAGCTCGAGTGCCAGGCGTAACGGTAATTGATTTGCAGTGGGAGAGTCAACCAACACGCCAAACCCAGTGGATATACATAGGCCAAGTGCCAAGAAGAAGAAGGAGAAGGTCGAAACCATGTCCGCAACCTACAAGCAACCAACAACAACAAAATGGAAGGAGCTCTGCACAATAGAGAATCAACACTATTCTACTTTGAGAATCGGGTAACTCAAGTCACCGAGGTAATTATCACAGTCAGTTTTCAAGTCGCGCCTGATGCTGCAGCACAGATAACGGAATCATTGGCTCACACTCTCACTAGAGAAACTAGGGATCTACTGAGTTGGTTTCAGGAAAGAACTCCACCCTCTCCCACAAGCTTGGACAGTGACTAAGCACCTCTAAGCTTCACATGAATCAGTGCAACCTACCTCAAGACAGATCACACATACCAACACGTGTACGCTCAATCAAGGTAATACTGGATTTGAAGGCTCACTACCAGCACGTCATTGACACCATGCTGGGTGGGGAGAGATTTTTTGAGGTTCTGGCATCAGATCAACCATTTGTCTTACCTTTGGTACAAGGCAATGTACCGTTTGAAGTTTTAATCTATGTCCTAGTATAAGAGGGTATACACGCCTCCTTGTAAAGAAGAAAAAAACTTTTGCAAGTTAAGCAGTGTGTCTTTCTAGCTCTCTCTCAGTAATCATGGCAAGTGTAGCATTTCCAACATTTAAAGGAAAGAAGGGGGAGGATTTGGTAACAGACTTCCTAGATGACTTTGAAGTAGCATGTGTAGTGAGCAACAAAGATACGGATGAATCCCGGGTTAGAATCTTTAAGCATCTCATGAAGCTAGAAGCTAGATCATGGTACAATGCACTTCCACAAGCAACCAAGGATGACTGGGAACCCTTAAAAACCGCTTTTAAGAGGCGCTTTGGGGGAGGTACCACTTCAGAAAAGTTGTGGGACAAGTTGAGAGACTTGAAGCAGAAGGGTCTTTTAGAATATGCCACCTATGAGTCCAAATTTGTGGATTTGTGGGAACGGTGGGTTCAGTCACTGGCAAGGGGGGAAGCTGCACCCGATTTCCTAAAAAAAGATCGGTTCACACATGGCTTATGGCCGCTTCTCAAGGAGAAGGTGAAAGGTAGATTCCCGGCTACGTACGAGTTAGCCGTTGAGATTGCTCGCCTTAAGGACAAGAAGCTGCGAATGAAAGCCAAAGAAACCGAGTCAACAGAAACAACAACATCACGTCGACCATCAACTACGACAACCACCATTCCACCACCACCACCAGCTCTTGGGGTAAGAGATGACCAACAAGATATGTTGGCCCATATTACTGACCAACTGCAGAATTTGTCTGTCCACTTAATACAGCAAGGGAGGAGTCAAGAAAGAGATCAAGACCCTGGAAGAGCACGACGACAAAACAGGGAGTATCATTGCTACAACTGCGGAGAAGATGGTCACGGTATGTACTATTGTCCCAAACCACGACAAAACTATAATAGAGGAGGTAGGAGGAATCAATTGTCACCCCCTAGAGAAAGAACACCCCCATCCCGAGCACCAACCCCACCAACACAAATTCTACGTCCACCCCAGACACCACTACAAGCATCCATTCCACCTCTTCCACCAGCCCCACCACCTGATCGCCCTGTAAACATCATAAGGCTAGAAGAGAAAGGAAAAGCTGTAGTAGTGGATCCACCCAGAGCAAAGGAGAGGGACAAGGGTAAGGAGAAGGTAACCTTTTTAGAACCACTTGAGGCCATGACTGTGAAAAGAGCTAGGAGGGAGAAAGCTACACAATCAGATGATGAGAGAATCATGAGAGGAGAAACTAGCAAGAGGCCATCCAGGCCACGACGAAAATTGGGCATCACCGACTTCCAGCTAGGGGAAAGTTCTAAGCCCTATGATCTAACATTGGATTGTTGAGATGTCGAGCTCTACACCTTGAGCTGGCATCCACTACGGGTCTTGGCCGCTTACGGCATTTACTCACTGGCGCATTAGGTGACCGACACGGAGGATCTCTGCCAGTGATTCTACAGCTGGACTACACTTATAGTGCCAGCCTAGTACGCTTCTAGCGAGTTCACACTTAGTGACCGCATGTACATATGTGCTACTTTTCAGCTTTAGCACTTGATCATTTTGTACTCTCTTTTCTGTGAAGAAGAAGAAGAAGCTTTCCATCTCTGTGTGCTTTGTTCTTGTCTTGTGTAGCTCTCTTGCATCCTCATTCTTTACATGGTATCAGAGCCTGGTGCAGGCAAGAGAGGCTAAGAGAGCAAGAGCATCACAATCCCTTCGTTCGCAATCCATGACCAGATGCTGAACAGGTCTCCAAAGTGTAGTATACAGAGATTTACTATACAAGTACAGTGGTTGTATATACTCTTGATTGTGGACACTCGTTGAGTGTAGAAAGCGTTACAGGAACCACGATAGCAGGTTCAGCAGATTTGCAGGTTTTTGCAGATTGCAACTATTTTGTCTTAGTGCTTCAAGATGTCTGACGGTTTCAGTCAGATTGTTACTGAGAAGCTTGAGAAAAATAACTACCCTGCATGGAAGTTCAGAACAACAAATTTCCTAAAAGGAAAAGGTTATTGGGACTATGTAGAAGGAGACAATGAAAAGGAACCAGAGATTCCCGAGGCAAATGCTATAGCAGAACAAAGGAAAGCCTTGAGGGACTGGCAACAAGGCCAGAGCAAAGTGATGTATTGTCTTTCTATGAGCATCACAGATGGCATGATGGGCTATCTACAGGATGATGAAACCCCCGCCATTGCATGGAAAAACTTAGGCAGAGTGTTCGAGGTGAACACCAAGGCCAGGAAGCTTCAACTAAAGTCGGAGCTAAATCAGGTTAAGAGGAACAACCTCTCCATCAATGATTATGCTTTGAAGATCAAGAGTATCATTGAGGCTCTTGGATCTATTAAAGTCTCAGTGGAAGACGATGACATTGTCCGTGCATGCTTGGATGGTCTAGGAGATGAGTATGTACATTTCAGGTCTTCCATGAATACAAGAGACGACATCCCCGTGTTCCAAGATTTGATTTCTATGCTTATTCTTGAGGAGAAGAACCTTGACACATCTTCTTCTCATGGCAGAAATAATTTTGAACAGGCCTTCTATTCTAACTCCAACAGAGGTAGAGGTAGAGGTCGTGGTCGAGGCCCAAGGGGTTGCAGGGGCCAATTTCTGGAAGGTCAATCAAATCAAAACAATACAGGTGGCAGGGGAAACCAGTCTCAAGGCAGGGGGAGTCAAAGAGGTTGTGGTGCAGGATCAAGCAGGCAGCAACATACTCCAGATAGTAGAGAATGTTGGACTTGTGGTGAAAGAGGTCACATGTCACGTGACTGTCCAAAGGGAAAAGCAAGTAGAAAGAGAGAACAGGGCAACTATGCATCTACTAGCAGAGATGCAGATGACAGCAAAAACGAGCGCATGTTTGTTATGCAGCATGTAATGAATACAATGACTGTAGAGAATTCCACCCAAGATGATGTTTGGTATGTGGATTCAGGTGCCTCTAATCACATGACGTCTCGTGGAGAGTGGTTCAGAGATATGCGCAAACCAGATGTGTCAGGCTATGTGCAGACAGGAGATGACACAGCTCACCCCATTGCTCATGTAGGGGACATACCTCTAAATACGAAGAGTGGGAAATCAAAGTACTTAGTAGATGTACTTCATGTCCCAAACATTACAAAGTATCTTGTTTCTGTTGGACAAATGGTTGAGCAGGGTTTGCAGGTTCGCTTCAATCCAAATGGCTGTTATGTAGAAGATTTCCAAAATGGCTGTAAGCTGATCACAGAGGGCAAATGTGTGGGCAGAATGTTTACGCTGAATGTAGACATGCCTGAGGTAAAAGCTGCATTATTTGCACAGGGCACAGGTGTTGTGGCTGATGTTGACATTTGGCACAAATGCATTGGCCATGTCAATGAGCAGAGATTGCGTAGCATGCAATCAAAACAGATTGTAAAAGGTTTGCCCAAATTCAAGGTGGATGGTATGCATAAAGTGTGTGCAGCATGCCAGTTTGGAAAACAGTCAAAGGGCTCATTTCCACATGAGCGCAATGTATGTAAAAAGCCACTTGAGGTGGTGCACACAGATGTTTGGGGTCCAACCGATACTGCAAGTATACATGGTTGCAGGTATTATGTCTCTTTCACTGATGACCATACAAGGAAAGTATGGGTCTACTTCATGCGTAACAAAAGTGAAGTGTTTGGTCACTTTCAAGACTTCAAAGTCATGATTGAGAAGGAGACAGATATGCAAATCAATACATTGAGGTCAGATGGAGGGGGAGAGTACTTCTCCAATGATTTTTCAGATTTTCTGCGAATGCATGGTATACACAGGCAGTTTACATGTAGATATACTCCACAGCAGAATGGGGTCGCAGAAAGGAAAAACAGGCACATTGCAGAGGTTGCACGTGCATTGATGAATGAGAAGAACATGCCTCATCATTTCTGGGCTGAAGCTGTAAATACAGCTGTGTACATTATGAACAGGACACCTACAGCTGCGGTGCATGATGTAACACCTGAGGAAAAGTTTACAGGTACAAAGCCTGATTTGGCACACTTGAAAGTGTTTGGCTGCATAGCTTACGTGCATGTACCAGATGAGTTGCGTAGGAAATTGGATCCTAAAGCAGAGAAATGTATTCTTGTGGGATATTCCCTTGAACAAAAGGGGTACAGGTGCTACAATCCTACTACACGAGAATTACGAGTGAGCAGAGATGTAGTCTTTGATGAGATGAGCAGCTGGTATAGTAATGCACATGGCACTATTGGGGCTGATGTAAAAGATGATGTGGTTGTACAAAATGTGAGGCCACAGTCACAGGTTTTGAGTGGACCACAAGAGTCCTCTTCTCGTGGCTCTGTTGAGAAACCATGGAATGGTAGACTACGTACGCAGTTTACTCCACCAACAGGTACAGGGAATGTATCACGAAAAGGAAAGGAAAAGGTTGATGAACCTCCCTTTATGGTTGATGCATCATCAGGTTTTTCACATGTAGACATGGATTCAGATGGTTCTGAACAAAGTCTTGATGAGGAATTTGGAATTCCGGCTGTCAGGACACCTGGTGTAAGGAAAGTACAAGAAGATGCTAGAGGGCAAAGGAGTGACCCAGGACCGCGCAGATCTAATAGAGTCAGAAATCCAGTTCAGAAATTGACTTATGATGGGTATCTAGCGCATCACCAAGCCTACATGGCTAAGGTGATACAGGATGTGGAGCCCACATGTTTTGAGGATACAGTTGGAAATGTGCATTGGGATGATGCAATGAATGAAGAGATGGCTGCATTGGAAGCAAATGACACATGGGAGTTGGTGCCATTGCCAAGTGGCAAGAAAGCTATTGGCTGTAAATGGGTGTATAAAACCAAGCATAAGGCTGATGGTAACATTGAGCATCACAAGGCAAGGCTGGTCGCAAAGGGTTATGCACAGACGTATGGCATAGACTATGAGGAGACCTTTGCTCCAGTGGCAAAGATGACGACTGTGAGAGTTGTCATAGCAGTGGCTGCATCTAGAGGATGGATTATGCATCAAATGGATGTAAAGAATGCCTTCTTGAATGGTGAGTTTCAAGAGGAAGTATATATGGATCAGCCACCTGGTTATGTCGATCCAGGTTACCCAGATTATGTATGCAGACTTCTCAAAGCTTTGTATGGTTTGAAGCAGGGCTCTAGAGCATGGTATGACAGGATTTCCAAGTATCTTATCAGTATTGGTTTTAGGAGAGCTCATGCTGATCATTCACTCTATGTACGTGAGAGTGATGTGGGGATTGTGGTCATTACCATATATGTAGATGACCTTATTATTGTTGGTGACAATGCTATGGAGATTGACCATGTGAAGGGTCTTCTCAAACAGGAGTTTGAAATGAAAGATTTAGGCGAGTTGCGCTACTTTCTTGGCATTGAGGTGATCAGGACTCCAGAGGGTGTATGGCTATCACAGAGACAATATGCTTTGGACATGTTGTCAAAGTATGGTATGGCTGATTGTAAGCCAATTTCTATTCCCTTGGATGTGAATGCAAAGCTGAGTGCAGAGAAGGGTGATGTTGTTGAGGATGTCAACATGTACAGGAAGATTGTGGGTAGTCTAATCTAGTTGACTATCACAAGGCCAGACTTGAGCTACACAGTAGGCTTGGAGAGTCAGTTCATGCAGCTTCCGAGGAAGCCACATTTGGATGGAGTACGACGCACACTTAGGTATGTGCAAGGTACTCTTGACTACGCATTGTTCTATGCAGCAGATGCACCATTAGCATTGTATGGGTATACAGATGCAGATTGGGCAGGTAGCATTGTTGATAGGAGATCTACGAGTGGCTTTATGTTCTCTTTTGGGAGTGCTGCTGTTACTTGGAGCAGCAAAAAGCAGCCTACGGTTGCTTTATCGAGCACAGAGGCCGAGTACAGAGGTGCAGCAGTTGCGGCGTGCGAGGTAGCTTGGCTACGCACATTACTTGAGGACTTGGGAGTGCAGGTGGACCAGCAGATTTTCATCCATTGTGACAACCTCAGCAGCATGCAATTGGCTAGGAACCCAGTGTTCCATGCTAGGACCAAACACATAGAGGTCCATTACCACTACGTTCGAGAGCGAGTGTTGGCGGGCGACATCGACTTGGTCTACGTCAGCACAGAGGAGCAGATAGCGGATATCTTTACCAAGGCCCTCGGAGCTGAGAAGCTTCGACGTTTTCGGACTATGCTTGGACTCTGCGACATGCAGAGCTCGAGGGGGAGTGTTGAGATGTCGAGCTCTACACCTTGAGCTGGCATCCACTACGGGTCTTGGCCGCTTACGGCATTTACTCACTGGCGCGTTAGGTGACCGACACGGAGGATCTCTGCCAGTGATTCTTTAGCTGGACTACACTTATAGTGCCAGCCTAGTACGCTTCTAGCGAGTTCACACTTAGTGACCGCATGTACATAGGTGCTACTTTTCAGCTTTAGCACTTAGTCATTTTGTACTCTCTTTTCTGTGAAGAAGAAGAAGAAGCTTTCCATCTCTGTGTGCTTTGTGCTTGTCTTGTGTAGCTCTCTCGCATCCTCATTCTTTACATGGATGTGGCAGAGCAAGGACCGAAGATTACATGGCCACAGCTGCTACATCTTGTACCTAAAGTAAGGCGACAATGGTCTAAAATGGTAAGTACAAGACTCTCCAAAACAAAGGTAGCCGGAGCAATTTCGGGATGCAACATGGATGACATCCTTCCAATTGTCGACGTAAACATAAAAGCAAAGAGGGTTGGAAACACCTACATTGATGGAGGTGCACAAATCTGTGTAATGAGCGAAGCTATGATGCTTCAATTAGGGCTCGAGGTTGACAGGCCTTCTCCATGCAAGCCAAAGATGGAAAACAACGCAAAAGTAAAGTGTGTGGGTGTGGTAAGTGCCGTGAAAATCAAAGCTTTCAACACTGAGGTAGAGGTAGATGTTTTTGTAATACCTACTAAGGGGGAGGGCTATCCACTAATTTTGGGAAGGCCATGGTTGATGGCCATGAAGGCAAAACAGGACTGGGGTACTCGCCTTCTACGCATGATCGGTAAGAAAGGGGAGACAATCTACTACGACATGAGGATTGGTAAGTAGAAGCAAATGAATCTGGAAACATCGGCAGATGAAACCACTAGCGAATCTTCCAGTTCTGAGGAGGAGACCACATCCACCGACGAAAGTGACAGTTCCATTGATGTGATGGGTATCATTATGAAGGATCCACAAAGGGTAAGCACAAGTGGTGATCCATCACCAAAAGGGCAACCCAATGAAGAGGAGAGAAAATCACTTGGCCTAGGAGGAAGTAGGTTGAAGGGTATGTTGTCTACGGAATTAACACTTGAGAAGAAAGATAGTTTTTTGCAAATGTTGATGGGATTTCCTAACCTGTTCATTGACAACTATGAAAGAATCACAGGCATTACAGTGGTGGAACATCATATTAAGCTGAAGGAAGGGGTAAAACCAGTTGTGCAAAAGCTACGACGACTGGGGGTCATACAAGAAAAGACACTCTTGACCGAGGTAAGGAAACTGCTGGAGGCAGGATTCATCTATCCTGTAGAAAACTCAGAATGGGTGTCACCCGTAGTGGTGACGCCTAAAAAGAATGGTAAGTGGAGGGTCTGTGTTGACTACAAACCACTAAATGCAGCTACAAAGAGAGACCACTTTCCTCTCCCTTTCTTGGATGAAATTCTGAATGAAGTAGCGGGTTTTGAATGCTATACCGTCTGTGATGGTTATTCTGGATACTTTCAAATACGCATAGCCTTGGAAGATCAGCTAAAAACCACTTTTATCACGCCATGGGGTTGTTTTGCATACAGGGTTATGCCATTTGGTCTCACAAATGCACCTGCCACATTCCAAAGATATGTCACATATATTTTTCAACCGTTCTTTGGAACATCCATAAGAGTGTTCATTGATGATTTTTGTATATATAGCTCCCGTATTTCACATTTAGAAAAGGTAACTGAAGGTTTGGCCAGGTTGCAGAGCCTAGGTGGGAAATTAAATGTGGATAAATGTCACATTGGGGAGAGTAAAGTCCTTCTACTAGGCCATGAAATTTCAGCAAGAGATATCAACGCCGACCCAAGTAAGGTGTCCGCACTCATAGCCCTACCTTCACCAACGACCGCACGTCAACTAGTCTCTTTTCTACAGAAGGTGAGGTATTTAAGTAGATTCATACATCTACTATCACAACTTGCTCTACCACTGCAACAACTCACTCAAAGATCAACTTTCACTTGGGACGAGGAAAGCGAACATCACTACAGCAAGGTAAAGGAGGTCTTAGCCACTCTGCCAACTATCTCACCACCTAAGTGGGATGAAAAATTCTATGTCACCTCAAGTGTTGGTGATGACTCATTGGGGGCTGTGCTACTCCAAAAGGATACGATGACATCTTTCATGAGGCCAATCTACTTCTCTAGTCGAATGATGACAGCAAGAGAGAAAGGTTTCACCCATGTGGAACACTTAGTCCTAGCTCTTAGATTTGCAACTACAAAGTTTAGGTCATATTTGCTGCCTATGCAATTTGTGATTCTAACCACGGATGAAATATTTCCCTATGTTGTACAACACAAGGATGTGTCTGCCAGAATTACTAAATGGCTAGTTCGTCTGCAAGAGTTTGACTACACGGTACAGGTAGAAAGAACGACAAGGGCAAGTTTGGGGGGACTCATGACCTACCAAGTCTTTGAAGGGAAGGAGAAGCAATCTAAGGAGGGAGAAGTCCGATTACCTCTAGTACCACCGATGGTAGAAGGAGCATACTCTCTCTACTTTGATGGAGCCTACAAGCGAGCGTCCGACAAAGCAGCTGCAGGCATAGTGGTCTTTGATGACAAAGGGACAAAGGTATTTTCGTTGGGCCAATTGTTAGATTCACATTCTAACAATGAAGCTGAGTATGCAGCACTAACCAAGGGTCTACAATGGTGAGTCTCGCAAGGTGTACAATGCCTTAATGTATTTGGGGATGCTCTACTTCTGGTAAGGCAAGTAAATGGAGCATGGACATGCAAGAATCCTAGTTTAAGGACTCACTTAAGTGGTGTAAAAACCTTGTTGGGTAAGTTTGAAGAAGTTCAAATACACCATATCCCAAGGGCTCAAAACCAAGAAGCAGATGCCCTAGCAAGTGAAAGACTACAGGAAGTGGTGGTTGGAGCAATAAAACTAAAGCTCCCTCTATTTCAAGGAAGTCATGCCTTGCCTTACATCATGCATTTTTTGGAAACAGGGGAATGCCCATCAGATTTAACAAAAGGACAAAAGCAATGGCTGACGCGGAAGGCCACAAGGTATCGACTCATCAATGATGGTTTGTACTGTAAGGGTAAGGACCAAATACTCAGGAAGGTCCCTCTCTCTCATGAAATCACAGGAGTAATTGCTAGCTGTCACGAAGGGGTTTGTGGTGGTCACTTTGCCCTAGAAATAACAAGTAGTAAAATCTTGGAGGCATGCTTCATATGGCCTAGCCTCAACCGTGATGTACACCACTGGTGCAAAACGTGGAAGTTGTGTCAAAAGGCCGGCACTAGGTCACTTATGCCTGAACCACAGACACCTATTCTCTCATATGGCCCATTTGAAAAATGGGGTATTGATGCCATTGGGCCATTACCTAGGGCCAACTCAGGAAAATTCTACATTATCATGGGGGTCGACTACATGACTAGATGGGCAGAGGCTACAACCACCACTAGAATCACAGCGGTAGAGGTAGCTAAATTTATCTACAAGCATATATGCTGTAGGTTTGGCACACCTTTAGAGATCATCTCTGATAGAGGGCCATGTTTCAGAGCAGACTTGGTAGGAGAATTAATGCAGAAACTGGGCATTACAAGGAGGCACTCTTCACCATATTACCCTCAATGTAATGGCCTAGTTGAAAAGGTAAATGGAATGGTTTCTAAAATTATTACCAAGCAGGTAAACAATCATCCCGGAGACTAGGATAAGTATCTACTACTAGCTTTATGGGCCTACAGAACTTCATTTCGTACATCCTTGGGATTCACACCGTATCATCTAGTATTTTGTAAGGAAGCAATCTTGCCCATTGAAGTGCAACTACAAAGTCTCAGAGTAATGGCAAGCCAGCTTAAACAGCCCAACATGCATTTGAGAGACCACATCATCAACTTGGAAAGACTGCAGCTGGACAGAGAAGAAGCAATAAATTATTATGCAGCACAAGCAGAGCATAGACGGCTTAGCTTTAACGAGCATCTCCGGAAAAAATAATTGAAGAAAGGAATGTTGGTGCTCCGCTACGACAATCGCTTCGACACGCGCAAGGATAAGAAATTCCTACTCCGATGGGAAGGTCCTTTCATCGTCAGGAAAAAGTATGCCAATGGAAGCTACCAGCTTATGGAGGCTGATGGAAAACTTCATAAAACCAGGGTAAATGGTTGGCGACTTAAACCTTATTTTCTTCGATTTGACCACGCTCCACCAATTGACATTCCAGATGAGGACACACCATCAGCCACCACCTCCGACGATAATGATCAAACAGATGAGCTAGAGACATGAATGCCTCTAGCCAAAAGGGAAGGGCTAATGATGGGGGCTTTTCACAAGCCAAGCTCCCATACCTCTCTTCTCTCGTCCCCACCCCATGAAAACCCCCTCTTAGGGAGGGAGTGATAAAAGGCATTGGAAAAAGTAAGAAAAAAATAAAGTATGATTATGTAAATATATAAGAAAGGTAAAATAGGCCACCTCATGCCTGCGGGGCAGCCCATTTGCCTCCTTTTTCTTCACTGTTGCCCCGCCGTGTGTCCCTTTTCCTCTCTTCCACTCAAAAGGTCAACCCCCTCTCTCTTCCCCTTGTCCGTTCTCCTTTCTCTCTCCCCTCAAGCTACCACACCTCTCACGAATAATGCATTATAACTCACCAATAATGCACCCTAACTCACATGCAACTTATCCTATCTTCCAAAATAGTATACCCCACCCCCTCTTTCTCTCTCCTATCATATCCCATGACCCAAATACCCCCCTCTCTCTCTAAAGGGCGCCATGTCTCTTGTCTTGTAGCTAAATAACCTCCCCCACACTCACACACACTCAGTTTCACGAAAAAAGGTGCCCACAGACCCATCCCCACCCGGTGGTTACCTGATTTTTCTTGTGTTCACACAAATCTACACACAGATTCACCTCTGAACACACTCCCCTCTCTCCCCTCTTGTAATTACTTTATTCTCCATGTCACTTCTCACTTTTTTTCATCAACCCACCTCTCTCTCTTAGTCTCTCTCTCGTGAGACTGTTGTTCTGGCACATATACACACAGCCAGACAAGTGGGTCCCACAGTCACATGGCCTATGTAGATAATGATTTCTTCATTTCTAAATTCTAGAATTTCTCCCCCCTCCTCCCCTATATAAAGAGGGGTCACCATCACACTAAGGACACACACACCATCACCAAAGAGTACACTATGCACTGTGTGTGCCTAGTGCACACACACACACCCACACCATCACCATCACCGCAATCACCATGCTCGTCTTGAGCATGACCTCTACACCCTTGGGCTATGGAAGATGAAGGGAAACTAAATGAAGGATGATGGCCATAACCCTCGTGCGAGTCTTTGCCATCAACTCCCACCTATCCGCCATGTGCTCTACCACGCTCTCCCTTCTCATTCCCCTACCCTATGCTCCCCATTTCATCGCCTTATTCTCTAAATAAAGCTTGAGGTTTTGTGAGTATGTTTTCTTGCAATGTTTTGCCCATGTGAGGTGTGTGGAATCACCACCTAGTCTTGTGTTTGGAGTGAGCTTGTGTATGTGTGAAGGGTGTGCGGATTCGCCATCCTTTTGTGGTGCCTATGTACTAAGCCGCTATACCCCCTCCCTCACTCTCTCTCTCTCTCTCTCTCTCTCTCTCTCTCTCTCTCTCACTTGATCTCATTCCCTTTCCTCTTCATCATTACTCCCAAGCATCCATCTCTCTTGGATGAAAACTTTGTTATGGTGGTGTGTTGTTTGCGTCCTAGCCGCTGAAGCTAGGTGGTGCCCCCCCTGTTTGCTTTACCATGACAGGCTCGAGGCACGCCATTCGGTCCCCGGCGTCGGGGTTCGGGGTTCGCTTTGCTCCTGTCAGTGTATATAATAGCTTTATTGATGCAATCATCTGGTAGCAAACATGTTGTCCTGCTCAGCTAGAGTGCTTAAAGTTTTAGTAATATCCTGTAAAGGCTTATCTGTCCTTCAAAATAACCCATGTCAGGGTCACCAGCTTGTTAACCACTTGTTGTACAGTCTATGTCTTCACTCGAACCATTATTGGAGTTCGCATCCATGTGAGATATCTTTGAAAAAGAATCATATAATTCTGTTTCAGCATTAAATTTATCGTTTTACCTTTTCTTTGTTGCTCAAAATATGCTCCTTTGAGACTGAATCTGCTGCTTCCAATTCCGCATTTTCTTTGACTTTGCTTCTTGCAAAAATGTGTTCTCGAAATTCATCATAGTTGAGGAGATGCATCTGATCCCCTTCACCTTTACTGAAGAAAACCCGGCTTCATTCAGTAATCTCTTTTATTTCTAGATATAGAATCCTTGAGCTTTTACAAATAAATTCCTCTGCAAAATAGTCCTAGCGTGTGGGATATGCTTCTGCGAGCTCTTGACCCTGCCTTTAAAAATCTGAGTTTATAACCTCTTCAAAAGCTGCAATCATCCGATTTTTTGGAACATTTTGGCTCTTCATCTCGGCTTCATAACATTCTATAAAACCTTCTCGATCATATCCCTGAAAATTATGATACAACATCATCAATCTGTTTTTTTATCTACATGGCTTTTGCTTTCTGTAGATACTCTTGAACTAATTTCATCATTTTTTGTAATTTTGCAATTGCTATATTTTTATTAAATCCATTGTAATTGAAATCGTCAATAAACTGCTTCAATTGTTATGGCATCTCCATCTCTATCTCCTACCTCGGCTCATTTCACGGCGGGTTCACCAAAGATGTCGGGGGATATGTGTTCGAAACGTGAGCCAGGTAGGCACAGGGCCTCTGGCTATGAGAGGTGTGTGAGAGAGAGAACAATTGACTAACAAATTTGGCAATCACCGTAATCATCAATAAATTGAGTAAATATTTAGGTACAACTTAATTGACAGCCAAGGCGAGCTATTAGCAGCACTGTCACTCGGATTAACTGATACCTAGGAGTTTAAGCTCCTATTTTATAGGATTAATCGGGCCATTACCGACACTGGGCCTTAATAAGATGATTAATCAATCTTCGGACTGATGATGAGGTGATATAAATTTTTGCCTGTCGCTTTACCTGCTTCAACCGCCCCTTAGATTTTGCAAACTTTAATTCTCCTCACTACCTTAATCTTCATGCTTCAATTGTTTTCAATTTTTATGCAGCTTCCTGCTCTGTGAGCTTTACAGTGCCTTAATTGCCAAAAATCATCTTCAACCTTCTTATCTGATTGTTTTGCTTTGATTGTAGTCGTGCTTTATATGTCCTTGGTGCTTTCTATTTCCCAGTTCCACAAAGAGAGAGAGGGGTTTCCCTGCTTAGCTTTGAGATCGAGAGATACAGTCTCCCTTGATTGCTTCTCCACTCATTCCTTGCTTAGATCCAAAAGCGAGAGGAAGAGATAGGTTCTTGCTTCTCTACTTATCCACGAGAGAGAGAGAGAGAGAGAGAGAGAGAGAGAGAGAGAGAGAGAGAGAGAGAGAGAGAGAGAGAGAGAGAGAGAGTTCCCCACCCCGCCGTCTCAAACGACGGATCTGATGGTAAACCTGGTGGCCACTAGATCTATAGCGGAAGCAAACAAAGTGGTTCAGGGTTCATCTAGCGGACGATCTCTCATCACAAAGTGAGTCGAGTTCGAGCCTACTAGCAACGAGATCTAGCTCCACCTCGCACGGGAAGCATACTTAACTTATCTAGCAATCCTAAGACCCACCTTCCAAGAGGAGAGAAATCCCAAGTGCCTTTTTTCCCATGTTTCAGAGGCACATACACTTGAGACTTCGCCACTCTAGGGGCAATGAGTAATACTAGTGTCGATTTTATAACACTATGGGGACGAAGAGTTCTTGACAAATCGGGACTACCCTTCTCATAGGCATTGGCAACCTGAGCCAAGGCCCCACTTTCCACCCCCACACTCACACTTCTTCGTGTGTCCTAGTTACTACCCCAATGGTTGTTCAACATATAAGTTCCTTGATTAGGTTCTGATTCACAAGGTTCGTTAATTAAGGCTACCTTCAACCAGTATTGCAAAGCGGCACCAAGACAGTAATTCTAGTAAAAATTCTACTCAAACTTATTCATTAAAATTCCAATGTTCTGGAGGTACAACATCCCCCCTCCAGCGAGAGTTTACTCCTCCCATTATCGCCTAGCTGCCTATACAACTAGGTATGTCCACCGCATAGAACGCACGACATGGACATTCCCACCGCATAGAAAGCAAGTCATGGGTAGAGACCCTAAGCTACTAACTCTAGATTTACTACGAAATCATTGGGAGCCGCCCCCTGTGATCAGTAGGGGGATCTTGACTAGTTTCAACATTGGAAATAGAAATGAACATGCCGAGTTAAATTTTCCCTAGCAGACATTCTTTCCTATCTCAAATAGTATATCTATCAACCATTCTTTCGTGCTCAGAATTTAATATACAATTGAACTCAAATGTGGAGGTTTCCGTCGGATTTCTCCAACATGTTTAGGGATATGTTCTTTCTTAAATTATCGTATGCAATGTTAAATTAAACAACTTGAATAAAAATGTGACCTACCTCCTCCATTTCCTCGTCATTGGCCCATGAGATGGCCAGTACTTGGTCGTCCATGGGAGCTTTTCCTTTTTCCATTCACGTTGCTTGTTCCCGCCTCGCGCTCATGGGCACCACCGAAGTGAGTTCTCTTTATCGGGGCCATTTTATACTCACTACTTAATTGACAAAGTTGGAGAAAAAGAACTAATGTCCGAGAGTACCATAACAATCAAGATGATAGATTAGAATCACTGAACAATTCCTTTTATACGAGGGGGTTAGATTTCCTTCAAGAAATAGTAATTTATGGATAGTACCTTACTTGTTCTATGGGAATCGGCTCTAAAGCTAAGCACTTGGCCTAGGTAATTAGAAATTTCAGATTTTACTTAATCAAATTACTAGAGAGGTGAATTAGACATGCTCAATTACCTTCCTAATGTAAGTAGAAAGATGTAGGATTACCTTATGCATAGGTGACAGGATATTCCCTTATGCATTGACAAGAGCAAAGCAAACCCCGAACCCCCGACGGCCTCTAAAACACCGGGGACCGAATGGCGCGCCTCGAGCTTGTCATGGTAAAGCAAACAGGGGGCACCACCTAGCTTCAACGGCTAGGACGCAAACAACACACCACCATAACAAAGTTTTCATCCAAGAGAGATGGATTCTTGGGAGTAATGATGAAGAGGAAGGAAAATGAGATCAAGTGTGTGAGAGAGAGAGAGAGAGAGAGAGAGAGAGAGAGGGAGGGGGTATAGCGGCTTAATACTTAGGCACCACAGAAGGAGGGAGAATCCGCACACCCTTCACACGTACACAAGCTCACTCCAAACACAAGACTAGGTGGCGATTCCGCACACCTCACATGGGAAAAACATTGCAGGAAAACATACTCACAAAACCTCAAGCTTTATTTAGAGAATAAGGCGATGAAATGGGGAGCATAAGGTAGGGGAATGAGAAGGGAGAGAGTGGTAGAGCACATGGCAGATAGGTGGGAGTTGATGGCGAAGACTCGCACGAGGGTTATGGCCATCATCCTTCATTTAGCTTCCCTTCATCTTCCATAGCCCAAGGGTGTAGAGGTCATACTCAAGACGAGCATGGTGATTGCGGTGATGGTGATGGTGTGGGTGTGTGTGTGTGCACTAGGCACACACAGTGCATAGTGTACTCTTTGGTGATGTGTGCGTGTTTAGTGTGATGGTGACCCCTCTTTATATAGGGGAGGAGGGGGGAGAAATTCTAGAATTTAGAAATGAAGAAATCATTATCTACATAGGCCATGTGACTGTGGGCCCCACTTGTCTGGCTGTGTGTATATGTGCCAGAACAGCAGTCTCATGAGAGAGAGACTAAGAGAGAGAGATGGGTTGATGAAAAAAAGTGAGAGGTGACATGGAGAATAAAGTAATTACAAGAGGGGAGAGAGGGGAGTGTGTTCAAAGGTGAATCTGTGTGCAGATGTGTGTGAACACAAGAAAAATCAGGTAACCACCGGGTGGGGATGGGTCTGTGGGCACCTTTTTCAGTGAAACTGAGTGTGTGTGAGTGTGGGGGAGGTTATTTAGCTATAAGACACGAGACATGGCGCCCTTTAGAGAGAGAGAGGGGGGTATTTGGGTCATGGGATATGATAGGAGAGAGAAAGGGGGGGTGGGGTATACTATTTTGGAAGATAGGATAAGTTGCATGTGAGTTAGGGTGCATTATTTGTGAGTTAGAATGCATTATTGGTGAGAGGTGGGGTAGCTTGAGGGGAGAGAGAAAGGAGAACGGACAAGGGGAAGAGAGAGGGGGTTGACCTTTTGAGTGGAGGAGAGGAAAAGGGACACACGATGGGGCAACAGTGAAGAAAAAGGAGGCAAATGGGCTGCCCCGCAGGCATGAGGTGGCCTATTTTACCTTTCTCATATATTTACATAATCATACTTTAGTTTTTTCTTACTTTTTCCAATGCCTTTTATCACTCCCTCCCTAAGAGGGGGTTTTCATGGGGTGGGGACGAGAGAAGAGGGGTATGGAAGCGTGGCTTGTGAAAAGCCCCCATCAACATAGGTGAGAGGATATTTCCTTCCTAGTGTATTAATGACGGATTAATTTCCCTTAATTAATCCTAATCTATGAAAATATTGAATCTAACTTAGTTACTCAAACATTGTGTGGTAATAGGATGAAATTGACCAATTCCACATTATTATCGACTTGACATTTATTTACTATGATGACTAGCAGGAGATTCCTTCTTACTAATCATGCATTAATATATGATTAGGAGAGGTTAATTTCTTGCATAATTAACTATTAGATTAAGAATTATGTATTAGACTAATGATATGGAGAATTAGAGAGCATCTATTGAGTAATTTAGCTATGATTAAGCATAATAGTTGCGAGATTAGGAGAATGATAGAGAGATTTGCAGCAAAGCATAAAATAAACTGATATTACCATGATTAAGGGTTGAAATCTACTCGAATTTCTGATCCAATGGAGTCCTCGAGATGAGAATCGGACAACACTTCCCTCCTTTGCTCCTTCTCCAAAAACTATGTGTGCCGATAGCACCTCCCCAAGGTGTGTGTGTGCAAGTGTGTGTGTGTGTGTACTGAGTGGGTGTGTGAGCATATGTGTGTGTGTGTGTGTGAGCACACTCTTAAATAGGCCCTCCCATGCTGAAAATGGACCTTGTTTACTATATGCATCTGAGAGCTACTCAACTCATGCATGGCAAGTCCAGTTACATGCCTACCAAGTGCCCAGTTAGCTAGTGTAACTCACCCTCACACTCTCTCTCAAGCATGGTAACTCTCCCACAACTCCCTAGTGATGAGAAGGTGGCCCCTAGCTGCTAAAGCAAGTTCTGAGTGACATGGGACCTATTCCCACACAGCCTCGAGCCCCGATGCCTCCCTGCACAACCTTAGGAAATTTTGGTTTTAGGCTAAAACGGGGAATACGAGTCCGATTTTAATGCCGTAAATTGCTATACTAAGCTCTAACTAAGGTGTATCTGTCTGAGTACCTACCATATTTAGCAACCCCCAGGGTCCGAAAATGCATTTTTTTCAAATTTGGGGTACTGGTGCAGTTTTTCGAGACGGTCAAAACTAGACGCGTCGGGCGACCAAAACTTACTATTTTTAGAAATTTTCCAAAAAAATTATTTTAATCCACTTTTGGAAGCTTTATAACATTCTAAACATCATGGCACTGATGAATTTGAAAAACTGTTAAAAATAGTAACTTTTTCTATTATGTTCATTCCACGGTACAAGGGTGCTCTTTTTGGCCGAGGTCAGAGACCTTACAACCTCCCCAACATGAAAAATTTGAGATGTCCTTATCTCAAGAATGTGTTTGGGTAATATTTTATGAGCGGTGGTTCGTCGTCCCAAGTTGCATCTTCTTCAGGGTAGTCCTTCCACTTTACTAGAGGCTCCGTGATTGTTTTGTTGCGCAACTTCCTTTCCCTTGTTTCGAGTACATAGTCCGGTTGGAGCTCAACAATTCCTTGTGCTGACATGACTATTTGATTTGATTCCAAGAGTTGATCAGGATTAGGGATGTAGGGTTTGAGTAAGCTGACGTGGAATACATCATGAACCTTTAAGTTTGTAGGTAACTTTAGCTTGTAGGCCTAGTGATAAGTTGCTTTTCTTTGGTCAAACTCACACAAAAACCTTATCTCCTTCCTTGAAAGTTCTTTCTGAACGGTTCTTATCTGCATAGTGCTTCTGTCTATCCTGAGTTGCCTGAATGTCTTGGCGAATAGCTCTAGTATGAGCTTCCATATCTTCTAACATCTTTCTAGAGGCTTCTACCCTGATGGTTGGATCTGAGATGTTCAGTGGTGCTAAACAGTCCTGCCCATAAAGAGCTTTGAAGGGTGACATTCCAATGCTTCTGTGTTCGAAAGAATTATAAGCGTATTCTACCAAAGGAAGATATTGTAACCACTTCTTTGGCTCTTGCGAACAATAGGCCCTGAGAATGTCCTCAATGACTTGATTAACTCTTTCAGTTTGCCCATATGTCTGCGGATGATACGCTGTACTGAAGGCTTATTGTGACCCAATAGATTGGAAAAGAGAAGTCCAAAATTTTGATGTAAACTTGACATCTCTATCACTGACGATACGCTTGGGTAAACCCGGCTAATATCCGAAGCAGTAAAGGTTGTCTTTACGGGTATTAGATGAGCCACTTTTGTGAACATATCAAAAACCACGAAAACAGAGTCATAACCTCCTGTAGAAGGTAATCCTGTAACAAAGTCCATATTGATGCATTCCCATTTCATCTGGGGTATGTCAAGAAGTTGAAGTTGCCTGGTAACTTGATGCTTTCAGCTTTTATCCACTGACAAGAAAGACATTGCCTCACATAGCGAAGTATGTCTCCTTTCATTCCAGACCAAAAGTAACTCCTCCTGACAGCATGAAGAGTCTTAGCATAACCTGGATGTCCAGATGTACGGCTATTGTGTGATTCATACAGAATGGCCTTCTTTAGAGCTGGGTCTCTGGGTACACAGAGTCTATGTCTGTAGTAAAGACATCCTCCCATAAGAGAGTAATTTTTAGCTTCAGGCATCTTATTCTGCTGAACTAATAATACTATACGTTGGTATTCTGGATCTACCAAAGATGCTTCTTTGATTCTATCCCAGATAGGGTTATTTGGAATAGAGATAGCTCCAAGAAAATATTTTCGGCTAAGTCCATCTGCAACTGCATTTTCCTTCCCTGGTCTATACTTTATGTCAAGGTCATATTCTTGTAAAAGCTCTATCCATCGCCGTTGTCACAATTGAGAATAGGTTGAGTAAAAATCCATTTTAAGCTCTTGTGGTCTGTCTAGCTGAAACTTGCGTCCGAGAAGATAATGTCTCCATAACTTCAACGTATGTATAACCGCTAAAATTTCCAAATCATGAGTAGGATAATTCTTCTCATGATCCCTCAAATTTTGTGAAGTATACGCCACCGGTCTTCCTTCTTGATGAGTAAGAACTCCGCCTAAAGCAAATTTGCTAGCATCGGTCGCTACTTCAAATTCCTTATTGAAGTTTGGAAGCTTTAAGATAGGAGCTGAGACCAAGAATTCTTTTAGCTTAGCAAAACTAGACTCGTGCTTGGTCTTCCATTCGATCCTCATTCCTTTCTTCAGGAGTTCCGTCAAAGGTGCAGCAATACATGCATAGTCCTTGAAAAAAATCATGTACCATCCCGTTATCCCCAGAAATCCTCTTACTTCGCTGACGGTAGATGGTTGAGGCTAATCAACAATATCCTTGACTTTATCTGGGTACACTGAAATCCCTTCGGCTGATATGACAAATCCAAGATAATTTACCTTAGGTGAGCAAAAGGTACACTTGCTCGCTTTAGCGTAAAGTTGGTGTTCTCGAAGAAGATCAAGTACTTTGCGAACATGTTCTTCATGATCTGCCTCGTTCTTAGAATAGATCAAAATGTCATCAAATAAAACTAAGAAAAAATCATCCAGATAAGCTCTGAAAATATCCCGCATAAGTCGATTGAAGCTTGCAGGAGCATTTGCTAGACCAAAAGACATTACTATGGATTCGTAGTGTCCATCTAGTGTTGAAAGCTGTCTTTGGAATATCTGATTCCTTGATCCTGATTTGGTAATATCCTGACCTTAGATCAATCTTTGTAAACATTTTGGCGCCATGGAGTCTATCCAAGAGTTCATCAATCCTTGGAATTGGATACTTGTTTTTGACAGTTACCTGGTTCAGTCCACGGTAATCTATGCATAGCCTTAAGGTTCCATCCTTCTTCTTCTGAAAAAGAACTGGTGCACCCCAAGGAGAAGTACTGGGCTGAATGAATCCTTGTTCAATGAGTTGCCTAAGTTGTTCCTTGAGTTCGATGGCCTTTGGAAGTGACATTTTATAAGGTCTTTTTGAGATAGGTTCACATCTAGGGATAGTCTCAATCTCATGATCTACCTCTCTATGTGGCGGAAGATTCATAAGGTCTTCAGGGAATACATCATCATACTCCCTCAACCAGTTTGGTCGAAGTGTGGTATCAGATTGGTCCACCTTGTTGAGCTTTACCCCATAAATTTGCTGCCCCTTTCTTAGTCCCTTCAAAAGTCTGTTGGCCTTAACTAGAGTAGCCCTAGGTCTCCCATTTTTCCCCTGGATTAAGACTTCATTACCCAAGTTATCTGTAAAGGTAAAGTTCCCTTGTGCACAGTGGATGTGGGCCTGATTTTTCTTTAGCTAGTCCATCCCTAGTATCCCATCAAAGAATCCTAAGGGCAGGGTTCGAAATTGGGTAGAAGTTGGGTGTTCTCCTAAACCAAAGTCAATTTTTCTTGTAGAGTGTTGAGATACTACTTCCTTGCCGTTTGCTAACTCTACAACTAGTTTGCTTGTTGGATACTTATCTAGCTTTAACTTCCTCATGCATCTGGGTGAAAGAAATGAAAGAGTGCCACCACAATCTATAAGGAAGTTAACTTGTTCACCTCTAAGAGTTCCTGGCATATGAATGACTGCATATTGCTCGCAACTATTGGGGTTGTCAATTGCAGATGCAAGGTTGCTCTCTCCACTACTTCATCTTGCACAATTGGTTGTACCACTGCGGCATTCACTCTGGTGGTAGCTCCATGCCCTCGCCCTCTGTTCATCCTTCCACGTCCTCCTCTTCCATTAGGTTGGCCGCACCCATGGCCATTCAAGGGTATGACATTAGTGCTGGTTGCCTGAGTGTTCTTGGGGCACTTGGATCTTTAATGTCCAAACTCGCCGCAACCATAGCATCGAACATCTAGGAACTCCATGGTTGTGGTGGTAGCCACAATAGGGCGCTGGTCATATGCTTGTTTGGCTAGTCTGTTATTCCAAACATTTATCCTTGCCCTCTTTGCCCAATGATTCCTCCTATTCTGATTAACTTTTTGTACTTCAACAGCAAAAGGTTTGGCCCTTAGCAAGGCATCCTGTAGTGTTGTCGGCCTGAGAGCTTCCAACCGAGTATTCAAAGGGTCGATTAGTCCTTGGCAGAACCTTGCTACCTGTTGTTCCAAAGTCATCTTAGGAGAATATCTCCGAAGAGTGACCAAATTTGCATAATACTCTTCGACATATAAAGTCATCTACCGAAGTGAAAATAACTCGTTCATCTTCAAGGTTTTATAGGCGGGTGGCAAATAACGTCCCATTATTGTAGCTTTGATGTCTTCCCAGCATTGGGAAGATCCCTTGATATCCAAGTCCCTGCAATGTTGCTTCCACAATATCTTGGCATCGCCAGACAAGCGGAACATCGCAAGCATGGTTTGATTCATGGGTTGGGTTCCCACAGCTTCAAAGTAGTCGTCCATCGCTTCCATCCACACTTCCGCATCTCTCTCCACATTTTCTCCCTCGCCCTTAAAGAGTGGAGGTTGGGCTTGTTTAAGGAGAAGCTTCTTTTCTTGCACCGCCGAGTAAAGAGCAGCAGGCGGTGCCTAAATGGGTTATACGAGATTCTTGATACCATTACTTGGATTTCAAATAGACACGAGACTTAAATAAAATTCAAGATCCCACTTTATTAAGAGATAGAGACTCAGAGAAAAAAAAACACTTTATTGATGAAGAATTATTACAATCGAAACCCCTAAAGGTTTAGAATAACTCATGACTAATTTATTACATGGATTTTGGAATGCTTCTAAGATACGTCTAGTAGGTTGTGTTCACATGATACTATACTTTATTCGTGAAGTAGTTCCTATACTCATCCTTGAGTGGATAGTAAACTATGGTGTTGAGCCGGGATTCTCCTCACTGCCTCAATCTTCATGCTTCAATTGTTTTCAATTGTTCTACAGCTTCCTCCTCTGTGTGCTTTACACTGCCTTAATTGCCAAAAATCATCTTCAACCTTCTTATCTGATTGTTTTGCTTTAATTGTAGTCGTGCTTTATATGTCCTTGGTGCTTTCTCTTTCCCAGTTCCACAAAGAGAGAGAGGGGTTTCCATGCTTAGCTTTGAGATCGAGAGATACATTCTCCCTTGATTGCTTCTCCACTCATTCCTTGCTTAGATCCAAAAGAGAGGAAGAGATAGGCTCTTGCTTCTCTACTTATCCACAAGAGAGAGAGAGAGAGAGAGAGAGAGAGAGAGAGAGAGAGAGAGAGAGAGAGAGAGGTCCCCAACCCGCCGTCTCAAACGGCGGATCTGTTGGTAAACCTGGTGGCCACTAGATCTATAGCGGAAGTAAACAAAGTGGTTCAGTGTCATAATAATCAATATCTAATTCTCCTAAATGATTTTCTCATATTAAACTGATCATTTAATGTGGGGAAGGCCAGGGGAGAAAAAGCTAGAATATTGGTTAAGCTAGCAGACCACCCACAGTAGGGATCCAAAGGAGGGAAAATAGGGATCCAAAGGGGGGGCCATCTGCAAAATATCCTTGTGCAACAATGGGCTAAAAAGACCCTAAGGTTCAACCCATTAAGACTTCCAAAATGCTAAGGTTCCAAAATTCAAAGGTTGTGTCCAAAGGTCAACCCTAGGGAAAGTTGGATGCTTTGTGTGTGCCCTAAAAGTCTTTGCACATCCCTACATGGGAGGGGGCGAGACCTAAAGGTAGGGGATGAGAGAGAAAGCCACACACACACACACAGGCTCCCTTTACACAAAGGGAATGAGGGACACATGTCAGCTCCCTAGGCCAGATGCCCACAAGGTGTGCCCAATTTCTATTGGATGACCCTTGAAGTGGACCAATGAGAATTAAGCTAGAGTAAATCTAGTTTAATTAATTTAAAAACATTTAATAAAAGAAACCAATGAGAATTAAGTCTCCTAGAAGACTATTGGGCAGTCTCCCAAGGGGTCCAATGAGCATTCAGGAGCCCCATGGCTTGCCTGATTCCTATTGGCCAGGAGGCAAAGGGGTCCAATGAGAGTTTAGTTTAATTATTTAATTACCTAAAGCTCTCACAAAAGGGGAAAGGGGGACACATGTCAGAAGGCTATCACTTATGCTGCTTAATTGTAATTGGCTTTTGACTTGTGGAGGGCTAATGAGGCTTCAGCAAGAGCAATTAGCAAGAGAGCTCGCCCAAGAGAGAGAGGGGGCTGATTTTTGCAAGGAATTATCACACACACACTCACACAAGCTCATGTGTGAAGAAAGAGAATACTATCTCTTTCCAAGCTGTAATGGAGAACTCATCACCTACTCGAGGCTTGTGAGATAGAAGCCTACATCAACACTCTCTTGGCATGTGGATGCAAATCCAACCAAGAGCCAAGATTCAATGCATGCTCATCTCCTCTACCAAGCTAATTACTAAGCTAAGCTATGCTACATATGAGTGATTATGTGAGGAGATGTACATCTTTCTCGTAAGATACTCCTTCTTCCTCTCAATCTACTCTCATACCCTGCTAGCTCTCACCATCTTCGAAGGTGTGTGAGGTCTTGGGTCTGAGAACGAGGATAATTCAAGTTGTGTTTGTTAAGTGTTTTTCTTATTGCATGAAGTTTCCATCTTCATTGCACTAGCTAGTCTTGAAGGAACACAAAGAATTGTATTGTACAATGTCTCTCTTGATGGGAGAAACCAAAATACAAAGCCTTTTGGAGGGAGGACCGGCTCCATGAAAATCCGGTCCTCAACTGTTGTCAATAGATTAATTTCTCTCTCTTTTGATAGTATTGTCGATGCTATCTAACTATGTGTTATGCTTTTTGTTGCTCTCTCCACCCAAGCACTCTTGTAATTCTCATTAGGATTCTATTCTAATGAAATGCCCACTATGTTCATGCTAATTTCCGCTACACATAAGTTATTAGGCCATTAAATGTTACATTGGTATCAGAGCTCAAGGTTTCTCTTTTCTTGCTCAAGAAGGGAGGTCCTCAAGCTAGCTACAAATGCTTGGTATTATTAATTGCCTGTGAGTAAGTAGAATAGGGATTTTTCAGCCTTGCAGTGCGCCTGCCTTCGTGCAGTTAACGGGGCATCACCGTCGAGAGCTATGGTCTTAATAGTGGAGTCCTACGGGGCTTGCCTACGGCTTAACCACTATTGAGCTATTAGATGCTTGATAGGAGCCGGTGCTGTTTTGGTGTCAAAAGACCCTCTCTTCTATTCCTTGGAATTAATGGTATTCGAGGCGCGGGTACAGTAGCTTGAGTGCTTTTTTCTAAAGGGGTAAAGAGGAGTAGCAACTAGGGCTTGAAGTGCCAAAGTACACCTAAAAAGTTTACACCTAAAAGTTGTTAGAATGGCTGACAATAGTAAAGAGAGTGAAATTAATGTTGATAACTTTGATTTTGCTCATGAGCAAGCTACTAATGATGCTTCAATGCTTGTTAACTATCTTGTTTCTAGGCTTCAACAAGCCATAGGCAATCCATCTCTCCAAAGTGAAGTGCAACGGCAGCTCCGTGCTCATGGGATTCTCCAAGCTCATCACCATGATGAGAGAACACCTAGGAAGCCTCCTTGTGAGACTACCAAAAGAGGTCTCTCTCCGATTCGGGAAGAAGAAGAGAATCCATATGAAGGGCTCAATAATTTACTTCTTGATGATGCATCTCCTTCCCAAAGGAGAACTCAAGAGCCTCCACCGAAGGAACGAGAAAGAAGCGAGTCTCCCACCACCTCGGCGGAGATGGCTCCACGAAGACGGCGGGCTAAACGCTCTCCATCACCACCAAAGCGGAGAAGACCATCACACTCTTCTCCACGCCATAATTCAAAGAGGGATGATAAAAAGCAAGAGAAGAAAAAGGCGAGAAAGAGGACACCCTCTTCTCCATCTTCTTCATCCTCTTCCTCTTCTGAAAGCTATGGTGAAGAAGACAAAGATCAAGACAAGAAAAAGGTGAGAAAGAGGTCACCCTCTTCTCCACCTTCTTCAAATTCTTCACCTTCTGAAGAAAGTGATGGTGCAACCTTTGAGCCATCAAAAAGAAGAGGCCATAGGAAATCCTATGTCGCATGGAAGAGGTCGTCCAAGTTGAAGAAATTCAAAGAGGGAGGGAAGAGCATCTCTTTCCTTACCTATGATGGTACCTTTGGTGCTACGGACAAAGTCTTGGCCTTTATCCAACAATTCGATGCGGCGTTTGGAGATGAGGGCTTCACGGAGTCCTCTAAGCTACGCCATGTAGCTGTGCACTTTCAAAAGTCCGCCAGACAATGGTGGTCTAGCCTACGAGCCAACGGTGAAGCTCCACAAACATGGAAAGCTTTAAGAGCTTCCATTATGAAGCAGTTTTTGGCCACCGATGCCAAAGACAAAGTACTCACCGAATGGAGAAGCTTAAAGCTCTCTCCCAATGAATCTATCCACAAATATTTAGACAAGTTTTGGGACCTACAACTCAAATCCACTGTCTTCAAAAAGTTGGATTTTGGAGAGTAAAAGCAACAATTTTGTGCGGGCTTAACCGAAGAAATGGCGGAGTATGTCAACTCCCAAAGACCACGTACCATATCGGTGGTAATACACCACACTATGGTCGCCTCTCGAATCAATTTCCAAACGGGGGCAAAAAGAAATAATAAGCCCCCGGAAAACAAGGGTTCCAATGAGCCTAAGGGGAAGGACAATGTCCAAAAGTCTCCTAAGGGCAACTCCAACAAAGCTAAAGAGAAGGGAGTTTACAAAGGTAACAATAAACTCTCTCCTGAAGAGCTTGAGCGTTATCGTAAGGATAGCCGGTGTTTCAAGTGCGGCGAACAAGGGCATGCGTACCGTGCTTGTCCCCAAAAGAACAACCGCCAAGATCCTCCTAGAGCTTCCTTGGTTGAAATCCAAGAGGAGGAGACTCACCAAACTCACCACAAAGGATCTCCTCTATGCCATGCTTTGGGAAAGGTAAGAGAAAATGATGCTTTTATTCTCTTTGACCCCGGTTCTACTCACAATTTAATATCTATAGAGTTGGCCACCAAGCTAGGAATACAATCCTACGAGATGGGAGATGTCCTACCCGCAGACAATGCCTTCAAGGGGCAAGAAGCTTCAGTCACTCCCTTAATTGGGAAATTGAGGCTTCATGTCCAAGGCTATGTGGACAAAGAGGACTTCTTTATCTCTCCTCTCAAGCATGAGGATGTAATCCTAGGGGCACCATGGTTTGACTGCCTGGCTGCCGATGTTAAATTTCCTGAAAGGAGAATCTCCTTTAAGTTCAGGGAAAAAGACATGTATATAGATGCTAAGGAAATGGGTAGCACCATCCCCATTGTACATACACCAGCTTTCAACAAGTCAATAAAGAGCTCTATTTCCGTGTACATGATTTTTGTTAAAGACTCTCAAAATGAACCTAATGCTTTAGCAAAAGAAAATAAAAGCAACCAAAAGGAATTAGAGTTATCCAATTTTCTCAAGGGGTTTCAAGATGTTTTTATTGACGACATTCCTTGTGAGCTACCTCCTAAACAAGGTAATGATGACCATGCAATTGAATTTCTTCCAGGAATTTCACCGCCTAATAAACCTCCTTATAGAGTTTCTCAAGCTCAACAAGAGGAGATTATGCGGCAAGTGCATGAGTTAGTTGAGAAGGGTATGGTTAGGCCAAGCTCATCTTCATTTTGCTCACCTGTGCTATTAGTGCAAAAGAAAGACGGCACATATCATATGTGTGTCGACTATAGAGCACTAAATAAGATCACTATCAAGAATAGGTTTCCCGTTCCACGGGTAGAAGACCTATTTGATAATATACAAGGATCAACCTACTTCAGTAGGGTTGACCTAAAAAGTGGCTATCATCAAATAAGGATAGTTGACCAAGACATTGTAAAGACCGCATTTCGTACTACATTTGGTCTTTACGAATACATTGTCATGCCTTTTGGCTTGACCAATGCACCAACCACATTCAACCGCTTGATGGAGAAGCTGTTCAGGCCTCATCGAACCTTCACTAGAGTGTTCTTTGATGATATTATCATCTACTCTATTTCATTGGAGGAACACAAGCAACACCTCCAGGTAATATTTCAAGTTTTAAGAGAGAATAAACTTTATGTTAATCGAAAGAAAAGTGAATTTTTCTTGCAAGAGATTCAGTATTTAGGTCACATTATCTCTCAAGATGGCATCCAAATGGATCCATCCAAGTTAGAGGTAATAAAAGGATGGACTAAACCAAGGAATCTTCATGAACTAAGAAGCTTCATAGGTATGTGTGCATACTATAGACGCTTCATAGAAAAGTTCTCACAAATTGCGGGACCATTACATGACCTAACAAAGAAAAGCGTTAGGTATACATGGTCTGCTAAGGAGAACAATGCTTTCGAAAAGCTTAAAGAAAAGCTTATCTCTCAACCTGTGCTTACACTATCGGATCTCTCAAAACCATTTGAGGTCCAATGCGATGCTTGTGGTGATTGCCTTGGAGCTGTTTTGCTCCAAGAAGGGCACGCCATAGGCTATGAGAGTCGAAGGCTTGACCCTGTTGAGCAAGCTCTAGGCATATACGAAAAGGAACTCCTTGCAGTTCGACATGCCTTAGACTCATGGAAGCACTATTTATTGGGGACTCCTTTCATTCTGCGAACAGATCACCAAAGTCTTAAGTACTTCATGACGTCTATAGACCAAGCTCTTCGACAAACAAATGAGGTGGGAAAATTTCCTTTCGCAATTTCATTTTCATATTGCTCACATTGCTGGCAAGCATAATCAAGTAGCTGATGCACTCTCAAGACAGCCGAGTGTGAATGCGGTTTCCATAGTATCTCACAATGATCTATCTTCAATGATAGATGAGTATGCTATTGATCCCGATTTTAGAGATGTGATTTCAGCCCTTGCACTAGGGAAGAAAGAAGAACCATTTACTTTACAAGACGGTTATCTTCTCTGTGGCAATAGACTATGCGTTACTAACTCACTACGTGAGAAAGTAATGTATGAATCTCATGCTCCACCTTATGCGGGGCATAGAGGGATTCAGTCTACCTTAAAGGGAATTGAAACATATTTCTATTGGCCTACCATGAAAGTGAACATACAAGAGTATGTTTCCAAATGTGTGGTATGCCAAAAGACAAAATTTGATAGAGGGAAGCAACTTGGATTGCTTCAACCCTTGCCAACCCCTAATTCACCATGGGAGAGCACATCCATGGATTTTATCTTTGGATTTCCTAAGTCTATCCATGGGAATACGGGAATATGGACGTCGATAGTAGACAGGTTTAGTAAACAAGCTCATTTTATACCTGTCAAAAAAACTATCAAAGCCCATCAAATGGCAACCCTCTTTATTTCACAAATTTTCAAGTACCATGGCTTGACCATGTCCATAGTGTCGGATAGAGATCCTAGAATGACCAGTAATTTCTGGAAGGGTCTCTTTGAGAATTTAGGAACAAGGCTCAACTTCTCTTCGGCCTATCATCCACAAACTGATGGCCAAAGTGAAATAGCTAACCTAACCATTCTCGATCTACTAAAAGCCTATGTAACGGAAGTAGATCAAAGATCCCAATGGGAGAAGTACTTACCCTTAGTGGAGTATGCTTACAATAACACTGTACATACTTCCACGGGAAAAGCACCTTTCGAGGTAATTGAGGGAAGATCAAAAAGTCCCTTGCTACTTAAGGTACATGGGAAGATCTTCGTTGCAGATGAGTATAGCCGAGACCTACAAGAATCTTTCCAAAAGATTAAGGATGCTATCTCTATCTCACAGCAAAGGCAAAAGGCTGCTGCTGACAAGCACAGAAGAGCCCAAGCCTTTAAAGAAAACGATTGGGTCTTGTTAAAGTTTCCCAAGGCTCGATTAAGGCACACAATGGGCAAGAATTCTACGAGTCACCAAAAGTACTATGCTAAACTAGCAAAAAGGTACTATGGTCCCTTTCAGATTCTTAGGCCAATCAATGAGATGGCCTATCAACTCAAGTTTCCCAATCATTGGCTCATACACAATGCTTTTCATGTGAGCCTATTAAAGCCTTACAAAGGAGAGCCACCTCAAGAACCAACTATTGAAGACCCACCGGAGATCGAGGACCAAGAAGAGGTGCTGCAGCCCGAGTCCATTCTCCGACATGAAGACAAGGTACTAAGAGGCGGTAAGACTATCCGACGATATCTTATTAAGTTAAAGAATTATCCTTTTGAAGATGCTAGATGGATGCAATGCATACAATTAAAGGATAACCTAAACCTTGTCAATGCTTACAATGCTTCCCAAGAGTAAGAAAATGTACAAAATGTTACAAATGAACAAAATTTTTGTCTTATAAGACTCTCTTTTTATTAATTTGTGCACAAAAATGAAGTAGTATGCATGCTTAGATCAAGTTTGCAGAGACGACGTCTCTCAAACAACAAGTAGAGCTTGTCACTCTACTATGGAAGACTGATAGGACTAATGTGCAGACATGCTTGCGGCAGCCTCAGGCTCTCAAGCGCCAAATGGACTAGTCATCCATTGTGGAATGATGTCGTAGGGTAACATAGGGATCCTCTACCCGCTAAGAAAAGGACTCATGAACATGCTTTATCTTCTCTACACCATAGTCGATGAAGACTATGATTTCAAGAGAGAGGTAATGTCATAATAATCAATATCTAATTCTCCTAAATGATTTTCTCATATTAAACTGATCATTTAATGTGGGGAAGGCCAGGGGAGAAAAAGATAGAATATTGGTTAAGCTAGTAGACCGGCCACAGTAGGGATCCAAAGGAGGGAAAATAGGGATTCAAAGGGGGGGCCATCTGCAAAAGAGCCATGTGCAACAATGGGCTAAAAAGTCCCTAAGGTTCAACCCATTAAGACTTCCAAAATGCTAAGGTTCCAAAATTCAAAGGTTGTGTCCAAAGGTCAACCCTAGGGAAAATTGGATGCTTTATGTGTGCCCTAAAAGTCTTTGCACATCCTTACATGGGAGGGGGCGAGCCCTAAAGGTAGGGGATGAGAGAGAAAGCCACACACACACACACACAGGCTCCCTTTACACAAAGGGAATGAGGGACACATGTCAGCTCCCTAGGCCAGATGCCCACAAGGTGTGCCCAATTTCTATTGGATGACCCTTGAAGTGGACCAATGAGAATTAAGCTAGAGTAAATCTAGTTTAATTAATTTAAAAACATTTAATAAAAGAAACCAATGAGAATTAAGTCTCCTAGAAGACTATTGGGCAGTCTCCCAAGGGGTCCAATGAGCATTCAGGAGCCCCATGGCTTGCCTGATTCCTATTGGCCAGGAGGCAAAGGGGTCCAATGAGAGTTTAGTTTAATTATTTAATTACCTAAAGCTCTCACAAAAGGGGAAAGGGGGACACATGTCAGAAGGCTATCAATTATGTTGCTTAATTGTAATTGGCTTGACTTGGGGAGGGCCAATGAGGCTTCAGCAAGAGCAATTAGCAAGAGGGCTCGCCCAACAGAGAGAGGGGGCTGATTTTTGCAAGGCATTATCACACACACACACTCACACAAGATCATGTGTGAAGAAAGAGAAGACTATCTCTTCCCAAGCTTTAATGGAGAACTCATCACCTACTCCAAGCTTGTGAGATAGAAGCCTACATCATCACTCTCTTGGCATGTGGATGCAAATCCAACCAAGAGCCAAGCTTCAATGCATGCTCATCTCCTCTACCAAGCTAATTACTAAGCTAAGCTATGCTACATATGAGTGATTATGTTAGGAGATGTACATCTTTCTCGTAAGATACTCCTTCTTCCTCTCAATCTACTCTCATACCCTGCTAGCTCTCACCATCTTCGAAGGTGTGTGAGGTCTTGGGTCTGAGAACGGGGATAATTCAAGTTGTGTTTGTTAAGTGTTTTGCTTAGTGCATGAAGTTTCCATCTTCATTGCACTAGCTAGTCTTGAAGGAACACAAAGAATTGTATTGTACAATGTCTCTCTTGATGGGAGAAACCAAAATACAAAGCCTTTTGGAGGGGGGACCAGCTCCATGAAAATCCGGTCCTCAACTGTTGTCAATAGCTTAATTTCTCTCTCTTTTTAAAGTATTGTCGATGCTATCTAACTAGGTGTTATGCTTTTTGTTGCTCTCTCCACCCAAGCACTCTTGTAATTCTCATTAGGAATCTATTCTTATGAAATGCCCACTATGTTCATGCTAATTTCCGCTACACATAAGTTATTAGGCCATTAAATGTTACATTTAGGGTTCATCTAGCGGACGATCTCTCATCACAAAGTGAGTCGAGTTCGAGCCTACTAGCAATGAGATCTAGCTCCACGTCGCAGGGGAAGCGTACTTAACATATCTAGCGATCCTAAGACCCACCTTACAAGAGGAGAGAAAGCCCAAGTGCCTTTTTTCCCATGTTTCAGAGGCACGTACACTTGAGACTTCGCCACTCTAGGGGCAATGAGTAATACTAGTGTCGATTTTATAACACTATGGGGACGGAGAGTTCCCGACCAATCAGGACCACCCTTCTCATACGCATTGGCAACCTGAGCCAAGCCCCCACTTTCCACCCCCGCACTCACACTTCTTCGTGTGTCCTAATTACTACCACAATGGTTGTACAACATATAAGTTCCTTGATTAGGTTCCGATTCAGAAGGTTCGTTAAGGCTACCTTCAACCAGTATTGCAAAGCGGAACCAAGATAGTAATTCTAGTGGCATATTTCCAATGGGCGGTCATTTTCTCCCTACTTTGGGCGTCCAAATAGGGCACCATATTTGGTATACATATGAGGCAAGGCACTCACGTTAGTCATTGTCACCGAATTCAAGCATTAATATCTTACAGCTCCAAACTCCGATTGACAAGCTGTAAATTCTATAGACTTCTCAAGATGCATAGAATGCATACAAAACCTCTTGAGACTGTAAAATTCCTAGATGGTACACGGACCGAGGCAACTGACCTGGCATGGAACTGGCCCCTTTCGGACTTAAACTGGTAATAACTTGGCGACCAGGTCTTCGATTGTTGATCTGAAAAAACCGACACGCTCCACAAAGTGAGCACTTTAGGACCATGCATTCACTTCATTTTTTTCCCCTCGGCTCTGTAGTCGCTTAATCGGTACGTATTTGCAATTGACTCAAACTTCAAACTACCATAACTTTCTCAGCATAGCTCCAATTGATGAGCCGTAAAGACAAGCCAGTAGATCACTTCAAGCATTGCAGTTCTAGATCATAAACTAACACTTGTGCTCAATTCAAGCATACTTGTGTTTAAGATCATTAAGGCATCTATTGGCTCTTTTAAGACGCATCTAGCATACATTACTAATAAAACTAGCTTGTTAGCCAGCCCTGAACACTGATTATTCATCAAGTAAAATTCAATGAAGCTTTATATACATCTTCCTGGAATCTTTCTTAGTATGCTAGAGGAGATGCATGACAACGAAGGGAGTGGATAACACATAGCCTATTACCATGGAGAAGATAACCATCTTGCAAGGTGAATGGTTCCTCTTTCTTTTCCCAATCAGGGCTGACATTATGTCTCTATATTCAGGGTCAGTGGCTGTGATGCAATAGGGGAGAGAAAAATACATTGATATTGAAAAATACAGAGTACACAAAGAATAAATAGATAAAGTAAAGAAGTTGTATGGATGTAAGCTAATTATTACAAGAAGAGCATAGCTATTTTTATAACCTCCGGACCACCCCCGAGCTATCTCAATCACATTCTCACTCTTAAATTCAATCTCAATCACACTCTCACTCTCAATCTCAATCACAATCACACTCTCAAACTCAATCAGAATCACACTCTCAATCTCAAACAACCATCATAATCGAAATCGCAACACGATCAGAATTCCAATACCATTACACCTTGCACAGATCCTCTTTCACACATTGGTTTTTTCATTATCTACAAAATAGCCAAAAGAACATATTCTTGTAACCAAATCAACATGACAATCAAATTCAAAATATTATTTTGTACTATCATAAAAGAGTGCAATCACTTCTTGATTGGATAAAACAAAAGAGATATTACCTATATATATTTATTTGTAAGCTAACATGTTGCTGCTTGTAGGCTACCCGTGCTGCTGCTGGCAATTTGTTTCCGTCATAACTTTGTCATACAAACTTACAATATGTGCTTCCGGGTACCATGGAACAGGTCTCGTCTACAAGGCATCACATACAAAATTGCAAAAAACGTCTTTCTTTGGCTGAAAACCCAACTTTTAGGGCCGTGACTCATAAAACCCATATTTTTGTGTCTCCACAACTTTTTCAACTTATTTAAGCCTATCCATGTATTTTAAGCTAACACACATAAAAATAAAATATTGATATTAATAAAAACTTCAATTTTAACTATGTTTTTATTATATTGTTCATAGACAGACTATCTGTTATTCATTAATGATCTTTATCAAATATGTCTTTAGTGTAATATATAAAAAGAAGATAATATATTTTCTCTCTTAATATCTTAAACTCATTTATATAAGCTCTATCTAATAGACTATTCAACAATCTTTCAAATTGTGTTAAACAAAAGATATGACCTACTACATTTTTTTGACTTAAGGAATTTTTAAAAATAAGTTCTATTACATTCTTCTCTTATAAAAAATAACTCTATCCTTAGACTTGGAAGGAAAGATTTTCACAAAACATTGAAGTTAACCAAAGAGGCTTCTTTTACAAGATACATCTTACTTAACCAAAACTTTAAGAAGAATTCTACTTGTAAGCTATCCGGCCCTACAATCAGAATGATTTCTAGTTTTATTCTTAAAATGACTATTTCACTATCTCATATCTTTTGTTTAAAACAAGATTATCTTAAGAAGAATATATTTTGACATTCGTATAAAATTTGATGTTTGAAAGAGGAATTTATAAGCACACATAAATAATCATTATAATACAAGTTATTCTTATGCAAACAAAATCTCCTCTCAAATATCCTTCTAACATGAGGATTTAGATAAGAGATAATGCTAGAGTAGAAACGATCATTATTCACTTTACATCAAACTTAATCGATCAAATCACTACGGACCACATAAATGATATTACATATGGCTTCTCAACTCAAGGTATTGGTGAACTTGTCTCTTTTCTAGTCAAATATTTCATATCAAAATTATACTCACATAGTAATTGAAGCCACCGCTTATGTCTATTATGTTGGAGCTATATAGAGAGCCCACCCTTATGCTATATATAGCAAGGAGTCCCCACTATATATGTGTACTCAGTGTATGCTCTATACACACTTTGGGGTTTGCATATGATGGTGTCGTCTCTCTCTCTCGTCATCTACCTGCACTCTCTTGCTCTAGTTCAACATGGTATTGAAGCTCTTGTGTTAGTTTTGGGCTGCAAAGCATATATCGCTTAATGTACCAAGGGATTATCTAAAGCCGATGTGGCTGGACTGCGTTAAATCAACGTCCTATGTGACTTGCTATAGGAGGAATCTATGTCGGCTTGAGAATAAGCGTTAGAAAGTGTTCTTTGTTTTTTAGGAGTTTGCACTACAATGTTGCAAGGTAGGACAATCAAAGCATGCAGTTAATCATCGGTTTAATATCAAGGGACGCTGCAGCTTGGACACGGAGAAGTACATCTCTCCCGAGATCATCTTCGAAAAGCCAGGAAATAGCACTATGGAGAAACCTACAGTCAGTAGTGTAGAGATGGTGGAGAAATCAGGAAGTCTCGCTGGTGTGCGCATAAGGGCTACTTGCTCGCTTTATTTGGCATCACTCTTAAGCCTATCTTACTTGCTTTATTTGGCAGCACTATTAAGCCTATCCTACGTGCTTTATTTGGCAGCACACTTAAGCCTATCCTACTTAAGTCCATAAGATTTTTTGCAGCAGCATCTGCAATAGCATCTGTGTAGACAAAGTCTCCTTGGGAACTTTGGTTTGGCCAGAGACATAATATAATCATAACGTGGGCGCTCGTCGTGAGAAAAAACCACTGCAAAAGAGGCGTGTAAGACAAAGCAACAGGTTGTGTCATAGAACAAGGCAGGAAGAAGCGTATACAGTTCAGTCGATTTCCCAGCAATTTGTAGCAAGCAAAATGTTCCTGCATATGTCGTGGTCTGCAGAGCACCATGCTGCAACAACAATCACAAGATCAAAGATAAGTCATATTTTTGTTCATCTCAAGAGAATGTTCTTATTTATTTTGTTTAGAGGATAAAGATCATGTTCCAAGGGGTTTGATGTTCTGGCAGAGAGAAAATGCTTGAGTTGGACAGTAAAGGAGCTTCATGCAAACAGCTAGAGAGGAGGTAGAGTTGCTTGTAGGAGACGATGAGCAGTTTTGGCTGTATTGTCAAAAGCCGTGTGCTTTGAACTGCTTCTAGCGTGACTCTCAAGAAGGCCTAGTCTAGTTCAAGGAAACTCTGTCGTGCTAATCCAAATTAGGGTAGAATTTGCCCAAGGATAAAAACATAGTAGCGAGCGTAGTGTTAGTAGCTACCATAGCGTTCTTACACTATATTATTAATTTCCTGCATATTCCATTTTGAAGAATGAAGGGATATTGTCTGTGTTTCATGAAGGGATTGCAACAGAGAAATAGAATGCTCTTTTAAGGAAATAAAAATATTTCTCTCTCTCTCTCTCTCTCTCTCTCTCTCTCTCTCTATATATATATATATATATATATATATATATATATATATATATATATATATATATATATATATATATAATGGCGAGCGTGCATACTTTGTATAGCGTATGTTGCGACAAGTCTATTATTAGCATCCTTGTCCTCCAAGTTCCGATGTCTTGCCATATTGAGATTGTATGTTTGGACATCAAAACTTGTAATGTTATTGCTATTGATCTCGTTGCAATTTGTCATAAATACTTCACATAATTTTATGATCGTCTTATGGGATCATATACTACGTTGTCAGGCATTTTTTGGATGAGTAAAAAAGCCATAAATGATGCCAAAAAAACTTGCTAACCACCCTCATGTATATATATGAGCATAGTGCTTCCAGCTTTGAAAGTGTCCGTGTAAAAAACCCTGTACAAAGGCTTGGTTTTGGTCAAGCGGTTGGTTGAGTTTTGGGTTGGTCGAGATTTAAAAAAATAGCTTTTAATGAGCATTTCTAGCCGTGATTGATAGCTAGCAAATCGAACTCTGACATTATGAGTTACATGCACTCGAAGTGGAGGTTTTTTCACTTAAAAAGTGGCGACGGATGCACGTGGAAAGACGGCAAGTGGGCCGACTTGATGGTTTTTTTTAGCAATGGCATGTTTAAAATTTTTTGGAGTTAGTCGAGGTAATAAGTTCCAAGCCGTGCTTTACTGCGCTATATTTGGAGGTCGGGGTCACCCGCTACGCCTCCGAGAAAATGACTCAGTTTGGGGGAAAAACAGAAAATTCAGGTTTGGGCATGGGGATGTTGGGGAGAGCATGCCATGTGGCAATGGAGTAAACCCACATGTGGGGGGTTGAGGGGAAAGTGGAGGGTATATATACTAGAGGAGGACTAGTCTATGGTGTACCAAATGGTAAAGGAATGCACTCAAGGCCTTGCAAGGGGGGCTTTGTGGGCATTTTGGGGAGCTTGGGGCACCATCTTGAGTTCCCACCAGCCTGGCCAGGCGCCTGGACAAAATTTTTGGTCCCCTGGACACTTTCCCCACCTCCCCCTTGGTCAAAATCACCGACATGGAGCTTTCCTTTCCCAAAAAAGGCCAAAAATAGCCCAATTAAAAGGGGAAATGAGAGAGAAAGATGACGGCTGAGAAAAGGAAGAAGACTCCACTTCAATAAAGTGGAAAATGCCCCCATTATTTTAGCTCTATTTTCCTGCACATCCTTTATTGCTTACAGAGACTTGTTTTTTGAAGCTTTTGAGAGACTTTCCATCTTCAAAAGCTTGTAACTTTCTCGTCAGTTATCAAAATCAAGCATATGGATGCTCTACGGAGATCCTCACTACACAAGCTTCATCTTCATGGTCTCGGGTTTCTTAAATTTTAGCCATGGTTTGAGTTAGAGCCGCTTCTCGCCCACCTTCACAGGTGTTCGACTTTGGTGTTTTCTACCTTCATACAGGGTTTCTTTCCAACGGTGTGACTCGTGTAGAGCTATAGAGGCACTTGTTTTCCTTGTCGTTTGCACCCTAACATCGTTTTGGTGCCCCCATGGAGGAGAAATCCTCATGTGCTCTAATTTTCGCAAAAGTTTTCCACTATGCAGGCAGATAATGTAAATGGGATGTGGGTCCTTATGGACAACCGCCTATGTATGTGCTATTTGTGGACAGCAAGTGAGGCGGTCGTTTAATTTGGATTGCAGCCTTTGTGAGGGTCGTGAGGTTTTATGAAGCCGAGCACTGGGGGCCGGGTTACCCAGTGTGAGGTGGATTAGGTACTGGAGCGATCCATCGACATCCCTTGCAGTTTCGACGTCACATGTAAGTGTTTGTGTGGCAATCAAACATGGCAGACGAGTTTCCTAAGTTTCATGGATTGCCTAGTGAAAATGCGCACTCTTTTATTGAGAAATTGGAAGTTACTTGCTTGCTTCGGGGCATACAGGATCCGGCTATACTGTTATGGCTGCTCCAATACAGTTTACAGGATGAAGCGAAAGCTTGGCTACAAAATTATGGAGAGGCGTCACATGCACAAATGCCAGGGATTGTGTTGGATTATAATCATGTGAAGCTAGAATTTTTGGCACAATACAGGAATGTTGAAGCACATGATGAAGTTTGGCATGAGATTTTGGGCTACACTCAGAGGGCTAATCAGAGTGTGGATGATTTTGTCATGCATTTTACCCGCCTCTGGGATAAATGGGCCCGAGCATTGGGAAATGAAACCCCTCCTGCCATGTTAAAAAAAGGACTGTTTTGTGGCAACCTTGAAGGAAAGTTTGAATTTTAAAGTTGAGTTGAAGCGGTCTACCACTTTTGAAGAAGCAGTTGTAATTGCCAGGGGGAAAGAATGGAAAACTCAAAGACTTAACGAGTATGGGAGAGTGGTCCATGGACAGGTTAACGGTGGCCAAAATGAGGAGAGCCAGGTAGAGGGTGGAGTTCAACCTATACGAAGGGCTGTAGACACTGAGCAACTACAACGTAATATGCAGGACATGATGACCATGATGCAGGAGTTACGGCTCAATGTCCTTGGAGGTGGTCGTGGTCGTGGTGGTGGTAGAGGGATGGCTCAGGCATGTGAAGCACAACCTAATGCCAATGTGGGTCGTGGACAAGGTGCTCCTCAGCCAGCAAGAAGGTTTATCCCTACCTGTTATAATTGTGGTGAATTGGGACATATCAGCACTCATTGTACAAAGCCAAAGAGGATGGGAGGTGATATGTACCCACTTCCCCAGCAGTTTTGTGACAGGTCTAATGATTATGCCTTGGATATACGAGAAGATCATGGTGCTGAACAAGAGAATCAAGCTTCAACATCAGGTGGTCATGTGGGTATTGTGCAAGTGGAGAGTAAAGAGGCAGATATGATGCCATTGGGGAAGCGAGAAAGGCCACCAAATGGTGTTGGCCCTAGCAAGAAGAAAGGGAAGTAGAAAGAGGGTGAAGATGCAAAGACCAAGAAGAAAAGGAGACCTCGCAGGAAGTTTGAAGTAGCGGATTTTCCATTTGGATAAGGTCAGATAGCTTATAGTCTCAAGGAGGATCTGATTGGGAGGAAAGTAAATTGTACTTTTGGACAGTTGATGAACATGGTACCCAAATTTAAGAGGCAGTGGAAGTCGTTAGTGAATCCTATTGAAAAAGAGCCGAAGCGTGGTCATGTCAGAGTGTTGTCTCTGGAGGAGTTACCCGACATCTGTCTTGTGGTGAATGCTTGGCACAAAGGTGTGGGCATGGGAGAGGCCTACATTGATGGAGGTGCGCAAGTTTGTGTGATCACATAGTCATGTGTCGAGAGACTTGGCTTGATCATGTCTGGAAGCTATGGGTTCAGGATTCGACTAGCAAATCATGCCAAAGTTAAGTGTTTGGGACTCATCAAAGGTTTGGAGATTGATGTTTTTAATGTGAAAGTTATGGTGAACTTTCACGTTATGCTAGCAGGTTTGGGAGATTTTCCTCTCATATTGGGATGAACTTGGTTAAGAGCTGTTGGTGCTGTACAAGATTGGGGCAAGGGCACAATTGCTGTGTGTAGCAGAAAGGGAGAGAAGAGGATGTTTGATATGATTACCAAACAGCCTGTGGCATTAGAAGAGGTGTCTGAAGATGATGAATCTGAAATCACCAGTGAGGGAAGTTCAGAGGATTCAGATAGTAGTGCTACTTCAAGTTCCAGTGATGAGGGTGAAGTGTCCTTTTTGTTACTAAATGAAGAGGAAAAAGAAGATGGTGAAGTGCTGCAGATTTCAGAGGATATAAATGCGTCAAGTCGATTGGAGCAGCTTGAAGAGTTAATGCAGCCCAAGCAGGAGCTATCAGTGAAGAAAGGACTTGTTCAAAATATGCTAAGTACAAATTTGTCACTAAAAGAAAGGGAAAAATACCTAAAGATGCTGGACAAGTTTCCGAATCTTTTCATTACATCATATCAAGAAATAAGGGGTTTTGTTGGTGACCCAGTGAAGATTGAGTTGATAGAAGGAGCAAAGCTAGTGAGACACAAACTAAGAAGAATGGGTAAGGAGCAAATGAATGCTTTAAAAGAAGAAGTGGATAAGCTTTTGAATGCAGGGTTTATTGTGCCAGTAGATAATGCTGAGTGGGTCAGCCCTGTAGTGGTCACTCCCAAGAAGGATGGGCGTTGGAGAGTTTGTGTTGATTATAAGCTGTTAAATGCAGTGACCAAAAAGGATCCTTACCCGTTGACTTTCATTGATCAACTCTTGGATACAATGGCTGGTTTTAAAAGGTATAGCATCTGTGATGGTTATTCAGGATACTTTCAGCTTATCCTTGCTCCTGAATATCGGAAGAAGACTACCTTTATCACTCCATGGGGTTGTTTTTACTTCCTTTGCCTTCCCTTTGGGTTGACAAATGGGCCTGGGAATTTTGAGAGAAAGGTAGATTGGTTTCTTACCCCATTCCTTGGGAAGTTTGTCAAAGGGTTTATAGATGATTTTTGTGTGTACAGTTCACGCAAGGAGCATGTTCGAAAGCTTGAGATGACTTTTTCAAGGTTTGATGAATGTGGGGGTCAATTGAACCCTAAGAAATGTCAGTTGGCACACCCAAGGATGAAGCTTCTTGGGAATATGATCTTTGAAAATGGAATTGAAGCAGATCCAGGGAAAATACAATCTTTGCTATTGCTTTCATTCCCAAAGGATACAAGACAATTGGCTACTTTCATTCAAAAGGTCAAATATTTGTCTCGTTTCATACCTTTGGCATCACAACTGTTGTATCCTTTGCAACAAGTGGTCAAAAATGATCCTTTGGAGTGGACACATGACTGTGAGGATGTTTTTGACAAAGTTAAAGAAGTGTTGAGCACCTTACCTGTTATGCAGGCCCCTGATTAGGAGAGGAGTTTTATGTTAACCCGTCAGTTGGACAAGACGTTATTGGGACTATGTTGTTGCAAAGAGGGAAAGAGTCTCAGTATATGAAGCCTGTTTATTATGCTAGCAGGGTGAAAACTCCTCATGAAAGAGAGTACTCAGAGGTTGAATTGGTGATGATTAGCATGGTCTATGAGTGTAGTGTTAAGTATGGAGCCTGATTTACCCTTGTAATTTTCTGTGGTAAAAGCGCACATTTGTAAGGCCCCCATTATGAGGAGAAGCCATCGTGCGTGAAGGAAAATCACTCACCGGAAACCAAAATTTTCACGGACAAGAATCAGGGGCAACTTTAAAGGCCTCGGGGAAGGAGGCCCCCGAGACTTTTTTGTTGCCGGAATATTCTTTTTCGCCGGAATATTATGGCCGGACGGCGGCCGAAAAGTGGTCGGAAACAACCCGTCGGTGGTCGGAAGTCAATGGCCGGTGGCTGGTGGCCGAATTCAATGGCCGGTGGCCAAATTCAAAAGCGGACTTGTCTTCTCAAGGGCGGCCACACATGGGCGGATTGGAGGGTCCGATTTGGACTTATTCGCACAAGGGCGGCTACACATGGCTGTCTCTCATAAGAGAGGGCAGCCCTTTTGGCCTATAAAAGGAGGCCATTTCTACACACATTTCATAGTGTGAAATTGATGCAACAAGGTGAGTGTGAGGTGGTGAGAGTGAAGCAACGCGGGAGCTCCATTAAGGGTATAATCTCTTTGTAAACTACTTCTTGTTTTGAAGTACTAAAGCCATTGAGTGGCTGCTTTTCCGTGGACGTAGCCCACATTGGGTGAACCACGTATATTGTGTGTACTCTCTCTCTCTCTCTCTCTCTCTCTCTCTCTCTCTACTCTATAATCTCGTGTATATAAATCTGTCTCTCTCCATTAAGTAATCTACTCAATTATCTATTTAGCTATGTCTTATTTCCTAACAACTGGTATGAGCGCAAGGTTTGCTCATAGCTAAATTATCTCAAGGAAAGGATTCCTTGAATTGAGTGGGAGTTATGGCAGAGGAAGGGAAGCTCAAGATTGAGAAGTTCAACGGAAAAAACTACCAACATTGGAAGATGCAGATTGAAGACTATCTTTATCAGAAGGACCTCTATTTGCCACTAGGCGGTCTTGCGAAGAAGCCCGCAACAATGGCAGATGAAGCATGGATTGTCCTTGATCGAAAGGCACTGGGAACAATCCGGTTAAGTTTGGCGTCAATGGTGGCCTTCAATGTTTCGGAGATGAAGACCACGGAGGACTTGATGAAGTCACTTGACGACTTCTACGAGAAACCATCGGCATCCAATAAGGTATTTCCTATGAAGCGCTTGTTCAATCTAAAGATGGCAGAGAATGGTTCAGTTGCAGAACACCTAAATGACTTTAACACAAACATAAGTCAACTTTGATCAGTGAAAATCAATTTCGATGACGAAGTGCGAGCTCTCCTTATACTATCATATCTACCGGATAGTTGGGACAGCCTTGTGATGGCTGTAAGTAATTCTATCTCTGGCACAAATACTCTTAAGTTTGATGATGTTGTGGGTGTTCTCCTAAGCGAGGAAATGTGAAGAAGAAGCACAGGAGAATCATCAAGTGATGCACTATCAGTGGAAACAAGAGGAAGTCTTAAGGAGAGGTTCAAAAACCAAAAGGGTCGTGATCGCTCAAGGCGGAGCAAGTCACGCACAAAGTCAGTTCTTGAATGTTGGAACTGCGGCAAGAAGGGCCACGTCAAGAAGGATTGCTGGTCCAAGAAGAAGAAGGAGACAGAGTCTCAAGACAACAAGCCAACATCAGAGGCCAATGTGGTAGGTAAAGTAGAGCAAGATGTTCTAATTCTCTCATTAGACAATGTGTCTAATTCCTGGATAGTAGATTCTGGGGCTTCATTCCATGCGACACCACACAAGCAACATTTCCAAGACTACACCAAAGGTAATTTTGGGTATGTATACTTGGGAGATGATGAAGCTTGTGAGATTGTCGGCAAAGGTACAGTTTCTGTCAAAACTGCTAACGGAAATGAATGGAAGCTTAAAGATGTTAGGAATGTTCCTTCTCTTCGCAAAAATTTGATCTCTAGAGGACAATTGGACGATGAAGGTCACAACATTGCATTCGGAAACAAACGGTGGAAGATCTCAAAGGGATCTTTGGTGGTTGCCAAGGGTGAAAAAGTCGGTACACTTTACTTGTGTACTGTTAGCATGCAACCTTCAGCTTGTGCAGCAACTACAGAATTTGACAGTGCGGTGTGGCACTACCGACTTGGGCATATGAGTGCCAAAGGAATGCAAATCCTTCAAACAAAGAAGCTTCTACCAGGTTTAAAAGAAGTGGACTTAGAGTTCTGTGAAGATTGTGTTTATGGTAAACAAAAGAGGGTAAAATTTCAAAAATCAGGAAATGAAAGAAAAAATAAAAAACTTGAGTTGGTTCATTCTGATGTTTGGGGTCCTGCAAGTACACCATCACTTGGTGGCTCATTGTACTATGTAACATTCATAGACGATGCGACTAGAAAAACATGGGTTTATGTCATGAAGAATAAATCCGATGTATTTTCCATATTTCAAAGGTGGAAAGCCTTTGTGGAGAATGAAACAGGTAGCAAGGTTAAATGCCTCAGATCCGACAATGGAGGCGAATATTGTAGCCAAGCTTTTGAAAGCTTTTGTGCTAGCAATGGCATTCGGAGGCAAAGGATAACCCCAAGGACACCTCAACAAAATGGGATTTCAAAAAGGATGAACAGGAAAATCATGGAACGAGCACGAAGCATGCGGCTACATGCAGGCCTACCGCTTGAGCTTTGGGCGGAAGCTGTAAGTACGTCTGTGTACTTAATCAATCGGTCACCCTCAACGGCATTGGATGGGGGAGTTCCAGAAGAGGCATGGACAGGTAAACCGGTGAATTATGCATTTCTCAAAGTGTTTGGGTGTGAGGCTTTCATGCACATAGATAGAAGCCTAAGATCAAAGTTAGATGCAAAGTCCAAAAAGTGTTTCTTCATTGGCTATGGAGAAGGTTACTTTGGGTATCGCCTATGGAATCCTGAAGATGGTAAAATCTTAAGGAGTAGGGATGTAATTTTTAACGAACAAAATATGTACAAAGATTACTTGGAAAGAAAACGAACAAAAGAAACATGTGATGAGTACATGGAGCTTGAGGACGGTGAAGACTCAAGGACTGTAAACAGTGACAATGTGCAACAACGTCAACCAAATGAGGAGCCTCAACCTATTCCCCGAAGATCTACAAGAGCAAGTAGACCTCCACAAAGGTTTGTTCCTTCCTTCAACCATCTCTTGTTCTCAGATTCTGGAGAGCCGGAATCATATGAAGAAGCTATGCAACATGATTCCAAAGAAGAATGGACGAAGAGCATGCAAGTGGAGATGGACTCACTACATCGCAACCAAACATGGGAGTTGGTTGAGTTGCCTAAAGGTAAGCGGGCACTTCAAAACAAATGGGTGTACAAGCTAAAGGAAGAAGAAGGTGGGAAGAAAAGGTACAAGTCTAGGCTTGTGGTAAAAGGTTTTTCTCAAAAGAAAGGTATTGACTTCAATGAAATATTTTCTCCTGTTGTAAAAATGAACTCAATTAGTCTTGTCTTAAGCCTTGTGGCTGCTCATGATCTAAATCTCGAGCAAATGGATGTAAATATGGCATTCTCTCACGGTGACTTAGAGGAGGAAATCTACATGCTTCAACCAAAGGGGTATGAAGTAAAAGGTAAGGAGAAAATGGTTTGCAGATTAAAGAAGAGCTTGTATGGTTTAAAGCAAGCATCAAGACAATGGTACTTGAAGTTTGATCGATGGATGTTGGATCATGGATTCACAAGATGCAACTCGGATCACTGCGTCTACACGGAGAATTTGGGAGATGGGAAATTCATCATCCTAATGTTGTATGTTGATGACATGTTGATTGCAAGTGCTAACATGCAGGACATCAAAGACCTAAAAGAGGAGCTGTCCAAATCTTTTTCAATGAAAGATTTAGGTGCTGCAAAGAGGAAGAAGACAATAAAGCTATCTCAAGAAGATTACATCAAGAAGGTACTAGAAAGGTTTGCAATGCAAAATGCAAAACCAGTTTCTACACCTTTGGATGGTCATTTTAAACTAACGAAGGATATGTGTCCAAAGACACAAGAGGAGATAGCCTATATGTCTAAAGTTCCATATGCTGCAGCGGTAGGTTCTCTAATGTATGCTATGGTCTGGACAAGGCCAGACATTGCACATGCAGTGGGAGTTGTGAGTAGGTTCATGGACAACCCAGGTAAAGAGCATTGGCAAGCTGTGAAGTGGATACTTAGGTATCTAAAAGGGACAACAACAAATGCTTTGTATTTTGGAGGAACTGATATTTTTCTAGAAGGGTATGCTGATGCAGATATGGCAGGTGACAAAGATACTCGAAGGAGCACTACTGGCTATGTGTTCACGGTTGGAGGCACAACAGTAAGATGGGCTTCAAAGCTGCAGAAAGTTGTTTCACTTTCTACCACGGAAGAAGAGTATGTAGCAATGACGGAGGCAAGCAAAGAAATTCTGTGGCTTCACAGATTCTTAGAAGAGCTTGGATTCAAACAAGACAATTGTGTCTTGTACAGTGATAGCCAAAGCGCTATCCATCTTGCGAAGAACTCAACCTTTCATTCAAGGACAAAGCACATTGAGGTGAGATATCACTTCATACGTACTCTTTTGGAAGAGGGACAACTAAAGCTAGGAAAGGTGCATACAAGTGAAAATCCTGCAGACATGTTTACAAAGGTGGTCAACAAGGAGAAGTTGAGATTTTGCTCATCTTCAATCGGCATTCAAGGATAAGAAGCCAGAATGGGAGATCAGTCTCCAAGTGGGAGATTGTTAAGTATGGAGCCTGATTTACCCTTGTAATTTTCTGTGGTAAAAGCGCACATTTGTAAGGCCCCCATTATGAGGAGAAGCCATCGTGCGTGAAGGAAAATCACTCACCGGAAACCAAAATTTTCACGTACAAGAATCAAGGGCAACTTTAAAGGCCCGCCCTCAAGACTTTTTTTTTCGTCGGAATATTCTTTTTCGCTGGAATATTATGGCTGGCCAGCGGCCGGAAAGTGGTCGAAAAACAACCGGTCGGTTGGTCGGTGGTCGGAAGTCAATGGCCGGTGGCTGGTGGCCGAATTCAATGGCCGGTGGCCGAATTCAAAAGCGGACTTGTCTTCTCAAGGGCGGCCACATATGGGCGGATTGGAGGGTCCGATTTGGACTTATTCGCACAAGGGCGGCTACACATGGCTGTCTCTCATAAGAGAGGGTAGCCCTTTTGGCCTATAAAAGGAGGCCATTTCTACACACATTTCATAGTGTGAAATTGATGCAACAAGGTGAGTGTGAGGTGGTGAGAGTGAAGCAAGGCGGGAGCTCCATTAAGGGTATAATCCCTTTGTAAACTACTTCTTGTTTTGAAGTACTAAAGCCGTTGAGTGGCTGCTTTCTCGTGGACGTAGCCCACATTGGGTGAACCACGTATATCGTGTGTACTCTCTCTCTCTCTCTCTACTCTATAATCTCGTGTATATAAATCTGTCTCTCTCCATTAAGTAATCTACTCAATTATCTATTTGGCTACGTCTTATTTCCTAACATGTAGACGATTTAGACATTACTTGTTGCAGAAACCGTTCACCTTTCTCACCAATTTTTCATTGCTTCCTCAATTGTTCAATAACTCAAATATATTAAAGGCAGTGATGAAATGGGTTTTCGAGCTGCAAGAGTTTCAATTCACTTTTCTAGTGGAAGAGAGTACTCGGGCTACTTTGGCAGACTTACTCACTTATAAAGAGACTCCTGTTTTGGTTAAAGAGGAGGTAGTCCAAAGGAAAAAAGTAGAAACCCCTGCTATATCAAATGCTTCACTACTATATTTTGATGGCTCTTGTCGAAGAAGTCATGATGCTGCTTCTGGTGGGGTTGTTATTTATGATGCGCAGGGAAATCTTGTGAGGAAGCAAGGGTTAAAACTTAATGCAAAGAGTAATAATGAAGCGGAGTATATGGCTCTTGAAGGCGGGTTACACATTTGTCTACAATTGGGAATCAAACGTTTGCAAATCAAAGGTGATGCGTTGTTAGTGGTAAAGCAGGTGTTGGGAGGATGGAAAAATAAGAATCCTAGACTGAAGAATCTATGCTTCAAAGTGAAATCACTACTCAAAAAGTTTGAGGCATGGAGCTTGCAGCATGTCGAAAGGACTCAAAATAAAGAAGCGCATGAAGCCACGCAAGCAATGATTACTTGTGTGTTTGTGTTGAAAGCGGATGCCCCTTTCTATCATGGAAGAGAGGTGTTGTCAAAAGAGGCGGATTTCTTATTGACCGGTCTCTTGCCTAAAGATTTTCCTTCATCTAAAAAGTATGCTTTTATGAGAAGAGCAAGGAATTACAAAATGATTGGTGATATGCTTTACATGAAAGGAAGTGATCTGGTGTTGCGTCATGTACCTTGGAAGGAGGAGATTTACAAAATCTTAGAAGAAAACCATGAAGGGTCTTGCGGAGGTCATTTTGCCATGAAAATTATGCTTCACAAGATCTTGCAAGAAGGCTATGTTTGGCCTAGTATTCAACGGGATGTCAATCATTGGTGTAAATCTTGCTTGGCTTGTCAAAAAATGGGAAAAAGGGTTCTTAAACCCGAGCTGCGAAAGACAATCCTGGCTAATGAGGTGTTTGAAAATGGGGCCTCGATGCTATCGGGCCATTACCCACTTCAAGTAAGAGGAATGTGTATATTTTGACAGTGGTGGATTATCTATCACGTTGGGCAGAGGCCAAGGCTGTAAAAAAAATTACCAGCAAGGAGATGGGAAAGTTTGTGTACGAGCACATATGCTGCAAGTTCGGGGTGCCATTGGAGTTACTGTCTGACAGAGGGCCAGGGTTTAGAGGTGAAATGTTCGATTTCTTATGCAAGAAGCTTGGCATAGAGCATAAATACAACACTCCTTATTATCCGCAGTGCAATGGACTTAATGAGAGGTTTAATGGGGTATTGGTAAAGATTCTGACAAAAATGACTTTAACACATGCCAAAACTTGGGACTCAGAGTTGCCTTGTGCATTATGGGCATATAGAACGGCAATCAAAACTAGCACGGGATTCTCACCATATCACTTGGTTTATGGCAAAGAAGCTTTGATGCCTATTGAGGTGGAAATCCCTGCACTCAAGTTTTTGTCATTGCAAGATGAAGAGCAACAAAGGTTATTGGATTTACAATGTCTGCAACTAGACAGGATTTTGGCCTTGGATTACTATCAAGAAGTATGTAGAAAGTCCCAGAAAAGAGCTAATGAATGCATGAAAGATAAGGGAATTGAGAAAAGAGATCTTGTTTTGCGATACAATAGCAAATTGGATCACACTTTCCAAAAGAAGTTTCAGATCAAGTGGGAGGGTCCTTTTACTGTTGTAAACAAGTTTGATAATGGGACATATCAGCTGGCTGATTTAGATGGTACACTACATAGCTACCGTGTTAATGGTTATAGACTTAAGAAGTATTTAGCACGGTTGATGAATATTGTGACAGATGAGATGCTGTCAGTGGAAACAAAGAGTGTGAATGTGCCACTAAAGATGGATGAAGTTTCTGGGGATGAGCTGCATCAATTGTTCGCCCTGGAAACCTCTGCTTGTCATGAATGATCAAGCAGGCTAGGGGTTGTTGACAAGTTATGTCAGGCATTTTTTGGATGAGTACAAAAGCCATAAATGATGCCAAAAAAACTTGCTAACCACCCTCATGTATATATATGTGCATAGTGCTTCCAGCTTTGAAAGTGTCCGTGTAAGAAACCCTGTACAAAGGCTTGGTTTTGGTCAAGCGGTTGGTTGAGTTTTGGGTTGGTCGAGCTTTAAAAAAATAGCTTTTAATGAGCATTTCTAGCCGTGCTTGATAGCTTGCAAATCGAACTCCGACATTATGAGTTACATGCACTCGAAGTGGAGGTTTTTTCACTTAAAAAGTGGCAACGGATGCACGTGGAAAGATGGCAAGTGGGCCGACTTGATGGTTTTTTTTAGCAATGGCATGTTTAAAATTTTTTGGATTTAGTCGAGGTAATAAGTTCCAAGCCGTGCTTTACTGCGCTATATTTGGAGGTCGGGGTCACCCGCTACGCCTCCGAGAAAATGACTCAGTTTGGGGGCAAAACAGAAAATTCAGGTTTGGGCATGGGGAAGATGGGGAAGTTGGGGAGAGCATGCCATGTGGCAATGGACTAAACCCACATGTGGGGGGTTGAGGGGAAAGTGGAGGGTATATATACTAGAGGAGGACTAGTCTATGGTGTACCAAATGGTGAAGGAATGCACTCAAGGCCTTGCAAGGGGGGCTTCATGGCCTTTTTGGGGAGCTTGGGGCGCCATCTTGAGTTCCCACCAGCTTGGCCAAGCGCCTGGACAAAATTTTTGGTCCCCTGGACACTTTCCCCACCTCCCCCTTGGTCAAAATCACCGACATGGAGCTTTCCTTTCCCAAAAAAGGCCAAAAATAGCCCAATTAAAAGGGAAAATGAGAGAGAAAGATGACGGCCGAGAAAAGGAAGAAGACTCCACTTCAATAAAGTGGAAAATGCCCCCATTATTTTAGCTGTATTTTCCTGCACATCCTTTTTTGCTTACAGAGACTTGTTTTTCGAAGCTTTTGAGAGACCTTCCATCTTCAAAAGCTTGTAACTTTCTCGTCGGTTATCAAAGTCAAGCATATGGATGCTCTACGGAGATCCTCACGACACAAGCTTCGTCTTCATTGTCTCCGTTTTCTTAAATTTTAGCCATGGTTTGAGTTAGAGCTGCTTCTCGCCCACCTTCACAGGTGTTCGACTTTGTTGTTTTCTACCGTCATACAGGGTTTCTTTCCAATTGTGTGACTCGTGCAGATCTATAGAGGCACTTGTTTTCCTTGTCTTTTGCACCCTAACAACGTGTGTGATGGTTTTAATCTGAATCATTGATGTAGAAATGACAAGATTTACCAAGCCTTTATCTACCGACTAATCATTGTCTTGAGGTTTTGTAGATTTTGCACAGAATTAGCATCTATGATGCCATGGTATGTAATCCATGATGATGATTTCTATTTTATAGTTTTTATTTGAAGAAAAACATCTCTAATTCCATGGTACGTAAAGCCATGATGATTGCTATTTCAAAGTTTTTCTGAGTGTCTCTAATGCCTTGGTGAATACTATGGGGTTACTATGATACCATGCTACATAAAGCCATGATGATGTTTACTATTTTATAGTTCTTTATTTGATTTGAAGAAAACATCTCTGATGCCATGGTACGTAAAACCATGATGATTGCTATTTCAAAGCTTTCCTGAGCATCTCTTATGCCATGGTGAATATCGTGATGCCATGGTACGTAAAGCCATGATGATGAAAACTGTCGGCTATTGAGATCTTGGGAGTCTTCATATGTTCATTACATCTCAGATTTGTATATATATGTGCACATGTGATTACATTAATATTACATTTGTTTCTATGTCGTCTGCACATGTGATTGCATCGACATTATGTTTGTTTCTATGTCGTCTCCAGAGCGGCGGCGCTGTCAAGAAATATGACGTAGCTAAATAGATATTTGAGTAGATTACTTAATGGAGAGAGATAGATTTCACACACAAGAGAGAGAGAGAGAGAGAGAGATAGAGAGATAGAGAGAGAGAGAGAGAGTAAACACGATATACATGGTTCACCCAATGTGGGCTACATCCACGGGAAAGCAGCCACTCAATGGCTTTAGTACTTCAAAACAAGAAGTAGTTTACAAAAGGATTATACCCTTAATAGAGATCCCGCCTTGCTTCACTCTCACCACCTCACACCCACCTTGTTGCATCAACTTCACACTATGAAATGTGTGTAGAAATGGCCTCCTTTTATAGGCCAAAAGGGCTACCCTCTCTCATGAGAGGCAGCCATGTGTAGCCATGCTTGTGTAGATAAGTCCAAATCGGACCCTCCAATCCATCCATGTGTGGCCTCCCTTGAGAAGACAAGTCCACTTTTGAATTCGGCCATCGGCCACTGGCTATTGACTTCCGACCACCGGCCACCGGCCATAATATTCCAACGAAGGAAAAAACAGTTGCCCCTATTTTTGGCCATGAAAATTTTGGTTTTCGGCGAGTGATTTTCCTTCACGCACGATGGCTTGTCCTCATAATGGGGACCTTACAAATGTGCGTTTTTACCACAGAAAATTACAAGGGATAAATCAGGCTCCATACTTAACAGGTGCAAACCGTCTCTATGGACAATGTGATATAATTATTTCTAACCTTCACATTTTAATATGTTTCTTGAGTTGGTATTGATTACAGGATGAAAATCACATTAATCAGCATATACAAGGGATCAAAGATGCTAAAGCTGCTCTATCAAAACATTTGTAGTGGCACAAGAGTGATGTAGCTCCTTCAATTAAAACTTTTAATTTGTTTCCCATTAGAACTTTTATGAGCCTTCATGGCGATTATTGTATATTATGGAGTGATGTAGATCCTTGAGAACATATTTTATAAACTTGAAAATTTATTATTACAATAGTGTATGTATATGGTGCTGTGGGTTTTTTCCTTGCACCACTGAGGGTTTTTTCATCCACAATTAGGAAACTCCTATTTGAGTGGGGATGTTGGAGCTATATAGAGAGCCCACACTTACGATTTATATAGCAAGGAGTCCCCACTATATATGTGTACTCAATGTATGCTCTATACACAATTTGGGGTTTGCATATGATGGTGTCGTCTCTCTCTCTCTCTTCTCGTCTACCTGCGCTCTCTCGCTCCAATTCAACATATTATTAAGTAATGGTTGAGTGAAAATATATTTTAAGCTCCTCACATCCCTCACGGTTTTGAGTGTAGGCTATTCCACATTTGCCTTGAGTTTATCAGTATCAATATGAATGCACTCTTTTGAAATTACCCTTCCCACATATACATTTTTTTCTTTGGCAAAGAAACACTTAGTCAGCTTGGTATACAATTCATGTTCATACAATACTTCAAGATTCTTCCGTAAATGCAATCATGATCCTTTTTATTTTTAGAATAAACAAAAATGTCATCCAAAAATACCAAAATAAAGTCATCAAGAAAAGAATGAAAGATATTGTTCACCAAACACATCAATGTCACGGTTGCGTTAGTTAAACCAACAACCAAAAATGTAAACCAAAACCGTAAACTTGAAGGACCCATATTGTGTACGAAAAGCAGTTTTGAAAATAATACCTTCCTTGATTTTGATCTAGTGGTATCTAGATCAAAGATCAAGCTTTGAAAACACTTACGCACTGCTAAGTTGACTTAGCAACTCATCAATGTGCGAAAGGTGATATTTATTCTTAATGGTTTATTTATTAAGATCCTATAGTCAATGCACTATCTATAAGTCCCATCCTTCTTTCTCTAGAAAAGAACAGGGCTACCTCAAAGAGACACACTAGGTGTGATTAACCCTTTATTTCAACAAAATGTTTAGTTGGAGTTGAAGCTCCTTAAGTTCATCTATGTTGAATATGTAAGGAGATCAAGAGTACGATTCAGATTGTGGATATAGACATATCCCATGGTCTAGTGATTTAGGAGGAGGCATACATAGTGGATCATCAAGAGCAATATCTTTGAACTCATCAAGAAGCTTTTAAACATATTTTGGAGTCTTCATCGTTTCTTTCTCAGGTTCATCTTTAATTCACTTGTAAAAATTATGAAGGTCTCACACTCTTGCCTAAGTCCCCTTATCAATTTTACGACAAAAATTAGAATAGACTTAGAATCCCTTTCTTCCCTATGAATAGTGTGACTATCCCCATTAGAATTTTTTTTTCTTTCTTCTCAATCAATCAAAACGTGATTTTCAATCACCCAATCCATGCCAATAATCAAATCATACCATGTCTATGACATAAAAATTATCTTTATGATTATTCAAGGAAAAAGAGAAATTTTTAATTAGTTCTTTTGTGAATCCTTTATTACCACTAGTTAATTCCACAAGTTTTTTAATTTCTCAGTTTAATTTTAGGATTAATTTCTCAGCCATATTAAAGGGCAAGAAGCAATGTGTACTACTCGAATCAATTAAGAAATGCAATTTTAAATCTCAAATTTTTTGCATGAATTTGATCATAGAATCTTTCAGAAGATTCATTAAAGACACAAAGTATACAAAAAGAAAGTCAAATGACGTACCTTTATCATATGCATCATCAATAGTGCCCACTTCAGTCATCTTGCTCTGTACTCCTTTATGGATCGCTTTGTTTCGGCATTTGAAAATCTGGTGGTCTTTTCTTCATATTCAAAGTATATCCAAATCTTGGAGTTCACTAATCCACGCTTGTAGATCTTTGCATGTCTTTCTTACGCCATCTAACACATTGAGCTTAGCCTTCTTGAAGAGTTATTTGGTTGTCGTTTCTCCTGCATTGACGTCCTCATCATCATCATCCATTCTTTTTTTGCTTCTTCTCCTTTTATCATTTAACTCCACTTTCATCTTCTTCTTTCTTCACTCGGTTCTCATATTCTTTTATCGATGTTGCAGAATAAAAAATTGCTCTGATACCACGTGTGACGCGACAAGGGAGAGCCAAATATATTGATATGAAAAATATAGAGTATGCAGAATAAATAGATGAAACTTTGTATGCAGAATAAATAGATGAAATAAAGAATTTATATGGATGTAAGGTAATCATTACAAGAGGAGCATAGCTCGTTTCATAACCTCCCAACGACCACTAAATCTCAATCTCAATCACACTCTCACTCTCAATCTCAATTGCAATCACACTCTCAATCTCAAACAACCATCTAATCGGAATCACAACACGAGCAAAATTCCTATACCATGACACCTGGCACAGATCTTTTTTCACACATTGGTTTCTGCATCGTCTACAAAATAGCCAAAAGAGCATACTCGTTGTCAGGGGATTTTTGTCAAAAGGTGAGCCGGGAAGGCTTGGGACCTTTGGCTGGGAGAGGTGCTAGAGAGGAAGAAGAAAAAACAACGATATACAAGCCAATAAAATACCCAAATGAGCACTATATCATCAAAAATTGAAAATAACTTGAACAAGGTTTGGTCGGCTCAACCGCTTAGAATCACTTAAATGATAAACAACAATGGGTTAGGCCATTAACTCTAACTCGAGCAATAATATCCACCTGCTTGCTTTAGTGTCGTCGAGATACATCAAAATAGGGCATAAAGTTATCAGTATGTTAACATAATATGTATGTAGATTTAGAAAGTATAGCCAGAGTGAGAGCTTAAGAAAGATAAAGCGGCTTGATGAACATGGATCTTGAGATTATGTTGACAAGTTATAGAACTTAAGAAGAAGATAGTGAAACATAAGATAAAACTAGAATGAGAGAGAGTTAGAGTGTGCACTTACATACAATCATTCATCCCTTTGCACCTAGCAGTGCTGTTCTTTTAGGTTGTGGCCCTTAACTGTAGTCAGCACTTCAGCCTTCACTTGGATCTGTCCCATGAATGCCACCTTTTGTACACGGACCAGAGGATACCTCTTGCTCATCCGCAGTCCACGCTCTCTTCCTCTTCAACCTCCTCTCGGCCCCCTACCTGCAGGACTCTTACAGACCCACCCTTCAATCTTGTATGCGGGCTTCAACCCTTGCACTCTCAGCACATTGGTGGATTCTCTCCTTGTAGCTGGCCTCGCGGCTCTATTTCCAGTACCAAGGGTCTCCTCTTGGCCCTCCAATGTGTAGTGCTCCTTTCCTTATCCTCCTGGTGGTGAACACTTGTGGCTCCTCTTGGCCCTACAACAGTCCTTGCCACCCTCGCCCCGGTGATGGATTTTATTAGGCACCTTCTCTCCCCCCTCACCTTGGTGGTGGCTCCTTGATTATCTACAGCCCCTTGGCTCCCTGCTTGTGGTCCTTTGCACACGGTCCTCTATATCCAGCCCACTCGTCTCCTCTTGCCTAGCCGATAGTGCAAAAAACTCTCCTCATGTGCCTATTGTGCCTCCATGCCATGACGTGAGCTGTCGTAGCACCCTTCTCATGCACCGTTCCACTTGGACGTCATGATCCTTCATGCAATCGGAGGTTCTCCCATGCATCTCACTACATTCCCGTGCTTGTGGCAGTAGCACCACCTTTTTGATACGCAATTGTGCTCCTCATTATTCTTTTATTCAGCCCTTAGTTTCACACATAAAAACCTTGCTTGTCTTTGGTTCACACCACCCGAGAGTTATCCCCATCCTTTGCTGATGCTAAAAATCTTTTCCTTGGCTCAAAAGCTCCACCACTTGAGTTGTCGTGCTAGCTATCTTTCACACCCATGGCATGGCCTCAATCTCGATGCCAGAAAAGCTCACCTCCCAAGTCGTTGACCTGGGGATTGCAAGTGATGACATTTGATTTGATAAGAGCACCACATTAGGCATTTGTGTCGATTAGAATCATCGAACACAATATTTTGAATCAAATCATTGCTAAGCATAATCTATTAGCATATTATGTTGTTGGTGAATTGTTACACTTATCCTTCAAATAGGCCCGATATGCATCTTGTTATTATTTTTGCCATCGTGAAAGCGGAGCAGCATGACATCCACCCCCTCTAAACTTGCACAGCCTCCCGTCTGTGCCAATTGTACTTAATCACTCTCATCAAAAACATCATTAGACATATCATCTGATGCATACATAACATTATCTTCTCAAGGTTGATCTGAATTGAAATCTTCAAGAAAAATCTCACCTTCTTGCTTCTTGAATAGCTTGATTTGTTTTCCTGCAATAGGCACCTTGAGCACAGTGCCATCAAGTTCACATAATTGATATGTAGCATTATCAAAAACATGTAGCACCATATATGGTCCAAACCACCGTTTGCCATTTTTTGCATAGCAATATATTGACTCTCCAAGCTACTGTCATAAACAAGCACCCAATCGCCATCTTTGATAGCATGAAATCGTAGTCTGCGATTTCCATCAAATGATGCTTTATTCTTCAACCTTGCCTCCTTAAGCTTCTCTTTAGGTTGTTAAATATCTTCTTGGCACCTCTCAAGCTGGAAAATACGTAGAGTAAGCAAATCTTCTGTAGACATACCTTCTTCCCATCGCATTATGGTCCTAGTCATAACCGCTTCCTCTATAGGCATATTGGGTTTTTGCGCGTACATAAACTCAAACGGAATAAAACCTGTAACAAAACTGTGTGTAGTGCGATCAGCCCATAAAGCAAATGGCTAGAGTTTAGTCCAATCACGAATATGCCCTTCACATACCTTTGCTGAAGATTTAACAATAGGCGGATGTCTTGTTTCACTTTTCCCATTACCTTCTGGATTGTATGTTGCAGTGAGAGCGAGTTTAATGGCCATACGAGCAAAAACCTCTCGATTTTCATCTGCATCCAAGTCTCCTCTATTAGCAGTAATTTTGCCAACACATCCATACCTGGAAATTACATCCTCAAGCAAGAGCTTGCATACTGAGCTAGTAGCTTTGGTACAAAAAGCTCTGCCTTCAACCTAATTAGTAAGATCTTCTCTCGCAAGAATAATATACCTCATCTGCCAGACTCCTATTGGCATTGTAATAAGGTCCACCACCCACTTGTAGTGCATAGCCAGTGGATAGGTGAGATGCAATCCATCTCTATGTCGCACATTAGAGTATTGTTGGCATATTAAGCATGTTTCCACAAATTGAACCACATCTTTATACATACCTTTCCACCAATACTGGTCTTTAATCTTGAAAAAAGTTTCCCAGACTCCTCTATGTCCAGCCCATAAACTTTCATGAAATTCTTTGATAACCTATTGCTAAGTTGCTTCATCACAAACAACCCGTTGTGGTACCCCTCTTGGGGACTTTTGTTGCTTCCATAAATGTCCATCCTTTAGGAAATAGCAGTAGGCCTTTTTCCTAGTCCTCTTGTAATCTTGGTCACTCCAGCCTTCTTGTCTAGTGAGAGTGCTAAGGTAGCAGCGCCCAATCATAAGCCACTCTTTGTCATAGAACTCCTTAGTAAATACTAGTAAAACGTGAGCAATATTACCACAATTGGCATGTAGATAAGAAGACGTGTAGAACTTCAAGCCAACATCATCACTTGTGGTCAGCATATCTTCTTCATCTTCAAACCTAGCTCTTGATAACATATCTGCAACAGGATTATCTCTACTTTCAATATGACAAAATTCAGGGTTAAGAGACTTAATATAGGCTATCCACCGTAGCATGGCAATGTCCATAGTAGAGCAGTTTGCAATCATCCCTATCGGTGGCAAGTAATCCATCTCTATCACGACTAAAGATCCAATAAAATATTCTTTATCAGACCTTAGAGCAGTAGCTACAGCCCAAAGTTATCTCTTAACATGTGGATAACCTCGTTGGCGAGAATTGAGCACCTTGGCTCCAAATTGAATTGCATACCTGTGTCCTTCTGCATCATCTTGACCTATAGTTCATCCAATACATATCGGGCTAGTGTCAACTGTTAAAATAACTGGCCTTCCACATTTGTAGTCGACTTTCCTCAAGGTCGGAGGCTCAAGAAGCATCTTGTTTAATTTGTTGATAGCTTGCGTGCGAACTTCTTCCTAAACAAACATTTTATCTTTCCTTAGCAATTGATACAATACCTCTGCAACATGAGCAAAGTGTGGCAACCAAATAAGATAGAACACACACGCACCCAGAAATCAACGAGCTTCAGTAACCGAAGAGCATGTTTCCTTTATCTTTTGGATAGCTTCAACTTTTGCTGGACTCGACCTTCTACCCTCACAACTGCACATGTGACCCACAATTAAGACCTCCCTAGCACTAAAAGTTGATTTTTCACCTGAAGGTGTTAAGTTAACTTCTTTAGCCAACATAAAATAGCATCATAGTTAGTAATATGTTGAGCGACAGATCGTCGGCACCCCCTCTGATATTTTACCTCGTCTTTGAATCCTTCTTCACATACTTTAATTGGTAGATCATCAGTAAAAGGCATAGTAACATGTGGGATAAAGTCCCTTAATACTTTATTCATGTCGTTCATCATATGAGCTACATAATTAGTAGCACCCTCTAGCAAAGTGTACATCCTAACCAAACCAAGAGGAGTACACATTGTAGTAAGATCCCTGCTCTCAAAAGCTAAGTGGAATTGATCATATCCAAAATAAAGATCACCCATGGAGTAAATAGATCTACTTGCAAAGGCCTCAACAAATTCATCGACAATTGGGCTAGTACCCACATTGCAAATTGTTACCTTATTAACCAGATGCATATCCTGAATGAACCTTAATGTACCGCTTTTCTTTGGAACAGTAAACCATCGATTAGAATATGGTGCATGTGATGGCTCCAAAATTTTTATTTGTATCTTTTCATTAAGAAAATTGATAATCTTTGGCAAGTGAGCTTTAGAAACTAGAATAGGAAGTAAGCTCCATGGCATGTGAGTAACAGTGAGTATAACCATAGGTGAAACAACACTAGGATCCACACACCCAACCTCACTTGGCTCAAAAGTGAAAGCTCTATCGTGTTTTCTGAGCATACCTTGAAAACACTTGATTTCCTCTCGAGAAAACCATCCTCTCTGACCTTCAGCTGCTGCAATGTCTCCTTAGCCCAATGTTCTTTGGGTTCCTAAGCATAGGATGCTGAGAAGCTTCTTTGATCACCTCATCACTTCCTTCTGGTAGAGGTATAGCCACTAGTCTCACTTTCTTTGTAACAGTCTTGTACTTTGTCTATACCTGTGCTTCAACTGTTTGACCTGAATCATCCTCAATATACATAAGTGCTTCATATATACCGAATTCTTCATACATGTCCATTGAGTGGACCTTACCATAGAGGTCGCTTAGAAGCATGTTACATTAGTAGAACATTGGACTCACTTTTGGGCCTTTCAGTTCTAGAGAGAGTGGCGCTCGCCCAATGAGGAAGAGGCTAACGTTACGTTGAAAATCGACATTTTGGAGCCAAGCTCTTTTAGAAAAAAGGGAGAAATATTATTTTTGTTCATCAAATTGCACACTTTCACGCTTTCAAGGCATAAATGCCATAAGTCGTACTAACTCTATACCGATGAATTTCAGAAATTTCATTGAAGACTGTATTTAGTATATATGTTCCCGCCCAAATATGACTTTGAGTAGCTCTAATTCCCTCTCAAAACTTCTTCCCTTTTTCATATTTGTGCTAACCTTTCTGTGTATTGTAGTGCACACCATGACTACTTCTCGAAGGCCTAAAATACTACCATTGACTCTGTTAGCATTTTTAACAGTTATATTACAGATGATCAAGCATCGATACCATGATCCATCTTGAATAACTATCGGAAGCTGGGTTCTACTGCAAACTAAGAGGAGGAAAAGGAAGCAACGCAATGATTTTGTGGAGGCTTTCAAGGGACTAGTTAAAGAGTTTAAAGTGTGTGCACAAAGAAAGCGGGTGAAAGAGGTCCTCATACAACATGCTTTCCAACATGTAGACTTAAGTTTGCAAACATCACCTCCAAGTTTACCAAGGCATCGACCCAACTGTAAGTTATTTTGAGCATCTCACTTAGTGCATGATTATATTTGAAGGTTAAGTGGTGGATATTATCTCAGTTGAGAGCATAGTTGGGATTTTTGATGCTTTCCATGCATTTATTGATGAGCAAATGTACCAACGAAGACAACACAAGGAACTTGTAGATAATGGAGTATTCTTGTATGATATGCCATATGTGGAACCAAGAACTTCCATTGGTTGGGTTCGTGTAGCTCCTTTGTCACTTACATCCTTTGATAGCAAGGATTGGTCTTTGCCAGCTTTGCAAACTAGTGAAAGCTTTAGGAATAAGTTGTTTTAAGATATACAAAAGTCCCTCAAGTATTCAATTGCCACAAAAATAGTTTGGCTCGCACTATTTATGCCTCTTGAAGTATTTTTAGGTTTTTTCTTCGATGAGCAAATAAGAACTACCGCGACTATGCTCATTTGCAAGTCTAAGAGCTGTTTGGACTTTTTAGATGATAATTGGGATAGGAAACAATCACATAGAAAAATCTGTATTTTGCAAAAGAATTCCATAATTTGCAAGTTCATTATAATCTCTCAAAATTTTGTAGTGTCGTTTTACTATTTTAAATATCATCTTCTTAGTGGGCAGCTTATTCCACGCGACCAAGATACAGAGTCTAGCCTCAAGAACAAACCTTTATCAATGGAGCTCTACTTTTGAGACAATCTACCTACTGTGATCACTACAAGAGGCTATTCATATTAGCGACGCTCACACAGCGACGCTCAAAAAAAAATTCCCGGCGTCGCTATGAGCGTCGCTATGAGCGTCGCAAATTTACAAAGAAATTTGCGACGCTCATAGCGACGCCGGCTGGGGTAAAAAAATAACCGAGCGCGCCCAAAAACTCAGATCTCAGATCTGAGTTTTTCGGTGCCCTCAAGCAAGGAGCAGGTAACGCTCTCCCTCACTCTCTCTCTCTCTCTCTTTTTCTTCTCCACACACACACACACACACACACACACGAGGAGAGGAAGGAGAGCCAGGTATGCTCCTTCCCTCTCCTCATTCTCATGTTCCCTTCCCCTCTTTCTCTCTCCCTCTCTCTCTCTCTCACACACACACATACACACACACACATAGTGTTTTTGAGAGAGAGAGAGAGAGAGAGAGAGAGAGAGAGAGAGTACAAACAAAAACAAAAACGCACACACACATACATAAACAAAGAATGCACACACACATTGAGAGAGAAAAAGAGAGAGAGAGCATGCATAAACAAAAAACGCACGCATTGAGAGAGGAAAAGAGAGAGAGAACATGCATAAACAAAAAACGCACACATTGAGAGAGGAAAAGAGAGAGAAAACATGCATACGATCCGAAAAAACGCACACACATTGAGAGAGAAAGAGAGAGAAACTAATTTAACGTCGTAGGAAACTAATTAAAATTAAAAGACCTAAAGATCTAGCCGACGAGGAGTTGAACTCAAGACCTATTATTCAAGAGGGAAATGGCATAACCAATCTATCATACTTGGCATGGGTGATAGAAAGGTTATACCATTTATCTCTTTTTATTGGCACACACATCCACACACGCGCACACACACAAGAAGAAGAGAGTTATAACGTCATAGGAAACTATCCTAAAAGACGTTAAAGATTAGGTTAGATGTAGACTTATGTTAAACTAGATTTAGGTTTATTTAAGTTAAATTAGATTAGATTTAGGTTAATTTTTAACTAGATTTACGTTTATTTAAGCTAGATTTAGATTTACGTTATATTAGATTAGATTTAGGTCTCCATAGACTGCGATGCCTACATGAAGCGGGTGAAGAAAGCCCTCAATGGAATATAGGGTATTGCTGCCTTCACTCATGGTGGGCTCCGTCGATCCAAAAGTACTGGTGAAATGTCTTCAGAAGATAGGGAAGAAGGTGGATCTTCAGGGCGGCAAGAGTCACTACATCCCCGACACAATGACCATCTAGACAACCTCTAGTCATTAGACTTACGTTAAATTAGATTTAGCTTTATTTTTAGTTAGATTTACGTTTATTTAGATTTACGCTTATTTACGTTAGATCGAGTTCACGCAAGAATTACTTACGGTTTACGGTTTAGTGTTAGACGAACAGTGAAAAGATCTACTGTGAAAAGATGTTAAGATGCTGTGAAGTGCTACAGCTAGAGAAGAGGCAAAGGGGTTTTGTCCACTACATGCAGTATCATGTAGACGTGGGTGTGTAGATTTCTTGTACCCACAAATATAGGTATTGACCAATAAAGACGAGATTATAACCCGGTGGTTCTGATCTCCGTGCACCTCTAGACCGAGGTGTGCGGGGATTGGACATGACTAGAGAATGTGAGGTAAAGAGAGAGAGAGAGAGAGAGAGAGAGAGAGAGAGAGAGAGAGAGAGAGAGAGAGAGAGAGAGAGAGAGATAAGACGAAGAATGCCAATAGAATATTAAATTTGTTGTCCAGGTTATAAGTTTTTTATCCTCATTATGAGTAGCGACGAGGATGTGGGACCGTCCAACCGAAACACCTATCTCTCAACGAGGGTCTTATGTCCTTGTAATCAATGCAAGCATGCTGTGCGACGGACAAGACGTATTTCTTTGCAGCACGTTCGCGAATTTGGCGAGTTCGATCCATCTATTATAGATCGAGTTGTTGCCAATTATAACTCGTCGGACTCTGACGCTGGCCAACAAGCAGCAATCTTGCAACCCAATAGACGTGTTCGCAGGCGCTTTGGTCAAGCAGCATATGTGAGGCCACAAGATGTAGCCTCTGACAGCTCGGGAAATGATCATGCAGAGCACATTCCCAACGAAGCAATATTTGAGCCCGAGATTGATGAAATGATCGAGACGATCATGGATTCAGAAAGGCTTATCTATGATGATATGAAAAGTGAAGCCGATACGCCATTGTATAATGGAGCACGTATGTCTAGATTGAAAGCACTCCTGGTTCTTCTCAACATGCAGGCAAAGTTTGGATGGAGTGACACTAGCGTCACAGCGCTTTTCAGGTGATCTATTACAATTAGTTTACTTTAATAGAACTCTAAATGTATAATGATCTGATAGATTTTTACACGACTGTATCATATTTTTATGTTGTGTAGATTGCTGAAAGAGCACATACTACCAGCTGACAATGTGATGCCAGATTCCCGAGATGAAGCAAGAAAGATTTTGCGAAACTTGGGGATGGATTACAATTCTATCCACGCTTGTCCTAATGGCTGCATTCTTTTCAGAGGGGAATACATAGACATGGAGAAGTGTCCGAAATGTGATTCCGAAAGATATCGAGTAGATCTCCACGGGACAAAAATTCCACAAAAGGTTTTGCGACATTTCCCTCTGCTTCCTCGCATCAAGCATTTCTTTGAATGTAAGTCCATGGCCGCCCTAGCATCATGGCATGAGGAGAATAAATCTTCGGATGGTGTGCTACGAATTCCTGCAGATTGCGTAGCGTGGAAACATATAGATGGAACATGGTCGGATTTTGCCAGGGAAGCTCGAAATTCGCGCTTAGGCCTGGCTATGGATGGCGTAAATCCATTTGGTCAAAGATCAACATCTTACAGTGTATGGCCCGTTGTCATCGTCAACTACAACATTCCCCCGTGGTTGACTACGAAGAAGGGGCACCTATGGCTAAGCTTGATTGTGCCAGGGCGATATAAAGTGGGGAATATGGATGTGTATCTTGGTCCACTATTGGAAGAGCTACAACAATTGTGGATTGGCATAGAGGTGGTGGATATGAGCCGACAGACAGGACGACGGAATGCTTTGATCAGAGGCATTCTAATGTGGAACATGCATGACTATCCCGGGCTAACAGAATGCTCAGGTGATCTATTCACACTCCTCACTCAGACACTGTCAATCTTGTTTTTTCCCATAGTTGATCTATTATCATGTGTATACATGCAGGGCTTCAAACAAGCGGATACAGAGCATGTGTCACATGTGGACCTAGACTGAATGCACGTAGGGCACCCTCACTGAAGAAGCAAATCTACGAAGGTCATCAAGCGTATCTTCCACAGAATCATGTGTTACGCGACGGCTTTTTGGGAAGAGAGCCACCAAGGATGTCTGCACAAGCATGGTTAGAGCAGAAGGAGATGTGCGATGACGGATTGCCTCCAGGGATGAAGAGACTATCTCTATGGTACGAGTTACCATACTGGCCCCGACTCATGATCAATCACTTGCTCTATCCAATGCACATATTCAAGAATGTGGGTAATCTTGACCGGCAAGAAAGATACTTTGGGAGCCAGAGTTGACCTTAGAAATGTGGATCGTATGGAGCAATATTGGCCGCAAACAGCGTCTGATGGATCGATAAAACTCCCTAAAGCACCATGGATTTTCACAGGAGCCCAAGAACGCAAAGTAAAAGAGACCATTCGATCTTTGCGGACCCCCACTGGCGTAATGCACTCGCTCCGAACGTGTTTTACTAAAGAAGGAAAGCTTACCGGTTTGAAGTCACACGATTGGCATAAAATGTGTCAGGTACGTTCATAGTGGCCTTTAATATCATTGCATAAAATGTGGACTTTAATATCATTGCTGCACATACTTTACAATTTATTTTACCGGTTGCCATTGAGGGATGTTTGTCTCTCGACATCCGTAACACAATCTACAAACTTGCAAAGCTGGTGCAATGGATCTCACAAAAGGAGATCAACGTAGACTCCATACCATTCGCCAAACTAAATGCTGCGGAGCTTGTGTGCATGTTTGAGAAACATTTTCCTACTACAATGCTAACCATTCAGGTGCATCTTCTTGTTCACATAGTCGATGAGGTGGAAATAGCTGGCACAATTCATTCCAGATGGATGTTCTTCTTAGAGCGTTTCATGAAAACGCTTAAGGGATATGTGCGTCAAAAGGCACGTCCGGAGGGTAGCATGGCAGAAGGTTGGTTGGTATCAGAGTCCCTAGTGTACATTGGAGAGTGGCTAGACGGATTTGATAAATCCCGGGACACGCTATGGCGAACCATAGATGATGAGCGCATATCTGGGATTGTCATGTGCAATCTCGGTGTTGAGAAGAAGATGACGGAAGATCTAGAGGCTAAAATCAACCGATTTTGCATGCTTCACAATCCAGTGATGCAAAAGTGGATTTCACAATATGAGGATGCAAAGCAAGAGCGACAAAGGGCACGAATCGAGTGGAGACGGGGAAGAGGACCACCGATGCACTATCCAGCGGTTCTGGAGAGCCTACCAACCTTCATGAGCTTAAGATGGTTGCACAACCAATTGAAAAGTGCACAACAATGCGGTGACGAAGTGACTGAGGAAGAGTGGGAGTACTCTCGGGGTTGCGCGACCAAGGTAAGTTTGCAATGTACGACTAGCAAGTGACTTTATTTATAAACGTTTGAACGGCCACTCATGATCTTTGTTCGTTGTAGTATAAGTCATACACAACAGCATGGTGTAAAGGTCGACATTTTAGGGTGGAACGAATCGACAAAAAGCGTTTTACTCAAGATTGTGGAATCATGGCAAAATTTGAACAGTCTAGTCGACGACGTTCCTCTGATGCAGATCCTGTGGTGGCGGAACTCACTTACTTCGGCACGCTGCAAGAGATTTTGAGGATCGATTACAGAGGATTTTTTGTCGACTTGTTCGACGTGCAATGGTTCAAGATAATCATGGAGGGTTGCAACGCTACTGTGCGTAGAGGAGAGTCTGGTTTTCTTGAGGTGGATTCTACTAAGAAATGGACTGACCTAAGAGACACTTTCGTACTACCGGAGCATTGTGAACAAGTAAGTATGTAAATAGTTAACATCCCCCTTTTACAAGTTATGTGCTTGAAAGCTCTCATGTAAGTTATGTGGCTCTGGCAGGTAATATTTCATCCTACAAAGTCTACATCAAACTGGTGGTACGTCATAGAGGTAGCCCCTCGTAGTGCAAGGACGTATGAAGGCTACCATGTGCCAATCACAACGACATCAATGGAGGAGATCAGAGAAGATGCTCAATCAGAAGCCGCTGCGGTGGTGCCAGACGAGCATCAAGATGCTACTACTCTATATGGGGTGCATGCAGAGGAGCTACAAAATGAAACAGAGGATATGTGTTTAAACGGAGAGCTCTATATAGATATAGGAAGTTATGCTGAGTTATGCGAGGATGAGAGAGAGATCTCTTAAAGCCACAAATATTGTATTTGAACAATTTTGCTCCGTGTTGTAAAAGCTCTGGCTCTCTAAGTACCTTCCATGGTGTATAACGCTCTTTTCTACTCGCGCTCACATCTTTTGATTGAAAATTCTGAGTTTTTGACTTGCCTCTTCTATCACTCAATTCATTGCGTCATTGTATTTATATGCGTCATTACGTCATTGTATTTAATGGTCTTTGCGTCATTGTCTACTCTATTCATTCAATATTAAGTTTAAATATTCGTGTGTTTAATGCAGGTATGGATGATGAGGAGTTTCTTTCTTCTTTGTCACCGCAGCAGAGACAGTGGTACGTGGAGCGTCATCACTCTGGTGCATCATCGCGCGTTCCTAATCCATCCGCATCTCCCTCTCTTTCGGAGCATTTGGCGCGCTCCGAAGCTTCGGCGTCGATGAGATGAGCTTCACGCTTGTCTAGACACCAGCGCTCTAGTGGTGGCAGTGGCGGTTGTTGTGGGGATTCCGCCACCGATGCCTCCACACCGCCTCGTGTTCGACGAGGCTCTTTACCCTCCCCTTCTTTGCCCGCACCCACACCAGCCACAGCATCGCCATCTACGCCAGGTTTTTCACGGCTGACTGTTCCTAGAAGCTACACACCTCTACCTACTCCGCCAGGAGCCACCCCACTCGACACTCCTTGCTTCGGGGCCTAGACGCCAGTGGAGACACCTGACGTTCGTACCCCCATCGACACGCCGCTAGAGACCCCTGCCGCGACACCCAGGTTCACGCGTCACCGGCCAAAGGGCTTGCCTTACTCCGTCGACATCAGCGGCGGCATCATCATGGATGATGACAGCAAGAAGGTGATCTCGCGCATGCGTGGTCTTTGCTCTCAGCTGTTTAGACACTACATACTAAACAAATGGAGTGAAGTACCAAGTGATTTAAAAAACAGAGTCATCAGCATACTTCATGATGAGTTTCTCGTTCCAACACGGGATCAGCGCTTCAATGAAGACCTGATGAAGATTGGAATGCGCGAATACTACAAACACAAGCGTTCCGAAGTGCAAAAAGCAATCAAGAATGGGTGGAACAGGCCAGATTGGCTGGCCAAAGAAGATTGGAAGAATGCGAAGAAAGCAGCGCGCGAGAATCCCGACAAGTGGAAGCAACAAAAGGATGCAGCCAGAGCGCGAGTAGAGGTAGGGAGCTTGCACCACTTGGGGAGCGGTGGATGGGCATCATTTGAGGCCGATTTTGTAAGTGTTTTCACATTGCTCTTTATGTTCGATAGTTTAGGGTTTATGAGTTTTTTAGTTCTAACATAATGAAATCTTTGTATGTTTTGACAGTGGTCGATGACAGGACGTGATCCCACACCGTACGAGCGCGAGTACGCAGGCAGGAAGGGCTTAAACGCCCTGATGGACATTCTCAGTTCTCGTGGCGGCATGGTTAGTATTAGGGTTTACTCTTTTTTATTTTTTGTATTGTTTTATAAATGTCGTTATATGTTTATACTTACTGAAAGCTGTCTTATTGTCTTTTTTTGCAGAATCCGACAGATACGCCGCTTGGACGCGATGAGACGTCTGACTAGACGACGTCAGTTTAGCCGTAGCTAGATAGCATTAGTTTAGGGTTTCTCATAGCTTATGTATCATGAGACGGATTTTATACGTCTTTTTGAACCATGTATATTATTACATTTGTCACCGCAGTTCCTTTTGCCAATCAATTCTTTATGCCTATGATGTTGCACAATTGTCATTATTACATTTGCCAATCAATTCATTTTGCCTATGATGTGTACAATTGTCAATTTTGCAAACAATGCGTCTTGTGGGTGACTATTTTGGGTCTATTATCTACCCTTGCACTTTTTTTAAAAAGTGAATCAAGTACAATATGGTTGATGGGTGGCAGGGCATTCAATGTCCTGCCACCAAAAAAAATTCTCTCGAGCGTCGCTATTTATGGCTCTGTAGCGTTGCTATGAGCGTCGCTATAGTCTTCTGTGTAAACGTCGCTATATGCGTCGCTATAGACGTCGCTATATGCGTCGCTATGAACGTCGCTATATAGCGACCCTTATAGCGACGCATATAGCGACTCCTATAGCGACGCATATAGCGACGCTCTCATAGTGACGCTCGTAGCGACGGTTTTAGCGAGCCGGGGGTTATAAAAACTTAGTGTATTTCCGTCGCTAACAGCGTCACAACAGCACACAACCTCTTGTAGTGGATGGAGACAATGTCAAGCACAACTCTTGCACAGCTCATGCTAGATCTTATATGTGAAGAACTTCCACTTCTGTCCAAATTGTATGCATTCAGTTTCAACAACAGAAAGGTGCTTCCTAAATGGATGAATTTTAATTGTCTTTAATACATTAAGACATAGAATCTAGTTTTTTCTTCTTTTCAGATTCCAAGATGCAAGGAGAAAACAACGTTGTCCAAGGAGCTTCCACCGGAAGCTAGGTCACATACCTTGTGCACGCAATGAGCTTTGATTCCATGCGAACCACGGTGTACTCTTCAAAATGACTAATACAGAGACATTTTGTGGCGGTCAAACAATGTTTAAAAAATTTACAGTTTTCATTGTCTCAAAACTTTACAAATTGTGTTGTTTCTCTCAAGATTTATACAAGTTATTGCCCCCTTTTCCTGCTATTGTCCTCTCACCCGGTTTGTGTCACTGTCCCCTGTCCTCTCCCCCGGATGCTGCCATTTGTCCCCTTCCCTCTCCCCCAGTTGCTGCCATCGCTACCCTGCCCTCTGCTCCGGTTGCTGCTACTTCTGCCTCTGGGGACGTTGGTCTTGGGCATCCTTTCTTGTCGTTCAAAATCATGGGCCTCTTCCACGTATCTTGCACCTATGAATCTTCCCTCTGTTCTTGCTCTTGCCGTCGACGTGTAGCCCATTCTTCTACTTCTGCGGTGTCCGCATAATATTGATTTATTGCTTCTTTCATATTTTAAACGTCTTCTTGAGTCTGATTGTAGCGCTACGTAATTTTGTTAACGCGAGCCTGTTTGAACTCCTCAGCTCTCGCCCCTTCCTCTCTTGTACGTCTATTTACCGAGATAATAATATGCTGGATGGCCATTACGGAAAAATGTTGCACATCATTGGGGTGTAGTTATGTAATTGAAGTTCCTCTAGAAGCGTGATAATAGGAAAGTAAGTAAAGATGTTGCTTCTTTTAATACAAACGTTGCAGCAAACAATGAAACAACACGATTACTTACGTTTGGTACATCCAAAATTTGATTGAGGAGTAACAAGGCATTCAAAAAAGTTCACCAGCCACAACTATAGTCATCAACCTGCATGGGCACGGTTACCCGTTCGTACTGGATGGTATTCCCTAGATCATGTTCTAACAAAACATGCTCTACACAGCATACAAGTTTTTTCGCGGCACTACATACATAACCACTTGAGTCAGTAACATATTACAAAGAGACACTACTTCCAAATTTACCCATGTGCCTTACATTTTTACATGATCGTGAAACACCCTACTTTGCCTAGAGTTTGCGTAGTAAACAATCTTATCTTCAATGTCAAATAACAACAGACTCCAAAGATCACTACACCAAAACCATCAAAGATGAGGAGAAAGATCCTAAATGCAACATGGTTTTTACAAGGCAAAAAGAAACTCACAGTGAACAGAAAGCACACTAGATCAAAATTGACTCTACTAAACCAGCCCATCAGAGCCAAAAAGGAAACTCCACTGTTCTGCAGCATAGGCGATATCAACGGATCTATTACGTATATTTTGTTTTGAACCTCAGGGGGTAGAAGTGAGATAGCATGCCTAACATGAATCAATGGTAGAGATTAGACTTAAGATATTTCAGCTGGCTGTCACTGCCACAAACCCATGAGTCAATACTGAGTGACTGAGGCAACTATCAAATTCCATAAGCCACTGGCTCGCTTGGTATTGACCCATCTCTTAGTGTTAGTGAGCCATCTAATGAGCCAAGAATGACTTATAAAGAAAAACTTGAGACGTAACACAGCAATGTTGACGACTACCGTGAAGACATGGGTCAATACCGAGTTAGTAGTTCGCTATCCAACTCCATAAGCCACTAAATCGCTTGATATTGACCCATGCCTTGGTAGTGAGCCATTTAATGAACCAACAGTGACTTTTAAACAGCTTGAGAAGTACCACAAAGCAATGTTGATGACCCCATCTGTTGCGTTGCAGCTATAGCCACTAACCTTGGCTTGCTCATGCCCCTTTGCGGCGGCTAGTGCACCTTGCCCATCTGTGTCATTTCTCTCAACCCGTGATCGTGTCCTTCTACTGTTTGAGTCATCCCTAGAGGACTCTATTTGTCATGCACGAGGATGGAGAGGGGGGATGTTAAGAATATCCATTGTTCTCATATCCCGGATAGGTACTGGCTGAAGCAGCCCATCATAGCGGAAGTGCAGCCTCCGAAGAGTGTCAAAATCCTGCGGCATTATAGTAACGCGGTTTGCATGGGATGCCATTATATATCCATCACTGAAGAGTTCAATGAGGTAGTCTTCTGCAATTTATTGAAGGCAGAGAAGTGCGTTGCTGGCCATCGCATGTTGACTCTCCACTGCTCGCAAATCTCTCGCACTACTCGTTGGAAAGGAGGACATGGAATAGCCGGTTGAACGTGTCGATCCTTCGCAGCTCTTGTAGTACACCTCTGTGCGCCTCATATCAGCATCTTCTTGCTTGAGAATTCAAAGAGTCATCTGTTGCCCTTCTAGGCGTGGCCTTTGCACGAGGCATCTCTACAAATAGCATAACAAAAAATGACGTGTCATTTGTCAGCATAAGGGACTTAAGATTTCAAAAAAGGTCAGTACCAAGTGAACAGGTGCATCGAACAGAGTTTGCCTTCCCTTATTCGCTTGGTACAGACCTCAGAAAAAGTGTAATAACAAACATCATTTATATTTTTTGAGGTCAATACCAAGCGAACAGGTGCATCGAACAAAGTTTACCTTCCCTTATTCGCTTGGTAATGACCTCAGAAAAGTCTAATAGAAAACATCATTTATATTTTCTGAGGTCAGTAGCAAGCGAATAGGTGCATCGAACAAAGTTCCTTCCCTTATTCGCTTGGTAGTGAACTCAAAAAAGTGTAATAGCAAGCAAACAAGTGCAACAAAATAACAATGTGAAGGAGACACTTAAGTCCATTCCGACCTAACTGTCATGTCGTGCCCTCTCATCACCTCCCCTAATCTATAGGGGTGGTACCATTGCTTCTCCCTCCCACGTCTACCTCTCATGAAAACGCATGGCGGTACTCCAACGTTGTGATGCAACAGGGGAGAGTCAAATACATTGATAATGAAAAATACAGAGTACGTAGAATAAATTGATGAAGTAAAGAGTATGTATGGATAAAAATTACAAGAAGAGCATAGTTCGTTTCATAACCTCCCGACCACCCCTGAGCTATCTCAATCACACTCTCACTCTCACTCTCACTCTCAATCTCAATCTCAATCTCAGTCACACTCTCACTCTCAATATCAATCATAATCACACTCTCAATCTCAATCTCTTGATGGCAAAAATGATCATAATTGAAATTGCAACACGATCACAATCTCAATATCATGATATCTTGCATAGATCCTGTTTCACACATTGGTTTCTGCATGGTCTACAAAATATCCAAAAGAACATACTCGTGCAACCAAATCAACATGATAACTAAATTCAAAACATCATTTTGTACCATCATAAAAAAGAGTGCAATCACTTTTTGTTTGTTTATTTGAAACAAAAGAGATATTACCTGTGTATATTTGTTTGTAAGCTAACCTACTGTTGCTTGTAGGCTGTCCTGCTGCTGCTACCGACAATTTGTTTCTGTTCATAAATTTGTCAAATGAACTCAAAATATAGACTTCTATGTACTCAAAACGATGGAAAGAGGTCTGGTCTATGAGGCCACGAAGACAGAATTGCGAAAATGTCTTTCTTTGATTGAAAATGCAACTTTTTGGTCGCGATCCATAAAAACTCTACTTCTGGGTCTCCACTACTTTTTCAAATTATTTTAAGCATACCCATGCATTTTAAGCTAAAACACATAAATATAAAATATTGATACTAATAAAATTTAATTTTAACTACGTTTTTATTATATTGTTCATAGACAGACTATCTGTTATTCATTAATCTTTATCAAACATGTGTTTAATGTATTATTTTTTTAAAAAAGAGAATATATTTCTCTCTTAATATCTAAACTCATTCATATAAGCTCTATCTCATAGACTATTCAACAATATTTTTAATCGTGCTAAACGAAAGATACTAAATTCTTTTCGACTTTAAGAACTTCAAAAATTAGTCCTATTACAAACGCACCACCTCACAGACCACTCATCAGCTAAAACCTAGGCCCTGCTTTTCAGGCATGTCCGTCTAGTCGATTTAACCACAATAGTTTTTTCAGAACCTCCCTCAAGGTTTCGCAGAGCAACTACAGGAATCTTGGAAAAGTGGTGATGTCTTTCCAAGGGACACTCCGCAGCACCAGCAGGACCGCATCGGGCCCTCCTCATGAGGCCCCCCTTGGTCCTCCCCCGATGGTACCCTTAGTGTTCTCCACCGAAATAGCCCAGGAGTGGATGCTGTCAATACGGGAGTCAATCCTAGAGGTAAGTCACTGGTAATTCTGCCTGCCTCAACTGCCAAACAAACACCCCCATCATTGCCCCCTTAGTACCAACCCTTGGAAGCTCAGAAATTCTTTCTTTTTTGTTCCCAATTTTCAAGCTCCTAGTTTGAAGATCTTATTTGCTAGATTCTCTGTGCAGGATGCTAACCTCAAGCTAGAACAAATGAGGATCTATAGGCACAAAGTATCAATCCTCAAAGACTCTCTAGATGCAAGAAGGGCTGAAGCCCTACATGGATTTTTTGCTGAGAATGGCTCTCTAGATGTTATCTATAATTGGGTACAGGAGATGAAGGATGAAGTGCTTGAGCTAGCCAGTAAATATGAGGAAGCCTTGAACTTTGCCAACAAGCTTTAGGAAGAGATAGACTAGCTACGAAGAAAAAAGATTAACTTCTAATTGTTTATTGTCAGTTGTATCCCCCGAAAATTAGAAGACCACTTTTTGTAAAGTTTGAAACTTGGCCTTTGGGCCTGTCCCTAGAGTTTTCTAACTCAAAATCTCCTACATGGGTGTTAAGTTGTAATTTTTCTTCTCCCTTATAAAATCAAAATGCATATTTGGTATTAAAAAAAACAGGTGCAACAAACAGGGTTTACCTTCTCTTATTTGCTTAGTACTCACCTCAAAAAAGTGTAATAGCAAACATCATTTAGATTTTCCAAAGTCAGTACCAAGAGAATAGGTGCATCGAAAAAAGTTTTCCTTCCCTTATTCGCTTGGTACTGACCTCAAAACAGTGTAATAGCAAACATCATTAATAAAGATGATCAGTACCAAGCAAATAGGTGCAACAAATAGGGTTTACCTTCCCTTATTTTCTTGGTACTAACTACACTAAATACAAGTGCAAAAAGTGTAGTAGCATACCTCTTCATTGTGTGTAGAGTTCTGCGTCACTAAAGCACTACAGAATAGGAGTAAGAGGAGGATGCGCAAAAAGGAGGAGCACTATAGAGTAAGAGGAGATGTGCAAAAAGGGCTGGGAGCACAAAAGAGATGGTTTTCTTACCGCGTAGCATCGACCTGGGTAGAGTTAAAATGATGGGCAGTAGAGGATGCGAAAAGAGTCAGAAGAGCACTCATCTGGGGCAAGTGTATATATAGTTAAAATGTTTAGCGAGGATACTGCCTCTAAACTTAGAATTCTTACCTCGGCGAGGGTGACAAATTCACTTATGCGCATGATTACACCAGAGATTGTGGTTGTAGATCGTACTGCATGGGAATCTGAGCCCATTTATGATTAGTTGTCATTGTGAGTGCAACCCACGTGCGTTTTTTGAGTGATAGTTTAGAGTCAGATGCCGATTGCCCTTGTAGTTGCCATCTCCATCTCCACTGTAGAACAAACAGATCGCCTTTGCCGTTGCCTTTTCTCTGCTCTTCCCCTTGGCCACCTCTCGTGATCCTGCGTTTAGAGTCAGACGCCGATCACCCTTGCAGTCGCTGTCTCCATCTCCAAGTAGAACAAACAGATCGCCATTTCCTTTGCCTTTTTTGCACTCTTCCCCTTGGACACCTCTTGTGATCGTGCGTTGAACGACCTCCACTGGTTTGAGTCCTTTGCTGCTGTGTCGCCATCGCCATCGCCACTTTCTGGTTCTTGCTCTCAACGGCCTATGACATCACCATCGAACTCGGCGCCATTGGATATTACAGAGACAGGTTCTTTCTCCCTCTCTCTCTCCCCTTCCTGTGTGTTGTTAACTGTGTGCGCACCAAAGCCACTACATTACGGGGTTAGAGCACAATGGAACAACACTCCAAGAGCGAGTGCTTGTTAGGGTAAGATTAGAAGTCTTGCACCGCATGGTTGGAATAATTACTCCTTTGTGACCGTGCTTGAGTTGTTATTGAATGCTATGTTTGGGCATAGAGTGAGTATGCCTATCTATCTACCACTGATAACATTAAGTGCTCCGTTCTAATCCACCTATTCCAATTGGACGTGGGTACACCAGAAATTCAACTTGGGTTAGAACCAAGCGAATAGGGCCCTTTGGAGATTCTTGGGGTCCCTATTCGCCTGGTTCTGGCTCAAGTGACGTCACCTATTATGACATTAGTGAAGGGGATAGAACCAAGCGAATAGAGACCTTGAGGGATACTCAAGGCTCAATATTTTCTTGGTTATGACACCAAATACAGCCCAATTTTGAGTAGTAGTTTTGGATTGCTTTTTCTTTCGGTCATAGAGGATCATAGTCCTGGAGACAGACGTTGTGGGTACAACAGAAATTCAACTTGGGTCAGAACCAAGAAAATAGGACCCTTCGGAGATTCTTGGGACCCCTATTCGCCTGGCTCTGACTCAAGTGATGTCACCTATTATGACATTAGGGCACCGGATAGAACCAAGCAAATAGAGACCTTGAGGAATTCTTGAGGCTCAATATTCGCTTGGTTATGACACCAAACACATACCAATTTTGAATAGTAGTTTTGGATTGCTTTTTGTTTCAATCATGGGGATCATAGTCTTGGAGACAGACATTGTGGGAGAGGATACATGTGAAGAAAAACTATTCACGTTCTTATACAATGCCCGTGCTCATCATCGTGCACCAAAACTATCAGGAATGTTTAATGCAGAGTTTTCTATACAGAGGATTATAGATTGCTCATTTGAGTACCTACAAACCCATTTGCAACAGTATGAGGCAGTTATTTGTGACAATTCCATGACAGCTGATGGCATGACACCAGCTGATGGAATTTGATTTGATAATAGCATCACGTTAGGCATTTATGTTGATTAGAATCATCGAGCACAATATTTTGGATCAAAGCATTGCTAAGCATAATTTGTTAGCATATCATGTTGTTGGTGAACTGTTGAGCTTATCCTTCAAATAGGCCCGATATGCATCTTGTTATTCTTTCTCCCATCGTGAAAGCAGAGCCTCACGTCAGCTTTGTCCAAGGGCACCAATGAGACTAGTACCAGCTGCGCTAGTACTAGTATAGCAGTATAGTTGCACCAATACCAGTGGGCACGGCCAAGCCGATGGGCTTTGTTCACGTGTCAGGACAAGGGCAAGGCCAAGGAGTCACGGACTACGTCCGGTGTCCAGGCTAGGCAGTGTGGACAAGGGATCCATCTAGGGAAAGAGGCTAGGAGCCTGCCTTTATAATAGGAGGTTGGGAGGAGGATCTTTAGGTCTAACTACCCTAGGCTTTATATTGGTATCAAGAGACACTCTTTTTTGGGACATAGGCATGGAGAGCTACACACTTTTTTGCAAGGCAAGCGAAGCCGAACAATTGGCATGGCCGCTTAGAAGGGAGCTTCAAGCCGGATCGGCCCCTATTGAGGGGAGTGAGCAGAGGCAAGGAAGCCAAAAACAAGCACGCTTGGGCTCGGTAGGTGCGCATGGGGGAGCTGAGCAGAAAACGTCATAGAGGTCGATGAAGTAGAGCAACAAAGCACTCGACCTCTCTCTCTCTCCCTCTTGCTCTCCATCAGCACCCTACCGCCATAGCCAGTCGTTGGTTTTTTTTGGACTTTCGAGATTGGGCCGCCCAAAGCCTTAGGGTATACCAAGAAAAGCCTTAGGGAAAGTGCCCACAGGAGTTAGGACAGTGGCTGCAGCCTTCAAGAGTACTCAGCCATCATCGCAAGCATACTCGACCACCATCGGCAAAGGGTGATTTTTACCCAAAAAAAGTACACTGCTGACTGCATCCTTTAATAAATTTTGTAAGTCTCTAGAAACCTTTGCTTCTTGAGAAATAGCCATTGGTGGAAGAGGTGAGAGAGAAGCATACGGCGTTCAGGAATGTTTAACAAATTCAATATTGGAAAGAAAGTGACACAATGAGTAATACAAGAAAACTTTATCTATTTCAATATCAGAAACGAGCTGCATACGCTCGGTTGTACATATCAATGGTGAGGAAGGCACATTCTTCTCTCCTAGCAACAACAAATGTGCACCATGGGATTCAAACATCAAGTTGTTATTCTTATACCCACGCTTTAGTGATGGTCCTAGGCTATGCAACCATTCCCTACCAAGTACCACATTTGCCCTCTCCATATTCATAACCTGAGAATCCAAGGATGTGGACCTTGTATTTCCAACGGTACAGCTCGGACTTGAGTATCCCATGTTTCGGCATCATAACCATTCATCATTGCTACCTTGTAGTGGTGGGAACTCAGAGTTTGGGGAAATTTGAGTTTTTTCACTAATGCATATAATTAATAAAGTTGTGAGTGGCACCGTCATCTACCAAGATGCACACCTTGTGTCCTTGAAGAGGTCTATGCATATACACGAACTCATGTGGACCGAAGGTCTGTTGCCACATGAAAGCTGTGATACATCATTCATGCACCACCTAGGTGTGTGTTACTTCCACCGTAAATAATCGTGAGGAAGACTCAAGAGGCAACAATTGCATCGTGTGCACTGCTTTCTCCTTGCTGTGAGGAGCAGATTTCCCCTTGGGACAATCCTTTTTGCCATGGCCACTTCCCAAGCATTCAAAGAATAAATTCTCTTTTTGAGCCTTATTAAAGTCCTCAGGAGATTTTTAGCTGCTTCAAAATTGGCTACTATAAATTTCCTTTTATTTTGCCCATATTGTGTGTGTGTATTATCATGTGTATTAGCAAGCACGTGATTATTATGTGATTTTTTTTCATCTGGATCATCATGAATGTGTGCTTTCACTATGGCCTCCTCAAGTGTTTTAGGGTCCTGAGCCTTGACATGCTTCTTAAGCTCTCGCGTCAGATCGCGGATAAACCCACATACTACTGAAAGGTGTCTAGTTCTTCCAATTTGAGGATAACATCCCGATAGTGAGAGATATATTCTACTGAAAGGTGTCTAGTTCTTCCAATTTGAGGATAACATCCCGATAGTGAGAGATATATTCAAGTAATGATGGGTGTTGGCGCATGGAACACGTGTCTCAAGCCGTCCAATTACGATCTGCCTCATTTGTAGGCAGAAATTCTTTTCGAAACATAGCCTCAAAGGCTGCCCAACTCTGTGGTATATTGTTTTTCTCCTTGATAGACATCCACCATTTGTAGGCCTTGCCTTCCAGAGTCAGTTTGTCTACAGTGCTCTGACTGCCAATGTATTTTTTTTGGGCCCCGACCTTGAAATATTACTCAAGTTTTTTTGTGAGAAAATGAATCTTAATTTATGAATTCAGGGAGCAAAATATTTTAGAATCAAAATCTATCATTTTTTCAAAAATTAATAATCTAGACCTTAATTGTTAATTTCTTACAATATCACATGTAAGGATAAAAGCATTAGGAGAAAGTTGGACTCACTTTTGGGCCTTTCAATTCTAAAGAGAGAGTGGCGTTCGACCAATGAGGAAGAGGCTAACGTTACGTTGAAAATCGTCATTTTGGAGTCAAGCTCTTTTTAAAAATAGGGAGGAAATATTATTTTTGTTCATTAAATTGCACAGTTTCATGCCTTCAATGCATAAATACTGTAAGTCATACTAACTTTTTACAGAAGAATTTTAGAACTTTCATTGAAGACTCTATCTAGTATCTTTGTTCCGGCCCAAATATGACTTTGAGTATCTCTACTTCCCTCTTAACACTAGAATGGTAACAGGACACTTTTATGTCCATGGACACTTTTGTGTCCTGTTAAGTGACCATTTTGCTTGAATTATTTGAAGAGTATGAAAATGAATTTCTAGGTGCTATATATCCACAAAGTTGCCTTATGAGCTGAAAAAAACTTAGCATTTTTTTTTGAGTATCGATCTCACCATTAACCTTACTCTTGCTCAACATTTTTTAACCTAAACTGTGTGAAAAAAAGGGTCTTGTTTTTTGTTTTTTTTCAATTTTTGGCAACTATACCACTCTAAACTTCATGTTTGTGAGGTTTAGATGGCTAGAGGTTAGGCCTTCATAGTTCTCAACATGTTTTGATGCTTGTAGGGAGAGCTAAGTGTTAGAATTGAAAGTTATGACCACTTTACAAGAATTGCATAATCCTGTTTTTTGGCCAAAATTAGCACTTTTATGATTTTTTTGGTGGCTTTCTTGATATCGAAATTCAATTTTGATTGTGTAAGTGTAATGTATAATATAAAGCTAATCTTCCTTGAGTTTTGGGGGACCTAATATGCTATATATCATAGTACATCATGATGGTTGAGTTTTTTGATTGTTGAAGAATACGATACATTTTAGAGTAACAAGTATAACTTTCTCAATATTGCTAGTTTCTTAGGCCAATTGTGTGTATTTTTTAGGTACTGACCATATCTAATCATAGACTACAAACTTGGCTAGATATTGAGGAGTTTCTATGGGTTTCTAGAGGTCATAATGCTAAACCCAATTTTTTTATGTTTGCTGTATTTAGCACTTTATCATTGCCCCCAAGGTTCCAATTGTAAGAGATCCATTATCCTTTTGACATGCTCCATGGCTCCTTTTGAATCCAGAGGCCCAAAGGGAACTAAGAAAACATGTATATAGTATCTGTATTGAGCGCTTTGATGATAGGTCCGCAGAATGGCAAAAATTTAACTTTTTTGTACCTATTTTTTTAGCCCAAAAAAAAATAATGAGGTAAAAGAAACCATATGTTTTGGTCACCCGCCCATTGAAGTTAACGCTGCATTTTATCTCATGTCCTACAAAAAACTCCACTCTTATTTATATGCAATTAGCCGTAAGAAATTGTTGTTTTGGGCAAAATGCACTAGTCCATCAAGTTTGGAGGCTTGTAGTGACCAAGGGATGAGAAAAATTACAAGTTTCACATTTTTTCCATATGTAGTAGTTATTGAACTATAATCTCATGAAAGGATTTTTCAAAATGAGTGGATCTACTATGGTTTTGGAAATTTTTCCCAAAACACTGAAAGGACACTTTTATGTCCTGTTAGGTTACCATTCTAGTGTTAAAACTTCTTTCCTTTTTCATATTTGCGCTAACCTTTCTGTGTATTCTAGTGCACACCATGACTACTTCTCAAAGCCCTAGCACTACCATTGACTCTGTTAGCATTTTTAAGAGTTATACTACAGATGATCAAGCATGGATACTATCTCGAATAACTATTGGAAGTTGGGTTGTACTGCAAACTAGGAGGAGGAAGAGGAGGCAATACAATGATTTCGTGGAGGCTTTAAAGGGACAAGTTAAAGAGTTTAAAGTGTGTGCACAAAGCAAGTGGGTGAAAGAGGTCCTCATACAACATGCTTTCCAACATGTAGAATTAAGGTTGCAAACATCTCCTCCAAGTTTTCCAAGGCATCGACCCAACTGTAAGTTATTTTGAGCATCTCGCTTAGTGCATGATTATATTCAAAGATTAAGTGGTGGATATCATCTTTGGTATGTTTCAGATATTTATCCATCGAATAGGACAGATTGGCAACCAGTTGAGAGCATAGGTGGGATTTTTGATGATTTCCATCCATTTATTGGTGAGCAAATGTACCAAGGAAGACAACACAAGGACCTTCCAAATAATGGAATTTTCTTTTATGATATGTCATATGTGAAACCGAGAACTTCCATTGGTTGGGGTCGTGTAGCTCCTTTGTCACTTCCATCCTTTGACATCAAGGATTGGTCCTTGCCAGCTTCGCAAACTAGTGAAAGCTTTAGGAATAAGTTGTTTCAGGATATACAAAAGTCCCTCAAGTATTCAATTGCCACAAAAATAGTTCCGCTCGCACTGTTTATGCCTCTTGAAGTGTTTGTAGAATTTTTCTTCGATGAGCAAATAAGCACTACCGCAACAATGTTCATTTGCAAGTCTCAGAGCTGTTTGGACTTTTTAGATGATAATTGGGATAGAAAACAATCATAGAGCAAAATCTGTATTTTGCAAAAAAAGTCCATAATTTGCAAGTTCATTATAAGATCTCAAAAATTTCTTAGTGTCGTTTTACTATATTAGATATCATCTTCTTAGTGGGCAGCTTATTCCACTCGACGAAGATACAGAGAATAGCCTTGAGAAAAAACCTTTATCAATGGAGCTCTACTTTTGAGATAGCCTACTTACTGTGATGGAGACAATGTCAAGCACAACTCTTGCACAGCTCAAGGTAGATCTTACATGTGAAGAACTTCCACTTTTGCCGGAATTGTATGCATTCAATATCAACAATAGAAAGGTGCTCACTAAATGGATGAATTTTGATTGTCTTTAATACATTGAGACAGAATCTAACTTTTTCTTCTTTTTAGATTCCAAGACGCAAGGAGAAAAAAACATTGTGCAAGGAGTCACTCACAAATACACTTCACTTAATTGCTTCCACCGGAAGCTAGGTCACCTACCTTGTGCACGCAAATAGCTTTGATGCCATGCAAACCATGATGCACTCTTCAAAATGACTAATGCAGAGACATTTTGTGGCGGTCAAAAAATGTTTCAATAATGTACATTTTCATTGTCTCAAAACTTTACATATTGTGTTGTTTTTGTCAAGATTTATACAAGTAAATTGCTCCCTTTCCCTGCTACTGTCCTCTCCCCGGGTTTGTGCCACTAGTCCCCAGTCATCTCCCCTGGTTGCTTCCACTGGTCCCTTGCCCTTTGCTCCGTTGCTTCCCTGCCCTCTGCTCCGGTTGCTGCTACTTCTGCCTCTGGGGACGCTGGTCTCGGGCATCCTTTCGCGTCGCTCAAAACCATGGGCCTCTTCCATGGCTTCCCATGCATCTTGCACCTGTGAAGCTTCCCTCTGTTCTTGCTCTTGCCGTCGATGTGTAGCCCATTCCTCTACTTCTGCGGCGTCCGCATAATATTGATTTATTGCCTCTTGCATATTTCGAACGTCTTCTTGAGTCTGATTGTAGTGCTGCATCATTTCGTTAATGCGAGCCTATTCAAACTCCTCAGCTCTCGCCCATTCCTCTCTTGTGCGTATGTTTACCAAGATTATAATATGTTGGATGGCCATTATAGAAAAATATTGCACATCGTTGGGGGTGTAGTTATGTAATTGAAGTTCCTGTAGAAGCATGATAATAGGAAAGTAAGTAAAGATGTTGCTTCATACAAACGTTGCAGCAAACAATGAAACAACACGATTACTTATGTTAGATATATTTAAAATTTTACTGAGAAGCAACAGGGCATTCAAACAAGTTCGCCAACCACAGCTATAGTCATCAATCTGCATGGGTGCGGTTACCCGTTCATGCCGGATTGTATTTTCTAGATCATGTTCTAACAAAACATTCTCTATGCAACATATAAGTTTTTTCACGGCACTACATACATAACCACTTGGGTCAGCAACACATTACAAAGAGACACTACTTCCAAATGTACCCAGATGGGCCTTACGTTTTTACACGACCATGAAACGCCCTGATTTGCCCGGAGTTTGTGTAGTAACCAATCTTAGCTTCCATGTCAAATACCATCAGACTCCAATGATCACTACAAAGACACCATCAAAGATGAGGAGAAAGATTCTAAATGCAACATGGTTTTTGCAAGGCAAGAAAAAACTCACGATTGATTGTATGCAGTGACCAAAAAGCATGCTAGATCAATGTTGACTCTACTAAACTAGTTCATAAGACTCAAAAAGGAAACTGAGTTGTTCTGCAACATAGGCGATATCAATGGATCTATTATGTATACTTTGTTTTGAACCTCAGGGGACAGAAGTGAGACAACGTGCCTAATATGAATCAATAGCAGAGATTAGACTTAAGGTATTTCAGCGGGCTGTCACTGCAACAAACCTATGAGTCAATACCGAGCGAGTGGGGTAGCTATCGAATTTCATAAGCCACCGAATCGCTTGGTATTGACCCATGTCTTAATGGTAGTGAGCCATTTAATGAATCAAGCGTGACTTATAAAGAAAAACTTTGTGGTAATTCTCATGCTCTTTAAAAGTCGCGGTTGGTTCATTAAATGGGTCTCTACTGAGACATGGGTCAATACCGAGCGAGACAGTGGCTTATGGAATTGGATAGTGGCATAACTGGGCCTTGGGAATGCCGCCCGACAAGACCCAGATAGGTCATAGTGTGGAAGCCCTTAACGAGTTAACAGGAGGCGGGGCGGACTGCTCAGGGCTTATCGAGTGGGTGACGAAAAAGGTTAGATATGACCCAGGGGCCGAAATACCACTAGGAGCAAAGAAGGTGCCTATTCAAGGGTCTCTCTACAAGGATTATATCCTCTACGTGGATGCAAATGGGATAGATCCTATCCCATTTAACCAATTTGGGGATGCGCTAGACAACGTCATAAGGTCGCAAGGGTAACGCGATGTTATTATTAGGAGGAGATCTATAGGGAGAGTAGTGCAAGGGCTAAGGATGGGTCATGGGGAACCCATAAGGAAGAACAAAATAATAGGTTCAATGCGGTACCTGATGAAGACTGATCCTTGGCCGGGATTTAAGGAGGACAAGGAAGGATGGGAGCGGGGAGGTTGCGAGACAGTGGACCACGTTGAAAGCGTGGGCAATGTCGATAGTGCTGATACTTTATCCAGCGGGGAACACGTGGACGGAGAGGAAGAGGAGACCAAAGTGGAAGGTATCCTACCCCCTAACCTAGGACCAGTCCTGGAGGAAGGACAGGCCGTGGAAGCCAGGGAAGGAGAGCCTCTGCCAAATCTAACCCCCCCGGAAGTTGAGAAGACCCTAGAATTCTTGGGGCAGTATCCAGAGCTTAAAGAGGCCTATGGAAGAAAGGAGGTATGGACGGAGGACCAGATGGTTCAGTGGGCTGTATCTAGCATTAAGGTAAGGGAAGGTCTAAAGGAACAGGTGGGGGGGCTCTATCTGCAGGCAGAGAAAGCCCCCCCACAGACGGGTTACGGGCTGCCACCCTTATTACCGAGTACTACCTTGGCCGGCTTGCCTTACACTCTATCGGGCCAGTTGGGCTGTGGGTTATCGAGGTTGGCTGCCACCCCCTCTCGATACAAAGAGCTCGTTAATCTTCTCAATGAGGAGAGCAAGGCTATTACCAGCATGTGTTACCTATTGTTCCGCCTATTTAGCCCCGAGAATGGCCCCTATTTTGACCGTAAATGCCCCGTGCAACACCTCTTTGCCTCGTCATATGCTGAGCTCCTCAGCTACTCGCAACTAGTCCCGAAGAACGGCTTTGGTGCAGCCACCCTGGCCAACCTAAGACGCAACATTATTGTTGTCTACCCTGCTTCATGTCATACACAATTTTTTGTTGCTTGCCACCTACCTTATGATTTGGTCGCAACTCAAGGGAACCTGTCTCCCAATCTTGCCTAGCTTTCATAGCCATAAGCCAAGGTCTTCCAAGGATTAGCGGATAGCCCTCCCCCTTAGTTGGGATCACATAGGCATCGATTGAGATTTCCACACCAAAAGTTGAAACCTTCACTCCATTAACCTTTCCCACACAATCCACCCTTACATTATTTGCCATCTTAGCTTGTAAGGAAGTTTGCTCGTTTACTTCCAAACCCAACCTGTGCATTACTTTCTCTGTCATAACACAAATCTCGGCTCCACCATCTACGTACACATTGGAAACTCGCTGACTCTTAATCTCTGCATCAATGACTGGCACAATATCCTTCATGCCTCTTGCACTAATAGACCCAACTGACTTTGCCTTAGCCCTCCTGGTGCTGACCATCTTAGACCAGGTTCTACGCATCTTTGGAGAAAGGTGGAGGAGTTGTTGCCATGAAATCTTTGGTCCTTGGTTACTCACATCTGCTACCAGGTCGTAAGGTATGGATCCTACCCCAAGTGGAAATTCTTCTACTCCTGTGTGCCTCCTTGAACTACTCTTCCTTTTCTTGTCTCCTATCACTTGGGGGGAACCCTCATTCCCTTTATCCGGCTCTGAATCTTCCATTCCATCAGTTCTTTGTCTCCTAACTCTCTTTATTGGCATGGCAACAGCTTCCTCCATTTTTTCTTTCCCTTTATCCTTACCATTGTCAAGACATATGACAGAGATAGCCCTGTCCTCCCCTCCTGATGGTAGTGGAGGGATCTCTGCTGGTGCTTGTGGTGGCGGAGGAGGGGGTCTCAATATTTGGATTGGTGGAGCCACGTGTGCATTTTTTCCATTTAGTGGCCTAGCTCGCGGAGGAGTGACTTGCTGGCAAGGAGGCCGTCTTTGATTACCATTTCCTTGATAGCGTCGTGGATGGGGGCAATAATACATGCCGTGACCTACCTCTCCACAATTGTAGCAAATGTACTCACGTGCTTGCCTTTGTCCTTCTTGTCTATTTCGTTCATTTCCTGGCTGGGGAGCCCTTACACCTTGAACCAGATTGATGGACAGGCTCTCTAGTTGATTGGTGATTTGTTGAAGTAATTCTTGTTGAGAGGACTCTTGGTCTGTTGCTCGTGTCCCTGCTACTACCCTTGTTGTAGGTTGAGCTAGCGGTGGAGGCTCCATTCCCCCTTGTAGTTGAGATTGGAATTTTAACTTCCTATCCTTCTCCCTTGCATAAGTCATAGCTTTATTAAAGGTATCTGGGAATTTACCTTTAACCTTTTCTCGAAGGATGGGGTAAAGCCCTGCTAGGAAACAGTCCTTCTTTAGGCATTCTGGTGCCCTTTCTCCTTCACCTAGTGATGGATACCATTTCTTCCACAGGTTGGAAAACTTTCCTTCATAGCTTCTATAGTCATTGGGTGATGTTTGGCGTAGCTCTAAGAGTTGTCTCCATATCTCCTCTGGAGGCTCATGGCGGTGAAATTCTTCGATGAAGGCCATCTTTAAGGACTCCCAGTCTCTTCTTTCTTCAGGTGCCAAAGTTTGATACCATAATTTTGCACCTTCCCTCAAGACCAAAGGAAAGGCCCTTAACTTAGTAGCTTCGTCATCCCTTCCCGATACCAGAAAGGCCATTTCCAAATTATCCAAAAAGTCTAGAGCAACCTCTCCAGGCTTACCATAAAAATTAGGGAAGGCCATAAGTGAGAGAGTAAACAGCTCTAATTTATTTTAAAATAGAGTATGGTAATTACAATTTGGAGCTTTAGCACAACTTAGCTCAAAATAGGATGAAGATCGACACATCAAAGGAATGGTAATAGTCTAGTAAGGGTAGAATGACAGGATGAGGAGAGCGCAAGATTTCCCCAAGTCTCTCGGCTCCAAACAACAGGGCTATTCTTTGCTGATAAAAGATTTTTCTATCAATACAAATATTCAGACGGATATGACGCACAAAATGGAAAGGAAACATGCGGGGATCATCATTCTCATTATTGGCATCCATACTTACACACAAGAGCCTAGCTTAGCTGCACCACCTTGGGACCAATGAGCCTGATCAGCCATAGAAGGTCAGCACCTCGGATCACTTCGACTCTTCCTGATGCATATGTGAAGACGTAAGGCGTGATGGCAACACTTTGTACAATGCTGAGCCTTTTAGCAAGCAACAATTGGATGCTATTACCATAATCAGCATGATGAATGAAAGTGACACCATTAATGTGCAGCACATCATCAACTAAGATAGTTTCCTTAGATTGAGATAACTTCTTGAAAATTAGCAGCAAAGGTAGGGCAGGGAGGCTTTTCACCCGGTCTCCAAAGCACTTTGGACAATATCCAAAGTGATCTTCACGCGGACAGGAGCTTGGCTTGGGATTGGTGGTGTCTGGATTCACAAAGTGCACTAGGAGCACTCGCAGATGGGCGGCAATCTTGTAGGCAAGCCTTCGCCTCTTTGCTTCAGGAGGATTTAGGGGTGAGAGTCATGGTTGCAAGTTGGAGGTTGAAGTTGGTTGCTCACTATCATTTTTCTTGCCTGTAGTGGTCATGTAATCCCTTATTAATGAGATTAAGCCAAATGTTACCTTACGCTTGAGCACGCGCTACGGCCTTGGGCCACTTAGGTGTAGAGGTGATCTTCCTCCTCTTAGTCGGCTCCTCAGGAAAGAGAGGTCTGGTGATGCTTTCTCTTCCCTTAATGTGTGTCACAGTACCTTCGTGTATGTTGATGTAGAATATTTCAAGCTCGTGTGCGTTGGAGGTTTCGATGAAAGCTTTTAAGGCCTCTAAAGCCTCCTCCTCTTCTGTTCTCCAATTTGCAAACTCCTCATGCCATTCGTCCATGTTGTAGATTGCACATCTTCATTGCTTGTGTACTGAAGGTCTGTGTAGCCCTCCTTAGTGGGGGCACCAAAATGATAGCAGGAAAAAAAGCAGTGCAATCGGGTGGCCTCTGTACTCGTGCACACTCCACAAACCACGCCTCATGCAAACAAGCAAAGAACAAAACAAAGGGGGAACCACCCTAAATTAAGAGGTTTAGGGTCCTCACACATAGTGCACATAGGCAAGTGAGACTTCTGGCATTATGATGGTATCAAAACATATGGAAAAACACATAGAAACGGAGCTTAGGGACCTTATGTAGCATATATATATACAAGACATCAGCTTAACAATACAACGGCATCTGATCATACATAACAAGTATATAGAGAAGCAAGCCGAGGATGGCATAATCCATTGTCAAAAACAATCAACCCAGCAAGTAGGTATGATCCTACTAGCAACACAGCAATACCTTAGAGAATGATGGCGAGGATGGTGGCCATGGAGCATGAGAGAAGACTCCTTATTTAGGTTTTAGGGCTAGTAATGTAGCATACTAGAGGGAGAGAGAGAGAGGGAGAGAGAGTAGAGCTCCATCCATAGCTCCTCGTTTTGAGTGAGAGAAGCCCTCCTTATATAGGTTTCTGAGAGTGTTTAGGATTAGGGATAAATATGCTTAAATATGCTGATTGGGGTTACTTTTTGCTTAGGGTGGTCAACAGATTGAGGTCACCTGATATGTCACCATCAAGATATTCTCTAGAGTGATGTGAGAGGGGAGGGTGAATACTGATTTTTTCTGATTGTGACACATGGGGATAAGGCCTTGACCAGCATTTAAGAGCAGGTAAGGTGGCTGTTGAAACTAGAGGCTTTGCACATGTCAGGGGGGGACCTGCTAGGTCCTCCTGAATATCAAATTCTCAAAAAATCCTCAACCATGGCTTCTTTTGACATGTGTTCTTTGAAAAAATCAGCATGTCTCTTTTCAACCCAAAAGTCTTTATCCCTGTTGACTCACCTTTACCATAAGATTTTCCCTTTTTCTCCTCTTGTAACTGCATTGTTGATGCCCAATCACTGCTTCTAGTAACAGTGAATTGTTACCTACCAAATACTTATGGTGCAGTAAATAATATTTACCATGGGTAAAAAAAGTTACTGTAGGTAAAAAGTGATTTGTATTTACCATGTAGGTGAAAAAATATTTACTGTGGTAAAAAATATTTACTGTCGGTAAAAAAGTGAAAACGGAGTATGCTGTGTTGCGAGTCCACACGAACATCCTCGCGTAAATTTCACTAGAAATTCACACCTAAAATGGGCTATTCTGTAAGATATAGGTTGTAGGCATGCATAAGAGCTCATTCCCACGTATCTTCTGTCCATGGCACTTTTTACTCTTTGGTGCTTGTGAAGTAGATTTTTCTTCTCTTTCGAGATCCCTTGGACTAGAGTATCCTCATCTCCCCAACAACTGACTGTGTCTTTATTGAATCTTCAGAAGGGGTCCTAAAAACCGTGCATCATATAGCATCCCAAATCTCTTTGATATACATACAAACATACATGGGTGCACACACAAACACGCAAACAATATGAATAAAACTTAATCAATGAAGGTGATAGTATAACGACAAAAAAGTTTTGAATTTCCATTAAACAGAATGCTTTACAATGTGGCATTAGAGCCAGTTACATTAATCTATCCGATCAACTTAAAGACAGTGCACTGCCAACCCTCCATTCCTCTTGCACTTTCATGGTTGCCTCCACCTGCCTACCAATCTAAAACAACAAAAATTCTATGAATAAGACTAAGAATTGGAACATGTGACAACATAAAAAATGATCTGGCCTTTTTTCGATTGAGATGAAAGTAAGCATCTTTGATATCGTAGTAGCGCAAGATAATCAAGTGTTCTCGTATGTTAGTGAGAGTTTAGTGTTCACTAACTTGCACAATCTCAGAAACACCATTTGCTAAAGTAACGGGCATGTCAAATGTCACAAAATAAGCAACATTGGATTGTAAGGGTTTCCACTTTCTTCTCTTACACATCCAACGCTCATAGTGGAAACGTAGGTACAAAGTAGTGCGCACTTTCAAATATTGTATCCCTATACCCGAAGCCCCCACCTTACACTTGTATTTATCTCCTTGGTGCACTCCCTCAACCATTCCCCAATTATTTTTAGATACTAGTTTTAGTGCTTTATACATAACATTATTGCTACAAAACATAGTAGGTGTGACATTGCATGGAAATGTCTTGATCAAGTGTACAAAAATATTCAAGGGGAGACACCAATTGAGCCCTACTGATCTGGAAGCAATATTCTCCTTCACTAAAAAGAGTGACCATGCATTGGGTTGTGGTCATTCCAGACTCAGTAATAAAGGTTTATCAACATCAATGATCTCACCATATCCATACTTCGAGGCCGGCACTACATATGTTAGTGAGTAAAAGAAAGTTTTGCATTGTTGTAGAATTGAAGCTGGCGAGTTGGGAAGCATCATAACACCAATGGTGGCATGAAGAGCGTTGAAGGTTCCTGTGAGTCTCTTGATTGGTTGTTCCTCAACAAAGTCACATGGGAATATATCTATGAGACAACACCAAAAACTATCAAGTCAAAACAAAATAACAAGCATTTAGAATCCGCAACCAACAATGTTTTACGACTTACAATTTGTTGGGAAATCTCTTGAGCCTCCATTCCTCAAGTGCATGGAGCGCCAAGAGTACACATGTTGAACAATGGTCATTATGACATTGACTATATGGGTCTTGAAACCAAGAAGTATACCCTTCAATGTTTGTCAAGGTTTCCACGGTTTTGAACTCGATGAGGCCCGATAGTTGCAGGTTGCATGAAGACCCAAGATCCTTTAGAGAATAGTTGGGGCAAGCATTTCCCATCAGAATCCCAAGTGTTACGCAAGCAAACTGCCTCTATCTCATCCTTTGGCTTCTTGGAAGTGGAGGGGGCTGAGATGGTAGCACCAGAAGAAGAAGAGTTGTGGTGTTAGAGAGAGAGAGAGAGAGGCTTGTTGCTTCATGAATGAAGTGAGGAGGAGAAGTGGTTCAATAGGGAACAAGAGGAGAAGCAGTAGTTCAAATGGATGGTGTGGATGAAAGTGGGAGACAAGTGGTGCAAATATGGAAAGCTTGGAGGGAGGGGGAGAAGTGGTTCAATGAGGAGCAAGGGGAGAAGAAGTAGTTCAAAGGGATGGTGTCGATGAAAGAGGGAGACAAGTGGTGCAGCTATGGAAATCTTCCTTATGTATTGCAGCTATGAAAATCTTGGAGGTAGAAGGGGGGAGAGAAGACAGAAGAGGTAGAATAGAGGGTCCGCGACTGAGAAATGCATATTTTGGTCAAAGAAAATAGTTCTTTTACCATGTATTTGGTTAGGAGAGCTTTTGGAGAGTAAAAAGTAAGATTTAGAGATTTTCAAAAAAAATCAAAATTTTAGGATTAGTTTATGGACTCCCATGAAAATGGAAGGAAATACCCTTGCCCCTCCCTTTCCCCCCTTCTCTCTCTTTCTAGCAGAAAAATCTATAATGAGGGGAACAAATAGGTATGTTATTATGAGACAGATCGAACGCGCACCCACGTGGTCAGACACCACATTTGTACTCTATTCGTTTTTTGAGCTAGTGTAGTGATACTCTGTGTAAATTTTGATTCGAGAGTAGCAGGTCAATTCCCTGAGTTGTAATGTTGTCATGACATCTGTAAAAGTCCATGTGAACTAGCCACTTGCCATTTAGAAAGCCCTAGGTATAATCATCAATAACTTTAATGTGAAAAAAGGCTTATCTTTACAGAAGAAGGGAGCTCTAAAAACGTACGCTCAAGCTACTAAGCTGCTCCAATTTGTAATCAACTTTTCTAACCATTGGGTAATCAATTTTCAATTCTGAAACTTTCATTGTGCTCCTATTTCTTTGCTCTTTCCATTAAGTGTGAGCATTGTCAGTTTTGTTCAGGTTCGTGACTACACGTTGATGGAGTAAAAGACGTCGTGCACACACTCACACACCCAGACAATTCAACACCACACAAGAAATTTACTTGAATTCCAACCCACACCCACCACCACTCAAGATCTCAATTAAAATCCTACCCACAAGCTCAATTCAAACTCCAAACGCCTTGACCTACAAGCCCTTGCCTGCCCGCAGACACTACAAGGTCAGTGGAGTTGATCAACACTTGAAATCACACTTGATGGTGACCAGAATATACAAGGAAAACCATCAAAAACTCAAAAAAACCATCCACAAAAGACCTCTCTCAAACCATTGCAAAAGCTCCACCAAAATTTACTCTCTTGGACTCTTTGGAGTAGCGCCAACCCTAAAGGCACCGATACAGGGGTCACATAGTCTTGCAGAAAGCCGCACCTTCTTCCCTTAATTCCTTGCACACACACATCCATGGAAACCTCAAAACTTCCATGGACTCTCCCAAGTGAAAAATCGAAGAGAGAAATCTCTCATCAACTCGTCCACACAGTCGAAAACAAGACGCAAACGCGACGGGACTCCACTAGACCACGTGTAGGAACTTTGTTTCCTTCCCCACACAGAGAGGTCAAAGTGTCAAGAACTGGCTTTCATGGCACCGTCACTGATGTGGAAAATTGAAGCCTTTTCACACCATTTTTGGTCATTTTTTGACCTTTTTTAATCCACTTTTTGCAAGTTTTGACCCCCGACGGGCATTTTTCACGTGAAAAACCCCAAACGGACTCCAAAATTCACCTAATTTTGTACTCTTGATCCTTATTACCCAAAGCACTATGCCACATCCCCACATCTATTTTTGACCACTCATAAGGTGGTGCACGCATCACTGCAGATTAGGCACCGTAAATAGACAGTTACTGCATGTCCCAAACTTCTCGAGCAGGATGAGAGTACCCATACTTGTCTCTTGCATTATTTAAAGTCTAGAAAGCTCAAAAACATTCTCTAGAGTCAAAATAATCCACCTAGAACCATATTCAAGGCCCCGATACCCTATCCGGGCATGTAAATGTGTCCGACTTCTATCACACGAACCTGCCTATTCACAATGTGTACACGTTGCATCTTTTTTTGAACTTGAAACCACTTTGAAAAGCTCCCAAATGCATGTATTTATATAATTTTGTACATATGACCATGCATATAAATGTTACTTTGTACATGCCAAAAGCGGTCTATCATCATTGCCTACCCTCTAGGTAGAGCATTTATGCTCAACCAACAGACTATTTGCATCTGAAACCACATCCCTCGCAAAATATTTCTTCAAACTGTAACCATTTATTATGTAGCACAAACGTTCACCATACAATTTTTCCAACTCATATGTGCCATTAGAAAATAAATGCTTCACTCTATATAGACCCAACCATTTGTCTCTCAACTTCTTTTGAAAAGTAAAATCCAAGCGAGAATCATACTTCATCACCAGATCTCCTTCTTTGATCTCTTTCTCTAGCAACCTCTTATTCATTTTCTCCATCCTTGTCTCTGCTTGTTGAAGATAATAATCATTGGCTTTCTCTCTATTCATTCGCAACAACTCTAGAGGAAAAATTCTTTCTTGCAGCTTGTCGTTATGTCAACTTTGCATTCTGCACAACAACTTCAAGGCATCCAACTGCACTTGTATGCGCATAAGAGCTTCTTTTCCATAAACAAGCTCATATGGTGTAAACTGTGTTGACACTCTATACGCAATTCTATAAGCCCACAAACACTTTTCCCAAGTCCAAGTCCCACTCTTTAGGATGCTCTCTAGCATACTTTGATAGCATCTTTATAATTTGACCATTGCAGTTCTCAACCAATCCATTGCATTGTGGGTAGCAAGGAGAAGAATGCCTATGCTGAATTTTCAATTTCTCCATGAGAGCAGCAACAAGTTTTCCCCTAAACCCTAGTCCCCGATCAAAAATGATAACCATAGGAGATCCAAACGTGCAACACACTTGTTCATACAAAAAAGAGGCCACTCTTCCTGCTATTACATCTTTTACTGCTCTTGCCTCCACCCATTTTGTCAAATAGTCCACAGCGAGAAGGATATACCTTTTCCATTGTTGGTTCTTAGCATTGGACCTACAACATTTACTCCCCATTTTGCAAATGCATCAAAAGACATTATAGATTTTTGAGGCTCATCCAAAAGCTTCCAATTTGCAAACACTTGGCATTCATGGCATGACTTGCACCAAAAATAAGCATCTCTCATCATAGAGGGCCAACAGTAACCTGATCTCAAAACACGAAAGACAATTTGATCCTTGCCTTGATGGCTTGTTTCTTCATGGCAGTGCTCCAAAATCAAGCCTATCTCTTCTTTGTACGGCACTTTTGTCAAAATGCTATCCTTGCCATAAATCATGAGATCCTCACCTACCAATGTGTAGTTTCTTGCTTTTGCAACTATTCTCTTACGCAGAACCTTTGACATTCCCTCTGGACGTTTGTCTTTACCAAGAAATACTTCTACATCTTGCAATGATTCCCTTCCTGCATACAAGGCTTGCTTGAGCTTTAAAGGAGCTACCAAGGCATCCAACTTGTCCCTAGACAACTCATTAGCTTCTTTATTCTGCTCACAAGGAACATGCTTAAATTGTATCTTCTCAAACTTATGCAAAAGCTTCTTGATTCCATAGAACCACTTCTTCAAATTGTCTTTCTTAACATTCCAAAAACCAAGCAATTGATTCATGACTAGCAATGCATCCCCTTTTGCAATGACCCTCTTCGATCCAAACTCAACACACTGCTTGAACCCAAGGAAAAGCGTGAGATACTTGGCCTCATTGTTACTTTCAGCCTCATCAAGATCGTAAGCTCTAGAAAAGATAACATTGCCTTTTGTCTTCTTAATGACTACCCCACCACTTGCCTTTTGAATAACTTTCCTGTATGCACCATCAAACAATTGTATACGCATCTGTAATATCTACTTCCTCTTCATGATCATTCTTGTCAACCCTTGGGTAAGATGGAAGCTCCCCCCCCTTATGTACCACTATGTTTGCAAAGTGAGCATGATCCACTATCTTTGCAAAGTGAGCTTTAACAGAATGATCCACTTTAAACTCAAACTCATACTCTTGAAGCTCCAAATTCCACTTTAAGATGCGCTTGCTAGGCTTCAAATGTTGTACTAAATCAGGTAAAAGATTCGATGTGGTGAGCACATAGAACTTTTGGGGTAATAGATAAGTTTTGAGCCTTCGACACCCACTATTCCATTTCCATGTAGGAGAACGCGCTTACATTCTTCATCTCGCTCTCAAAATAAACTGGCTTGAAGTTCCTTCCTTGATTTTGTAAGAGAACTAACCCAAAAGCTACGGACCCCCACTACTAGATACAAAGAAAATCGATTGTCGGGAGAACTCACTGTTGGTAAAGCAAACAATACCTCCTTGATATTATCAAAAGCTTGTTTCATGTCTTCATTCCACTCAAACCCTTGAACTCTTTGAATCAATTTTTGGAGAGGATACACATACTGACATAACATCCAAAAAAAACTGACAAGTACCTGAGCTTATGCACAAATGATGCCATATCCTTTGTGTTGCTGGGCAGATCCATAAGCAATAAAGCCTCAACTTTCTCTTGGCCAGCTTCTATTCCATTTTGGGAAACCAGATGTCCTAGAAAATGGACTCTGGCATGAGTAAATTTACACTTATTTGGGTTGATTTGCCCACCCTCTTGTTGAAGCCTTTCAAAACTCAACCTCAGCTTCTCTAAATGTGTGACCCTGGAGCTATAACACCCAATGTCATCCATGAAAACACGAATGAACTTACCCAAGTAGGGACCAAACACTCTATTCATCCATCCTTGGAAGGTAGCATATACATTAACCAACTGAGAAGGCATTCTTTTGTAGGCAAAACAACCCCAAGGAGTAATGAAGGTCATCTTCAATCGATCTTCAATCTCTATCAAGATCTGAAAGTAGCCAAAAAATCCATCCATGATTAATGTTCATGACCTGCAACCTGATTGAGGATTTCATCTAGGAAGGGTAGTGGATAATGATTTCTTTTTTGTGGCAGCATTCAACAGTTTGAAATCAACACATATCCTAAATCTTCCATTCTTCTTGGGCACAATAACAATTGGAGAGACCCAATCAGACTCTTCCACTTGAAAGATGAAATCTCCTTCCAAAAGCTTCGTCACATCTTCATGAAGTGACTTCGCATGAATGACCCCCAACCTCCTAAGCTTTTGAACCTTTGGCTTGGCACCTTCTTTTAGATTGACTCTATGATCGACTCGTTTAGCTCCTTGCACCTCTGTATATTCAGTAGTGAATAGCTTTGGAAATTCCTTGAACATGTCTTCATACTCCTTTTTTTCTTTCTCTATCAAGTCCTCTCCTAGCATGCTCCTTGCGTTCACTTTGGCAAGCTCTACAACTGCTTTTGGACCATCCTTCTCCTCCTTGACCTTCACATCATGCACCAATGTTTCCTTTTCAACACTTATCCCAAAAAAATCAGGACATAATTGCATCAGGCCTTCCCCTACACTTTCTTCTGATGATGTAGACGAAACATCACTATCATATGATGTGGTTTCTGTCAAATCCGTATCTTGCATCTCCACTAGGGGTTGTGTGCGGCTTTCCCCTACACTTTCTTCTAATGATGTAGACGAAACATCACTATTGTATGATGTGGTTTCTGTCAAATCCGTATCTTGCATCTCCACTAGGGGCTGTGTGCGGCTCTTGTGTGTCTTCATGTTGTAGACAATGGTCCTTCCTTTCTCTTTGTCGGGGATGGTGATCAAACCCGTGCCCCAATCCTGCTTAGCACCAAGGGTTATAAGCCATGGCCTCCCTAAAATGGTTGTACAGCTCTTGTGTGTCTTTATGTTGTAGACAATGGTCCTTCCTTTCTCTTTGTCGGGGATGGTGATCAAGCCCGTGCCCTAATCCTACTTAGAACCAAGGGTTATAAGCCATGGCCTCCCTAAAATGATTGGATAAGCATTCTCACCCGCTTGCACCATGTAGTAATCAACCAAGCACTCAATCCCCAAGACTTTTATCTTCACATCTTCAGCTATTCCAAGACACCTTGCCTTTTTGTGGTTGGCCATCCTCATACGGATCGAAGCATTCACTGACATCTTAATGCTTGATTCCTTTATGATAGCCTCGATCATGACACACACCTGGGCACCACCATCCACATATGCTTGCACTTCGTCTTCTTTCCCAGCATAGCTTCAACTATTGGCACCATATCCGCTGGGTGACCAACCCTCAAGGATGACACCATGCTTTCATGATTTTCCTTCTTGGAAGGAAGCTTCATACTCACACACTTGGTCCATTTCCTCCTCAATTTAGCATTCAAAGCACCAACTGACCAAAAGATATATTTGCCTTTTGATTTCATATGTCGTTGACAATATCATAGTCTTCAACACCTTGGACAAGGAGCTAGTCCTTTGGAACAATTTTCTTTCTTTGCCGCCTCTTGCTACTTTCTGGTTTGTCTTCTACCTTAGCCTTTTCTTTCCTTGCTCTTGTTTCCCTCTCTTCTTCTATTTCTTTCTCCCTATCATGCCTAGCTCTCTTATTGGCCAAAACATCCACATCTTCATGCTCAAGGGTAATGATCTTAATAGATCTACCTTCTCCATTTCTAGGCAACGGTTGTGGTTGTTGTTGCGGCGGTGGTGCTTCTAGTGTCCGCTCTTGATGATTTTCTTCTATTCTCCCTCGACCACGTTTATATAAGGGGTATATCCCTCCTCTCTCTCTCTCTCTTGGTGGTTCAGGACAATCAGGGGTATAGTGACCCTCTTCATCATAATTGTAGCATCTACCTTGTAGCCTTCATCCCCTACCTCTTCTAGTTGGCCGCTCTTCTCTTTGGTTCCTATTCATTATGTTAATTCTTAATTCTTGCAAAATTGACCGGCAAGATCATGCAAAACCCAGGCTATAACGGGATCTGGACCTTGAACCACTCGCTCCACTCTATCATCCATTGCCACAGGGACCATTGGTTGCACCACAACTGGCTCAGCGTGTGTCATGCCTTGGTCCCACCTTCTCTAGATCTTCTTGCTCTTGGACTTGGCAATTTCCACAGCTCTTTTAAATGTAGCAGGCTCATCTTGATTGACCTTATCCCTTACACATGGATGGAGACAATCCATAAACTGACGCACTTTAAAGAAATCCCTTGGAGGTACTTGGTATTCCACCTCTATTTGAACCCAAAGTCCTTTGAAGTGTTGAAAAAACTCTTTAAAGTTAGCATGAACATCTTGCTGCAAACCTCTCAATTTTGTTGTCGCTTCTGTTGCGGTTAGTTTCTTTCCAAACCAATCAAAAATTGCTAGCTTCACCTGCTCCCATGTTTGTTTTTTGTCTTCCTCTAAACCTTCAAACCAGTGACCACTCCCAAGCTTCTCCTTTGAGCGCAAGAGGAAATACATGAAGCTTTGTGTCTTCATTCACAATATACATACCAAGCATATGCCACTTGAAGTCTGCAATCCAGTCCTTCACATCCTCCTTCCCTGTGAACACTGGCCGACTATAAGCCATCTCTTCAGAGTCACTTCTCCCTTGCATGAGTAACTCCACAAAAGTTGAAGTCTTGCACCTTAACCAAACCACCACTTTTCTTCAATGAAGCTCGAACTTCACAGCGAAACCACTTCACCTTGGTGCACAACCGGAAAATTTCCGTTCCCCAGTAGGATCGTCAAAGGATGGGAGCAAAACACGTCGTGCGCACACTCACACACCTAGACAACTCAACACCACACAAGAAATTTACTTGAATTCCAACCCACACCCACCACCGCTCAAGAGCTCAATAAAAATACTACTCACATGCTCAATTCAAACTCCAAACGCCTCGACCTACAAGCCCTTGCCTACTAAGGTGAGTCGAGTTGAGCAACACTTGAAATCACACTTGATGGTGACCAGAATATTCAAGAAAAACCATCAAAAACTCAAAATATCAAGCCACAAAAGGCCTCTCTCAAACCATTGCAAAAGATCCACCAAACTCCACTTCGTTGGACTCCTTGGAGTAGCACCAACCCTAATGGCATCGATACAGTGTCACATAGTCTTGCAGAATGCCGCACTTTCTTCTCTCAATTCCTCGCACACACACATCCATGGAAACCTCAAAACTTCCATGGACTCTATTAAGTGCAAAATTGAAGAGGGAAAGCTCTCATTCACTCCTCCATACACTCAAAAACAGGACGCAAACACGACGGGATTACACTAGACCACCTGGAGGAACCCTACTTCCTTTCCCACTGTAAGGACATGGGTCCTATGGGCAAGGCCACCGGCACGGACGGAGAGTGTGTACGCTAGGGGGAGGCTATAAGATAGAACGGTTGGGTGGAGACTATCACACACATTACCACCGCCCTTTCATTGGTATCCGCACTATTTTTGGGAGGAGACTAAAAGCGGCTTGCATGTGCGTGTGATGCCCTGCTTCTCTCCCATGTTTCGCAGACAGTGACGCCCCTATTGTGCAGCAAAAGGAAGATAGGCACAGTCTTCTGTGCGAGCAGTGCGTGGACAGACAGGGAGAGTCGTTCGCAATCTCCCCAAAGACGCACGACCAAGGCGGGCGACCAAGGCAAACTCGATCAAAAACGCGACGGCACCGAGGCTCCGAAGGCTTCCATTGGCACCGTTGGCTGCGCGCGTAGGAAGGTCTACTTAACCCTTACATGAAGGAGGGTTGAATCCACCCCATGAGGATAAGAGGCATACACTTTACCATCAAGCTATTGGCCCTTGATGTGTATAACAAAGAAAGATAGTCTACTTGTGTTGAAAGGAAAACTAGAAGGAAAGGGAAAGCTTCAAACTTCAAGGAAGTAGCTTTACCCTTCCTTTTCACTTCTTGGAGGAAGGTAAGTTTTCCTCCAAAAATTCTTTTTTCCTCAAGGAGGTAGCTTCAAAGTGAAGAAAAGCCTTCAAAAAAACAATGAGTTTTTGTGAAGAATCATCAAAGGTGTTCTTATAAGGAACGACAAGTGAAGAGCTTAAATTCTCGCAAGGCGAGGCTCGCATGCAACACAAATTGCGGACCATACAAAACACAAAGACTTCAATTTCTCAAGGTACAAGTTGTCATTTCTTTTTCTCTCTTTGCATTAGTATGTATTTACCATGGACAATGAGGATATCCCACCTACACACACGTTTGATTTTGAGCACGTAGATCAAAATCAGGGCACCATGGGTGTTGTTGACACTAATATGCATGATGATGATGATCTAGGAGATCATGGTCTTGTACATATGGCTTCTTTCAAGACTTTGGAGCATCGCCAAAGCGTACTTGAAAGAAACCTCTCTGCACTCAATACAAATGTTAACAATCTTATAAAGTTACTTGTGAATTTTATGAATTCACAAACAACTCAAGGAGCCACAAGTGGCACGGTTCAAGGGAACCAAGCTTGCACGACTCAAGGAGTCCAAGAGACAAGTGCTGCAGAAGGTAGCAATGCATTACTTAAGAATATCACCATTCTTGAGTTTCACAGGGAAGAGCGTGATTGCAACAAGGATGCGGTCAATACGTTCTTACACAAATGGAGTGATATTCATAGATTGAGACACACCCCGGATATAAAGACGACTGTGGAAACAAGTCTATCTCTTAAAGGCAAGGCCTATAAGTGGTGGATGACATTTTCAATAGATGCTCGTCGTCCGTCTTGGGCTACGTTTCAAGCTTCTTTCTCCAAAGAGTTTTTGGACTCCAATGAAGAAGATAAGAATTGGTTAGCATGGGATGCATGCCGCATGTTTGGCCTCTCTCTCACACAATACCTTTCAAAGTATCGGGAAATCATATTAAAATTAGAAGGTGTAGATGAATTCCAAAAGATACGAAGTTTTAATAGGGGTCTTGACAAAGACTATCGTCTTCATGTCAAGACCCAACGTCCAAAAACTTTGGAAGAAGCCATAAGTCATGCACAAAGATATGATGATGACCAAGAGAGAAAAGGAAATGTTTCTTACTCTAAGACTACTTTTGCTAAGAGCAATGTGGCTAAGAGCCAATGGTGAGGTAGATCTCCTACACGTTCCAAGAGGAATAAGAGACAATCTACCTCTCCACACCCACAAGAGGCTAAGAAGCCTAAGCAATCACAAGATACTCCGTGTGGGTCTCTCAGCACTGCTAATTTTGAGCATGCAAAGAAACACAATTTGTGTTCTAGATGTCTTTCGGACCAACATAACAAGAAATATTGTCCTCTTTTGCAAGGCAAAGAAAAGGCCATGCACATGGTGCAACGCCTCACATTAGATTCATCTCCTAAATATTGTGTTGTAGAGGTTCTTCATATGGAAGAAAAGCACAGTGTTTTGTGCCTGCTTCAATGTGGCAGCCCACCTTTGGCCCCCATGATTTGACCCGCATGCATGGCACTATTAACGGACAACGTATTCATATTTTAGTAGATGATGGTGCAACTCATAACTTCTTGAACTATAAGCTAGTCAAGAAATTGACGGTTACACAGACTCCCTGCTCTCACAAGTATATGGTGGACCAGATATCTGGGAATGATAAAGAAGTGTGCGACACGGTAGTTCAAGGGGTTGATCTTATTGTTCAAGATCATACGATGACCCTTGACTTCCAAGTTATGAACATGGACCGTGCTGATGTAGTTTTAGGACGGGAGTGGCTGCATGGTTTAGGAAACACATTGCACACTAGTTATGAACACCACTCCTCATCCTTTATGGCCAATGGTAAACATGATGTACAACCCAGCTTTCTATTTTGCAAAATCAAAATAAATAAAAGAAGTCTTTTTGTGTTACTCCTTGTCTCCAAGTCTTGTGAGTGGGCAAGAGCAAAGTGCGGTGAATTCTAGTAATGGTATTCAAAGTGCAATGAATTCTAGTAGTGGTATGCAAAGTGCAATGAATTCTAGTGATAAAAAAAGTGTTAACAAATCTAACAAGCAAAGTGCTCTCAATTTTAATTCTATAGAGCAACGTGCAACTATTGTAAAACAAACATTAGAGGAATTACAAGATTCTATATCCCAGCATAACTCTAGTTTACTTTCTCCTTTTGCACGGCAAAAGATGACTCACTTACTCACGGAGTATAGTGATGTGCTCTCAAGTGATTACCACCAGGTTTACCTCCTACACGTGATGTAAAGCATGGCATAGAGGTCTTGCCAAGCACTAAAATAGTAAGTAAAACAACCTAATCGTATGAGTGCTAAAGAAGCCAAGGAGGTTGAGAGTCAGTTGACTGACTACCTCACTCGTGGTTTCATTATACCTAGAACATCGCCTTGGGAATCACCAATTCTATTGGTAGAAAAGAACGATGGTACTATGTGCATGTGCATAGATAATCACGGATGAAATCGATAACCATCAAGAACAAGTATCCTCTACCTCGAGTGGATGAGTTGTTTGATCAACTCCACCGGGCAATATACTATACAAAGATAGATCTTCAATCAGGATACCACCAGGTACATATCCTACAATAAGATATCTCCAAAACTGCCTTTAGAACACGGTTCAGGTATTTTGAATTTTTAGTTATGCCTTTTGGTCTAACCAATGCTCCAGCGACACTTATGACACTCATGAATAGTGTCTTACATCCCTATCTTTGAAAATTTTTTGTGGTTTTCCTTGATGATATTCTCATTCACAGTAAGACTAAAGATGAACACATAGAACACTTACAATTATTTTTTGAATAGCTACGAGCTCACGTGTTGTATGCTAAGCAAAGAAAGAGCGATTTCTTCAAAATAGAGATACATTACCTCGGTCATGTGATCTCTTATTGTGACATCAAGATGGACACTGACAAGGTCACTGCCAGTCTTCGATGGCCACATCCCAACACGGTTGAGGAGCTTCAAATATTTTTAGGCATGGTTGTATTTTATCAATAGTATATCCGTGACTATGTCAAAATCATTGTTCCTATGATGGATCAACTTAAAGCAAAAGTTAATACCTTTTCTTGGGAAGAAGCTGAAAAACGCACTTTCAAAAAGCTCAAGGTAGCTATAGCCACTGATCCCATCCTAGCAATCATTGACCCACTTAAGCCATTTGTGGTAGAGACCGATGCTAGTGATAAAGCCATCGGTGCGATACTTCTGTAGGAGGAAAGACCTATAGCCTTTGAAAGTAAAAAGTTAGATAGAGCTCGATAGAATTATTGTGTCTATGAGAGAGATCTCTATGCCAAAATTCACGCTTTACGAAAGTGGCGACACTATTTATATGGTGCCGAGTTTGAAGTAGTTTTTGACCATGAGAGTATCAAATGGTGTACTAAAACAAACTTGAAGGGCCGTAAAGCTAGATGGGCAGAAATCCTTCAAGATTATGATTCTAAGCTACGATACCTCAAGGGGCGATATAATGTAGTAGCGGATGCACTAAGTTGGATGCCTCAAATTAATTCACTTGCTTGCACGGAACTAAAGAGTGGATTTTTGGAGTCATTACATGGCAAGTGTGCACAAGATCAATTATATGCTAAAGTGTGGAGTGCAGTTTTAAAAAGGGATCCCTCACACTCACATGTCTCTGAACAAGGAGATCAACATGTCTCTGCAGGTGCAAATAGAAACTCCAACACGTAGAGCTCCACCCGTAGTCAGGAAGAGTTTAAGTGATGGAAGAATTTCCATTCATGATGGCTACTTACTCCACAAAGGTAGAGTATGTGTGCCAAAGGACTCAGACACTAGGGGCCAGATCTTATTTGAGTGTCACGATAGTGCTGGTCATCCAGGTATCCGTAAGACGTATGCCTTAGTTCGACGGCAATTTTATTGGCCGAGATTACATCATGATGTTCAAGAGTACGTACTAAACTGTCAATAGTGCCAAGTTAATAAGGCAGAGCATCTCAAGGTAGGTGGCCTTTTACATCCTTTAGAGATTTCACAAGGTAAGTGGTAGAACCTATCTCTATGGATTTTGTAGTAGGACTACCTAATACAGATCATGGACATGATGCCATTTGGGTAATTGTAGACCATCTCACAAAGATGGGTCGATTCATTCCCACTAAGACCGGTTAAGACAACGGAATTAGCACGGATATTTGTAGAGAATATATATAAACTCTACGATCTTCCAGCTAGTATTGTTAGTGACAGAGATCGAAAGTTCAATAATCACTTCTAGAGATCCGTGTTCCAAAAGTTGGAAACTAAACTTAATCTAAGTACAGCTGATCATCCAGAAATGGATGGTCAAACAGAAAGAGTTAATCAAGTGCTAGAGGATATGCTACGAGCATACGTTAGCAAGAAGCAAACCAATTGGGAAGACTACTTACCTATATTGGAATTTGCTTATAATAGTTCAAAGCATGTGACTACAGGGTTTAGTCCATTTATGCTTTTGTATGGATTTCAACCTAGATCACCCGTTACGGTGGGGTTGGCTAAGGAGAAGATATAATAAGAAAATTATTTTCTCCAAGACCATATTGACATGCTTCGATTTTCTCAATAGAATGTTAAGAAAGCTCAAGACCGATATAAGAAGTACGCAGATGAACATCGACATCTTGCTACTTTGGAAGAAGGAGACAAGGTTTTCCTCAAAGTTCCACAGCATTCAGAAAGTCTGAAGACGGGAAAAGTTGCTAGAATTTCACCACGCTATTGTGAACCATTTCCATTCTCAAACGTATAGATCAAGTGGCCTATAAGTTAGCTCTTCCAGAGCACTCATGAGTTCATCCTGTTTTTCATGTTAGCCATTTATGAAAACAGCTAGGACAGAATGATAATGTCATTGACACAGGTGTGTTGGTTGACCTTATCGCACCCCCAAACATTCCTCATGAGCGCAAAAAGATTTTGGATTCTCATGAGCTTCGCACCAGACATCATGTCAGACGACAGGTGTTGGTAAAATGGCTAGATAGACCTGAAGAAGGTTCTACATGGGAGAATATCTCCGCACGTAAGAAACGTTTTCCTACGTTCATTTTCAAGGACTAAAATGATTCTCCAAGAGGTGTAAATGTAAGGACATGGGTCCTATGGGAAAGGCCAGCAGCACGGCTGGATAGTGTGTACGCTAGGGGGAGGCTATAAGATAGCACGGTTGGGTGGAGACTAGCACACGCATTACCACCACCCTTTCACCCACACAGAGAGGTCAAAGTGTCAAGACTTGGCTTCAAAAATACTCCTTCATCTGGAGCACTCATGGCACCATCACTGATGTGGAAAATTGAAGCCTTTTCAGAACATTTTTGCTCATTTTTTAACCTTTTTTAATCCAGTTTTGGCGAGTTTTGACCCTTGGCGGGAATTTTTCACGGAAAAAACCCCAAACTGACTTCAAAATTCACCAAATTTTTTACGCTTGATCCTCAATACCCAAAGAACTTTTCCACATCCCCACATTATATTTTTGACCACTCCTAGGGCTGTGCACGCATCACCTTAGATCACGCACCTAAATAGACAGTTACTGTATGTCCCAAACTTCTCGAGCGGGATGAGAGTACCCATACTTGTCTCTTGCATTATTTACATTCTAGAAATCTCAAACACATTCTCTAGAGCCAAAATAAGCCACCTAGAACCATATCCAAGGCCCCGATACCCTATCCGGGTATGTACATGTGTCCGACTGCTAGCACGCGAGCTTGCCTATTCACAATGTGTACACGTTGCATCTTTTTTTGAACTTGAAACCACTTTGCAAAGCTCCCAAATGCATATATGTACATGTGACCATGCATATAAATGCTACTTTGTACACGCCAAAAGCGATCTATCAACGTTTGTGAGCCTATTCTTTATATTTGAGTACTTAAATCACTATTTTTAGTCGTTTTGACCACAGGAGAGTGTTATTAAACCATAGGGAAATATTTTTTGACTAATCTATTTTAGTTTTGAGGAACTTTTTCATGGTGGATCGTGATTTTGGTACCTTGTCAGTTTGAAACTAATCTTGGTAGGATAGTGCTTCTAGATTTCCTAGACCTCCTCCTAAAGTTTTGTTGCCTGTACAGTTCATTCGAGTGTCAAAATGGCTTGAATACCTAGAGCTGTGAGAAAGTACATAGGCAGATGTCCATGATCCTTGGGTGTTAGTTTTCTTGTTGAGTTACCGTGTTTTCTTATTAAGGTTCACTTCTTGAGACTGACGATCTCAAAGAGTCTCCATGCCCCATTCGAGTCACTTCCCTGAGTATTGACATTATGTTAGTGCCCAATAGCTATGCTACAGACGTCCGTCACGGTGACCCACTAGCATTGGGGCCGTTGTCGGGGATATGATCCTTAGATGGTGAGGGACCTAGTGCGTATTTAGAGCATTCTTTTCAGAACGTTTGTCTTTCCATTCCATTTACACTATAGTAGTGAAGCAACTAGGCATGAGGTTTAGTGCTTGATAGAGTTTAGAAGTCAAGGACTTGCTAGATCTATCCATGAGAAGTAAAGAGAGTTGTGAGTGAGATAGCCAAAAGCATTTTATTCTTCAATTTTCTCTATGCTTTCAGAGTGCTGTTCCGTTTTCCATTTCAACTTTATTTTGTACTGTTTTATTTGTCTTTGGTTCATATTTCATTTCAGTACTTAGGATTAGGGTAAGTAGAAACTAGCAATATCAAATTTGGGCTAAAAGATTGAGGGAAAAAAAAGATAAAAACCATATTTTGTCCGAAATGACCATAACTCTGAAATTTCTAAAAATATGATAGTAGAGACCTGAAAAGTGATCCAAATTCAAAAAACTTTAGATCAAGGGCATCAACATACTCTCTGTCCAGATTCTGTGGAGGAACATGGATCATGGTCCATGCATCCCATACCAATTTTGCAAGAAAGTGGCTAATTACAATGTGCATTGGTGGGATATTGCTCTGATCAAGTTTTCTTGAAAAATAACTCAAAAATCACATCAAAATTGGTTGCTAGGGCAAAAATATCAAAACAAGTATTTCAGACACAACATTTGGGGGGTTTCAACTTTTTGGGATCCAAATTCAAAAAGGGGTGAGATTTGGCTTCTATAGGGTATAAAGAACCAACAAAATGAAATTCATGAAAAAATGCTTCCAAACACGGATCAAAATCCATGTACTTTTTGACATTTAGGGGGAACAACTTTGCCAAATGGGACCATAGAAAAAAAATGAAAAAAGTTGATCAAAATACCAAAATTTTCTAGATAGACAAAAACTGTAGGGCAGACATAAAAACTCACTTTTGACTTGGATAAAGTTGTCCAAATTCAAAAAGAAGTGGTGGAGTAGGCTATTGACACTGCAGCTAATCATCAAACCAAATTTGGTGTTCAGATGTGATGGAGCATGGATCACGGTCCATGTATCTCATCAAAAATTTTGGCTCACATTTGAGCAATAGGTAGTTGAGACATAGACATCCAACTTTTCTAAAACAAATGTTGCCAAAAATGTTGAAAAAAGTGGTCAAGAGAGCAAGAAACAATTCATTAACAAAACTATCATAGTAGACTGTAGAAGTCAATTCTCGTTGGGCAAAACAGCCTCTAGCAGAGATCATTGTGAACAAAAGTCCCCAAAGAAGGATTGTCAAAAAAGTTCAAAAAGTGGGTCGAAAGAGAAAAAAACAACTTTAGGTCAAAAAACGTAAAATAGACATAGGGATTGACTTTTGCTTAACTCTCATTGGATCCCTTTGTCTCTTGGCCAATAGAAATCAGGCACAAGCCATTAGGCTGCACCCCTTGGGAGACTGTCCAATAGTCTTCTAGAGAGCTTAATTCTTATTGGTTCTTTTATTAAGTGTTTTTAAATTCAATAAACTAGATTTACTCTAGTCTAATTCTCATTTGCCCACCTCCATGGCCATCCAGTAGAATGTGAGTGCACCTTGTGGGCATCTGGGTTAGGGATCTGACATGTTTCAATCATCCCCTTTTGTGTAAAGGAATCTTGTGTGTGTGTGTGTGTGTGTGTGTGTGTTTCTCTCTCTTCCCCTACTTGCAAGGCTTTCCCCCTCCTTTGTAGGATGTATGAAGACTTTTTGTTCACACACAAATCATCCAATATTCCTAAGCTTGACCATTGGACAAAACCTTTAAAGTTTGGAACCTTAGCCTTTTGGAAGTCTTAATGGGCTAAGACTTAGGGTCTTTAAATCCCATTGTTGCACATTTCTCTTTTGCAGATGGTCCCCCTTTTGGATCCCTATTTTCCCTCCTTTGGATCCCTACTGTGGCCGGTCTGCCAGCTTAACCAATTTTCTAGCTTTCTCTCCCCTGGCACTTTCCCATATTAAATGATCATAAATATTCTCAACTCTTCTAGCTTGAGTAGTACCTAGAATAACTAAGACTCTTAGACCACAAAGAATATTACATGAAGCTTTGGGAATAACACCTTGGTCATTTAATGGCTTAGCTGCCCAATTATGACTTTTATGCCATGTATGTTTAAGCAACTTTGACTTACCTGTTCAATTCCAGAAACCCAATTCCATAAGTTATAGAAATTTAGGCCTCTTCCATTGTGTTGGTCTTTGGATGCCACCAATATGTTAAGTAGGTTGATAAATTTTGTCTCCTGTTTACTTGCTTGTCATATGTTCACACTACTTTCTGAAACAAGTCCTTCAGCTCTTGTAGGGACTGATGTAGCCTTTGCTTTATCTTGCATGAGAAGTGGTTGTCCAGATGTGTGGGTTCTCTGTGATTGAGTTTCCACGTGCGATTTTGGAACCCATCTTGTTTTTGATCCTTGTGTGACCGTCTTTGAAATTTTCTCTTCTACTTTGGCTTGATTGACACTAGGCTTCGGTATCCATACCTGATGGTTTTCTTTGTAGAAGCCTTGAAATTGGAGTTGATGGCAAGGTATCCATCTAGAGATTGTAGCAGCCTTGGTTTCAATTGGATTCTATTGGATGTTGGTTGTTTTTGCTTGCTCTTGGACGGAAGCTTGTGCTGCCCAATTTCTCTTGGTTGTCACAGATTGAGCTACACTTTTTGGTAACCATATTTGAGTGTTACCTACATAAAATCCTTGTGCTTTGAGTAGCTTGACTGGAATCATCTGCTGCTTTATCTATTTTTCTTGGGTAGCTTGACTAGCATCTGACTTTGATACCCAAACTTGTTGCATTGCTTGTTTTTTTAATCTTTTCTTTTGCCTATTTTGGTTGTTCTTTCTTCTGCTTGAGTTGTTTCAGCTGTGTTGATAGCATGTCTTGTTCTTTATAGAAGTCACTCGTTGAGGTTAATAGCTTTAATCTATTACTTTAGGTTTTTTGGCCCAAACACTGGTGTTTCCTTGGAAGTAGCCCTGAGCAGTGATCGACTCATTTAATGCTACCCACCCTGTCACCTTTTGTTGTTGTGGTTGAACCCATGCTTGGTGTATCCAAACTGGGTCTTTGAGTTTAATGTTCTCTTTGGATAACAATACTTGGTTGACATTCTTCGACTTCTTTTGGATGCTTCTTTGTGATGGAAACTTTGGTTGGTAGAATTTTTGCTTTGGTTTCAATTGCATTTTCGACGGTGCGGCTCTTGATGTAGAGGCTACATAGGAAGTTTGATGGAGGCTCGTTGAAGGTAAATTTGTCTTGCGAGGTTGATATACTTCAAATTTTACCTTAGGTTTACCTTTTCTTCTATGCTTGGTTGCTCATTTTTTGCATTGACTTGAGGCGCTGACGGGAGCAAAGCGAACCCCGAACCCCCGACGGCCTCTAAAACACCGGGGACTGAATGGCATGCCTCGAGCCTGTCACGGTAAAGCAAACAGGGGGCACCACCTAGCTTCAGCGGCTAGGACGCAAACAACACACCACCATAACAAAGTTTTCATCCAAGATAGATGGATGCTTGGGAGTAGTGATGAAGAGGAAAGGGAATGAGATCAAGTGAGAGAGAGAGAGAGAGAGAGAGAGAGAGAGAGAGAGAGAGAGAGTGAGGGAGGGGGTATAGCGGCTTAGTACTTAGGCACCACAAAAGGATGGCGAATCCGCACACCCTTCACACATACACAAAGCTCACTCCAAACACAAGACTAGGTGGCGATTCCGCACACCTGACATGGGCAAAACATTGCAAGAAAACATACTCACAAAACCTCAACCTTTATTTAGAGAATAAGGTGATGAAATTGGGAGCATAGGGTAGGGGAATGAGAAGGGAGAGAGTGGTAGAGCACATGGCAGATAGGTGGGAGTTGATGGTGAAGACTCGCACGAGGGTTATGGCCATCATCCTTCATTTAGTTGCCCTTCATCTTCCATAGCCAAGGGTGTAGAGGTCATGCTCTAGACAAGCATGGTGATTGCGGTGATGGTGATGGTGTGTGTGTGTGTGTGTGTGTGTGCACTAGGCACACACAGTGCATAGTGTGTTCTTTGGTGATGTTGTGTGTGTCTTTAGTGTGATGGTGACCCCTATTTATATAGGGGAGGAGGGGGGAGAAATTCTAGAATTTAGAAATAAAGAAATCATTATCTACATAGGCCATGGGACAGTGGGCCCCACTCGTCTGGCTGTGTGTATATATGCCAGAATAGCAGTCTCATGAGAGAGAGACTAAGAGAGAGAGAGATGGGTTGATGAAAAAAAAGTGAGAGGTGACATGGAGAATAAAGTAATTACAAGAGGGGAGAGAGGGAGTGTGTGCAGAGGTGAATCTGTGTGCAGATGTGTGTGAACACAAGAAAAATCAGGTAACCAACGGGTGGGGATGGGTCTGTGGGCACCTTTTTCAGTGAAACTGAGAGTGTGTGTGTGGGGGAGGTTATTTACCTACAAGACAAGAGACATGGTGCCCTTTAGAGAGAGGGGGGGGGTATTTGGGTCATGGGATATGATAGGAGAGAGAAAGGGGGTGTGGGGTATACTATTTTGGAAGATAGGATAAGTTGCATGTGAGTTAGGGTGCATTATTGGTGAATTAGAATTCATTATTGGTGAGAGGTGGGGTAGCTTGAGGGGAGAGAGAAAGGAGAAAGGACAAGGGTAAGAGAGAGGGGGTTGACCGTTTGAGCGGAGGAGAAGAAAAGGGACACACGGCGGGGCAACAATGAAGAAAAAGGAGGCAAGGTGGGGATGGGCTGCTCCGCAGGCATGAGGTGGCCTATTTTACCTTTCTTATATATTTACATAATCATACTTTATTTTTTTCTTACTTTTTCCAATTCCTTTTATCACTCCCTCCCTAAGAGGGGGTTTTCATGGAGTGGGGACGAGAGAAGAGGGGTATGGGAGCTTGGCTTGTGAAAAGCCCCCATCATTAGCCCTCCCCTTTTGGCTAGAGGCATTCATGTCTCTAGCCCTATTTCTTCTTCCGCTTAGATGTAGGATCCGATATCGAGTTTCCTTCTGAACTAGCCATTCCATTTGGCCATTGGTGAGATTTCTGGGATATTCATGAATCTGTAACAGGTCCGAGTGATAACTTGTTCCTTGGAATAGTGTCGGTTGATTAAAGGGGGAAGCTTATGGCTTCCAGAACTTTGTGTCAATGTCCTCCTGGATCCCAAGTGAAAAATAGGATCATTGTTTGTAGTGTCCGAACAATAAAATTTGCATGCCAAATTGGATCAAATTTGTAACCACCAGTAGCGAGAGGGGAAATGAGCATCTTGGCTCCTGCAAAGACAGAACTGAAAATTATGATTCCCAAGAGTGTAGTAAGAATCCACCATATATGGCCGCCTTGTTGGTGTGGTGAGCTCAAGTTGTCTTCAGAATCTTGCTTACTGCCATGACTAGAAAAAACTACGAGCATATCATGCTTCTTTTGGGTGTGCTCAAACATGTCAGCTTCCTTTACTGATGCTAATAGAAAGCCACCTACCTTGCGGCTTAAATTCAAGCGTAATCCACTTACCTTTCTCCAGAGAGAGGATGCACTATTTGTAAACAATTGTACCAAATTGCAAATGAGGTCTTAATTCTTGCATTCTATTAGGCTTTTGTCTATCCATGGCTCCTTTGCTCTTATCTCCATGCTGATATTCTCTCTATATGTTAGAGCAGCTAGCCATAGCCATAGGTCTGATGCATCCCATACAAACACAATGTTGTGTTGTGGAGGAGTTTGGAACATCCTTAAAAGGTTGGCATCATATTGATCATCAAACTTACTCTGGACACCCTCACATAAACTGGAGGCATTACCCATCTCCAAGTTTATAACACCCTTCAGTAGACTAGAGTCATTACCCATCTCTAAGTCCATAACACTGCACAATAAAGTCTTGCTCGGCTGCCAAGCCTCTGGAGAAATATCCAACTCCAAACCTTCAGTCATACTTACCTCTTCGTTATGGTCTTCAAGTGAAACTGCCTTGATGCAAGATTCCTTTAGCTTGCTACACTGTCCTTGGTCCATGCTGGTGCACAGGCTCCCGTTTTCAAAGCCCTCCCCTTTGATTGATATGTTGTCCACCTTCTACAAAGCCTTGCTAGCAGGCTGGTTTTCCTCTTCTCTTGTATCTTTCATGCCCTTTGCATTCCTCTTACTCTGACGAGGCCTAATCAACCCTTTACACCTTCTTACGCTTACTGCCCAATGTTGTCGATTGATCGCTTTGGTGCCTATTTCATTCAAGGTTAAAGATGTACTCACATTTGTAACACAATTTTCTTGACTTACCTCCCCCACCTGGCTAGCATCTTTTGATTCTTTAACCTCTTGTTCCACTACTTCAGTTATTTGAATAAACCTCTCGCTTGATCCTTCTTCGGTTACCTTCATCTTGACCTCTTCTGCAAGACCAATGATACTTGGTGTGCGGGTACCAATTGATGGTGGGCGTAGGATGATTGTAAGTGGTGATTGTGGCGGTGGTTGCATTGGTGATTGGCGTTGAACTGGTGTGGCTAGCTGTGGTTGCACTGCTGGTGGTGGGATTTGAACAGGTGGGATTGGTTGCCTGAGTGGCGGTGGTGTTCTTGGTGGAGAGATCTGATTCTGTCTCCCCCCTCTATTGAAATTCTGCCTCCTCGGGTGTGGGCAGTAGTACATTCCACGGCCATCTTCCCCGTAGTTGTAACAATGGTACTCTGGGTTCTGCCTTCGTTGTCCTCTTCCTTGTTCTGGGTTCCTTCCAGGTGTATGCCCTTGCTGCACCAAATGCACAGATAAACTCTCTAGTTGGGTGGTGATGCGACTCAGCAGGTCTTGCTCTTTTGATGCCTCCTGTGGTTGGAATCTATGATTGGCTATTGCAGTCACTGGGGTTGGTTGGGCCGAGCTTGTTTCCTCTGACTCGTTTACTCTTGCTTGCATGCGTAGCTTCTTGTCTTTAAGGCCAGCTACTTCGACTACCAACTCATATGTTGCAGGAAACCTTCCCTTCACCTTCTCTCTAAGCGGCGACCATAGACCAGTAATGAAACGGTCCTTCTTTAGGAAACTAGGCGCTCCTTCACCTTCCTCCAGCGAGGCAACTCATCTCTCCCATAAGTCCACAAATTTAGACTCGTAGGTGGCATACTCCAGCAGGCCTCCCTCCTTTAATTCTGTCAGTAACTGCCATAGCCTCTCCGAGGTTGTGCCTCCACCAAACCTCTTTACAAAAGCAGCCATTAACACATCCCATGCATTCTTGGTGGCTTGGGGCAATGCATTATACCAGGACTTGGCCTCTACTTTCATCAGAAGAGGAAAAATTCTAAGTCGTGAAGCGTCGTCATCTTTGTTGGAGACGATACAAGCAATGTCGAAATCATCCAAAAGTCGGTGGTGAGATCCTCTCCCTTCTTTCCACTGAACGTGGGGAAAGAAACACTTGCCATGGTAGTGACTCAGGAAATTCCAAACCTCTTTTTCTTTGTTTCTTTTTTTTTAACATTACATTAACAGTAGCGGCTCATAGCAGCTTTTTACAGGGGTGGGTGGATAGGTTAAAACAAGATAAAGATAGAAACATTAAAGGAATGATGGTAATCTATTATGGGGAGAATGATAGGGTTCGGGGAATTGAGGATTTCTCCTAGTACCGCCGCACCGAATAGGTGTACGATCTTCTGTTGGTAGAAGACTTTCCTATCTACATAGATATTCACATACATATGCTGCAAGAATCTGAACAAGAATGTCGTTGGCCCGTTTTCCATCATGCACAGAGGATGAAATACTTACTTATACTCTTACCGTGCCAGTGTTGATGAGTCGGCACATCCACAAGAGGTCGTGGCCTTTCATGGGCTCTACCTTTCCTTCGTTGCTCAGCACGTACGGGGTGATGGCGACGAGTCTGACCACTCCCAGCCTCTTGGCTAATTGCAATTGCAGGTAATTTCCGTAGTCGGCGTGTTGCATGAATTCTACTCCATTCAGTTGCAACTCGTCCCCAGCCCACTGGGTTTCTCCCGTGGTAGACAGCTTCTTCAGGATAAGTTGTACAGGGAGAGGAGGAAGATCCTCCACTCTTTTTCCAAAACAGCGAGAGCAGTAGCCGAGCCACTCTTCTCACGGAAATGGGAATCTTCTTACCACTTCTTCTTCCGGATTGTTGAAGTGGATTGGTAGCACTCGCATGCGTCGTGCAAAATGGTAGGCGACCTTTCGATGCTTAGCTTCGGATGACTTCCTCTTTGGAAAACTTGGTACAACCTGGCTTTCTAAGCTTGAAGCACTTGCTTGGCTTGATGCTTCTCCCTTCGGGGTCATGTGTTTCCAGACGGGCTTATCTTCTCCTTGCCTTTGGCTCGAGAAGCTCCTTTAGGCCACTTTGGAGTTATAACTTTGACAGTAGTTTCTTTAGGGAAAAGAGGTCTCACCGTTTGCTTCCCTTCCTTGATGTGAATGACTTCTTTGCGATGAATGTCGATGTAGATGACTTCAGCCCTTTCGCTGCCTTCGTTGCTGGCACTCATTGACAGTGTGCCTTGGTTGACAACAGTGATGGCACTTCACCAACCTCCCACCTGATGCTCTCAATTTATAGTTAGAACGAGTGACACGAGATGGAGAATTTACCTCTTGAATGCTGACAACACTGCAGCCTAGAAGTAGCACCTAATGAAGGCGGCTAGTGCCTCCTTCGTCTCTTCTTCTTCCGTCCTCCAGTTAAAAAATTCCTTCATCCATTTGTCCATGCTTGATAGTGGGCGTCACTTTCAGCATTGTAAACTGAGAGTCTTAGAAATCCCTCCTCCGTGAGGGCACCAAATGACGGGAGCAAAAGCGAAACCCGAACCCTTGACGGACTCTAAAACACCGGGGACCGAATGGCGCGCCTCGAGCCTGTCACGGTAAAGCAAACAGGGGGCACCACCTAGCTTCAGCGGCTAGGACGCAAACAACACACCACCATAACAAAGTTTTCATCCAAGATAGATGGATGCTTGGGAGTAGTGATGAAGAGGAAAGGGAATGAGATCAAGTGAGAGAGAGAGAGAGAGAGAGAGAGTGAGGGAGGGGGTATAGCGGCTTAGTACTTAGGCACCACAAAAGGATGGCGAATCCGCACACCCTTCACACATACACAAAGCTCACTCCAAACACAAGACTAGGTGGCGATTCCGCACACCTGACATGGGCAAAACATTGCAAGAAAACATACTCACAAAACCTCAACCTTTATTTAGAGAATAAGGTGATGAAATTGGGAGCATAGGGTAGGGGAATGAGAAGGGAGAGAGTGGTAGAGCACATGGCAGATAGGTGGGAGTTGATGGCGAAGACTCGCACGAGGGTTATGGCCATCATCCTTCATTTAGTTGCCCTTCATCTTCCATAGCCAAGGGTGTAGAGGTCATGCTCCAGACAAGCATGGTGATTGCGGTGATGGTGATGGTGTGGGTGTGTGTGTGTGTGTGTGCACTAGGCACACACAGTGCATAGTGTGTTCTTTGGTGATGTTGTGTGTGTCTTTAGTGTGATGGTGACCCCTCTTTATATAGGGGAGGAGGGGGGAGAAATTCTAGAATTTAGAAATGAAGAAATCATTATCTACATAGGCCATGTGATAGTGGGCCCCACTCGTCTGGCTGTGTGTATATATGCCAGAACAGCAGTCTCATGAGAGAGAGACTAAGAGAGAGAGAGATGGGTTGATGAAAAAAAAGTGAGAGGTGACATGGAGAATAAATTAATTACAAGAGGGGAGAGAGGGGAGTGTGTGCAAAGGTGAATCTGTGTGCAGATGTGTGTGAACACAAGAAAAATCTGGTAACCATCGGGTGGGGATGGGTCTGTGGGCACCATTTTCAGTTAAACTGAGTTTGTGTGTGTGGGGGAGGTTATTTAGTTACAAGACAAGAGACATGGCACCTTTTAGAGAGAGGGGGGGGGTATTTGGGTCCCTGCATATGATAGGAGAGAGAAAGGGGGTGTGGGGTATACTATTTTGGAAGATAGGATAAGTTGCATGTGAGTTAGGGTGCATTATTGGTGAGTTAGAATTCATTATATGGTGAGAGGTGGGGTAGCTTGATGGGAGAGAGAAAGGAGAAAGGACAAGGGGAAGAGAGAGGGGGTTGACCTTTTGAGTGGAGGAGAGGAAAAGGGACACACGGCGGGGCAACAATGAGGAAAAAGGAGGCAAGGTGGGGATGGGCTGCCCCGCAGGCATGAGGTGGCCTATTTTACCTTTCCTATATATTTACATAATCATAATTTATTTTTTTCTTACTTTTTCCAATTCCTTTTATCACTCCCTCCCTAAGAGGGGGTTTTCATGGGGTGGGGACGAGAGAAGAGGGGTATATGAGCTTGGCTTGTGAAAAGCCCCCATCAGTTCTTTTGGGGCTTTTGATGGTGTTGTTGTTGAAGATTTTCCTTGTGGTTGAAAGAAAATGTTCCTCCAGCTTTTTGTCAGGATCACACTGTGTTTGATATGCTGAGAGTTGATTATGTGGAAAGTATCTTTATATTCCTCGGTACTCAATTTGAGTATGGCTTCTGCAAGGCCGAAGCTAGGAATTGAAATTTATGAACTTGTGTACACTATCTCGTCTATCTCTTTGATTGGTGGCTTTCCCATCATGATCCATGTTCCATAAATCATTAGATTCTTTGTCACTTTTGGATCTATCACAGCTGAACATGTGGTTTTCAGTCCTGTTTCGCCGCATATGTTGAATTTGATCGTTGTAGGAGACATTCAATCTTCTTCCTTATCCCTGTTCTTGTATTGATCTCATATTCCTCTGGTTGCACACAACATGATCATCAGTATTACAGTCAGTAGCCATCATGAGCATTTTACAATGCATAGAGAGCATTTTACAATGCATAGAACGCATTTTCCCTATTTTAGTCATTTTTCGCTTATTATTAATAAGAGACTTTTTTGGGAAACTGGGTAGGGCAAGTTTGCTAATCTCTATAAGAAACGTAGTGCTAGCACTTTCTGGTAGAAGAGGCAAAAGAAGTACCACACTTGTAGTGCACCTTCTCAGCAAGACCAGCAGGATAACCTAGCGTTTTTCAACCAGCAAGACCAATTGGCATTTTTCATCCTTTCTAAGACTTCCACACTCCAAAGCTCCGCACATCCAAATATGTGCTTTGATTTGCAACCAAGAAGTACCTCCTTTTCCTCTTCAATTGTGGAGTGTAGTTCTTCCGCTGGGGTTCTCTCTATAACTATGATCTTTAACACTGATTTTCGTAATGATCTCTTTGTGTCTCAAGTAGATATAGTCATAGCCCCAATCTCGTACCATTTTGAGAGGACGCATGAATGGTCTACCCAATATGATATCAAATTTGCTGATCTTGTTAAAATTCATTATGGAAAATGTGTGCTCATACTCAATGTCATACGAGGATACAATGATTTGTTCTAACAATCCTATCGATCTTTCCACGTATCCATCCGCTAATTGTAGTTTCATTCAAGTTTTCCTAAAAGTAGGCTTTCCTCATTTTTCCCACATTCCTTTAGTTGCAATGGCAATTCCTACCCCACTATCTAATATTGCAACCCTCTTTACTCCTTTGTACTCAACGGGTAAGGGTGGTGTTTCCTTCATCGCCTTCATATTAATCATCCACCTTATTCACTGGCACTGGTTTTATATATGGTTTCTTAGGCAAAGTTTCATCCAGTTTTTCATTTTCAAGCTGGTCATGTGAACGGATTTTCAACCCATCTTTTCCATGTGTTTTCCCAGTTGGCCCCATAGATGCGGTCTAATGTTTAGCAACTCTGAGAGAGAAAGTGTGCATTGTATAGGGGAAGATATCGATTCGTGCAATCTCATGGTATCCATCATTTTTAATGTGGCTTTCCACTGAGAAGGTACCACTCTAACCTCATATTTTGTTTGGAGTTCTCCTATAAAAGATGGCAAAGTCTATAGAGAGCGCGGTTTACTCTCTTCATATGCGACATACCCAACATCCCCATATAGAGATCATATATCCCATGGGAAAATTTGTGATCCATGTTTATCTCAGGGATAGGTGCTAATTGTAAAGTAGCACTACCATCTTTTTGGTTTTTCATCGATTCCCATAAGGATTGTGGCCACAATTCTTCTACCTCCGGAATTGGCATCACTGCTTGTGAGCCCACCCCATCTGTGGTATTGGCTACTTTCCTTGTATCTAAAGGTGCCTCAACTTCTGGCTCTTCGTGGTCTCTATTTTCAATACCATGGCTCTCCATTTTTTGTAATTTTTGTGGATTAGCACATCCATCATTTTTGGAGCATCTGGAACAAGTGGTTCCATAAGAGCTTGGGCCACCAGGATGAGCTCCTTGCACATTTGTAATCCCTCTTTTTCATACCCTGGATGATGATACATCAACCATCTATGCTCTTGGATTTGATTTGGTTTTATCCTAGCTTCATAGGCGTCCAAAATTGCATCTAAGGGTTCAAATACTTTGTCCACCAAGACTGAACCTCCTTAGTTAGTTTTTAACTCTTTAGGCCTCTTTGTCCTTTTCTTGTTTTCTTGCTCATGTTTAAGTCGTTTTCTTGTTTGATGCAGTTTTTCTTCTAAAGTTGTTTTCTCCTTCAGCTTCTTTGCTTTCATTTCGTCTCATTTGGATTTCCATGATTTTCTTACAGTTCTCACTGATAACTTTTTGATTTTTGTTTGGGGTGGCCATGTGGGTTCCTCAACAACTACGTTTTTGGTAGCTTCTTGAGCTTGACCTTGAGTCATTACCTTTTTTAAAAAATTGGGTTCTACCTCGGATCCGCTTGAAGAAGGCATCACGTCTACAATATTCATTGTTGCTTTTCCTTTGTAGTGTGGATTCTTAGCACAATTTTGGAGTAGATGGTATCTCCCACATCCTTCACAAAATTCAAATAATCCTATTTGTGGACCCTTGTTTGGACAACCTCATGCCCAATGGTCACCTCCACATTCATAGCGTGGAATTTGTTGTTTCATAGCTGGTGACAACCTATGGTTTTTCTTGTATGGTAAAGATGGCCTTTGAACCATACTCTTGATTGGCTAATGAACATGAGCGTATTTGCATCCATGGAGTACTGGTTTTTCATGGGTTGTGGCACATGTGTTGGCTGAGTGTACTACTCTACCATGAGTCACAAGAGGTGGTTTTTCCCTAGCATTTGTTGTTGCAGATTCTGTTGAGTGCTACACCACGGAGTGGAGTGATCCCCTCTACAAGTATTACATCTCCTCAAATGTGGTTGTCGTACAATCGGGTTTTGTATGTGGACTTGGTTAACTCTTCTAGTCACCTCCTTGACTACTTGATCAAAGATCTGCACAATAGGAGGTTGAACATCTTGCTTTGTTGTGGGTTCTCTCTTTGGGGATAAGACGCTACTAGTCACATTATCTGTATCTTTGATCAGGTCCCCGTAGGCCTTACAATTGTCAACTAGATAAAGAGATTCTCTAGCGACTTGCTCCAACATTGTCCATCCTTTTAGATGTAGGTCCTTTTTTAGAATCTCATTTTTTATCCCTCAATGAAGAGAACTGATAATCTCTCATCTTGCAGTAACTCTCGTGTAGGAAATCTCTCTATGTATTGTTTGAAGTGAAGCAAATCCTGTTTCACTCTCTCGTTTGCTTTTTGCTTGAAAGCGTAGATCTGGGACACTGTGTTGTGTTTAATCCCCCTTTTTGAGAACTCTTCTAAAAATTCTTGTGAGAGTTTTGCTAAGTTGGCAAAATCATCTCTATGTAGTGGCTGGAACCAAGTCAAGGTTGTTCCTTCCAATGTCAACCCAAATCCCTCATAAAGAGTTTGGAAATCTGCAATCTATTTAGCCCTCAAAACGTTTTTTAAAAGTGAGGCATGAGCATATGGATCCTCCAATCCATCGAATTTTGTTTTAACACATTGAGCCACTTGATATGGTCTTAATCATTGTGGTACAATCACTCATCTAACGAATTCATGGTCTCTTGAAAAGTCGGATCTCTCTCTTTCTTCTCGTCTTGGTGGAAATCCCGATGGATTTCTCTCTGATATGTGCTCTATCATCATTTTTGGCTGAAAGTAAGTAGAGATCGGAGTACCCTTGTATGTATATCGCTCTAGGTTAATTGGATCAACAAGTTTGTACTCTCTTCCATACTTATATACCATCAAAACTTGCACTCTGTGGGTATCTGTATATGTGAATGCATAGAGGTTCTTATGGGTGGTCAACTCTCTAGCATTGGGTTCTACACACCTGTAGAAGATGTATGGATCCCTGTTTGTAAACCTATATAAGACCTCATAAGTGTAATACGTAATAACTCTCATGGATTCATTGGTTTTGATGAATCTCACATTTGGTTTGTTGATCAGAGGATGCCTCTCTTGTACTAGGTATTCATCGATTCTCACTCTCGAAGGAAATATTGCAACATTTCTTGCATTTTTCATGTCTGTAAGTGGAGTAGAAAACCTTGGTAGTGGTTCATTTTTCATGATTAAGCCTCACTCAAGATTCTCAAGATAGTCTCTTACAAGACCACTTTGGTTTTTGTGCAACTTACCCCTTTTTGCCCCTAGTGAGGTCCCTCAAAAGTCAGGGATTTGCTTTTTTGGTCTCTAGAAATTATTCTTGGGGTACCCTAAAAGTTTGGATTTAGGAAACCTGGGAAAATTTAGCTCTAAAATCTAAACCCCTAAGCTTTACCCCTAAGAAAATTCAGTTCTATTGCCCCTAAGAGCTCTTCCTCGCTTTACTTGACTCTATTTGGAGTTGTCTATCAAAAGCTAGAGAAATTTTAGTGAACTGCACTTGAAACATCACTCAACATAGTCTCAGGACCAGAACACAAGAACTTTGGCTTGTATCATGGCCTCCGGAAGGTATTTTTAGCTCAAATTTGAGATTTGGGATGTTCTTAATCATGTCTATAACATCATGAAGTCAGATACCCCCACTATGCTGAGTTATATGGATCGCGATCCATGTTCTATTGTCAATTTAATTTCTCCAAATTTTGAGAGTATGTAGACAAGGTCATATATAGTCTCTGTACCAATTTTCATCAAATTCTGAGGTTGAAGTACATGGATCGTGATCCATGCTCAACCACATTTGAACTTGATCTCTTAGGAGTTTGTTCCTGACTATGTCCACAAGATAAATATCAAATCTTTTTGGACTTGGACTTGTTTTGATAGAGGTGAAATGTCCAGTATAAGGTATGCACTGCAGCTTTCAGTCTATCACATGTTTTTCTCCCTTTTGACCTAAATTTGCTCATTTTTTTTCAAAACTAGGCTTGGGGATATGTTTCCTTGTGTATGTACTACTAATCTGGAAAGTTTCAGGTTAACCTGTTACTAGGGTACATGGATCACAATCCATGTTTGGGGCCCAAGTTGACTTCTCCTCGTACCATCAAATTCAACATGATTAGTAGGTATGGTATCAATTTTTTTGAAAATGGACCTCTGGATTGGAGATTAGGTCAATTCTGGCACGTGGTCAAAATACTTGGCACTTCTGGGCTTTTTGCTTGGTTTTGTATATCCAAATTCAGTTTTGTAAAGACCACTAGACTCTTTGTGATGTCTTCTAGCTATGGTGCAAGTTTGGTATAAGTCCAGGGTTGCATTTATTCGATCAAATAATGCAACTTATACCAAATAAATCTTCATTATTTGCATATTCTCATATAGTACTTGGTATTTTTAAATAATTTCTATTCTTTCAATCGATAGCGTATCGATCTATAGTGTTTCGATCGAAACAATATCAATCGACACTATATCTTTGATACTGATATCGATCAAAAGACTATCGGATCGATACCGTAGTCCATTAAAAAAAATATCATTATTTGATACGTTTCTCTCTCTCTCTCTCTCTCTCTCTCTCTCTCTCTCTCTCTCTCTCTCTCTCTCTCTCTCTCTCTCTCTCTCTCTCTCTCTCTCTCTCTCTCTCTCTCTCTCTCTCTCTCTCTCTCTCTCTCTCTCGCTCTCGCTCTCGCAACCATTTTTTGAGCAGCTCAGACTCGTGTATTGGTGAGCATCTTTTCTCTTCACATTTTCATTTTTATAAAGAATAATTTAAATTGTATTTTCACGTGATTATATAACTGCATGTGTCTCTGATATGCCTTCGGGCCTTCTTAGTCACAATAACATTTTAAAATTTAGGGTATAGAAATTACTATGGGTTGTCTGATTTTATATCTTACTCTTATAGTAATCTAGAAAAAGTTTAAAAAACATTGACTCTTGTTCTGATATGCTTTGCAACACTCTTACTTGAGTCATTGTTCTAGGAATTTAGATAAAACCGTACATTGTTTTGATATGCTTGTCGGCACTCATACTTTGTACAGTGTTTTAGGAGACCATTACATAGCATGTGCATTTGTTTGATATGTCTCACGATAATCTTACTTTGTACAATGCTTTAGGTAAAGTAAGCTCCAATGAAATGTGAGCTTACAAACAATCATACTTCTTCCTACGGTTGAGCCTTGGTTCTTACAACAACGAAAGAAGTTACTCCCAGACACGATCTATGCGAATAAATTTTTTATCTAGTGAGTCATTAAGATATACACTTTTCAATATACGTATTCATGGACCACATGATTCGTAGATCTACATTGTAGATCTGTATAATGAGAAAATTGTATTCTTTAAAATACTCCCTGCGTCACAATCTTCGGTTCTTACAACGGGAGGAGTTTCTCTTAGACACGATTTGTGGAAAAAAAACCATTATCTGATGAGCTACTGATTTTTAAGTGTGATGGTTCTGGGCGTCTGGATCAAACATTTATCCTTTGATCTCACAACAAGAATAAAACCCCTACTTCTGGTGCTTAGGATTTTCTTAGATCCTTACAATGAGAAAAATGAACACGTGACACCACGTTTTACGTTGTTCTCTGTCGTTTGTAAAATAATGTGTATTTGTATGACTTCCTCACATTCCTATTGATAACATCTCATACATGCGAGGTTTTTAATTCGAAAAATCATAACATAATTTTTTACGATATGAAAAATCATAATTAACATCATGCATAATCCTGTGGACGTTCTTGTGTATGTTAATCATAAATTACATTCCTATGGTTTAGGGTTTAGGGTGATTGCTTCATGGTTGTGATAGTGGGAGTTGACCCTTAAACAATAATGAACCCCACTTGGATCATATAGTTAACTGCTCTAGGTCACGAACATCTCCAGCTCCACCCAGATAAAATGGTATATCCATCACTTGGCTTGGACCATGCATATAATCCTTTTCACTTAGATTAAAAGCTAGCAAAAATTCCTCTATATTTTAGGGTAGCATCAAATCCCATAAATCATTAGGCATCATGAGAGACTGCCATATCCCTTGTGCAACCTGCTCCGCTAATTGTTGATCAAATCAATTATGGGTAGGAGCATTGGTAATGCAGCTTCATCCCCTCGATAAAGAAAACTTTGGTCTTGCTCATCTGAGTCCGTGTGTGCCCTAGGAAACCTCTCGTCATGTGGTTCCCATGAATCTCAAGAAAAGACTCCCTTTTTGGTACATACCCAAAATCTAGTAGAATATCATCTAGGAATTGCATAAGGTCCTCATCATCTGCATCTGGATAAACTTGATTATGCACAAAATTAGGTTTCTTAGTACCCTTAGCATCTATAAATGAGAATCCTTCCAAAGCTTCGCCCAATAAACATAGAAGCTCTTGGTCCACTGCTGTAGAAGAATTCTCTACCCTGCACATCTCAAGTAGCAAACTAGGCTTTTCACATATGGCATGCACAACATTAGCCATATGTTCTATCTTGAATCTTCTCTTCCTCAACCAAGTATTTTTGAACTTCTATAGCACAAATCTCATCATGCTGATGGAAAATAGTATCCACCACCCGATCCATATGATCAGCACAATGAGCCCAATCATAGGCAACACCAAGAGATTGCACTTGATCATGCACCCCCTTTGAATAAGCACCATCAAATTGGGGATCAATCTGCCACATTGTGTCCCTTGCATCACCAAATCTTCATAAAGAAGGTGTATGCACCCCCTCTAAATAAGAACCTTGTGGATCTGCAAACACATTTGCTTGAACATGCAAGCCCTCGAAATCTAGTGTATCCAAGCCCTGTAGATGCTCATTCACAACTACACCCTATGATGCCTCATGTGTATACAAACCTTGTGATTCATCATGCCTTTCTCAACCCTATACGTCTACAACTTCAACTTTCATCATGAAATCTGCAATCCCCAACTTTGCATAGACTGCCCGAACAACTTCTTTATCATCTTTATCTCATAATAGCCTTTCATCCTCAAGTAAACACTCATCAATAGCAGTGTCAAGCTTAGCCTAAATCTGATTGAACCTCAGCATAAATAGACACATTAACACAATTCTCATCATCTTCATACATGCTTGGATCCCATCGTTCATGGATAATAGTAAATTTAAACTTGATCCACCTATGCAGATGTTGTTGCTGAAGCTCTTGGATGCGCTCAATAATATCTGGAATCACAAACCTATCAAACTTTAGAATCCAATTCTCTTTTGGCACCCCATACAACTCTAGTTCATCTTCATAGCACTACAAATAACCTGCAGGATCATAGCCATAAAAAATCCCTTGCTGATAAAAAACCAAGCATTTGGCATTTTCAAGTGCCAATTGCTCCACCATCTCCCGCTTCCAGCTTTTTGTCTCTTTAAATTCCCTTTTTGCTATTACCGACTTTGACACTTGATTTTTTTTTGGGTTGTACTGCTCTTGAAATCCACCTAGTTCAACTTTTGCAGACTGCTGTAATTCCCAATTCTCAATTTTCAAACCGGTACCAAAATTTTGGTGCATAAACTGTACTTGATTTGAGTTATGTTGCTGCAAAACATCAGCCATTAGCCCTATAATTTGCTGCATCTCTTTCAATTAGAGTTTTACCATGTCTGGCTCCATCTACCTCGGTAAATTTCACGTCATGTTCACCAAATTTTTGGAGTGCGCAATTCTCCAAGGTTGACCGAGAAAGCACCGAGTGTCTAGCTATAGATAGGAGCTTAGCAAGTGCTCAAACTAGGATAACCGAGTGCAGATAGATGTTATTAATAGTGTCATACACAGAATACTGATGACTCAAGAGAGTTTGAGAGAGAAGATTGCAAATAAGAACAATATTTACTGATACTAATAAGAAACAAATCTTCCAAACTCAAAAGATACTGATAGCAGATACATTGTAAGATTTTTGACTGCTCTTTTACAATCCTGTTGCATACACATGCTTGGTATAAAGCACCGAGTGTCTAGCTATATATAGGAGCTTAGAAAGTGCTCAAACTAGGATAACCGAGTGCAGATAGATGTTATTAATAGTGTCATACACAGAATACTGATGACTCAAGAGAGTTTGAGAGAGAAGATTGCAAATAAGAACAATATTTACTGATACTAATAAGAAACAAATCTTCCAAACTCAAAAGATACAGATAGCAGATACATTGTAAGATTTTTGACTGCTCTTTTATAATCCTGTTGCATACACATGCTTGGTATAAAGCACCGAGTGTCTAGCTATATATAGGAGCTTAGAAAGTGCTCAAACTAGGATAACCGAGTGCAGATAGATGTTATTAATAGTGTCATACACAGAATACCGATGACTCAAGAGAGTTTGAGAGAGAAGATTGCAAATAAGAACAATATTTACTGATACTAATAAGAAACAAATCTTCCAAACTCAAAAGATAGTGATAGCAGATACATTGTAAGATTTTTGACTGCTCTTTTACAATCCTGTTGCATACACATGCTTGGTATGCCTTTTGAATTGCAACCCTCGCCTTAGAATTCTTCCCCAAGCTGTCCCACCATCCAGTTTCCTTGTGCTCTAGACGCTCCTCCTGCCTTTCCCTTCTCTTCTCCAATTTCTCTCAAGCAGAAGAACTCCCCACCGCTCCAGCCGGTTCCACAAAAGCCCTCCCTGCTCGAAAATTGACTCTTCCCAAAGAAAGGAAACCCCAAAAGAACCAAACCTTGTTAAGTGGAAAATACCCCTTTTATAGAGGTCTAAGTCCCCAAAAAAAGAAAAAAGAGGAGCTTCCTAAAGCTTGTGCAATCCATCTTAGAGCTCACATTAGTATTTTGTGCATTGGTTACATTTGGCATGATTTTTGGCATTATTGCATGGAGGACACTTCTCTGTTTGTTCTTGTTCTCGCTGGGTTTGGCCACCCAATTGCTCTTTACACACCTGGATTGAGTCGCCATTGCCCGGCATGGGGCTTGAGCCACCCACTTTACCCTCTCTCTCTCTCTCTCTCTCTCTCTCTCTCTCTCTCTCTCTCTCTCTCTCTCTCTCTCTCTCTCTCTCTCTCTCTCTGCCCCTTTCCACTGCGGGAATGCCCCTTAGGCTTTGTCCGGCCCATCGCTTGAGTTGCCATCGCCTAGCTCTCCTTCTTCCTGGACTTTGAAATTTCTCTCTTTACCCTGTGATCCCTCCCCTTACCCCTTAGCACTAGCAAGGTCGCTAGTGGGGGGGGGGGGTGCTTTTACACTTCAGAAGATGGGGGGGCCAGCGCCGTGGAAACAACCGTTAAAGGGTGCCACATCATCAGTTGTGCAAGCAACCAAGTCCGCCAGCCCCATCGGCCATTGGCCACCGCCACACTGCCTCTATCATCACCCTTGGCCAAAACAAGCACCAGGCGCCGCATGTACAAGCTCACGTAGCGCCGCTCGATGCCCCCTCCATCCACAATGTGAGCCAAGCCTTCATACCAACTGGATATTCAATGAGAGCGCACGTTTTAGTCTATAAATCGATCTGCCTTATGCATATGGGTCTAATCGACGGCCACGTGGTGATAGCCGATTTTAGAAATTAAAGAAAAAAAAAAGAGAAAAAAACTTATTTTTCCCTTGCCGAAGCCTTGGCAACACCGTTGGAAGGCTCAGCAATGCCTGGTCGACCTCACGACACTGTTTTTATTGGCATGGCCTCGTCACATGACCCCCCCCTCCCCCCTCGATTGGCCGGCCTTATCACCCTCATGCCCTCGCTCCTCCATGCCCCACCCTAGCAGGCCGCCCTCGGTTTCACTACCCCTCTTCTCTCTCTCCCTATAGTTTTATTCCCCAAGCGGGCATCGAATCAGATATCTCTCTCTCTCTCTCATTTTCCCTACGTACCTCTCTCTCTAATATCCCCTCTCTCCCTTATCGGCACCTCCTTCCTCTCCCTCATCCACTCCTCCTGTCTCACTGACAACCTGCTCTCCCCAACTCTTGTCGCGGCTGCATGACCACAGTTGGCCCGGAAATCCTCTCTCTCTATCTTCCTCATTGCCTACCAATGGCCGATCATACTCTCTCTCTCTCTCTCTAATATCCTCTCTCTCTCTCTCTCTCTCTCTCTCTCTCTCTCTCTCTCTCTCTCTCACACACACACACACAGGCCTGTGAAGGCGCAAGAAAACACCCCCTCTCTCTCGTTTTGTGTAGAGCCCGCCACCATCTTATCTCTCTCTCACACACACACTCTCTCTCCCTCTCTCAGCCGTTACGGCTCCAGCCTGTGTGGCAGATAAGGGTCTCTCTCCCACTCTCATCCTCTCTCTAGGGCATTTACCTCATCCTCTCCCTCCCTCACACACACTCTGTCTCTCTCTCCACTCCTTTCCTTCTCTCTCGCACGCTCTGCAAAGTGAGCCTGCAGTGGCCATTTCTCTCTCTCTCGCGGGCCTGTAGAGGCGTATCAAAACCCTCTCTCTCTATAACCCACACACACACACACACCATCCCCCCCCCCCCTCACTCACCCTCGCGTAGCCTGCAGACCGCCAGTAAACAGAAAATAAAAATAATAATAAAAATATATATTTATATATATACATAATCCTTATAGCACCCGTTCCCATGCATATTAGCCAGTCACACACTCAGTCACACACACACACACCACACACACACCCACCTCTGTGTTTCCATACATAGAAAGAAAACCGAAAAAAATACTATATATATATTATTTATATGCATAATAAGGTTCCTTTCCCACGCACGCTTGCACACACACACATACATATATGAATACACTCACACACCCATACATAAACACACTCACTCTTGCGCACTCATACATACACACATACATCTGCCCACATGCACATATATACACACGACACGCGTATATGCACGCACCGGTGGAATACAAAAGAAGAAGAAGAAAATTAAATGATAACGACGACCTCGACAAAAGAAGGAGGAACCCAAATCATGCGCCCCCAACAACAAAAAGCAAAAATGCGCAGAAGGCATGCCCCGGTTGACCCCGAAAAGAAGTACGCGCTACACCGATGCACCCGCAGCACACCATTTGTTGGCATCACACAACCACGACGCCATTATCAATAATTTGTAGGTTATGTTCATCATTTCTTCAATTTTCACCCAAGCCTTGTAAAATTCCCACTTTGTAAATGCCCTCTCTCTACGTGATGGTCACAAAGGCCCACCTAGAGATTCTCATCTTTTTAATAATCTCCCAAAACAAAGCAAGGTCAACCACACCGGGCCCACCACTTGCTTTGTCTCCCCGATTAGCTTACCCTAATCACACCGGGATTACCATAATCCAAGCAGCCAACACCTATAAATTGGCACTGAGAGGGTCACTATCAGGGGGGGGGGGGGGGGCGGGGGAAGTTCATGAGAGGTCAGCACTTGGTAGAGTGTAGTGGGAAGAGTTGACACTATTGGCATCACAGGGACGGGGATTGTGTGATGGTTTGCCTTGGGAATTGCACCATGTCAAGGGAACCACATCCACATCTCGACTCCAATGGTCGATGCACACACATATACACGCTCTTGGTAGAAAGCTTCACAATCATTGAGTCGTCTTAGAGAACGCACTGAGTAGTTTTCACCATTCTTTCTCCCTACCTCTCTATCATCACGGTGTTCCGCCTCGCTGAAAGGAAGGTCACTTTAAATACTACAAAAATAATTCGCCCTCACACCCCCGAGGGTTTTCATCATTTGTCAATCTTTCTCTCTCTCTCTCTCTCTCTCTCTCTTTCTCTCTTTGTGTGTGTGTGTGTGTGTGTGTAACTTTGCGGTGTTCATATCATCGTGGTCTGTGTCCTAGCCGCTCAAAGCTAGGTGGTGCCCCCTGTTCACTTTACCTTGAGACAGGCTCGAGGAGTTTCTATTCGGCCCCCGGTGTGTTAGAATCCGTCGGGGTTCGCTTTTCTCCCGTCATTTGGTGACCCCACGGAGGAGGGCTTTTAAGACCCTTCAGTTTACAATGCTGAAAGTGACGCACACCATCAATCATGGACCAATGGCTAAAGGAATTTTCTAACTAGAGGACAAAAGACGAGGAGACGAAGGAGGCACTAGCTGCCTTCATTGAAGTACTACTGCCAGGCTGCAGTGTCGTCAGTATTCAAGAGGTAAATTCTCCATCTCGTGTTGCTCATTCTAACCAAAAATTGAGAGCATCAGGTGGGAGGTCTATGAAGTGCCATCACTGCTCTCAGCCACAGCATTCTATCAATGAGTGCCGACAGAGGAAGTGAAGAAAGAACGATGAGTTTTGCTTCTAAAAACTGCGGCACTCTGACGAGAGTCAAATTTTCCGTAGCACAAGGTCCCCCCCTTCCCTCGCTCTCTTATCGCAGACCCACCATGTGCAGCCCCCCCCCTCGTCGCCATCTCTCTCTCTCTCTCTCTCTCTCTCTCTCTCTCTCTCTCTCTCTCTCTCTCTCTCTCTCTCTCTCTCTCTCTCTCTCTCTCTCTCTCTCTCTCTGAGGCCTGTGAAGGTGCAAGAAAACACCCCCTCTCTCTCATTCTGTGTAGAGCCCGCCGCCATCTTATCTCTCTCTCTCTCACAGTCTGTCTCTCTCGCTCTCAACCGTTACAGCTCCAGCCCACGTGGCAGATAAGGGTCTCTCTCCCACTCTCTCTTATCCACACACACACACACACCCGCCTCATCCTCTCCCTCTCCCTCCCTCCCTCTCTCTCTCTCTCTCTCTCTCTCTCTCTCTCTCTCTCTCTCTCTCTCTCTCTCTCTCTCTCTCTCTCTCTCTCTCTCTCTCTCTCTCTCTCTCCACTCATGTCCTTCTCTCTCTCGCGCTCTGCAAACGGAGCCTGTAGCGGCCATTTCTCTCTCTCTCTCTCTCCCTCGTGGGCCTGTAGAGGCGTATCAAAACCCTCTCTCTCTATCACCCACACACACGCACACACACACACACACACACACACACCATTCCCTCCCCCCCCCCCCCCCCCCCCCCCCCCCCCCCCCCCCCCCTCACTCACCCTTGCGTAGCCTGTAAGCAGGCCGCAAGTAAACAGAAAACAAAAATAATAATAAAAATATATATTTATATATATACATAATCCATATAGCACCCGTTCCCACGCATATTAGCCGCTCACACACTCACTCACACACACACACACCACCCACACGCCCGCCTTTGCGTCGCCATACAGAGAAAGAAAACCGAAAAAATAATATATATATTATTTATATACATAATAAGGTCCCGTTCCCACGCACGCTTGCGCACACACACATACATATATGAATACACTTACACGCCCATACATACACACACTCATGCTTCCGCACTCGTACATACACACACACATCCGCCCACATGCTTCCACACTCGTACATACACACACACATCCGCCCACATGCACATATATACACACGACACGCGTATAGGCATGCACCGGTGGATTACAAAAGAAGAAGAAGAAAATTAAACAAGAACGACGACCTTGACAAAAGAAGGAGTAACCCAAGTCACGCGCCGCCAACAACAGAAAGGAAAAATGCGTCGAAGGCATGCCCCCGCCGACCGCGAAACGAAGTACGCGCTACACCGACGCACCCGCAGCACACCATTTGTTGGCATCACGCAAACACGACGCCATTATCAGTAATTTGTAGGTTATGTTCATCATTTCTTCAATTTTCACTCAAGCCTTGTAAAATTCCCTCTTTGTAAATTCCCTCTCTCTAGGTGATGGTCACAAAGGCCCACCTAGAGATTCTCATCTTTTTAATAACCTCCCAAAACAAAGCAAGGTCAACCACACCGGGCCCACCATTTTCTTTGTCTCCCCGATTAGCTTACCCTAATCACACCGGGATTACCATAATCCAAGCAGCAACACCTATAAATTGGCACTGAGAGGTCACTATCCGGGGGGCCCAGTTCATGAGAGGTCAGCACTTGGTAGAGTGTAGTGGGAAGAGTTGACACTATTGGCATCACGGGGAGGGGACTTGTGTGATGATTTGCCTTGGGAATTGCACCATGTAAAGGGAGCCACATCCACCTCTCGACTCCAATGGTCGATGCACACATGTATACACGCTCTTGGTAGCAAGCTTCACAATCATTGAGTTGTCTTAGAGAATGCACCAAGTAGTTTTCACCATTATTTCTCCCTACCTCTCTATCACCACGGTGTGCTGCCTTGCTGAAAGGAAGGTCATTGTAAATACTGCAGAAATAATTCACCCTTGATAGCGGGAAAAAGAGCAGTGCAATCAGGTGGCCTCTGTACTCATGCACACTCCACAAACCACGCCTCATGCAAACAAGCAAAGAACAAAACAAAGGGGGAACCACCCTAAATTAAGAGGTTTAGGGACCTCACACATAGTGCACATAGGCAAGTGAGACTTCTGGCATTATGATGGCATCAAAACATATGGCAAAACACATAGAAACGAAGCTTAGGGACCTTATGTATCATATATATACACAAGACATGAGCTTAACAATACAACGGCATCTGATCATACATAACAAGGATATAGAGAAGCAAGCCAAGGATGGCATAATCCCTTGTCAAAAACAATCAACCGAGCAAGTAGGTATGATCCTACTAGCAACACATCAATACCTTAGAGAATGATGGCAAGGATGGTGGCCATGGAGCATGAGAGAAGACTCCTTATTTAGGTTTTAGGGCTAGTAATGTAGCATACTAGAGGGAGAGAGAGAGAGGGAGAGAGAGTATAGCTCCATCCATAGCTCCTCGTTGTGAGCAATTTCGTCATAGCTTCGTTGCATTGGTGAAGTGGGTGAAGTGTTGTTTTTGAGTGAGAGAAGGCCTCCTTATATAGGTTTCTGAGAGGGTTTAGGATTAGGGATAAACATGCTTAAATCCGCTGATTGGGGTTACTTTTTGCTTAGGGTGGTCAACAGATTGAGGTCACCTGATATGTCACCATCAAGATATTCTCTAGAGTGATGTGAGAGGGGAGGGTAAATGCTGTTTTTTTCTGATTGTGACACATGGGGATAAGGCCTTGACCAACATTTAAGAGCAGGTAAGGTGGCTGTTGAAACAGGAGGTTCTGCACATGTCAGGGCCCCTGCTGGGTCCTATTGAATATCAAATTCTCAAAAAATCCTCAACCATGGCTTCTTTTGACATGTGTTCTTTGAAAAAATCAGCATGTCTCTTTTCAACTCAAAAGTCTTTATCCCTGTTGACTCACCTTTACCATAAGATTTTCCCCTTTTCTCCTCCTATAACTGCATTGTTGATGCCCAATGACTGCTTCTAGTAACAGTGAACTGTTACCTACCAAATACTTATGGTGCAGTAAAAAATATTTACCATGGGTAAAAAAAGTTACTGTAGGTAAAAAGTGATTTGTATTTACCATGTAGGTGAAAAATATTTATTGTAGGTAAAAAATATTTACTGTGGTAAAAAATATTTACTGTCGGTAAAAAAGTGAAAATGGAGTATGCTGTGCTGTGAGTCCACACGAACATCCTCGTGTAAATTTCACTAGAAATTCACACCTAGAATGGGCTATTCTGTAAGATATAGGTTGTAGGCATGCATAAGAGCTCGTTCCCACGTATCTTCTGTCCATGGCACTTTTTACTCTTTGGTGCTTGTGAAGTAGATTTTTCTTCTCTTTTGAGATCCCTTGGACTAGAGTATCCTCATCTCCCCAACAAATGACTGTGTCTTTATTGCATCTTCAGAAGGGGTCCTAAAAACCATGCATCAACCCTCACACCCCCGAGGGTTTTCATCATTTGTCAATCTGTGTGTGTGTGTGTGTGTGTGTGTGTGTGTGTGTGTGTGTAAGTTTGCGGTGTTCATATCATCGTGGTCTATGTTCTAGCCGCTCAAATCTAGGTGGTGCCCCCTGTCCACTTTACCGTGACAGGCTCGAGGCGTTGCCATTCGGCCCTATGAGTAGATGTTTCTAAAGTCTGTCATTACCTCTTTGTTGTAAGTTTTTCCATTCATCTGAAACTTTGGATCCAAGAAAAATGTAGCACCATGCAATGGTGTGTGCATTTGAGCCCATCGTTTCTCCACAAGTTGCACAATTTGTGTTCTCCCCCTTGCACTGTAGTGGTTGTATTCTTTGGTTTGATGCAGTGCCTCAGACATGATCCAATAAACCTTACCAATGACAAACTTATCTATGTCCGAAAACCCTTAGTAGTTCCACATAGGGCTTACTAACCCCAACAAGTTGGTCAATAAACCTTACGAATGACAAACTTATCTATGTCCGACAACCCTTAGTAGTTCCACATAGGGCTTACTAACCCCAACAAGTTGTTCAATGTTCCACCAAAGTAAAGGAGGTTGCACCAAGGACACACATGTTTGAGCTGCTCCGGGGTGGCTTGGATAGTTGCTGAGCCAAGCCTCCCAACGGTGATCTGCAATAGTTTTTGTAAGAGCCGCTCGTCCTTCAATGAGATTATTCAAAATATAGTATGTTGTAGCGAATCGTATGGCACAAAAAATTTGAAGTGCTTTATTTGGAGACTTGGTGCGAAATAAAGCATATGTATACTGATGTTCCTGTATAAACTTGACTACGTGATTGGTGTCAATAAGGACCTAATTTATGAATGATAATCTTCCCATATCCTTTAGGAGTAAATTTAGGGTGTGTGATGCACATCCAAGCCATGTAATTTTTTAGTACTCTTTTATAATGGCCAAACCCGCTCCTTTGTAGCTGGAAGCATTATCTATAACAATAGCTGTCACATTCTTTGGTCCACCCAGTCGAGCTATAGCTCGCTCATATACCTTTGTCAAGTAGAGAGTTGTCTTCTCTGTCATTGAGGTATCAATGGCCTCCAAAAACATTGCACCTTTGGGACAAATTACCATGACATTAATCAATGGTTTTTTCTGATAGCTAGTCCATCCGTCAAGAGCTATGGTACATCCAAACATTGGAACAAAGACAAGCACTACTTGCTTCTTTTGTATTGCTCTTGACTTTGCCATCGGTGTCCACTTCTAGTAGTCATGAGCCGGGCTTGTCGGTCCAATAGAAAAAGGGTAAGAGTGATCGCCGATGACAGGTGCACTCTAACTAAAACTCTAACTGGAACATTAAAGGGTTAGTTGGCTAAGCATGGGCGTCCAAGTGTGAATGGGCGAGCTCATATAAAAGTCTCATAAACCTAAAAATCACTCATTCTCTCATTTGTGCAATAGAAGAGTTCTCTTGCTCCATCTTCTTCTTCATCTCCATCTTCTCTTGACTTTGCCATCGGTGTCTACTTCTAGTAGTCATGGGACGGGCTTGTCGGTCCAATAGAAAAAGGGTAAGAGCGATCGCCGATGAGAGGTGCACTCTAACTAAAACTCTAACTGGAACATTAAAGGGTTAGTTGGCTAAGCATGGGCATCCAAGTGTGAATGGGCGAGCTCATATAAAAGTCTCCTAAACCTAAAAATCACTCATTCTCTCATTTGTGCAATAGAAGAGTTCTCTTGCTCCATCTTCTTCTTCATCTCCATCTTCTCTTGACTTTGCCATCGGTGTCCACTTCTAGTAGTCATGGGACGGGCTTGTCGGTCCAATAGAAAAAGGGTAAGAGCGATCGTCGATGAGAGGTGCACTCTAACTAAAACTCTAACTGGAACATTAAAGGGTTAGTTGGCTAAGAATGGGCGTCCAAGTGTGAATGGGCGAGCTCATATAAAAGTCTCCTAAACCTAAAAATCACTCATTCTCTCATTTGTGCAATAGAAGAATTCTCTTTCTCCATCTCCATCTTCTTCTTCATCTCCTTGTGTGTGTGTGTGTGTGTATGCGTGAGAGAGAGAGAGAGAGAGAGAGAGAGAGAGAGAGAGAGAGATCAAGCATTGCGACGGCACAACAGTGAAGAGGAGATTGAATGCAACTCGACGGTAGCTCCCTCCGAGGAATCCTTCATGAAGACGAGCGTAGGGTGGTGAGTGACACACCCTTGCTCTCTTGAGCTTGCTATATTAATCTGGTTGTGTGCTTGCAACCATTTGTGTCTCACACACAGTGTACGGCAAGTCCCTTGCTTTGACACATATGACAGATGCGCACATTTTTGGCATTGCTGTCACGGAGATGCCCTGCACTAAACTCAAATAGCACTCTATGCTGCTTTGTGGTGCAATGTGAGATGTAGGGAAGGTAGAGAAAGAAGGTGTGTGACTGTTCAGAAGGATTTGTGAACTTTGTTTTTGCTGCAGTGTACTGTTTTCTGTAGTAAGTTGATATGTTAGTTAATTAGTTGCTATAGTACTATGTTAAATAGTGTGTAACAGTAGGTTCGTTAGTTGCAAGTAGGTAGGTTAGGTGTGTGTGCGCGCGCGTGGCATGACCGCAAAGACCTTATCCAAAATAAAATAAAATAAAAAATTATTTATTTGAAATAAAGGATCGAGATTGGGAACATTCCCCAACCCCAAGCCCAAGCCCAAGCTCAGGCTCACGCATGAGTCACCCTTTGGATTTACCTATTTTAGCCTCACACCTAAGTAAAAATCGACCCTTTTGAGGACCATCAAAGCTTCACGTAACCGAATGTTGTGTTGACCACAACCCCTACAGCCATACACTCGTTTTGAACTATCACACGATCTAATCCCAAAACCAATTGTAAAAATACATTAAAAACATCAAAAAACAAGTGACAAAGAGGTGCAAAACGCCTAGCAAATCAAGAGGTTAAACTTCGAGGGTATTCGCCAACGCTTGTAGGGTTCCAAAGGCACATGCAACTACACTCTTGTCGTGTGCTAGAGGCCGAGAAACTAGGGAGCACTTTGACTTACGCAGGTTCTCAATACCCACCTACCTTAGGTTCCAGGCTCTCGACGGGGACACAAGGTAGTACAACCCAAGACCCAAACATAGTGGCTAGTGACTCTTCATCTGACTACAATATTATGGAAGGGCTTCCTACACCAAACCCCAAGAAAGTAAACAAGAACTTACGTGTCTGGGATCCACAACCTAGATCTATTTTGTTTGTCGCTTTATAAAAACCTTTAGTAGAGCTGCTCATTTTGAACCTACGGCTAATGATGTTAATGAAGGTGAGGTAGAGGTAGATTTGCCTTTGGTATCTTATGGGAAGCCTATACTCCCCAAGAGTGTCCTCGTCAATATCCTGCCCCCTGCTTTCATGAAAGACCTCGCAAAGCAATCATCCCCAAAGTTCTACTACGTACCCAATGGTGGGAGTCTTGCGGAAGTGCAAGAAGTTAAGCGCTATATGCAAGTGGCTAGGGAGAGGGAAATGGAGAATTTCCTAGAACAACACCGAGCCATGAATGGAAAGACCCCTGGGACAATAGGCATAGCAATCAAGCAATCCTAAGTTAGTAGGCAATGTGGGTCAAACTGTGGGAGTCAACAATGCTTCCACCTCAAGGGAAACCTCTAGTATGTCGGGCTTAGAAGGGTTATTTCTCAACAAAAATTGGGAATATGACCTACAAACTCAAACCTTGATTGACCTATACACGGGTTACACATACCGTATAGGTTGGTTAGAAGTTGTACAATATACTTCTAGCGCCACAAGTTTAGAGGAGACGCAACAGATGGTCTGCAATGTCATCCATAGCATCATCCAATCGGAGAGGCAAAACCGAGGGATTAACATTCCTTCAACGGGCCTTATGAGATTCTTTGATACGAGCAAGGCCAGACAACCGACAGTATCACAGATGAAAACTCCTTCCGTGAGTCCAGTGCACCCTTCATATATTGTGTCACCTGGAGTTTTGGTATAGTCTAAACCCACAAGAAGTAGACTTACTTTTCAAATCTAGCTCATTTGTCTCTCGGAGACACTACGGCTACGATACCTACTTCGGTGAGGAGTACAAAAAGTACTCCTTGGACCATGTTTGTTACCACTGCACCGCTACCTAGTAGCACATTTCCCCCAACAATACCTACAGTTGTGCATCAAGCCTATATACCTGTCACACCTCATGCCCACCTAGCTCCCACACCCCCAATTATTCCAAGGGATCACACTCCAAAATGGCATTATTCGAGCTCTTATTCAAGTGGGGCCATACCATTTAGCAATAAGAATATGTCGTATCCGGCACTGGCTATGCCTAGGGCCACACCTATGAACTTTGGACCACCACGTGGTACACCACCATACAAGGTATGGGACCCGAGGGACGCGTGTATTCCAAGGCCAAGGCCAACTCCCATCCCACATGTAGTTCCAAGAGTGCCTACACCTGTGGCCACTATACTTGTTGATTTAGGAGATTTGGTAGCATTTGCTCAAAGCATCAATCTATTGCTGAGAATATACGTAACAAGCCTAAGAGAGAGTCAAGAAGTAAGGCAGTACAAATAACCAAGCTCACACAAAAATTTAGTAGAGATGGAGATGTGAGAAAGCATATCGAAGTGTTTGAACAAATATGCGATTCTCTAGGAGAACACAATGACCTACATAAGAGTAATACTTTAAGCCTACCTTTAAGTGGGAAGGTTGGGGATTGGTATAGAAACCTAAGGGTGGAACAGAAAACGATTTACGCTCCTCTTAGGAGACTGTCCTTGAAAGAATACATACGAGAGGGAGTGCTTTGGGATGTCGCCTCTCAACTCCAGAAAGCCCAACGAGAGGAAGGAGAGTTGGTGAGGGACTTTATTAGTCGCTTGAAGCATCTGAGTTCTTGTTTTAGTCCAAATGAGTGCTTCAATTATAACCAATTTCTTGATAGATTCAGTAGGGGATTATGGCATGAGGATATCTACAATGGCCTAGTCATTAGAGGTATCACCACTTGGGAAGCACTCACCGCCAATGCAAACCAATTCGAGGATAATTTAATGATTCAAGGAGAAAGAGTGTCTGTTGTGTTAAGTATGGATCCTGATTTACCCTTGTAATTTTCTGTGGTAAAAGCGCACATTTGTAAGGCCCCCATTATGAGGAGAAGCCATCGTGCGTGAAGGAAAATCACTCACCGGACACCAAAATTTTCACGGCCAAGAATCAGGGGCAACTTTAGGGGCCTCAGGGGCGGAAGGCCAGAGACTTTTTTTTTCCCTCGTCAGAATATTCTTTTTCGCCGAAAAATTATGGCCGGACGGTGGCTGGAAAGTGGTTGGAAAACAATCTTCGGTTGGCCGGTGGCCAGTAGTCAATGGCAGGTGGCCGGTGGTCGGAAGTCAAAGGCCGGTGGCCGAATTCAATGGCCGACACTACAAGAGGTTGTGTGCTCTTGTGACGCTATTAGCGACGGAAATACATTGGGTTTTTATAACCCCCGGCGTCGCTAAAACCGTCGCTACGAGCGTCGCTACGAGAGCGTCGCTATAGGCGTGGCTATATGCGTCGCTATGAGCGTCGCTATATAGCGACGCATATAGCGACGCCTATAGCGACGTTTACACAGAAGACTATAGCGACGCTACAGAGCCATAAATAGCGACGCTTATAGCGACGCCTGAGAGAATATTTTTTTGGTGACAGGGCATTGAATGCCCTGCCACCCATCAACCATATTGTACTTGATTCACTTTTTAAAAAAAGTGCAAAGGTAGATAATAGACCCAAAATAGTCACCCACAAGACGCATTGTTTGCAAAATTGACAATTGTACACATCATAGGCAAAATGAATTGATTGGCAAATGTAATAATGACAATTGTACAACATCATAGGCATGAAGAATTGATTGGCAAAAGGAACTGCGGTGACAAATGTAATAATATACATGGTTCAAAAAGACGTATAAAATCCGTCTCATGATACATAAGCTATGAGAAACCCTAAACTAATGCTATCTAGCTACGGCTAAACTGACGTCTTCTAGTCAGACGTCTCATCGCGTCCAAGCGACGTATCTGTCGGATTCTGCAAAAAAAGACAATAAGACAGCTTTCAGTAAGTATAAACATATAACGACATTTATAAAACAATACAAAAAATAAAAAAGAGTAAACCCTAATACTAACCATGCCGCCGCGAGAACTGAGAATGTCCATCAGGGCGTTTAAGCCCTTCCTGCCTGCGTACTTGCGCTCATACGGTGTGGGATCACGTCCTGTCATCGACCACTGTCAAAACATACAAAGATTTCATTATGTTAGAACTAAAAAACTCATAAACCCTAAACTATCGAACATGCATAAAGAGCAATGTGAAAAGACTTACAAAATCGGCCTCAAATGATGTCCATCCACCGCTCCCCAAGTGGTGCGAGCTCCCTGCCTCTACTCGCGCTCTGGCTGCATCCTTTTGTTGCTTCCACTTGTCGGGATTCTCGCGCGCTGCTTTCTTCGCATTCTTCCAATCTTCTTTGGCCAGCCAATCTGGCCTGTTCCACCCATTCTTGATTGCTTTTTGCACTTCAGAACGCTTGTGTTTGCAGTATTCGCGCATTCGAATCTTCATCAGGTCTTCATTGAAGCGCTGATCCCGTGTTGGAACGGGAAACTCATCATGAAGTATGCTGATGACTCTGTTTTTTAAATCACTTGGTACTTCACTCCATTTGTTTAGTATGTAGTGTCTAAACAGCTGAGAGCAAAGACCACGCATGCGCGAGATCACCTTCTTGCCGTCATCATCCATGATGATGCCGCCGCTGATGTCGACGGAGTAAGGCAAGCCCTCTGGCCGGTTGCGCGTGAACCTGGGTGTCCCGGCAGGGGTCTCTAGCGGCGTGTCGATGGGGGTACGGACGTCAGGTGTCTCCACCTGCGTCTGGGCCCCGAAGCGAGGAGTGTCGAGTGGGGTGGCTCCTGGCGGAGTAGGTAGAGGTGTGTAGCTTCTAGGAACAGTCAGTCGTGCAAAACCTGGCGTAGATGGCGATGCTGTGGCTGGTGTGGGGGCAGGCAAAGAAGGGAAGGGTAAAGAGCCTCGTCGAACACGAGGCGGTGTGGAGGCATCGGTGGCGGAATCCCCACAACAACCGCCACCGCCACCACTAGAGCGCCGGTGTCTAGACGAGTGTGAAGCTCGTCTCGTCAACGCCGAGGCGTCGGAGCGCGCCGAATGCTCCGAAAGAGAGGGAGATGCGGATGGTGTAGGAACGCGCGATGGTGCGCCAGAGCGATGACGCTCCACGTACCACTGTCTCTGCTGCGGTGACAAAGAAGAAAGAAACTCCTCATCATCCATACCTGCATTAAACACACGAATATTTAAACTTAATATTGAATGAATAGAGTAGACAATGACGCAAAGACCATTAAATACAATGACGTAATGACGCATATAAATACAATGACGCAATGAATCTAGTGATAGAAGAGGCAAGTCGAAAACTTAGAATTTTCAATCAAAAGATGTGAGCGCGAGTAGAAAAGAGCGTTATACACCATGGAAGGTACTTAGAGAGCCAGAGCTTTTACAACACGGAGCAAAATTGTTCGAATACAATATTTGTGGCTTTAAGAGATCTCTCTCTCATCCTCGCATAACTCATCATAACTTCCTATATCTATATAGAGCTCTCTGTTTAAACACATATCCTCTGTTTCATTTTGTAGCTCCTCTGCATGCACCCCATATAGAGTAGTACCATCTTGATGCTCGTCTGGCACCACCGCAGTGGCTTCTGATTGAGCATCTTCTCTGGTACTGGTGATAGTGAAAATCGATGCACTATGTACATGCTGTCCTACCTGTACACATGTGGGCCCCACGTAACCACCTGGCTATGAAAATTGGGCAATCCTTTATTTGATGCACCATGCATGTGTATGTACATATGCACAATCCATTGCTCCAAAAAACTCCTGACAACGTTGTTGCACATTGTCACCGTTTGCAGTCCTTGAGTCTTCCCCGTCCTCAAGCTCCATGTACTCATCACCTGTTTCTTTTGTTTGATTTCTTTCCAAGTAATCTTTGTACATATTTTGTTCGTTAAAAATTACATCCCTACTCCTTAAGATTTTACCATCTTCGGGATTCCATAGGCGATACCCAAAGTCACCTTCTCCATAGCCAATGAAGAAATGCTTTTTAGACTTTGCATCTAGCTTTGATCTTAGGCTTCTATCTATGTGCATGAAAGCCTCACACCCAAACACTTTGAGAAATGCATAATTCACCAGTTTACCTGTCCATGCATCTTCTGGAACTCCCCCATCCAATGCCGTTGCGGGTGACCGATTGATTAAGTACATAGACGTACTTACAACTTCCGCCCAAAGCTTAAGCGGTAGGCCTGCATGTAGCCGCATGCTTCGTGCTCGCTCCATGATTGTCCTGTTCATCCTTTCCAAAATACCATTTTGCTGAGGTGTCCTTGGGGTTGTCCTTTGCCTCCGAATGCCATTGCTAGCACAAAATCTTTCAAAAGCTTGACTGCAATATTCACCTCCATTGTCGGATCTGAGGCATTTAACCTTGGTACCTATTTCATTCTCCACAAAGGCTTTCCATCTTTGAAATATGAAAATACATCGGATTTATTCTTCATGACATAAACCCATGTTTTTCTAGTCGCATCGTCTATGAATGTTATATAGTACAATGAGCCACCAAGTGATAGTGTACTTGCAGGACCCCAAACATCAGAATGAACCAACTCAAGTTTTTTATATTTTCTTTCATTTCCTGATTTTTGAAATTTTACCCTCTTTTGTTTACCATAAACACAATCTTCACAGAACTCTAAGTCCACTTCTTTCAAACCTGGTAGAAGCTTCTTTGTTTGAAGGATTTGCATTCCTTTGGCACTCATATGCCGAAGTCGGTAGTGCCACACCGCACTGTCAACTTCTGTAGTTGCTGCACAAGCTGAAGGTTGTGTGCTAACAATACACAAGTAAAGTGTACCGACTTTTTCTCCCTTTGCAACCACCAAAGATCCCTTTGATATCTTCCACCTTTTGTTTCCGAATGCAATGTTGGGACCTTCATCATCCAATTGTCCTGTAGAGATCAATTTTTTGCGAAGAGAAGGAACATGCCTAACATCTTTAAGCTTCCACTCATTTCCATTAGCAATTTTGACAGAAACTGTACCTTTGCCAACAATCTCACAAGCTTCATCATCTCCCAAGTATACATACCCAAAATTACCTTTGGTGTAGTCTTGGAAATGTTGCTTGTGTGGTGTCTCATGGAATGAAGCCCCGGAATCTACTATCCAGGAATTAGACACATTGTCTAATGAGAGAATTAGAGCATCTTGCTCTACTTTACCTGCCACATTGGCCTCCGATGTTGGCTTGTTGTCTTGAGACTCTACCTCCTTCTTCTTCTTGGACCAACAATCCTTCTTGATGTGGCCCTTCTTGTCGCAGTTCTAACATTCAAGAACTGACTTTGTGCGTGACTTGCTCCGCCTTGAGCGATCACGACCCTTTTGGTTTTTGAACCTTTCCTTAGGAATTCCTCTTGTTTCCACTGACAGTGCAACACTTGATGATTCTCATGTGCTTCTCCTTTGTATTTCCCCGCTTAGGAGAACACCCACAACATCATCAAACTTAAGAGTATTTGTGCCAGAAATAGAATTACTTACAGCCATCACAAGACTGTCCCAACTATCCGGTAGAGATGATAGTATAAGGAGAGCTCGCACTTCGTCATCGAAATTGATTTTCACCGATCGAAGTTGACTTATGTTTGTGTTAAAGTCATTTAGGTGTTCTGCAACTGAACCATTCTCTTCCGTCTTTAGATTGAGCAAGCGCTTCATAAGAAATACCTTATTGGATGCCGATGGTTTCTCGTAGAAGTCGTTAAGTGACTTCATCAAGTCCTCCGTGGTCTTCATCTCCAAAACATTGAAGGCCACCGTTGACGCCAAGCTTAACCGGATTGTTCCCAGTGCCTTTCGATCAAGGACAATCCATGCTTCATCTGCCATTGTTGCGGGCTTCTTCACAAGACGGCCTAGTGGCAAATAGAGATCCTTCTGGTAGAGATAGTCTTCAATCTGCATCTTCCAATGTTGGTAGTTTTTGCCGTTGAACTTCTCAATCTTGAGCTTCCCTTCCTCCGCCATAATTCCCACTCAATTCAAGGAATCCTTTCCTTGAGATAATTTAGCTACGAGAAAACCTTGCTCTGATACCAGTTGTTAGGAAATAAGACGTAGCTAAATAGATATTTGAGTAGATTACTTAATGGAGAGAGATAGATTTCACACACAAGAGATTATAGAGTAGAGAGAGAGAGAGAGAGTACACACGATATACGTGGTTCACCCAATGTGGGCTACGTCCACGGGAAAGCAGCCACTCAGTGGCTTTAGCACTTCAAAAGAAGAAGTAATTTACAAAGGGATTAAACCCTTAATAGAGCTCCCGCCTTGCTTCACTCTCACCACCTCACACTCACCTTGTTGCATCAACTTCACACTATGAAATGTGTGTTGAAATGGCCTCCTTTTATCGACCACAGAATGGGTGAGTCCAGTTGTAGTCAGTCCAAAGAAGGATGGGAAGTGGAGAATTTGAGTATATTTTAAACCCTTAAACGCAGCCACTAAGAAGAACCCATATCCTCTTCCATTCATCGATCAGATCTTGGATTCAGTGGCAGGTTATGAGAGGTACAGTGTGTGTGATGGTTTTTCAGGCTATTTTCAATTGAAGATTGCTCTTAAAGACCGCACAAAGATCACTTTTATTACACCATGGGGCTGCTATTGCTACACATTATTTCCATTTGGGTTGTCAAATGGACCTTCCTTCTATCAAGAGCCAATTTTGGGTTAAACATGGAGTCATTTAGGGCATATAGTGTCCAAAAATGGGATTTCCACATGTGAGAGAAAAATTAAAGCCATTTCCAATTTGCCACCACCTACAAACTATAAAGGAGTTCAAAGGTTCATGGACCGTGTTGCTTATTACCGAAGGTTTATTTTAAACTTTGTCGAGATAGATCGCCCATTGTACAAGCTTATTATTGAGTTCCATTGGACCGCGGAGTGTGACTATGCTTATGAGTTATTAAAAAAGGCCTTGACATGTGCTCCCATCCTACGAAGGCCCGAATGGAATGTAATTTTCCATGTGCATAATGATACATCAAACTTTGCTATTGGGTGTGTCCTAGTTAAACCAAGAGAACATAAATTGGACTATCCCATTAGCTTTGCAAGTCGTCAATTAAATGATGCTGATAGGAACTACACCACTACACAGCAAGAAGGTTTAGCTATGATTTACGCAGTAAAAAAAAATTTCTACTACCTTCTTGCCAACAAGTTTGTTTTCTATGTGGATCTCAAGCCTTATTTTATATAGTAAATAAACCCGCTTTCATGGAAAGAATTACACGATGGTTATTAATTCTTCTTGAGTTTGACTTTACCGTTGTGGTCAGACCCGGTAAAAGACATGTCATGGCGGATCATTTGTCTTGCATACCCAATGGTGAAAAGGGTCTAATGAGATGCAATACAATCTGCACTTTCCAAACACTTTTCGTAAACATGATAGATGTTCTTTCCAAGAGGAATAAACACAAAGGTCATCTAAGGAAGCTTCGCAAAACTCCCTCAAATATTCCTTAAAAGCAGTGTTTATCAATCTTTAGAAGGTAGCAGGAGCATTGGTTAAGCCAAAAGCCATTTTTAAAAAAACGAACACTCCAAATTCGATTATAAAAGCAGTTTTAGCTTGGTCCTCTAGTGCAATTGTTATTATCCACAAAGATGAATGAACTCTAACAATACTTTCCTCTCCCAGCCACACATCTCCATCACAAAGATGACTGAACTCTAACAATACTTTCCTCTCCTAGCCACTGCCCCTTCCAGAATTGATGATGAATTGCCTGATACTTCCCTATTCCTAGTCAAGACCATGCCTGAATGGAGTGAGAAGATTGTGAACTTTTAGTTAATTGTTTTCCACCCAAAGAGCTTCGTAAGGATATAGCTAAAACAATATTAAAGGTATGTGAACCTTATTCTCTAATTGCAGGAACTCTCTACAAGTTAGGGAAGGAGGATATTCTTAGACATTGTGCTTGTGAGGATGAGTATTTATACATACTGTAAGAAGCCCACATGGGTATAGCCAGAGGGAAATTTTCAAGGAAGCTAACTGCTAAAAAGGTGTTGCAGTCAGGCTATTGGTGGCCTACCTTATTCAAGCATGCATCACTTTTTGCAAAAGGGTGTGATGAATGCCAACAGTACAAGATCACACAACGTAAGGATAAGATGCCTTTACATCTTATTGAAGTGACTCAACCATTTGAAAAATGGGGTTTAGACTTTGTAGGCCCAATTAGTTTGGCAACTCGTAACACTTAATCTTGATATACTATTGTTTCCACTAATTATGTGACAAAGTGGGTGGAAGCCAAGGCGACACGCAACGCTGATGCAAGGTCAACTACTAAGTTTATCTTTGAGAACATTATTACACTATTTGGTTGTCCCCTTGAGATTGTGAGTGACAATGGTACTCATTTAATAAATGGAGTGATAAAGGAACTCATACCCCCCCCTTCCCTACTTTTTAAATGGTTACCCCCCCCCCTCCCCCTTCCCCCTACCTTTTTAGGGGTCAAAGGTGGAGGAGACCCTACCAAAATAGCCCCATTTAAAGCCTTTGTCCCCCTTGATCTTGGCAGGCTTCCTTTAAATTAGGGATTCTTACAAGGCCCATGGAGAGTCCATTTTTTTCCTAATGTACAGTTGTGTACATTATGAACAGGACACCTACAGCTACGGTGCATGATGTAACACCTGAGGAAAAGTTTACAGGTACAAAGCCTGCTTTGGCACACTTAAAAGTGTTTGGCTGCATAGCTTACGTGCATGTACTAGATGAGTTGCGTAGGAAATTGGATCCTAAAGTAGAGATATGTATTCTTGTGGGATATTCCCTTGAATAAAAGGGGTACAGATGCTACAATCCTACTACACGAGAATTACAAGTGAGCAGAGATGTAGTCTTTGATGAGATTCCGGCTGTCAGGACACCTGGTGTAAGGAAAGTACAAGAAGATGCTAGAGGGCAAAGGAGTGACCCAGGACCGCGCAGATCTAATAGAGTCAGAAATCCAATTCAAAAATTGACTTATGATGGGTATCTAGCGCATCACCAAGCCTACATGGCTAAGGTGATACAGGATGTGGAGCCCACATGTTTTGAGGATGCAGTTGGAAATGTGCATTGGGATGATGCAATGAATGAAGAGATGGCTGCATTGGAAGCAAACGACACATGGGAGTTGGTGCCATTGCCAAGTGGCAAGAAAGCTATTGGCTGTAAATGAGTGTATAAAACCAAGCATAAGGCTGATGGTAACATTGAGCGTCACAAGGCAAGGCTGGTCACAAAGGGTTATAAGAAGCTGCAGAAGGTATTGTCTCGTTATGATGAATGTGGAGGACAACTAAATCCAAATAAATGTCATCTTGCATAGCCAAGGGTGAAGTTATTGGGCCATATGGTGTCAGAAAATGGCATTGAAGCTGATTCAGATAAGGTTAAGTCTATTATTCTTCTTCCATCACCTACGAGTACGAAGCAATTGGAAACCTTTATACACAAAGTGAAGTACATGGCAAGGTTTATTCCATTGTCTTCTCAGATTCTTTATCCATTACAACAAGTGGCAAAGCATGATCCATTGCAATGGGATGACAAGTGTGAAGAAGTGTTTCAAGAGGTGAAAGAGGTGTTAGGGGGTTTGTCAGCCATGCAGGCTCCTGATTGGGAGAAAGTTTTTTATGTAAATCCCTTAGTAGGGGATGATGCCATTGGAGCCATGCTATTGCAAAAGGGGAAGGGCAGCCATTATATGAGGCCAGTGTATTGTGCAAGCCGAGTGAAGTTGGTAGCGGAGAGAAAGTTCTCGGAAGTAGAGCTAGTGATGGCCAGTGTAATATTTGCTTGTCGACGATTTCGTCATTACTTGCTACCACGACCTTTTGTTTTCTTGACGAGTTATGCCCTTTTGCCACAGTTAATTAATGGTACTAACATGTCAAATGTGGTGAAGAAATGGGTAATTGAGCTGCAAGAGTTTGAGTTCTCTTTTCTAGTGGAAGATAGTACAAGGGCTACCCTAGCTGATTTGTTGACCTACAAGGAGAATCCCCTTATTGTTAAGGAAGAGGTGGTGAGAAAGGTATTTGAAGAAGTGCCACAGATCAGAAATGCACATGTGTTGTTCTTTGATGGTTCATACAGAAAGAGCCATGATTCAGCTTCAGGGGGTATAGCACTTTATGATCCAGAGGGGAAGCTAGTATGCAAGAGAGGGTTCAAATTGGATGCTCATAGTAACAATGAGGCTAAATATGCTACTCTGGAAGCCGGATCATTACACATTTGTTTGAAGCATGGGGTTCAAAGGTTGAGCATAAAAGGTGATGCCTTGTTAGTTGTGAAGCAAGCGTTGGGTGTGTGGAAGAGCAAGAACACCTCATTGAAGGAAATGTGCTTCATAATTAAAGGCCTGTTAAAAAAGTTTGAAGCATGGATCATCAGACACATTGAACGTGCTCTAAATGGAGAGGCACATGAAGCAGCTCAAGGTATGATTGGGGAGCTATTTGTGTTGAGGACCACTTTACCTCTTTATCATGGCCGGGAAAGTTTGGCTCAAGAAGAGGAGTTTTTGCTAACAGGAATCATTCCAAAGGAGATTCAGAAGTCTAAGAAGTATAGCTTTGTGCGTAGAGCATACAGGTACAAATTGATTGGTGATGTCTTATACATGAAAGGGGCTGATCTCGTGCTGAGACGTGTACCTTGGCGGGAGGAGCTTTACAGAGTGTTGGAAGAGAATCATGAAGGCGCATGTGGTGGCCATTTTGCTCTAAAGATCACCTTGCATAAGATTTTGCAAGAGGGGTATGTATGGCCTAGTTTGCACAAGGATGTTCACCATTGGTGTAGGTCTTGCAATAGGTGTCAAGCATTTGGGAAGAGAGTGTTGAAGCCAGAGCTACGAAAAACCATTATGGCGTTTGATGTGTTTGAAAAGTGGGGGATTGATGCAATAGGTCCGTTACCTATCACAAGCAGGGGCAAAAGCTATATGTTGACGGCAATGGACTATCTCTCTAGATGGGCAGAGGCTATAGCAGTAAAACAGATCATTGCAAAGGATGTGGCAAAATTTGTGTATGATGAAATATGTTGCAAGTTTGGGGTGCCATTAGAGCTACTTTCAGATAAGAGGCCAAGATTTAGAGCTAAACTGCTAGACTTCTTATGCACAAAGATGAAGATTAGGCACCAGCATACCACTCCTTATTACCCGCAGTGTAATGGCTTAAATGAAAGATTCAATGGTGAGTTGGTACAAATTCTTTCTAAAGTGAAAGAGCACCAAGGAAAGAATTGGGATTTGGAATTGCCTAGTGCATTATGGGCTTACCATACTTCGGTGAAGACAGGTACAGGGTTTACTCCATTTCATTTGGTGTATGGAAAGGAAGCACTATTGCCTGTGGAGGTAGAGTTGCCTGCGGTCAAGATGTTAGAGAAGTTGCTTGGGCCGCCTAGTGATGCATTCGAAGAGAGGCTCTTGCAGTTACAAGAGGTCCAGTTGGATAGGATGAGCGCATTGGAGCATTATGGGCAGATGCAGGATAAGGCTTTGGCAAAGATAAATGAAAAGGTCAAAAGTAAGGGTATCAAGAAACATGACTTGGTTTTGTGCTACAACAGTAAGCTGGATAACACCTTCCAAAAGAAGTTTCAAATTAAGTGGGAAGGCCCTTTCAAGGTAGTGGAGTGTTTTCCAAATGGCACATATCAGCTGGCTAACCTGGATGGGTTTCTACATAAGTCAAGGGTAAATGGATTGCGTCTTAAATTGTATCATTCCAGGTTGATGATGGTCGACCAGGATGAGTTGTATGTGGATCAAGGAGTGTTGGTGAGGGATGAGGAGACCTGTGATGCGGGGAGTCTCATATCTCTTTTTGCTGCTGCTGATCATGAATGATCTAGCAGGCTAGGGGATAGGCAAATTATGTCAGGAGTTTTTTAAAGCAAGGGATTGCGCATATGTACATGCACATGCATGGTGTATCGAATAAATTATTGCCCAATTTCCATAGCCAGGTGGTTACGTGGGGCCCACATGTGTACAGGTAGGACAACATGTACATAGTGCATCGATTTTCACTATCACCAGTACCAGTATGTTTTTTCTACAATAATGAGGAGTTTATAGCGCATAAAACTTCTCGAAGAAGCTATCCGCGGGCCGAAGACATGAGGTAAGCAGGTGCGTCAGATGGCATCTAGTGGCATCAGGAGGGCAAACGGGGTCAATACTTGCACACAGAGAAGTACGGACACAACGTGGGTGTTTTCTTGTGAGAGTTATGCAGAAAGTTCATCATTAGGACCACTTTTTGGGGCCACTTCACGTGGTTGCGAGACGCATTATTGAAAAGAAATGAGTGCCAGGTGTGCGCATGGATGCAGCAGGGTGACAACTATGCACTGCGAGGTCAGTTTTTGGCTTGTTCGGGGTCCGCTTGTTCGGGGTCCGTTTGAGGTCATCTAAAAGGCCAAGGGTGCCCAACTAATAAATCTAAGTGTGGGAACTGAAAAAAGAGAGAGAAGACCAGAAAAAACGTGGAGAAGAGAGGAGGAACAGTCGCAGATGTGTTTTTGCTCATTTTTGAGCTTGTTTTGGCCGTAAACTGCTCATCTGAGGTCGGATTTGAGCACTTTGACATTGTGGACTGGGGTTTTGGGCCGTTCCGGACGCGATGGAGCTGTCCATTTTGCCAAATTCCTCACTCTTTTCCTTCTTTTTTTCTGTGTAAGTTTCTCCTATGAGCGAAATTTCCGCTCTAGTTTGTGATTCTATCTGGCTTATTTTACCCATATTGTGTGAGCTATTTGCCCCATTGGTGTTGGCCCAAGATCAATTGTATCTAAACATCAGAAATTATCCTCTTTTGAGCTGAGTTTTTTGGGTGTGTGTGTGTGTGTATTTGTGTCTGTGTGGAGTGGGAAAGTGGATAGTCTCTCTCCTCTCACTCCAGAGGTTTGTTTCCTGTCTCGGCCAGGTGTGTTGTCTAAGCCGAGTGGTGCCCTATAGTGTGTGTGTGTGTGTATCTTCCCAAGAGTGTGTGTCGGGTTGTTATAGAGGCGCTATGTGTGTTTTCATCCCGCTCACAACGTCAACCGAATGAAGAGCCTCATTCTATTCCCTGAAGATCTACAAGAGCAAGTAGACCTCCTGAAAGGTTTAAGAGCAAGTAGACCTCCTGAAAGGTTTGTTCCTTCCTTCAACCATCTCTTGATCTCAGATTCTGGAGAGCCGGAATCATACGAAGAAGCTATGCAACATGAATCCAAAGAAGAATGGACGAAGAGCATGCAAGTGGAGATGGACTCACTACATCGCAACCAAACATGGGAATTGGTTGAGTTGCCTAAAGGTAAGCAGGCACTTCAAAACAAATGGGTGTAAAAGGTGAAGGAAGAAGAAGGTGGGAAGAAAAGGTACAAGTCTAGGCTGGTGGTAAAAGGTTTTTCTCAAAAGAAAGGTATTGACTTCAATGAAATATTGAACTCAATTAGGCTTGTCTTAAGCCTTGTGGCTGCTTATGATCTAAATCTCAAGCAAATGGATGTAAATATGGCATTCCCTCACGGTGACTTAGAGGAGTAAATCTACATGCTTCAACCAAAGGGGTATGAAGTAAAAGATAAGGAGAAAATTGTTTGCAGATTAAATAAGAGCTTGTGGTTTAAAGCAAGCATCAAGACAATGGTACTTGAAGTTTGATCGATGGATGTTGGATCATGGAATCACAAGATGCAACTCGGATCACTGCGTCTACACGAAGAATTTGGGAGATGAGAAATTTATCATCCTAATGTTGTATGTTGATGACATGTTGATTGCAAGTGCTAACATGCAGGACATCAAAGACCTAAAAGAGGAACGGTCTAAATCTTTTTCAATGAAAGATTTAGGTGCTGCAAAGAGGATACTTGGTATGAAAACATCAAGGGACAGGACGAAGAAGACAATAAAGCTATCTCAAGAAGATTACATCAAGAAGGTACTAGAAAGGTTTGCAATGCAAAATGAAAAACCAGTTTCTACACCTTTGGCTGGTCACTTTAAACTAACAAAGGATATGTGTCCAAAGACACAAGAGGAGATAGCCTATATGTCTAAAGTTCCATATGCTGCACCGCTAGGTTCTCTACTGTATGCTATGGTCTGGACAAGGCCAGAAATTGCACATGAAGTGGGAGTTGTGAGTAGGCTCATGGACAACCCAGGTAAAGAGCATTGGCAAGTTGTGAAGTGCATACTTAGGTATCTAAAAGGGACAACAACAAATGCTTTGTATTTTGGAGGAACTGATATTTTTCTAGAAGGGTATGCTGATGCAAATATGGCAGGTGACAAAGATACTCGAAGGAGCACTAATGGCTATGTGTTCACGGTTGGAGGCACAACAGTAAGGTAGGCTTCAAAGCTACAGAAAGTGGTTTCACTTTCTACCACGGAAGCAGAGTATGTAGCAATGACCGAGGCAAGCAGAGAAATTATGTGGCTTCACAGATTCTTAGAAGAGCTTGGATTCAAACAAGACAATTGTGTCTTGTACAATGATAGCCAAAGCGCTATCCATCTTGCGAAGAACTCAGCCTTTCATTCAAGGACAAAGCACATTGAGGTGAGATATCACTTCATACGCACTCTTTTGGAAGAGAGACAGCTAAAGCTAGGAAAGGTGCATACAAGTGAAAATCCTGCAGACATGTTTACAAAGGTGGTCAACAAGGAGAAGTTGAGCTTTTGCTCATCTTCAATCGGCATTCAAGGATAAGAAGCCAGAATGGAAAGCATTCACAGGTTTGGTTTGGAGATCAGTCTCCAAGTGGGAGATTGTTAAGTATGGAGTCTGATTTACCCTTGTAATTTTCTGTGGTAAAAGCGCACATTTGTAAGGCCCCCATTATGAGGAGAAGCCATCGTGCGTGAAGGAAAATCACTCACTGGAAACCAAAATTTTCACGGCCAAGAATCAGGGGCAACTTTAGGGGGCCGGTGGGCGAATTCAAAAGCGGACTTGTCTTCTCAAGGGCGATCACACATGGGCGGATTGGAGGGTCGGATTTGGACTTATTCGCACAAGGGCGGCTACACATGGCTGCCTCTCATAAGAGAGGGCAGCCCTTTTGGCCTATAAAAGGAGGCCATTTCCACACACATTTCATAGTGTGAAGTTGATGCAACAAGGTGAGTGTGAGGTGGTGAGAGTGGAGTAAGACGGGAGCTCTATTAAGGGTTTAATCCCTTTGTAAACTACTTCTTCTTTTGAAGTGCTAAAGCCATTGAGTGGCTGCTTTCCCGTGGACGTAGCCCACATTGGGTGGACCACGTATATCGTATGTACTCTCTCTCTCTCTCTTCTTTATAATCTCTTGTGTGTGAACTCTATCTCTCTCCATTAAGTAATCTACTCAAATATCTATTTAACTACGTCTTATTTCCTAACATGTTGAGCCTAAATCTACTAGCTCTCGCAAGCATCGGGGCATCAACCAATGACCCTAAAGCGTATTGCTAAGGAGCCAAAGATATCTGAAATGACTTTAGCAAATCTCACCGAGTCCATTCAAGAGAGTCTTACAAACAACTATGCTCCACAAAACAATCATATGTATCCAAGAATGGAGCAACAATGGTGCTCAATATACTATGGTCCTCATAGTACTAGTGAATGCCCTACTTTTAGAGTAAAATTCAATGGGAATTGCAATGCCAGTGGGAGGTATAGTCATCAAGCTAAGGATTGCATATTATTTAAGTGCACGATGGCCAAGAGACCAACCTTGGCATGGACAAACACACCTCGAGTGCCTGCATTGATGCCGGTCCCACCTCTTGAACAAACATCGCAACACATGGTCCCTAGGGCCCAAAATGTTGTTCAAATAACACCCTTACCACCTCCAGTGCTAGGACCGCAACCACCACATCCGCAAATCACTTCTGTGAATCAAGTGGATTGTGAGTAATCTATTGCTTGTTTGGAAGGCTATGAGGAAGATATAGACCCTAGTACTACCTATGGGATTGATGCGCTTGAAGAAATTCCACAGTACTACATGGAGGACTATTGGGGACAAGTCAAACCTTTCTATCAAGTAGCTACTCTTGTTGCAAGAGGCCGAAATATCAATTACACTACCAAGAGACCAACTCTTCAATGATATGAGTGTGGCTGAGTGTCCTATTAGGCTACAAAAGAATCCCACACTAATGCAAACCAATTAGCATAATTCCAGTACTCATGTGTAATCAATGTGGCATAGATCATTTGATTGCCCAATGTCTAAAAAATCCAAATGTGCTGAAGATCATGCCATTAAACTTGATTGAGGTTATCGAGGAGCCATCACAAAGTACACCTTACGTACCGATAAAAGTACTCACATGATCAATGCTCCAAAAATAAAATTATATTCTAGAAGAAAGAGACACGGCATCAATTTCCCAATCTCAAAAAAAGAAGAAAACCCAAAGGAAGAGATCGCAAAAACCAGTGAAGTCGGACCCCATTTCAAAGACCAGCATAGGGTCTAGTGACGACCCCGTATATATGAAGGACACTGAAGAGGATTCTGCTTCAGGTGAAACCATGGAGATCAAAACGATCACTAAGAAAGAAACCAACAAGGAATATCGTCATGAGCCACAATGGCCAAGATCCAAGAAGAAGATAGGAACTTATCAAGCGAGTCAAGCAATTAAGGAGTTTGGTAGAAGATGCCCAAAGGGATCTAGAACCATCACCTAGGTAGATCCAAATTATAGACACAGTGTTTCCTACACAACAACAACCTCACAAAGTCCATAGACCCCTAGCCATACCTAGTGTCATCCAAGAAGATAGTTACTTAAAGTCATGAGAAAGTGGGCGCACTCACTTCTTGTTGGAAAGAATGTTTACAGAGGGACTACTTGAACCTATCGAAGAAATGGAGATCCCATCTTCCCCACGTCAAGGGACTGAAGCCCAAAAGGTTTCGTTAAATATTGCCAAACTGATGGATTTCATGGCTTCAGAATTTAGAACCACCATCATGTACAAACTATATGGAGACCCTGAGCTATTCTTAGCTCTTTGAGCTTTCCTCAATGGAGAACTAAAGGTCAGGCTACCACAATTTGTACAGATGCATGGAGCCAGGGAGATGCCAATAGAGGAGGAACACTTAGATCCACAACCCAACCTAGATGAGAACCCTTTTGTAGAAATACATGTTAACAAGTTGGGACAATACTTTGAGGGCGATGAATCCAAAAATGCAACCATACCAATCACTACCAAAGGATTAACTGTGAAGGGAATCCTTCATGGTGGCCCTAGGGTTAGCATTGTGACTAAAAATTGTTGGGAAACCATGGGAAGACCTCACCTTGGGACCACAACCACAGTAAAGATGGCCAATGGACCTATTGTTAAACTAGGATGCTAATAGAACTCAAGATCAAGGTCTTTGTACATAAACTAAGAAATACCTTCATTGTTATGGATTCCTCCAAGCACACTATGGAATCTGAGATGATCTTAGGATGTCCTTTCATGAGGGAAGAAAGAATGGTTCATGACTGGTCTAAAAACCATGTCTACTTGCAGTTCCAAGATTCTGTCATTTGAGTAGATCTTGTAACTAGTCAAGCATATCCTCTAGGAAGCAGGCTTATAGTTGTTCATAGATCTGACACCACAGTTCACTCGGTCCCATTGCAGTATTGTTACACATATAAAGTGGACACTGATGTTGGAAAGATTCTCCTTATATGGATGTACTACCTGGGATGACTAAGTCAGACACCTAAGGGGGATGAAATACCACCACTCGTACCCTTAAATATGCTAAAGGCAATGCATATAGCTTCTCATGACCTATAAAATGAAGGTTTGACTAGAATTGGAACCAGTAACGTCTCACAAGACTATAGCCCACATGATTTGGGGTCAGAATCATCAACTAAAATTTACTCTGAGGACGAAGAATCTGAGTTAAATCTTAGTGCAAATGTGGGGACAAACCATTCAGGGCCCAGTGGTACCCTAGATGACAATCTATCCAAGGGAGCAGAAGACACAAGTAGAGATTCATCTAGTGACTCTTCACTAGAGATCGTCCATAATAAAAAATTAGACAAGAAGATTAAGAGATATAAGAGGTAATGATATCGAGAAATGTGAGTGCTAGAATAAATGAAAAGAAATCTACCTAGAATGGCTTAGTATATAGGGGCATGTGATGCTCATCGAAAGTTGGTAGAGAACTGGGGTGAATACCTTCAAAGCGTTATATGGTGTAGTCCACAACCCATTGACATTTCACAGCTAGAGGCTATAGAGAAGCCAAAGTTGAGTCGTACCGTAAGGAGACGAAAAAATCAAGAGTTAGCTCAACAACGAAAGAAATCGGAAGTGAAATTACAGTCCACAAAACAACAAAACCCCATAGACTTACACCCTGCCACCTGAACATTTCAAATCCTACACCACAGAGGAACATAAGGTTGTGTATACAAAAGCTCAAAGAAAATCTATCGACGGAATCAATGGAGTTTATGACGGTCCAAAGATATTTAAGAAAATAGAGTTAGCAGACCCAGGAGAAGAGCCCAAACCTATTTTCATTTCCCGAGGTCTGACAGAGTGTGTACTTAAAGAACTTCTCAAGGAATTCAAGGATATATTTGCCTAGACATATCATGATATGAAAGGTGTTCCACCTTTCCATGGTGCAACACACAATCCCCATGAATGGCATGACTAAACCAATTCAGCAACAATGACCCTACCCAATGAATCCTAAACATGCAAAGATTATTCAAGAAGATATTGAAAAGCTTGTGAAATGCAGATTTATATACCCTATTGATCACTCAGAATGGGTTTCTCCGATAGTGATTGTGCAAAAAAGAATGGGAAACTCAGAGTGTGCATGGATCTCAAGAAGGTCAATGCCGCCACTAGGAGGGACCGTTACCCCTTGCCATATTCAGAACCTGTGCTTGAAAGAGTTGTAGCGAAGGAAGCTAATAGCTTCTTAGATGGATACTTTGGCTACAATCAAATCACAGTTGTGCTAGAGGACCAAGCTAAAACATCCTTTATAAGCAAATTCGGAGTGTTCGCATTTTGTGTTATGGCTTTTGTCTTAGCCAATACCCATGCTACCTTGCAAAGATTAATAAACACTGCTTTTAGAAAATATTTGAGGGAGTTTTGCGAAGATTTCTTAGATGACCTTGTGTTTATTCCTCTTGGAAATAACATCTATCATGCATAAGAAAAGTTTTTGAGAAGTGTGTATTGTATTGCATATCCTTAAACCCTTTCAAATGCCAATTTTGGGTTAAACATGGAGTCATTTTAGAGCATAAGACATTGCTGAATTGCCACCACCTACAAACTATAAAGGAGTTCAAAGGTTCATGGGCCATGTTGGTTATTACTGATGGTTTATTTTAAACTTTACCGAGATAGCGCGTCCATTATACAAACTTCTTATTGAGTTTCACTGGACCGTGGAGTGTGACCATGCTTATGAGTCATTGAAAAGGACCTTGACTAGCACTCCTATTCTACACGTACTGGTTGGAATGTAATTTTCCATGTGCATATTGATGCATCAAACTTTGATATTGGGTGTGTTCTAGCTCAACGAGGAACATAAACTAGACTAGCCCATTAGCTTTGCGAGTCATCGATTGAATGATACAGAGAGAAACTACACCACAATAGAGCGAGAAGGTTTAGCTATGATTTATTTAATAAAAAAATTCCACTACTACCTTCTTGCCAACAAGTTTGTTTTCTATGTGGATCATCAAGCCTTGTTGTATCTAGTAAATAAACCTTGTTCCCCGGGAAGAATTATACGTTGGTTGTTAATTCTCCTTGATTTTGATTTTACAATTGTGATGAGACCTGGTAAAAGACATGTATGATGGCCGATCATTGTCTCGCATACCTAATGGTGAAGCCCCTACTAGAGTCGATGATGAATTGACTGATACTTCCTTATTTCTAATCGAGACCATTCCTGAATGGAATGAGAAGATTGTAAACTTTCTAGTTAATGGTTTTTCACCCAAAGAGCTTCGTAAGGACATAGTTCAAATATTGTTAAAAGAATGTGAAACTTATTCTCTTATTGCAGGAACTCTCTACAAGCTAAGGAAGGATGATATTCTTAGACGTTGGTGAAGCTAAAGTTGGTCGAAGCTAGCGGGTGTTCTATGACAGGCCAAGACAGCAATTGAGTGTAGTGCACAAGGCTAGGGCAGGTGCCAAGGCCCTTAGCGGCCAAAGGGTAGCGGGAATTTATGCTTAAAGCGGTTTTCTAGGCCAAAAAGACAGCATAGTAGTCCAGATGGGGTGGCAGATGAAGATGTCCAAAATGCCAATTCAAAGCTCTAGAACGTAAGGTTCAGCGTGCTCTAGAATCCGTTCCAGATGGCTCGTCAAACGGAGCCCCGGTGCTCAAGATATTGCAGTTTAGAGAAAGAGTGTGTAGCAGATCCCCGACGGACAGGGCAGTTGGGGATAGGTGGCCCGGGCTGATGTCAGTGTATATGTGCGTAGTGCTCGATTTGTGGAGCATGCTTGTCTTCTCGGATTGCGAATCGGAGCTCTGGTTAGCAAGATATGGTCAATTGAATATTTTTCGGGGGCCGGGTCTGAGCCCACTTGGCCGCATTAGAAGATGTGCCATCTGGCGGTTTTTAAGCCTCTCCAAGGTTCTCGGTGATAGAGTGAGCCATGTAGAGCTAGTCGGGATCGACCGCACGTGATTCTGAGTTCCGAGCGCCGAGTTCCGGCCTGGGAAAAGAGGGAGCATTTGACAGTGGAGAGTCTCCAAGTGGTTTTGGTTAACTTTGACAATGCGGATTTACAACACAGGAAAGCTCAGGAGGCGGTGAAGGGGGAGCGGTTTGAGATCCACAATGATGGCTGTCAGTGGGTTTTTCCAATTCAAGCATACCATCAGTAGGCAAAAGGAAGCAGTGCTCAGAGATGAGAGGGAAATTTTTACTCCCAAGGTATTTTTTGAGGGGTTTTTTTAGAGGGTCAAGGGCCTTTGGAAGGGAATTCTTGCAGTGCCACCACGTGGCAGTAGCGATATCCCACATGCGGGTGGCGAGCTGCAAATTACGCGGTATATACCCTAGGGCATGAGCCCCTATTGAGACATATGAGAGGAGGGGGATCCTTGGGATCTCATGAGCTATGGTGGCAAGCGCCTCAGGCGCTGCGCAGGCGACGGGTGGCAGGTTACGGCGGTTTTGGAGGCAAGCAGGGCGGCGCAGTGGCGCGCGCACCCGTGTGGTAGCGGAGTAGTGGCGATGATGTGGTGCTTGCCCGACAGCAGCAGTTCCCAAGGCTCAATGGGCCCCGAAATTTTAAAAGGAGGAGAGGGGGCAATAGCGACATCGCTATTGCCTCCCCCCCTCAGGTAAGAGATGAGTCCTGCGGCATAGAGAGAGAGAGAGAGAGAGAGAGAGAGAGAGAGAGAGAGAGAGAGAGAGAGAGAGAGAGAGAGAGAGAGAGAGAGAGAGAAGGTGGAAGCCAAGGGATGTCCGGGCAAGGCAAAGATCGGAACCAAAGAGGGCAAAGGAGGAATTGGAGAGAGAGAAAGAAAGGTGCAAAGTCAAGCCAAAGTGAAGGCCCAGTGGACCAAAGAGCAAAGAGGAGTTGGATGGATAGAGGGAGAGGGTCAAAAGTCAAAATTGAGCACCATAAGGTAAGTTGAAGAGGGTAAAAGGTGAAAAATAAAAAATAAAAAATGAAGAGCCTAGGTGGCAATAGCGACATCGCTAATGCCCCCCCTCCCAAGTGCAAAGAGTGAAGAAGAGAGAGATAGACCAAAGCGGTGCCCTCTTTCCCAAAAGATACCAATTCGAGGTGCCAGGTGGACCTATTAAATTGTAAATTCCCAAATTAAAAGTCCCCCCCTATATAAGTCAAAAATGAATCAAATTTGGGCCTTTTTTCTTGGCCTTTTGAGGTGCCGTTTAAAGCCTGCAAAGTGGAGTTCTCTGGCAAGCTAGCCCCTTTGTAACTTTTGCTTGAAAATGGCCATGGCGATGGCATTGCAAGCCGGTATATGTGTTTTCTGAAGTGCAATCAAGCCACAGTTGCCTCCCGTGCTGTTGTTTTCCCTTCCCCCCTTCTCTTTCTCCTGCTTTCATGTCCCTCCTCGGTGCCGGCTGTGTGGAAGTGTGTGCCCCCCCGGATCGATGGTGTTTTGAGTGAGAGAGTGAGATTGAGTGGTTGTGTGCGTGTGTAAGGGTGGAAACAGGTAGTGGTAGTAGCTGTATCTTGTGTGGTGGTTTTGTGGAGTGTGTGAGCAGTGTCAATTGAGCAGGCGGTAGTCTGCTAGTGTGAGTTGTGTGCTTGAAGGTGTTTTCCGAGAGGATAGGGGTGTTGTGAATACCCTGAGGTATAGAGAGGCCCTTGTGTTTGTGTCGGGCATGTTCCCCCATTCCCCCTCTCCATCTTCTAGTGCCCCCACGGAGGAGCACACTGATTGCTCCTAGTTGATCGGAAAGAAGCGGTTTTTCGCGTTGGAAGTCATGGCAACTAGAAGCTATGGACCGATTTTCACAAGAGAAGAGAGCCGTGATGAGTGGATGTTAGATTTCGAGTTGTACATTCTATCGTTGCGTATGCCGAACGAGGATAGCAAAATGCAAACTTTTCCTCTAGTGATGCGTGGTAGAGCTAAAGCATGGTACAACACATTGGAAGGCGAGCCGAGGCAAGCATGGTCGTGTCTACGGGAAAGGTTTCTTCACGACTTTCTCAAGGAGACTTTCCCAAGCGAAATGGATGCAAAACTAAAGGCGCTTAAGCAAGATGTGAGTGAAGAGTTCAATTTTTTTTTGGGTCATTTTGAAGAGTGTTGGGCAGAGTTAACGGCAGCCATGCGATTGGCTAATGGAGACTATTTCAAGCTCGACAAATTCATGGCGTGTCAGCATCCCAAGGTGAGAGAGAAAGTTGATTGCGAGAGCCTAGAGAATTATAATGATGCGGTATCCATTGCACGATCGAAGAGTAGAAAGATAAAGAAGAAGATAGAGCAGGGCGTATCAGGCTATGAGACGATGGCCCATGTTCAACCGCAGAGTCCGAGGGAAGCTTCACATGAAGAAAATCAGGGAATTCGAGGTGTAGCTGTTGTGTCGCAAAATTGGGTGCGCACAGTGCAAGATTTATCCGAACAGATGCAAGAGTTGCAGCTCAGTGTCATGGATAGAGGATAGCCAAGAGGAGCAAGGGGCAGGGCACGGCCACTGCGTGCTTGGTAGGTGTTACAATTGTGGAGAAGAAGGGCATTATGCTCCTGATTGTCCTCAATCGAGAACGAGGAGGTATGTACCCGCTTTTTGGTGGAGGTCGAGGTAAAGGGCAATACAATGGTCCAAGAGAGCAAGCTGTGGAGAATCATGTGCAACCAACTCCGCAAAACGGAGGTGAGGTGCCAAGGGTAAACATCATAGGGGTGGAAAAACAGGATGTCGAAGTTTTGGCCAATAAGAGGGCAAGAGTTGAGAGGGAGACAGAGGTAGAATGGGAAACTAGAGCTCGCAAAGGCAAAGAGAAGGTGTACGAAGGCAAAAAGCAACCTGAGCCTAGCAAGAGAAGGAGGCGTCGCAAGATCAAGCAAGCGGATTTTCAGCTAGGGCGTGGCTATCCCGAGTACAATCTGGTGAGTGATGTTCAAAATCAAAAGGCAAATATTACGTTTGGTCAACTGCTAGCTTTAAATCCAAATTTAAGAAGGCAGTGGTCCACAAGTGTTAGCACCAGCTGCCAAGAGCTAAGGGAAATGTCCAAGTAGTGCAAAACATGGCTTTGATGGTAGGTAGCCCCACTGATGTTCTTCCATTGGTGGATGCGATTATAGAGAAGAGGATGCAGGTACAAGCCTACATAGACGGTGGAGCACAGGTTTGTGTCATGACAGAAGCAGCCATGAAAGAGACGGGAGTCAAGGCAGTAGTCAGATCAAATGTGCGCATGAGGATGGCCAACCATACCAAAGCCGGGTGTCTAGGTGTGGCGCAGGGTGTGAAGGTCAAGGTGATGGGCATAGAGTGCCTAATTGATTTTTTTGTGATGAAGGCAGGGGATAATGCTTACCCTATCATTTTGGGTAGGCCATGGCTTTTGGCAATAGGTGCAAAGCAGGACTGGGAGAGCAAAGTGTTCACTTTGCCTGACAAAGAGAGAGGCAGACAAATTGTGCTTGATTTGAAGACCAAGGAGAGAAGTTCTCATCCTATGGCAGTTAAAGATGAGCACGACACGACGAGCTATGAGTACGAGACCGAGACAGGCTATGAAGGCTATACTAGCATAGAGGAAGAGGAGAGCGAGGATGACATGTTAAAGATAGATGCAGATTTGTTCGGAGTCACCATAGACGACTCTCCACCTAAAGAAGAAGTATGCAGCCTCAAGTTCATGGTTTAAGCATAGAGGAGGTTTCAAGCAAGATAAGTGAAGACCTTACCAAAGGGGAAAAGGAAGGCTATGTTCAACTGTGTGAATCCTATCCAAATCTATTTGCTTGTCGAGGTGCAAAGAGGGTGGAGCACAAAATTGTTCTTAAGGAGGGGTATAAGCCTAAAGCACAGAAGCTGAGAAGACTAGGGGAAATTCAAAAAGAAGCCCTTTGGTAGGAGATCAATAAGCTATTGGATGCAGGCATCATATATCCTGTGAAGGAGTCAGAGTGGGTCTCGCCAGTGGTCATAACCCCTAAGAAGAATGGGAAATGGAGAGTGTGTGTCGACTACAAGCCATTGAATGCCGCGACCGAGAGGAATCACTACCCCTTTCCGTTTCAAGATGAAATCCTAAATCAGGTGGCTGGGCATGAGAGGTACTCGATTATGGATGGCTTTTCGGGGTACTTTCGGATAGGGATTCACTTGAAGACCAGTTGAAGACCACATTCATATCGCCATGGGGTTCCTTCGCTTACCGCAGGATGCCATTTGGATTAGTGAATGCATATGCCACCTTCCAAGGTTGGATGAACAGGGTATTTGGTCCATACTTGGTCCGTTTTATTAGGGTATTCATGGATGATATCGACTGCTACAGTTCAAGGTTGGAGCACCTATCGAAACTCCAATTATGCTTTCAAAGGCTTAATGAAGAAGGAGGTTAGTTGAACCCCAAGAAGTGCAAGCTAGCACAGCCTCGAGCACAGTTGTTGGGTCATGTGGTGTCGCAAAACGGTATAGAGGCGGATCCCGAGAAGGTGAAGGCATTGGTGTTGATGGAGCCGCCATCAGATGCTCAAGGTTTGGCTTCATTTGTTCATAAGTTGAAGTATTTGTCACGTTTCTTTTGGATGCTGCCGCAATATGTGCATCCTCTTCAAAAGAGGGCTCAGCAAGTGCATGGCTATGAGTGGGATGAGGAAGCTCAGGAGGCCTTTGATAGGGTTAAAGAGATTTTGTGTCAGTTTCCAGCGGTGTGTCCTCCGAATCGAGAGGACGACAAATGTCCAGAAGTCTCCTAAAGGCAACTCCAATAACAACAAAGCTAAGGAGAAGGGATTTTACAAAGGCAAAAACAAACTCTCTCTTGAAGAGCTTGAGCGTTATCACAAGGATAACTGTTGTTTCAAGTGCGGCAAGCAAGGGCATGCATACCACGCTTGTCCCCAAGAGAACACATACCATGAGCCTCCTAGAACTACCTTGGTTGAAATCCAGGAAGAGGAATCTCACCACAAAGGATCTCTTCTATGCCATGCTTGGAGAAAGGTAAGAGAACATGATGATTTTATTCTCTTTGACCCTATCTCTACTCACAATTTCATATCCACAAAGTTTGCCACCAATCTAGGCATCCAAGACTATGAGATGGGAGATGTCCTACCCACAAATGGTGCTTTCAAGGGGCAAGAAGCTTCAGTCGCTCCCTTAATTGGGAGGTTGAGGCTCCATGTCCAAAGTTATGTGGATAAAGAGGACTTCTTTATCTCTTCTCTCAAGCATGAGGATGTAATCCTAGGGGCACCATGGTTTGATCGCATGATTGCCAATGTTAAATTCCCTAAAAGGAGAATCTACTTGAGGTTCAGGGAAAACGATATGTACGTAGATGCTAAGTAAATGGGTAACACCATACCCATTGTACATACGCAAGCTTTCAATAATTCAGTAAAGAGATCTATTTCTGTGTACATGATTTTTGTCAAAGATTCTCAAAATGAACCTAATGCTTTAGCAAAAGAAAATATAAACAATCACAAGGAATTAGAGTTATCCAATTTTCCCAAGAGGTTTCAAGATGTCTTTATTGATGACATCCCTTGTGAACTACCTCCTAAACAAGGCAATGATGATCATGCAATTGAACTCCTTCCAGGAAGTTCACCGCCTAATAAACCTCCTTATATAGTTTCTCAAGCTCCACAAGAGGAGATTAGGCGGCAAGTGCATCATGAGTTAGTTGAGAAGGGCATGGTTAGGCGTAGCTCATCTCCATTTTGCTCACCTGTGTTATTAGTGCAAAAGAAAGATGGCACATATCTTATGTGCGTTGACTATAAAGCACTAAATAGGATCACTATCAAAAATAGGTTTCCCATTCCATGGGTAGAAGACCTATTTGATAAGCTACAAGGGCCCAACTACTTCAGTAGGATTGACCTAAAAAGGGGCTACCATCAAATAACGATAGTTGATCAAGATATTGTAAAGATCCCATTTTGCACTATGTTTGGTCTTTACGAATACATTGTCATGCCTTTTGGGTTGACCAATGCACCAGCCACATTCCCCCGCTTGATGGAGAATCTATTTAGGCCTCACCAAACCTTTAATGGAGTGTTCTTTGATGATATTATCATCTACTCTAATTCACTAGATGAACACAAGCAACACCTCCATGTAATATTTCAAGTCTTAAGAGAGAAAAAACTTTATGTTAACCACCGAAAGAAAAGTGAATTTTTCTTGCAAGAGATTCAGTATTTAGGTCACTTCATCTCTCAAGATGGCATCCAAATGGATCCATCAAAGTTAGAGGTAATAAAAGATGGCCTAAACCAAGGAATCTTCATGAACTAAGAAGCTTTATAGGTATGTGTGCATACTATAGATGCTTCATAGAAAATTTCTCACAAATTGCAGGACCATTACATGACCTAACAAAGAAAAATGCTAGATATACATGGTCTGCCAAGGATAACAATGCTTTCGAAAATCTTAAAGAAAAGCTTATCTCTCAAACTGTGCTGACACTGCCAAATCTCTCAAAGCCATTTGAGGTCCAATGTGACGCTTGTGGTGATTGCCTTGGAGCTATTTTGCTCCAAGAAGGACATGCCATAGACTATGAAAATCAGAGGCTCGACCCTCTTGAGCAAGCTCTAGGCATCTATGAAAAGGAACTCCTCGCAATTGTATATACCTTAGACTCGTGGAAGCACTATTTATTGGGGACTCCTTTCATTCTGCAAACGGATCACCAAAACCTTAAGTACTTCATGACGCAGACCAAGATTTCCAACAAACAAATGAGATGGGAAAATTTCCTTTCACAATTTCATTTCATATTGCTCACATTGCTGGCAAGCATAATCAAGCAGCTGATGCACTCTCAAGACGATCAAGAGTGAATGCTTTTTTCATAGCAACTCACAATGATCTATCTTCTATGATAGATGAGTATGCTATTGATCCCGATTTTAGAGATGTGATTTTAGCCCTTGTATTAGGGTAAGAAATAGGAACCATTTACCTTCCAAGATGGTTATCTTCTTTATGGCAACAGACTATGTGTTACTAGCTCACTACTTGGGAAAGTAATGTATGCATCTCATGCTCCTCCTTATGCGGTGCATAGAGGGATTCAGTCTACCCTAAAATAGATTGAAACATATTTTTATTGGCCTACCATAAAAGAAAACATACAAGAGTATGTTTCTAGATGTGTGGTATGCCAAAAGATGAAGTTTGATAGAGGGAAGAAACCTGGATTGCTTCAATATTTGTCAATCCCCAATTCACCATGGGAGAGCATATCCATGGATTTTATCTTTGGATTGCCTAAGTCTATCCATGGGAATACGGGAATATGGACGATAGTAGATAGGTTCAATAAACAAGCTCATTTTATACCTATCAAAAAGACTATCAAAGCCCATCAAATGGCAACCCTCTTCATTTCACAAATCTTCATGTACCATGTCTTGCCAATGTCCATAGTGTCGAAAATAGAGATCCTAGAATGACCTGTAATTTCTGGGAGGGTCTCTTTGAGAATTTAGGGACAAGGCTAAACTTCTCTTTGTCCTGTCACTCACAAACGGATGGCCAAAGTGAAATAGATAACCTGATAATTCTTGATCTACTAAAATCCTATGTAACAGAAGTAGATCAAAGGTCCCAATGGGAGATGTACTTACCCTTAGTGAAGTATGCCTACAATAACACTCTACATACTTCCACAAGAAAAATACCTTTTGAGCTAATTGAGGGAAAATCAAAAAGTCCCCTTCTACTTAAGGTACACGAGAAGATCTTCGCTGCTGATGAGTATAGCCAAGACCTACAAGAATCTTTCCAAAAGATTAAGGATGCTATCTCTATCTCACAGCAAAGGCAAAAGGATGTTGCTGATAAGCACAAAAGAGCCCAAGCCTTTAAAGAAAATGATTGGGTCTTACTTAAAGGGCCTTACTTAAATTTCCCAAGGCTAGATTAAGGCACACAACAAGCAACAAATCCTACGGGACACCAAAAGTACTATGCTAAGCTAGCAAAAAGGTACTATGGTCCGTTCCAGATTCTTAGTCCAATCAATGAGATGGCCTATCAACTCAAGTTGCCCAGCCATTTTCTCATACACAATACTTTCAATGTGACCTTACTAAAGCCTTACAAAGGAGAGCCACCTCAAGAACCAACTATTGAAGACCCACTGGAGATTGAGAACCAAGAAGAGGTGTTGCAGCTCAAGTCCATTCTCCGACATGAAGACAAGGTATGAAGAGGCGATAAGACTATCCGAAGATATCTTATTAAGTTTAAGAATTATCCTTTTGAATATTCTAGATGGATGCAAGGCATACAATTAAGGATAACCTAAATCTTGTTAATGGTTACAATGCTTCCCTAGAGTAAGCGGGTAAAAGCATGTAATGGTGTCTACATAGCTGGTGTCCATGGACACTTACTATGAAAGTATAGTGCTATTTTTTCTATATAAGGTTACAATGAGCTTACATCATATTATATATTAATGGATAGGTCTTGAAGAGTAGGATCGATTTAAAAATATACACTCCGCTAAGTTTTGAAAAATTTTGTAAAAAAATTACAATGTCTCCATTTTTGTGCTATGCTATATAATAGCAGAAATAGCTTTCCACCTATACATGCTTTTACCCAAGCAAATGTAAAAATGTTTAAAATGAACAAAGTTTTTGTCTTATAAGACTCTTTTTCTTTATTGTGCACAAATGTGAAGTAGTATGCATGCTTAGAATCAAGTTTGCAGAGATGACGTCTCCCTAACACCAAGTGAGCTTGTCACTCTACTATGGAAGATAGATAGGACTAATGTGCAGACATGCTTGCGACAACTTAGGCTCTCAAGAACCAAATAGACTAGTCATCCATTCTAGAACGATGTCTAGTAGGGTAAGATAGGGAACCTTTACCCGCTTGAAAAAGGACTAATGAATAGACTTTATCTTCTCTATCCCATAGTCGAGGACGACTATGATTTCAAGAGAGAGGTAATGTCATAATAACTAATATCTAATTCTCATAAATGATTTTTTCATGTACTAATCATTTAATATGGGGAAGTGCCAGGGGAGAGAAAGCTAGAATATTCGTTAAGCTGGCAGACCGGCCACAATAGGGATCCAAAGGAGGGATGATAGGGATCCAAAGGGGGGGGCATCTACAAAAGAGAAATGCTCAAAAATGGGCTTTAAAGACCCTAAGGTTCAGCCCATTAAGACTTCCAAAATGCTAAAGTTTCAAAATTCAAAGGTTGTGTCCAATGGTCAAGCTTAGGAATATTGGATGTTTTGTGTGTGAACAAAAAGTCTTCATAAAGCCTACAAAGGAGGGGGCGAGCCTTGCAAGTAGGGGACGAGAGTGAAACACACACGCACATACACAAGCTTCCTTTACACAAAGAGAATGAGAGACACATGTCAGCTCCCTAGCCGAGATGCCCACAAGGTGCACTCAAATCCGATTGGATGGCCATGGAGGCGGACCAATGAGATTTAGGCTAGAGTAAATCTAATTTAATTAATTAAAAAATATTTAATAAAATAACCAATAAGAATTAAGCTCTCTAGAAGGCTATCGGACAGTCTCTCAAGGGGTCCAATGAGCATTCAACAGCCCAATGGCTTGCCTGATTCCTATTGGCCACGAGACAAAGGGGTCCAATGAGAATTTAGTTGCATTACTTAATTAGATAAATCTCTCACAAAAAGGGGAAAAGGAAACACATGTCAGAAGACTCTCACTTATTCTCCTTAAATCCTATTGGCTAAGCCTAGAGGGGTCCAATGGGAAGCCAGGAAAAGGAAATAGCATGAGGGTTCGGCCAAGAGAGACAGGGGACTGAATTTCTCAATGCATTATAACTTACACACTCACACTAGCTCATGTGTGAAGCAAGAAGACTCTCTCTCTCCTTCTCAAGCTTTAATGAAAAGCTTATCACCTACTCCAAGCTTGTGAAAAGGGAGGCCTACACCAACAGCTCTTGGCTTTGTGATGCAAATCCAACCAAGAGCCAAGCTTCAATGCATGCTCATCTCCTCTACCATGCTAATTATTAAGCTATGCTATGCTAATATGAGTGATTATGTGAGGAGATGTACATCTTTCTCGTAAGACTACTCCTTCTTCCTCTCAATCTACTCTCATATCCAGCTAGCTCTCACCATCTTCGAAGGTGTGTGAGGTCTTGGGTCTGCGACCAAGAGGGAATTGACGTTGTGTTTTGTAAGTGTTTTGCTTAGTTGTTGGAGCCCCATTGGTCCAACTGTTGTAATGAGCCCATCTTGTAAAGCATATCAAATTCCATTTTTTATATCAAAGACGTCTTATCATTTTGATCCATTCGTCTGGATTATGTAAATATTAGTCAGTTATTCAGGACTCGGATTTATTCCCACTTTGTAATCATGAGCAAGAGAACCCCATGTACATTTTTGAGCTAAGGTGACTAAAGTATAAAAGTCACCTTAGAACCATTTTTAAAAAAACATTTTTTGAATATTAATCCTGTGTCGTACGAGTCTGAGAGGGAGAGAGAGAGAGAGTGAGTGTGTCTTATCCTCTTCGCTACGCGCTTCTCCCTCACCGGATTCACGACGCGACCACACCATCACGGTAGTCTCTCCGAGAGCTACGCGCCCACGCCACGCATTCGCCATTTCGAGTTGATCGCGATCGATTCTTCCTCGAGCTTGTTTTGCTTGTAAGTAGCACAAACGGTGTCTGTTTTCAATAATCATGTGCTTCATGGAATGAGAAAGAGATTAGCTACACATAGATACTGATAAACTTAAGTTTCTCCCACTTTTGGATTATGACCTGTTGGTCTATCGCAACAGTATTCGAGATAGCTAGGGTTCAAATTTGGTGAGATTAGACTTATAGGTAAGTATGTCCTAGTGAGAGGATGATGCCTAGTAATTTTGATGCGATTCCAAGTTCATTGGACGTGTAAACGGTGTTGTGATCGTTTAGGGATAGAGTGGGTTGCATTCTACCACGGTTAGTGATCGATGCATCATAAAAGTGTGTATGTGTAGATTGGTCTCAGCCTGACAAGCTAACAAGATTGCCTACGTGCACCTACGGGTTAGTCGTGTCATCGGATGATAAGTATGTTGTCTGTGTCGTGCTCATGAGTATGAACAGGGGAGTAGTTTTGACCTAAAACATTGGCTCCGTTGTCGGGGACACAAGACCTTAAGTAGGGAGATCTACGTCACTCGTGTGATGGTTATCTTACTTTAGTTTGACTAGAGAGAGCTTAAACTTTTAGAACAAGATCCAGGATAGAGTATCCTGAGGTCTAGTGGATAGTTAGGAAGCCTGTGTCTTGACAAAGGTCTGCGACTAGTTAGATTTAGTTAAATAGGATAATGTGGAGTTATGGTTTTTGGTTTTGAGTGCTTGTTATACTTGTGAAGAAATAGAGTAGAAAAACGCTATAAAACCGCAAAAAACAAACAAAAAAAAGAAACAAGTGATTGTCATAAGGAAACACTAAGTGAACCTAAAGAGGCCAAGATGAGATATAACCATTAGCCAAGGGTAAATTGACTGTGTCATGAGGTATCACTGATGTGCACAAGTTTAAGATGCAGTGTCATCAAATTTGCATCACTTCAAGTGCAATGGAGTTGTGGATTGTCAGAGAAAAGTGAAATTTGTGAAGTACTTGAGTTTGAGGACAAAATAAGTCCAAACTTCATAAAACTTGGGGGATAGACTTATATGGACACAAGGAACAAGACTATGCAAAAACAGACAAAAAATTAAGTCCCCATTACTCACTGCCTGGTCTATCACGATAGACTGGTGAAGGTGGTGTTTGTCTAGCAACAAGCAAAAAACCCTTATACCACAAGCTTAACACATCAATACAAGGGTACTCACAAAAATTGAGTGAATTTGAACACCAATTTTGACCCCAAAACTTCAAAGCTGGTGTTTGGAGTTTGAATTCAGAGACAAGGGCAAGAAGTCTTTGACCAAATGTCCAAACAGTGCCAAAATTGGTCAATGCACTACACAAGGAGAGGCTAAACCAACTGTGCAGAAAACTTTGGAAAAAAGATGAAAATGGAGAAAGTGCTCCGTCTATCGCGATAGACCAAGGAAATTTTTGCTGGGGAACTTTTCTTTCAAATTTTCCCTAGGGAGAGAGCTTTATCAGGGCCTAAATAGCAAACACACCAAAATTCAAGGCATTTAGATCACTGAAGGTCAAGCTGAGGGTCAGATAGAGAATCAAGCTCCGACTGAAATACTAAAATGGGACCAAAACCCAACCCAAGTGTCCAAACTTCACAAAACTTGGGGGATAGGCTATAGAGGGTAACTGGAACTCAAGGGTAAAGTCACAATTTTGAATTGACTTGTGCCATAGCAAACTGTCAGTCTATCGCGATAGACTAAGGAAGTAGTGAATCAGAAACTTTTTGCAATTTGTGACTATACTGCTAGGACATACTCTCTATATAGATCCCAACCGTCATTTCATAATTGAAATTGGACCACCAGAAGACTGACTAAGTGGTTGTTGTATATACTTGAAAGATTTTTTGGTAATTCAGGGAAAACACTTGTGAACATACTAACCATCCTTGTGTAGATCCCAGAAGGAGGTCATCACAAAGCTATACAGGAAGAAGGAGTCCAGGTAAGCTTTAAGTTTGCAACAAAACTTTCATTCTTATGTATTTAAGGTCAGGAGCCTTTGCTAAGTCGGGAGCTAAAAGTGTCAAAAGTCAAATTAGCACCACGTCCACAGAAGAGAGTGTAACTCAGACGAGACTAGACCCATTGGCACCAATCATTGAAGAGGATAGTGATACTGACACTTCGTCGGAAAAGTCCTTCTTCATGATGGGGAGTCAACAGCCAGTAGGTTTCAACGGTGAAGGACCAATGGCCAGGAGGGAGCACCTCCCTACATCCTTTAAACGAAACCCAGTTCACTATAATCTTCTTGTAAGGAACTAACTCAAGGGGAGCCCTAGTCTATTCTGACTATCGGGGACGCAAGTGTATTTGTATTGAAGAAAGACCGGCTTAAAGACTAGAGATAATTCGAGTCTACGATGATGGAGACAGATTCAGAGACGAAAAGGGAAACCACTATCTGATAGTAAGTAACCCTGAGGATTACAACAGATATGGGGATAACGTGGCAAAAGGGAAAATGGTTTCAGAAACCCAAGAACCACCTCCTAACATTGATCAACCTGGAGCGCTTTTTATGTATGATAAGAAAACAACCAGGGTCCCAACCTATAATGAGAATGTAGGGATTTACAAGCATGAAAGCGAGGGAATATTCTCTTACTTTCGATGCAAGGAACCCTACCCAAATGAATTAAGCAAAGACAAGGTTCTTTACTTATTTTCTTATGAAACTGCTATGGGGAAGGATATTGCTTTTGTTGACAGATATGGGCGAGAATACAAACGTATTCTCCCAGAAGAGGTTGAAAAGGCAACAGTTCCGGGAGCATCGACCTATGGCCCCGACGAGGTACCAAGAGCCACCTACACCCCTAGAAAGTCGACTAATCCCTTTTCAGAAGAGTATGATGTTACCTCACATTCTACCCAACCACCAACGTCCAACTACCAGGACCAACCAGCTACTCAGCCATCACTGCAGGCATGGCTTCGACAGAGTGCTACATTAGAACAAGACCGAACCCGAGAGGGTTATCAAACCGCACGAGGGTTAACGGATTTACAAGAACCACCACTCTATGCATAATATCAAGGAGAGAGTAAGCCAAAGACTCAGAGGTCAACCAAGCTTGGAAGAACACCCCGAGAACGAGTTCGGAGAGATAAACCGTCTCTCACGAGAACTGCTAGAAATTATGGATTAGGAGCACCATTGGGAGAGGAACTTGGCCACTACAGGAGACCAGAGGAGGTATATCGCCTAGGACGGGGAGATCCCATGATGAGATTTGGAGACCATCGTAGAATTAGACCTTCTCAAGTGCAAAAATGAGTAAACAAGAAATATACGGGAAGCAGGGATCCAAGAGATCATGTAGCAGCCTTTGTGCGTGTAATTAGAGCTGAAGAGGTGCTAGACTTTCCTACCCAATTTGCAAGATTCGGTTTAACCTTAGAGGATGATGCGGATACATGGTTTGACTCGGTGGAGCGAAGAGACTTTCAGTCTATGGAGGAAGTGTTTGACGAGTTTATCGAGGAATTCTCACAAAGGGGGATAGCTCATAATACAGTCTCGCAAATCCATAAATTCAAACAGAAAAATGAAGAGTCCGTGCGGAAGGCCGCCCTTCGATGAAAAAGATATGTTGAGTTCTGTCCCATGGAAGAACTGCCAACTCAGTCCAAACTTATGCTTATATTTATCCAAGGACTAAGGAATGCAGATCTTCAAAAGGACTTACATATGAAAAGGAGCACTACGTTGAATGATTTAACCAAGGAAGCTCTATACCTTGTGGACAATTGTGCGGTCTACAAAGAGAGTGAGTTCAAGGATCTTGACGATGATTCTTCCTCACAACAAAGCGGAGGCAAGTCTGCTAAGACAACACTGAAGGGGGAAGTAGCGGTAAGCCAAGAGCAGCTTGTAGAGGAAGTGCTTAAAAAGATTAACTTGTATTCCAAACCACAAGCTAAACAACCAAAATGGTGTGCGATTGAACAAAAATGGACAAACCATGGGACAGAGGAGTGTTATTATAACAAGGGATATGTGAGAGAACGACCATATGCTCCGCAAGCTCAGGCAACATCTCCTCAAGTCCCACCGATTCCTAGATATCAAACAGGCAACCTACCAAGACCTATAGGCATAGAAAGACCACAACCAGTGTTGGGACAACAACCACCTCTACCAGGATTACGACCAGTCGGCATAAGATACACACTCACAGTAACTGAGTCAGACGAGAAGGCTCTGGTACCTATGCATGCATACTACGACGAGCCCAATGGATATGCGGCGAACTCTGTCTATTATCCACCGGACGAACCCTCTACACCAGAACCATGGAGCATGATAGGAAATACAGGACCACCAACTGCTGCACAGGCAGCGGGAGAAGGACGATATAGCCTGGATGAAAGAACACTGTTGTTCATAGCCAACGGAGGCATGAGCGGGCAAAGAATTGCACACCAACAAAGAGGAGCCCCAGGAGCACCTCAACAGCCTAAAGGACCATGCTACAAGTGTCGAGGAGACCATTGGCTGAGGGACTACCCTCATGACGAAATCATTAGGGTCAACACATATTGCACGGAGTGTGGAATTACTCACTTGATCCTTGATTGCCCTAAAAACTCAAGCAAAGGAGCAAAAACTACCTTGAATATGCTGGGAGTGCTACCGTCCAGTGGAGGGTCAAAAAACAAAACTCCGATTCTTGTTAAGGTCTTGACGAGAGCCCAAGCAAGGAAAAATGACAATCAGCCCAAGAGTAACGATCAAAATCAAGAAGAAATCAAGACTGACAAGTCTAGTGTCAGTCGTGGTAATCCTTGGAAAGAACTAAGAGCGAAAATGAAAGCTAGACGTGAGCGAAAACAAAAAGATGTAGAAGCTGAGCTAACGATAGCTCGAGAGCAACTTAAACAGCAAAGAGAGTCTGACTCTCTAAAATCAACGGAAGGACCAAAGAGTGCAAGCTCAGGAGGGTCGGTATTGGTAGATAAGATCAATGAACCCTTAGATGCAATCTTGCAAGCATATGAAGCAAGATTGAAGAACAGACAAACCCTAAAGCAAAGGTGGATGACATATCCATATCCAGAGATAGAAAAATAGAGACTAGTGATATGCAAACAGCTGATTGAAACTGCACAAGCTTTACTGGAGCCTCCACCTATGGAAGCAGGAGATAGAGTAATCAAACCACCAAACAATGAAACACCTCACAAAACCGAACAAAGGATACCCGACAAAATAGAAAACATTAAATCCTTGCCGGATGTAGAGGATGCAAAAGACGTACCTAATAGAACTGATGAATCACTGAAAGATTTTCCACCATATTCCCCTATTGTGGAAGAAAATTGGCCTGAAGAGCTATGGGAAACAGTGCGAAAAGCTCAAGAAAAATATGATACAAAAACAGTCAAGTCAGCACCTTTCTCGGAGCTGAACTTGAATAAGACTCCATGGGATTTGGACGTTAAATCATTTCAAGGAGATAGTGGTTCAGTTGCATCCGAAGATAGCAGACCACAATCTCTCAGAACTTTGCCATCATATATGGGGGACTATGAGGCAAGGTCAGAAATTCGAAGAGTACCTTCTCAGAGAATAGGCGGTTCGAATCAATTGGACTCTAAAATCCTGAGAGACTTGTTGACCACTCCGGTCAAGTGTACAATCACATTGGCAAAATTGTTAAAAATTAGGCCAAGCATGTGGACGTAAGTGGGAAAATATCTTGAAAAATTTGGCATAAGGACGCCTCTTAAGTTCTTTGAAACCGAGCTTAATGACACAGAACCGAAGAAATTCAACACTAGACCAGTGCCACTCAACAAGGTAGGAGAGTATTGTGAGGGTGAAGATGGCAACACGACCCTACCAGTTGAGTATAATGGCATAGAGACTAAGGCAATACTTGATAGTGGAGCTAGCATTGCCATTGCGACCAAATTGCTATGGGAAAAATGGGAAAAACCAGCAATACGAACAACTAGAATGAAATTGCAACTGGCGGATGGGCACATAGAAAGGCCTATAGGATTGCTTGAGGCAATTGTGGTATCTTCCTGTGGCATAGCGTACGAACATACATTTGCCATAGTAGAACAACTATGAAATTATCCTTGGTAGTCCATTCATGAGGCAACTCAAAATGGTGCAGGACTGGGGGTATGATTATTTGTATCTAAGACATGCTAAAACTACTACACGCGTAAACATGAAAAATCATAGCTACCATGATGTCATGAGAACCCCTATGGAAGAATTTGACTCAGCCACCATTAGTGGATCAGAAGTCCCAGCGTGGCTTTGTAAGAAAAAAGAGATATGGATGTGTGGAGCATCTCAACGTAGTGAATTTGACCACGATGAAAGGACACTAGAGAGGGTCTTGGAAGACGATGCCTATATACGAGAACCTTTTCCTGAAGAGAAGCTCGAGCCCCTAGAATGGTCTCAAATTTTGGCTACATTGGATGTATGCGTTAATGAAGTCACTCCCACCAAATTTTGTGATGAGAATGGCTACGATATCATAGGATACTACATGTTGAGCAAAATTGTGGAGGAGGACGAGGACGAGGTAGATACTAAGAATATGAGGATGCATAAAACAGAAACGAAACTTGAGATTAAGATAGTGGGCTATGTGGATATCCCCACTAAAGAAATCAAGCAGGAAGGAGAAGAATTTTATGAATCTTCTTATCAAAGTGAAAACAAGGATAACGCGGATGACGAGAAGTCGGAAAATATAGAGGGAGACAACAATCAAGATCAAGACAATGACGTCTTCTACAATTTCCCAAACCGGAGTGAGAGACGCCAAGAAAGATACAAGAGTAAACGACACCACATCAGTACACCAACCAGATTGAGACCCATGCCAGAGTTTAAGGGTAAGACACATTTCCTTATGAACATTCATGCTGTTGATTGTGCTAAGGATAAAGTGTCAGGAAGATTTCTTAAGGTTGCTGAAGACTTAGGATTTAAGTCCAGACTGTTGAAACCTAAGAAAACTAGCAAACCAAAAAAAAGAGTTGCAACAGAAAAACTGAATGTCTGTGGTAGTCCAATTATGACGAAAATTGAACGGAAAACGAGATACAATGAGTTCAAACAAAAATTAAAAATGTATGGACAACTGAAATGGAAAGTAGCGATGGAACGAACGCTAGTGATGGGAGTAAAAAGATAGATGTACCTCCTCACTATTGTAAGTACACCATTCAGGAAAGAAGATTGGTGGTTCAGCAACCAATGAGGGAGCCTAAATAAAACCAGTCCTGCGATGGGCCAGAGAACGCCAAGAAAATAGACTTAGCAGAGCCAGGAGAAAATCCTTGACCTCCTTACATTGCCACAGATCTAGGTCGAGAAGAAGAGGACTTACTGATCAAAACACTTAAGGAATTTCGAGATGTGTTTGCATGGTCGTACAAAGATTTGAAGGGAGTGGATCCTAACATTTGTGAACATTCAATCCCTCTGAAGTCTGATGCAAAGCCAAGAAAAAAACGTCCCTATACGTATAATGAGACATTCGCCAAAAGGATAAAAGAGGAGATAGAAAAACTTATGGAGGCTGAATTTATTTATGAGATAGAACACACGGACTGGGTGTCCCCGATAGTGGTGGTACCCAAAAAAAATGGGAAATTATGAGTGTGTGTGAATCTCAAGAAGGTAAACGCAGCAACAACAAGAGACAACTACCCTCTTCCTATCACTGAACACGTCCTGGAACGAGTGGCAGGCAAGCAAGCCTATAACTTTATGGACGGATTCTCTGGTTATAACCAATTGGGGGTCAAACTAGAAGATCAATACAAAACAGCATTTGCAACAGAATCGGACATATATGCGTTTAGGGTAATGCCATTTGGCTTGACCAATGCTCCAGCCACATTTCAGAGATTAATGACACACGCTTTTAAAGAATACTTGCAAAAATTCTTGGATATTTACATGGATGACTTGTGTGTCTATTCTCTATTGAGAGAAGACCATATAGATCATCTGAGAAAGGTATTCGAAAAATGCAGAACGTATAGGATTTGCCTCAACCCAGAAAAATGGGTATTCATGGTACGACAAGGTAAAATCTTAGGCCACATAGTGTCGGCTAATGGAATTACCACTGATGAAGACAAGGTAAAGGTGATCATAGAATTGCCAAGACCAAACACTGTACGAGAGGTACAATCATTTATGGAACATTCTGGATACTACCGATGTTTTATCTACATGTACGTGATAATTGCAAAACCCTTGTATAGTCTAATCACGCTCTTCATTTGGACAAATGAATGTGAGGAGTCATTCCAGAAACTAAAAGATGCACTGGTATCTGCACCAATTCTAAAAGCACCAGATTGGTCAAAGATCTTCCATGTACATATAGATGCTTCGGCATTTGCAATAGGCTGTATATTAGCACAACCAGATGAGGGAAAGACGGATTTTCCAATCAGTTATGCTAGTAGACAACTCAACACTGCAGAAAAGAATTATACTACCACTGAAAGAGAAGGATTGAGTATGATATATGCTGTAAAGAAATTTCGGCATTACTTACTCGCGAACAAATTCACATTCTTTGTGGATCATCAGGCACTCTTGTACTTAGTAAACAAACCTTGCAACACGGGACGAATTGTAAGATGGTTCATTGTGTTGCTGGAGTTTGATTTTACGGTAGTAGTTAAGAAAGGAAAAAGTCATCAAAGAGCAGACCACCTTTCTCGATTACTACATGGTGAAAAAGCTACCAGAGTAGATGACGATCTCCCACACGCATACCTGTTTAATATAGAGATGGTACCGAAATGGTCAGAGAAAATTATTCCGTTGCTGACATATGGAATGAATCTTGATGACAAACACACGGTAGAAGACATTAGACAAGCACGAAATTACACAATGCTTGCGGGAAGAATGTACCATCATGGAAACGATGGGATTCTAAGATTGTGTATAGACCCAGAGGAGTACGAAGCGTATCTAGAGGAGACCCACACACAAACAGGGGGATTCCATAGAGGAAATCAAATGATGTATGAACAATTAAGAAGACTTGGAGTGTATTGGCCAGGAATGGCAGGCGATGTAGCAAATTACATCAAGAAATGTGACTTTTGCACATCCAATACCACTGTGGATTATGCCACATTATACCAAGTAACAGTAGCACCCGCATGGAGTCATGCTATTGTGGATTATTTGACTAATAAGGAGCTGCCAGGAGATTGGTCTAAAGCTAGACAAAAGGCTTTACAAATCGAAGCGAATAGGTATACCCTCATTAGTGACCAATTGTACAAAAGAGGAACTGATGACCAGCTGAGGTTAGTTCCTCATGAAAATGACTACTTTCCATTATTGAAACAGGCTCATGTAGGCATAGCAGGTGGTCATTTTTCAGCAGAGAGAACCGTAAAAATCATTATGGTTGCAGGTATATGGTGGCCGGCCATGATTCAAGATGCAGCAGAATTTGTGAAAAGGTGTGATGAATGTCAACGCACTAAGGTACCAGTTAAAAGAGACGAAATGCCTTTAAGACCAATGATAAGTGCTCGAGCATTTGCCAAATGGGGATTGGACTTTGTTGGTCCTATCACTCCACCAGCGTATCGTTCACAAGCACAATATATCATAGTGGCCACGGACTACATGACCAAATGGGTGGAAGCAAAAGCCACAACGAAAGCAGACGCTAGAACCACAGCACAATTCTTATATGAATATGTGTTTACACGTTATGGCCTTCCAATCGAGCTGGTGAGTGATAGAGGGACACACTCTGTAAATGAAGTTATCCAACATCTCTTAAATGAGTTTATGGTAATTCATCGCAAATCTGCACCCTATCATCCACAAGCCAATGGCCAAGCGGAAGCGACCAACAAAATATTGTGCACAGTTCTTACGAAACTGGTTAGTGAAACAAGAACAGATTGGGATCAGATGCTCTATTCGGCATTGTGGGCCTATCGAGTTGCATATAAAACAACACTCAATGCTACACCATTTAATATGGTATATGGGTTCAATGCAATATTGCCTATTGACTTTTTAATCCCCACACTAAGGGTAGAAAAACAATTGGACTGGACGGGGCATGAACTTTCAGAACGGTTAGAGAACCTTGAGAAATTAGATGAGTTACGACTCAATGCTGTAGCAGCCTTCTATGCAAGAAAAAGACAACAGAAAGAGTTTTTTGACAAACATGTCAAGAACAAGAACTTTAAAATGGGCGACTATGTCTTAGTATACACCCTTAAACAGCATGCCAAAAAGCTAAAGAAAAGGGGCATGGGGCCTTATTTGATCCAAGAAATATCATCCAGCGGAGCAGTAAAACTGTCGACACTAGTTGGAAAAGAAATGCCGAACTGGATTAGTGGGTGTCGTTTAAAAAAATATCATCTACCTTTAACACCGGAAATGTTGTTTCAATTGCATTATGGAAAAACCTATAGACAGGAACAACAAAGAATTCAGGACCAGGCACAACAAGAAGCAAAGAAACGGATTGCTAAACGAAAGCAGTTTCTCAGGACAATAAACATGGTCACCCCAATGATGACTGACGAATATCCTCTTTCAACATCCCAAACAATCAAAGCGGATATACAAAGCGACGAATTAGAAAATACCGTGACAGACCTTAGGGCTCAAGACGATGTCATCATCGACGACTTGGAAGATACATGGTGTAGTCCTTACATAAAAGCTTATGCAGACACAAAACAAGTTGAAATCTATGCATTACTTGACACTGGGGCCAAAATGAGTGTCATCAGCTTTGAGCTCTTTCAGAAACTTGGACCAATGAAGATGATCCCAGAGACACACAGATTGAAAGTAGCATCAGGTGATGAGGTGACCACGTTGTAGTCTATTATAATACCAATCACAGTGCAGGCACACCCGTACACTACAAAATTCCATGTACTACCACCAAGTAGGTCAGCAACTCCGTGTATCTTAGCAGTGTCATGGATGAAAGCTAACAGGGTATTCATTGATTTGGATACGAATGAGGCACTGTTCAGAAAGGAAAACTTTTCAGAACCCTTCGTATCATGTAACCGATTCATGTCAAGGAGGAAAAAAAAGTTAATACAACCGCAAAAATCTGCCCAACAACAAACAAAGTTTACAAGTCCAGCAACGTCTTATCAAAAATCAGCAACCATGCAGGGAACCAGGCAAGTTTGGGTACGGCGTACAGAGCTGACCGAGGCACAATTACATCAAAAGCGGAAATACAAAGTTTGGATAAGGCACGACAGCCTAATTCCTATAAAAAAAGAGTCATAAGAACAGACAAAACACCGAAAACAAGCCCAACTTCAAAGAAACATAGTCAATCTGTCAAATACGCAACGGACTATATTTGTATGGCGGCCAAAATTGCCAATTCAAAACGAGCCAACAACACAAGAAGGGCGGACAAAGATGACAATCGTGCAGCTATCTACAACTGTCAAGGTCAAGCAACATCATGTAAACAGCACGAGGAAACAAACAGAATCCACAACAAAAACTACAAGGATGTATCATACACAAGTCATCAAGGTAGAAAGAAAGAATGTTCCACCAGATACGACAATATCGACTTCAAAGGAACAACATACGCCACTTCAAAACGAGTGGAAAACAATCAAACAACGAGTGGCAGAGTTACAACTACTACTTGCAAAGAAAATCTGCCAGCCAATTCAAGATACCACAAGAAACCTCAACGACAAATGCCAATAAGCGCATCACTTATACCTTCCTCCTACACCGCATAAATTCTTTCTACATGCATTGACCGCACATGCATATAGAGCTATATTACAAGGCGTGCATTAGCACGAGTTCAAACCCATGCACAACACACACCCTTGATGATACCCTGTCGTTCGGGAGGACTCCAATTAGGAGGGGGGGAGGCATTCCAATGCAGACTCATGTCATATATTAGAGGGCAATGTTTGTGAGCAATTTTTCAACCATTTTTGTGTTTTATTGTGTGATTTTGGGAAAAAGAATATTCCCTCGTAATTAATCAGAATTGGGGACCAAATCATCATTCATGAGCCCCTAGGGATGTGTATAGACTATAAAGAGAGTCAAATCTGGCCAAAAACTGTCTAAAAACAGCAAAAAATAGGCCAAGGTTGACGATAATGAGCGAGATTGTACATAGACGAGAGAAAAGTGAGCTACAAAGTGTTTTGCTTTTCATTGGCATTTTTCTAGGTTAGAATTGCTATTTTCGGGTTATTTTGGGATTTATTTGCTTTATTTTAACCATTTTCTAGCAAAAATTATAGAAAAAAATCCGTAATCCAGATGAAAACACAAAAGAAGAGATGCCTGATCAGAGCAAGGTAAAGAAGACACAGAAAAAATAAGGATTGCAAAGGTGACAGGGCAAAATGACCACCATCATGAAGGGACCTCCAACTCGAGAAATCTGCAAAAGTGGTAAAACTGAAGCAACCAAAATCCAAATCAGGAAATTTTCGAGCCTAAACCGCATCTTGCAAAAAGTTATGGCCACAGGTAAAAGATGGGGAAATTTGGTGTTGGAGTCTCAATTACATATAGAGAGGCTAGGCTAGAAATCCCTCATTTGAGTCATTTTCCATAGTGAGAGAAAGAGAGCTCCCTACAGCAGTTGAGACTTCCAGGAGCTCATCCATCGCGCACGGTCACCAGATCGACATCAGATATGAGAGGTATGCTCGTCAACACTGATTCTAAGTGTTGTTTACTTCAGTTAGTCGCAAAACCTCGCCGGCATCACAATCACAACTTGTGCACACATACGGTAGAATGGTTGTTAGGGAGACCTAGAGGCCACCAAATGGGACCAAAAGTGAAAGGCACAATGCTTATAGCTTAGGGATCGAGCCTATGACCTCGGAAAGCGTGAAGGAAGCCGCTCAGAAAACCCTAATTTAGCAGGACCTGCAAAAGGGCGACAAAACCAAGGTGATCGGAAATGAGCCAAAATTCATAGACAGCAAGCCAATAACCTCGACAAACCGACTGAAGGGTTAGACTATGAAAAAGTTCGTCAAAACGGAGCCTAAAGTCCCTATCTAACGAAAACCGCACAAAGCGTCACGATACTCTAACGGGCCGACCAAGTGACAAAATTACACCAAATTCAACAAGGAACATCCAAAGGAGGTCAACTACGAGATGGAATGTGTCCACTCAGGAAAAAAGTTCTTCCACTATGGCAAATGTCGGCAACAGGCAGAAAGACGTCCAAATGGTCGTTCTTGGTGTTTCAAACACCAAAACAACAACTGACTGCTTGGATGGAAGGGGAAAAGGAAGTAAAAGACATCCGGAATCATACAAAGACCAAAAGGAACCGCGACCATCACCTAAGTGGTCTACTTCAACTTCATGACCAGCTAAGTGCTGCAAACAGGGAGTACATTCTGCTAAATTGATTAAAACTTGATGTGTGTGTCTAGGAGGGCCTATTAAAACCATGATTGTCAACTAACATCAAAAAACTGGTAAAAATGACAAAGTGCCCAGCCTATCGCGATAGACTTGAACTTACACTTAGACAAGGGAAACTTTGACTTTGGCTTCATGAGGGGTGCTAATAAGGAATGTTAGCCACCAATATCAAGTCAAAGTGCAAGAAAAATCTTTTTTGGCCAAAAACTTAGTCTATCGCGATAGACTTGCTACAACAATTATTAGGGGGAAAGACTTTTCAAATTTTTACAAGCTAGACTTGGGGAAGAAAATGAAGGCAGTACCCCAAATTTGGTGCCAAGATGGACTCATATGGCAAGCTGAGAAAGACATGCAGACAACTCAGAGTCAGAACAGGACATCTCACGGACAGACAGGTAAAATTTATATGTGAGGGGTCAAGAAACCTTGCATCAACTGGGAGAAGGCAGACAGATGGTCACGAAGCCAAAAAATGATAAACTGGCACTAAGTCCCAGTCTATCGCGATAGACCAAGCAGAGGGATACTGGACCATCTTATCAAAATTTGAATTAGCAGTTGTCTTCAACATGATGCAAGATGACCACCCACTAAGTTTGAGCCCAAAACAACACAAAATAAAGGAGATAGACCAACATCTCCTTGAAGGGAATCTGGAAAAATGGGAGTTGATCCAAAAAGGGGTCACTTGACATTCATTTGCGGTAGAAATGGGGTCAGATCATGTGCAAGGTATGGGAAACCAATTGGTGGAGTCACAACTGCAAAAAAGGACCCAGATCAAAAAAATGCTAATCTATCGCGATAGACTGAGAAAAAGTAGCAAATGGACAGATTTTGAGCTTTGGCTTATGGAGTGACCTTACATGCCATGAGAGCATACACCACACAAAATTTCAAGGCATTTGGACTTGTTCTCCTTCACCAACAACATCAATTTGAAGCCGCCAAAGTCGCACAATGGAAGAGCTTGTCTATCTGCTAACATTTTATCTTAACTAATCTTGGGATTAAGAAGGCTCATCTAGATGCATGATTAAGTGATAATCAATTTAGGAGAGTAGTACTATGTTTGTGCATTAACTGATAATTGTGATGACAGGATCGATGGAGGCTTCTCCGGGAAAAAGAAAAGGCAAGAACCTGGCAACGGAAGGGGCATTACCCTATGCACTTCTACCCAATTCTTTAAAGCCAGCAGCCACTTAGATACCTGCAGATGTGCAACAGGCAGCGGCCTTTCAGATATATCAAGGTTCATATGTGGATGAAAAAAGAAACTTAGTGGATACAGTGATGATTCCCAAGGAGGCAAAGAATTACTTGAAAAGATCACCGCAAAGGTCATGGCTCAAAAGAGTCGGCTTGTGGAACTTCGTATCACTACCACCAGTAGGGATAGATTTCAAGAGGGTACAGCATCTAATAGAGACTATCCAAGAAGATGGAACTTGCAGCGGGGAAGGCATGGATAATGAAGTGATGGAGATCCAGATCACCAAAGAGATCATCAAAGAGGCATTGAAATTGTCAGATCAAGGAGCAAACATGAGAGAAAGAAGGAAAAACCTCACAGTTTACTTGCAAAAGTCCAAACTACCTTCTTTCGAACTCATAGCAAACCCGAAAGTAAGAGAATTGACACAGATCTACAGTCAGTGTTTGTTGAGCTACAGCAAAAGGCCGCCAAGATACACTACACCGCATGGGAGCATCTCAACCACACTGACATGGGCTATGGGAATGACCCGTGAGTTCTATATAGATCACGCGTCATATCTGTTTGAAGAAATGACAAAGCTAAGGCAGGACAGACCCAATTACATTGCAGGAGGAGAAGTCCTAACCAGAGTAGTATACCATACCATAGGCGCGGCAGATCAGTTGCCACCTGCCCCTCATCAGAACGACTGGCTGGTATTAAGGGAAAATAGCGAAGACAGATCACAAAGGAAAGTATCGGCATCTATTAACACCATTGGAGGACACAAGCTGGAAAGAGTGACAAGAAGTACACAATAAAAGATGGAAGAAGAAAAAAGAACTGAAGAGGAAGATGCCCGACTAAAGAAGCGGAAAGCGGAAATGAAAAACAACACCAGGTTGCAGAAGATAGCAAAAATGGAAAGGATGCTAGAAGGGTTCGCTCTAGAAAGATCTCTACGAGGCGATGTAGGTGCCACTTGGAAACCTTCTAGTAGCACTTTCTCACTGAGAACGAAGAATAGAAACAACCCAGCTTTTGAGCTGGACTGGTTCGAGAGGTACATCCAAGAAAGAAATGTTAGGGATGAACTGGAATTGCTACTAGAAGAGGAGGATCTCCAAAATTTGAGAGATTAGCTGAGGCCAACTTCGCGTGATCAGGAAACACCGCCGCCATCTCCAAGGCGAGATACAAGTGAAAGGCAATCTAGCCCATCTGCTGAATCTACTTCGTATTCAGAAAACTCACATTGTGATGACAGAGTTCACACACCGCCCAGTGAACAGGAAGAAGAGGAAGAAGAAGAAGAAGGAACAGATAGACACCCAAACACTGGAGCCATATCACAAAATGATAAAGGCAAGCAAAAGGAGGTGGATCAGACTAAAGATAAAGCTTCTTCCTCTCAAGAAATTGAGGTGGAAGCTACTATAGATGAACATTTGCAGTCAATGGCGATAATACTAAACCGAACAAGACTGCAAAGTCAATGGTTAGCTGATCAGAACTGGTCCAACAAAATGAAGCTACAAAAAACTGATGAGGAAGTTCTGAGACTGCAAGAGCAAAGGGAGGACACTCTAAAGCTGATCAGCATCAGAGATGCTGAAATATTGGGGCTCAAAGGCACAGTAAATCTTCTCAAAGACAATTTACAGGAGTCGGAAGACTTCAATGCCATATGTGAAGATACAATAAACGTATTCCTTGAAGATGTCAGTGACAGAGACAAACATATCCAAAAGTTGGAAAAGGAAAAGCAAGATGCACTGGAGACCATCAAAAGTTTGCAAGTCATCATCGATGACTTACAAATTGAAGTCAAAGATTCGAGAGTAGTAACAGATATCCAAGCAAGAGAAATCGAACGCGCTAAGAAGCAAAAAACGTCTCTACCAACAACACCAGTAGTCCACCCAGAAGAAGAAGTGGCTACACTAAAGAGGGAGCTGGAGTTGGAAAGAAAACATCGTTTAATGATTGCTGAAAGTGCGCTTAGAGCAGAAGATCAACTACAAAGACAAATTTCAGACTTGCAAAGTGAACAACAATAAGGACCAGTCCTAACAATGAAATGGAAAGCATTGTTTCCAAATCACTCAGAGAAGAAAATGAAAACTTGCACATCATGTTAAAAAAGTTAGAGGAATCTGCCGCTAAAAAAGAAATGGAATTTCAAGCTCTACAAATCAATAGTAGATTAATGGCCGCACAAATCGCAAGTCTACAAAGTGTAGGGCAGCACCAAGGACAGGTACGAGTGCACATGGAGCCAATAACAACGAATTTGGCTGGACTCGCCAAAGTATATGGGGGTCAAGATGAGTACGAGGATGATTCAGATGAACAGGAGACACCAGATACGCAGACGGATCAAACCGGCTCCAAAGACCAAGAGATAGAAGAAGATTCAGTCACAAAATTGGAAGAGCAGAGGCTGGCCGAGCAGATGGAAAAAAAAACAGAAATGATATGGTACAAGGCTATGCAACTCGAAAAGGAGTTGCTACAAGGGCTTTCCAGATCGGGCAAAACAGCGGAAGAGCTACGGAAGGAATGGAAGGCACCTATGTTACCCTATGCTCTGCTGAAGTACGAAACTCTAACACATCAACGGCAGCTCGAAAAAGAAGAACAAGTGCCAGTGTTTGAAGGAGAAGTACAGGATAGGGAACAGCAAAACAAAATAGTGGACAGCCAGCCAAAGTGGAGGCGTCAATGGCTATTGGATCACCCTAATAACCTGATCCACTTAGTCAACGCACCGCCTGAGCTGAGGAATGACAAAACGTTTTGTCCCACTCCCCGAACATACACCTACAGCCAACATAAAGCACTACAGAGCAAAAATCCGACATGGCTGAATTATCCAGTAATGCCAGGGCCAGCAGAGGGAGAGAGAATATTCGATTCTTATACGGTGAAAACCTTGCAGAGCGCCATAGCAGAATTCGGAGGCTCTCCTGACCTATCCTGCAAGATGCTATGTACGATAGCTCGAACATTTTTGGCCTGTCTCACAGTCTTCTCACAAAGCTAGACATCAGAGTATATGAATACTGAAAGAAGCATCTCAGAGTTGTCATATGATCTAAGTGGGACACCGACAGAGCCATTATTGTATGCCTATTTCAAACGGCTGATGTTTCTGCAAAGCTATCATCTCCAAACCTTTGAAGAAGCATTTTACACAGGCTTCTTCATGTACAAGTCAAAAAATTTTGGCCCATTAATGGCAAGTGAGTCATTGCGCTATGATGCGTTTCTACATCAAATCACCCAAGAAAGGCAACAACGACAATGAAAACAAAGACGATCATGTCATGGTCGACATGAATTAGGAGGGGGGAGTGTTAGAGCCCCATTGGTCCAATTGTTGTAATGAGCCCATCTTGTAAAGCATATCAAATTCCATTTTTTATGTCAAAGACGTCTTATCATTTTGATCCATTCGTCTGGATTATGTAAATATTAGTCAGTTTGTCAGGACTCAGATTTATTCCCACTTTGTAATCATGAGTAAGAGAACCCCATGTACATTTTTGAGCTAAGGTGACTAAAGTATAAAAGTCACCTTAGAACCATTTTTAAAAAAACATTTTTTGAATATTAATCCTGTGTTGTACGAGTCTGAGAGGGAGAGAGAGAGAGAGTGAGTGTGTCTTATCCTCTTCGCTACGCGCTTCTCCCTCACCGGATTCATGACGCGACCACACCATCGCGGTAGTCTCTCTAAGAGTGTCACGGGAACCGAATAATAGAGATCGATAGAAAAAGATAGAGAAAGAGATCTTTGTATTGATGAATCTTTGTAGAGTTTTGATACAACAGAGGAGAAAAATATATGGGCGCACTCCGTTGTACGGAGCTCGAACCTCCCGACCACCCCCGAGCTTCAGTTCGCTTGCATGCAGCGTCTCACTCGCACTCGCACTCGCACTCTCACTCTCACTCTCACTCTCACTCGCACTCGCACTCGCACTCGCAGAAGAGAGAATGGTGAATGATCCCCAAACGCACCACCCGTCGTGCTTTTATCCTTCTTTTCCTCGAAAAGCCTGCACGATTTTCGTACCAAGTATACCTGCGAGAATAATATAAGAACGTGATCGTAAACGATCCGTAAAGGTTAGATTTCTATCATGACACTTTGCACAGATCGTGTTTCACACATTGATTTCTGCATCGCCTACAAAATAGCCAAAAGAACATACTCGTGCAACCAATTTAACATGATAATCAAAGTAAAAAACATAATTATATACCTTCATAATCTCAATTTCCATACTCTACTATGAAGAAACAATCCACTTCTTGGTTGATAGCAGGGAGAACTGTATGATGTTGTAGGTATGTCTGTCCCTGTGTACATTACACTGCTGCTGTCTTCTGTTTGTTTTCATCATAACTTTTACAAACGAACTCAGAACAGAGCGATCCAGGTACTCAAAACGACAGGAATAGGTCTAGTCTACAAGGCAACGCGAACAGAATTGCGAAAAACATCTTTGTTTGGCTAAAAAAGCAACTTTTAGGTTGCGACTCATAAAACCTCTATTTTTTGGTCTCTACTACTTTTACAACTTATTTTAAGCCTACCCATGCATTTTAAGCTAAAACACATAAATATAAAACATTGATATTAATAAAAATCTCAATTTTACTGTTCATAGACAGACTATCTGTTATTCATTAATCTTTATCAAATCCGTCTTTAGTGTATTATTTTTAAAAAAAGAATATATGTTCTCTCTTAATATTTCAACTCATTCGTATAAGCTCTATTTAATAGACTATTCAACAATCTTTCAAATCGTGCTAACGAAAGATATGTCCATTCTTTTTGACTTTAAGAACTTCAAAGACTAGTTCTATTACATTCTCCCCTTATCAAAATTAACTCTGTCCTCAGAGTTGGTCTAAAGAGAGGAAAATTATGTTTGCAAAACACTAAGATCAATCCATGATGCATCCTCTACTGGATAGTTCTGCCACTTAACCAAATTTTCCACAATGTCTCTATTTCTCAGATGTTTAAAACGCCTATCTAGTACTAAGTTTGGTTCTACAGTCAATGGTCCGTCATCTTTCAACTTAGAGTTGTCCTCTAAAACATGATGCACATTAGGAACATACTTTTTCAATAAACTCACATAGAATACATGATGCACTTTAACATGAGAAGGCAATTCCAATTTGTAACCTAATGAACCAATGCGCTTCAAAATTTTAAATGGACCAACAAATCGTGGAGACAATCTTCTATCATTTCCAAGAATCAAACGAGACTTCTCAGTAATAACCTTTAAAAAACCATATCACCAGTTTCATACTCCACAACACGATGTTTCTTGTCATAATACAGTTTATGTCTCTTTTGAGATTCTCTAATATTCCCCCTGATTTTGGCCAACTCGCTATCCATTTTCTCAAGCATCTCACGTGACAGTTCTACCTTATTCCTCGAATTAAGAAAATGAATAGGTGTAGGATAGTTATAGCCATACATTGCCTCAAACGGAGTCATCCTAATAGATGAATGATATGAACTGTTATATGCAAATTCAACCAAAGGCAAATATTCATTCCAATTAGATTGGTTTTCATTGACATACATTCGTAACATATCTTCTAAAATACGATTCACTCTCTCCGTTTTCCCATCGGTTTGAGGATGAAAAGCAGTAGACATGCGTAACTGGGTACCTATAGAGTCAAAAGTCGCTCTCTAGAAATGTGAAGTGAACTTAGAATCTCTGTCAGACACTATGCTCTTGGGCATGCCATGCAAACGAAATATCTCTTTCACAAACAAGCGTGCAATGGTCAAAGCAGTATCATTTATTTTCACGGGAAAGAAGTGAGCCTGTTTTGTGAGTCTATCTACTACCACAAAGATCGTGTCATATCCTCCACGAGTAGTAGGAAGTCTAATAATAAAGTCCATGGATATAGACTCCCACTTCTGTAAAGGAATGTCTAAGGGTTGAAGGTCACCGGGCATTCTCTTATGTTCAATTTTAACTTGTTGACATTGAAAGCATTCACGCACATAATTCTTAACATCCAATTTCATACGTGGCCAAAAGAATGAACTTTTAATCTTTTCATATGTCTTACTCAATCCAGGATGACCAGAAAAAGGTGAGTTATGACACTCATGCAGAATTTGACTCTTAAAAGCAGAATTTGCAGGAATACACAAGCGGTCATAATAATACAGATCTCCCTTATACAAGTGATATCTGTTCTCATACATCTCACCAATATTCTCACGCAAGAATTTCAAAATAGGCATGTAAAAAGAATCGTTTTCAACTTCGGCATGTATCTCATCAACCAAATTGGATCGCACAACAGTCAACAAATTACACATGGGCCTACGACTCAATGCATCTGCAACTTTATTTTCTTTCCCACACAAATACTTCAAGTCAAAATCATACTCAGCCAACAATTCAATCCATCTCCTTTGTCTGTTGTTTAACAATGGCTGTGTGAAAATATACTTCAAACTTTGATGATCAGTACGCAATTCAAATTTGACACCAAGCAAAAGATGACGCCAATGTTTCAATGCATGAACAACAGCAAGCAATTCTAGATCATGTGTTGCATAGTTCAATTCATGTCGTCTTAATTTCCTAGACTCATATGCAACCACTCTTCCTTCTTGTGTCAAAACACACCCTAGTTGTTCACCACTAGCATCACATGACACAACAAATGGTTTGCCCATCTCAGGAACTTTCAAAACACAATTTTCTGCTATTTTAGCCTTCAAGGTCTCAAAAGCAGTCTCAGAGGTAGAAGTCCACACAAAACCCTTGTCTTTCTTGGTCAATTCGGTCAAAGGACTTGCTATCTTAGAGAAATCTTTAATGTGTGCTCTCTCATATTGTGCTAGACCCATAAAGCTTCTCACATTCCTTAATGACTTTGGTGTTGGCCACTCCACAATAGTCTTAACTTTGTCAAGGTCAATGTGAATCCCCTCTTTAGAAATCACTCTTCCCAAATACACAATCTGATCCTTTGCAAAAGTACACTTACTTGCTTTGGCATACAATTTATGTTCACGCAAAACCTCAAATGTTTTCTTTAAGTGCAATGCATGATCTTCTTCATTCTTAGAATACACAAAAATATCATCCAAGAATACCAGAATGAAGTCATCAAGGTACGGGTGAAAAATATTATTCATTAAGCACATGAAAGTTGCTGGTGCATTAGTCAAACCAAAAGCAAGAACTGTAAATTCATAATGCCCATAACGTGTACGAAAAGCAGTCTTTGGGATGTCCTCGACCCTAATGTGGATTTGATGGTAGCCAGAACGAAGATCAACCTTTGAAAATATTGTGGCACCACTCAAATGGCTAAGAAATTCATCTATGTGAGGAAGAGGATATTTGTTCTTAATGGTCTGTTTGTTTAACTCCCTGTAATCAATGCATAACCTATATGTACCATCCTTTTTCTTTTGGAATAACACAGGACTGCCCCAAGGAGATACACTAGGTTTAATGAAACCCTTTTTCAAAAGGTCATCAAGTTGTATCTTGAGCTCTTTAAGCTCATCAATATTGAACCTGTATGGAGCCCTTGAATAAGGTGTTGCTCCTGGATATAGATCTATGGCGTGGTCTACCGCTCAAGGCGGAGGCATACCAGGAAGATCGTCCGGAAACACATCCTTAAATTCATGTAAGAGATCCTCTATAAATTCTGGATTTGTCTCTTTATGTTTATCCCCAGATTCTTCTTTAATCTCATTAGCAAACACAAGCAACGTCTCACACTCTTATCTAAGTCACCTTATCAATTCCATTGCCAAAACTAGATTTAGAATCTCTTTCTTTCCACAAAGAGTGTGACTTATCATCATCAAATGATTAAAGATATATTTTTCTTTCTTAACAATCAATCAAAACATGATTTTCAATGATCTAATTGATACCAATGATAACATCATGCATATCAATGTTTATGTTATAGAAATCATCTTTATGATTTCGACTCTTCAAAGAAAAAAAAACAATTTTTCTACTAACTCTTTCGTGAAACTATTATTACCACTAGTTAAATCCACAAGACTTTTAACTTCTCGATTTAATTTCAAGTTTAATTTCTCAATCAATTTAGACGATAAGAAGCAATGAATACTATCCAAATGAATTAAGAAATTCAAATTTTAATCTCAACTTCTACGCATAAATTCGATCTCACAGAAGCTTTCAAAGGACGTATCAAAAACATAAAACATCACAAAGAAGGGGTAGATGACTTACCTTTATCGTACGCATCGCCAAAAGTCTCTAATTGAGCCATCTTGGTACGTATTGTCTTATCGATCACCTTGCTCGAGCATTCGAAAGTCTCGTGGTCGTGTTCTCGATATTGAAAGTATAATCCCTATCTTTGAGTTCTTCAATCCACGCTTCTAAATCTTCGCATATCTTTCTTATGCCATCAAACTCTTTAAGCTTAGCCTTCGTTAAGAATGATTTGGTTGTCGCTTCTCCCATATCGTCATCGTTTCTTTTGGCGGTACCCTAGTGCCACCACGATGATTATTGTTTCCAGGTGGATTAGCATGGTTTTCACCTTCATGTTGGCCATCAAGGTCTACATAGATATCAAGCTCTCGTGCTGCTTTGCCCTGTAGAGCCTCAACACACTCCCGATTTGCAATTTTCAGATCTTCTCATAGTCGTCGAATCAGGTCTTCTTGCTCCTTCATCCTCCTCTCGTATCCTTTTATGTCCAGAATCAACCGCTTGCTCTGATACCAATTGTCACGGGAACCGAATAATAGAGATCGATAGAAAAAGATAGAGAAAGAGATCTTTGTATTGATGAATCTTTGTAGAGTTTTGATACAACAGAGGAGAAAAATATATGGGCGCACTCCGTTGTACGGAGCTCGAACCTCCCGACCACCCCCGAGCTTCAGTTCGCTTGCATGCAGCGTCTCACTCGCACTCGCACTCGCACTCTCACTCTCACTCTCACTCTCACTCGCACTCGCACTCGCACTCGCAGAAGAGAGAATGGTGAATGATCCCCAAACGCACCACCCGTCGTGCTTTTATCCTTCTTTTCCTCGAAAAGCCTGCACGATTTTCGTACCAAGTATACCTGCGAGAATAATATAAGAACGTGATCGCTAAGCGATCCGTAAAGGTTAGATTTCTATCATGACACTTTGCACAGATCGTGTTTCACACATTGATTTCTGCATCGCCTACAAAATAGCCAAAAGAACATACTCGTGCAACCAATTTAACATGATAATCAAAGTAAAAAACAAAATTATATACCTTCATAATCTCAATTTCCATACTCTACTATGAAGAAACAATCCACTTCTTGGTTGATAGCAGGGAGAACTGTATGATGTTGTAGGTCTGTCTGTCCCTGTGTACATTACACTGCTGCTGTCTTCTGTTTGTTTTCATCATAACTTTTACAAACGAACTCAGAACAGAGCGATCCAGGTCCTCAAAACGACAAGAATAGGTCTGGTCTACAAGGCATCGCGAACAGAATTGCGAAAAACATCTTTGTTTGGCTAAAAACGCAACTTTTAGGTTGCGACTCATAAAACCTCTATTTTTTGGTCTCTACTACTTTTACAACTTATTTTAAGCCTACCCATGCATTTTAAGCTAAAACACATAAATATAAAACATTGATATTAATAAAAATCTCAATTTTACTGTTCATAGACAGACTATCTGTTATTCATTAATCTTTATCAAATCCGTCTTTAGTGTATTATTTTTTAAAAAAGAATATATGTTCTCTCTTAATATCTCAACTCATTCGTATAAGCTCTATTTAATAGACTATTCAACAATCTTTCAAATCGTGCTAACGAAAGATATGTCCTGCTACATTGTTTTTGACTTTAAGAACTTCAAAGACTAGTTCTATTACATTTAAGAGCTACGCGCCCACGCCACGCATTCGTCGTTTCGAGTTGATCGCGATCGATTCTTCCTCGAGCTTGTTTTGCTTGTAAGTAGCACAAACGGTGTCTGTTTTCAATAATCAAGTGCTTCATGGAATGAGAAAGAGATTAGCTACACATAGATACTGATAAACTTAAGTTTCGCCCACTTTTGGATTATGAACTGTTGGTCTATCGCGACAGTATTCGAGATAGCTAGGGTTCAAATCTGGTGAGATTAGACTTATAGGTAAGTATGTCCTAGTGAGAGAATGATGCCTAGTAAGTTTGATGCGATTCCGAGTTCATTGGACGTGTAAACGGTGTTGTGAACGTTTAGGGATAGAGTGGGTCGCATTCTATCAGGATTAGTGATTGATGCATCATAAAAGTGCGTATGTGTAGATTGGTCTCAGCCTGACAAGCTAACGAGATTGCCTACGAGCACCTACGGGTTAGTCGTGTCATTGGATGATAAGTATGTTGTCTGTGTCGTGCTCGTGAGTATGAACACGGGAGTAGTTTTTCCCTAAAACATTAGTGCTTGAATCTTCCATCTTCATTGCACTAGCTAGTATTGAAGGAACACAAAGAATTGTATTGTAAAACGTCTCTCTTGATGGGAGAAACCTATAATACAAAGCCTTTTGGAGGGGGGACCGGCTCCATGTAAATCCGGTCCTCAACTATTGTCAATAGCTTAATTTCTCTCTCTTTTGAAGTATTGTTCATACTATCTAACTAGGTGTTATGCTTTTAGTTGCTCTCTCCACCCAAGCACTCTTGTTATGCTCATTAGGAACCTATTCTAATGAAATTCTCACTATGTTCATGTTATTTTCCGCTACACACAAGTTACTAGGCCATTAAATGTTACACATTAATCTTTGTAATTTGTAAAATAATGCGTACTTGTATGACTTCGTCACATTCCTATTGATAACATCTAATTTCTGCGAGGTTTTTGATTCGAATAGTCATAACATATTTTTTTATGATATTAAAAATCATAATTAACATCATGCATAATCCTGTGGACGTTCTTTTGTATGTTAATCATAAATTACATTCATGTGGACCTGTGGTTTAGGGTTTAGGGTGATTTCTTCATGGTTATGTTGCAAAGAATGATTAGAATGTGTTGTATTACATGTCACATATACTGATGAGAAGTTATGATTTTTTGTTCTCTTGTTTTAGCTTCTACGAACATCATGGGTACTACAGGCAAGATAACAAAAGTTGAGCGCAAATATGTTAAAGAATTTGTATGCACTCATCTTTATGGATTACGAAGTGATCGCCTCCAGGAAGTCTTGCAAGAGTCCTCATACAAATCATTTTTGGATGAGTTATCTAGTGCTACATATGCAGCACTAGTTGCAAAATTTTGTGGTCCTTCAGGTGGGATTGAAGTCCTTACAGGTGGTCCGCTAGGCCACGACGTGAGTCGAATCATAGGGCAAGTTTGCAGAGTTGTAGAAACCCTTGACAAGAAAGTTAAAAGGGAAGTCTGGCTTCATGGACCGCATGAAGGAAGTAGAGGTCTTCTATAGAAGCATGAAGCAATAGGGAAAGAGACCACACATAGAAGAACCCAAGGATGTAACCAAAGTGCTTGCCGCTTTGGAAGTACCCATCTCTAGCTATGATCCAATGCCACCCAACATGGTACCTTTAGACCCATGCAACCTCGTCATCATGCGCATGGCTTGCATTGAATTTCCACAAATGGAAAGCATTAGAGAAGGTAGATACGGCATGGTCACGAAGGTGAAAGTCAATCATGAAACCTTCACAGATGAATTTTATGCCAGCAAGATAATCAAGGGTGATGGCCAGAAGAGTACCAATGACATACTGCTGCATGAGGCCACAATTATGAATATCACTCATAGTGGAATCATTGCTCCTCTGGGATTGGCAAGACACGCCACGCAAGCTCCCACCCTCATCTTCAAGATGTGGAATGGTAGAAACCTCGACCAGAGAGACTCCAAAAGGAGGGGAAGAATGTGGCCATGAGCAAGGGTTTCAAAGATGATGAGAGGACCGTTGAAGCCATCAAGCAAAATATCCTTCTATTATTAATGGATTACTCCGAACCTTCATCTTTTTGCACGCAAATAACATCACTCACAATGATGTTTATGGGAGTAATTTTCTTTTGCATTTTGGTTGGGTTGAAGTATATGTGGGCATATGTGATTGGGGTAGTGTAGCCTTGTTCCCCACAGAGAACACATTTTCAAAGTTTCTAGATCTTCTCCCATTGACAAGGAAAGCCTAGAGCAAGCGATATTGGTGGGTGGCTCCTGAATGTATATCCACAAATTCTCCAGTCTACACGTGCAGCCAAGATATCTACTTCCTTTGTAAATACATTCAAGACTCCTTAAATATTTACCTAAGGATGATGACACTAATTATATCGCTTTCCTCATATGCTTTCAGGAAGTCTTGCACACTTGTGTATCTACCAATCCCACCCAGCGCAATTCCTCACATGATCTCCTCAGCATGTTACAAGGAATTAACCGTGTTGGTCGCACACTCCCAGATAGTGCAGGCTTGAGTCCATCCAATGTTTGAAATCATACTTTGTAATTTGAGAATGTTTCTTTTTTTTTGCATGGCCACCAGGTGGCGCTCCTTTCACAATGAACTGCATCCCGCCACCCATACCTGGCAACCTCCTCTCTCTTTGACCACTAACCTTGGCCACCTTTCCTTCTCGCTCTGCTCGTCTACTGCAGACCGGTTTTTTGCATGCTTTACAAAAAGCATCTGTGTTCTTTTTTTTTTTTTTGGCTAGTATTCCCTCGCAAGGTGACCGGTGATCGACACACTTTGAGTTTCGCCCTGCTATGTCGATGCCAATGTTGTGCTTGGTGGTAGGCATCAGAGTTTCGATATCAATCATGCACAGATGTCTTTACGATGGTAGTCCCCGGTCGGCGAGATCCCGGTCGATCCCAATCCAAAGAGACGACGATTGCCACGATCATCACAAACTTCGAGCTGGTCGATCTCGTCCACCGATCAAGCATAGCTTCCCCTCAAGAGCTGCACAGGGCAACCGTAACACCCAAACCACACAACATATCAAAAGCCACCAAAAATATCAATATTCCTCGCACTTGAGGCATCTCGACCAATAGAGCTCAAATCCATGACTCGACCATCAACATGTCACATTTGTCATACACATCACAAGAACACCTGTTCCCAACTACATCTAGTACGTGCCCAAGTATTCAGATATCCTCCTGCAAAGCTTCATGCACCTGCTCCTGGCATTTCCATGAGCCGGACCATGTTCAGCTGTACCATCATTGCCCAACCCCTCGTTGAGCATTCATGCTCAACCGTAGCATTATTTAGATAATATATCATTGCATAAGAAGAGAACTAATAGATACTATGTACAAGAGCTAGATAAATAGCAGTACATAGATAGAGAGAGATTCACTCTCTGCCGTAGCACCCGCCCGGATCAAATGGAAAGCCTCGAGCTTTCCCAAGAATATTGTAAACTCCACCTGGATCAAAAACATGGCATCGATTGTAGCCATCCACTTGGAAAACATATGACTTCAACTCTCCCTTTGCACCTGCAAGCTCAAGAATAAATCTTTCGTGCCGCTTGGCATAGTATAAACCTTCAACCTGTATCCATAAGCTTTTTCCGCACACAAAATGAACTTGTACACATTGCAAAATTTCTACATCATACACCATAACACTGCTACCTGCTAGAGAGAGCTCCATAGCATGATCTGGTCCCAAAAGCCTTTGCAATCTGTGCACAGTTGCTTGCACATCAAGCTTCAACAGCAAGCCCATCAAAAGCATAGCACAGATCTTGAATACCTTATTTTTGGCCTCCGATTGCTGCATAGCAAAGCCTACAGATTCTTCTTGTTTATCGTAGGCCGGACTGGAAGTGCCTCTTTATCCCCACAATCGGCTGTGACCTGCTCTTCAATCACCTGCTCGATCACCACATCATTGGACAAGCAAGACAAAAATTGATCCCACACTTCATCAACTGCAAGGTTGGCAGTACCCTCTTCACAAGTAACTTGGCTCTCCCAAGCTGCACAAATACCTGTCTCCATAAAGTCAATTGCCGAGCTGTCTCTCCACGGCTACACACCAACTCTCCAACCCTATAGTGCACCTCGACATGCTGGTCAAGGCAAGGTTGTCCCACCCCCTGCATAGATAAAACATCTTGGCATACCTCTACTTCACCTTCACTCGAACTTCATGTAGATAGCAGACCGCTTTCGTCCACTAGGTCTTCAATGTCTTGCACTTCTGCATGGTAGGCGACGTCAAAGCATGGCTTTCCAATCTTCATCATAAGCCGCAAAATCGTCCACAGAACTGGAGCTTGAATCACTCCAAGCATCTCCATCATCACATTCATATCCGCTACTAGCGGAGTCTGTTAAAGCTTCATCATAGGAAACTTCTTTATCAAGAATTGACTTCGTGTATACCTCCCGCATACCTCTTGGTCCAGTCTTCCATCCGATCGAGTCTTTGATACTTCCGTCTTGAAATCTCAGACAAAACAGGCTCGAACCCTCGACCATGATTGCCTATTGGCAACCTCCAAATTGTTGAGCCAGGCCTTTGCTTTGCCCTGCATCACCTGTAACAAACCTCTAAGCTTTGCTTCGTTGGTCAGCATCTGTAGTGACATCATATACAATTCTAGATCGCATATCCAATCTTCTGCATCTTCCTCGCCAGTGAAAACCGGCAGACCGCAATCTTCAATCATCTTCAAGCTGTAGGACTTCACCAAGGAGCAATCAATAGATCCTCCGGGGAGGCACCACTGATGGAAAGGGGGAAGTGGGAACAAACCCAGCACACAAGTAAGCTTTCCTCTCTATAGCCCAGGGATTAACCCCTAACCACACAGAATCACACACACATGCACACTTTCTGCCAACCTTCACTATACATACCGCCTTCGAGCAATACGGCTACACACACTCACCCATGAACAACTTGGCACCTAACAGACTGACAGCACACCGTCACCCTTGATTGCCTCTTCTCACCCACAATCAATGGGAGGCTACACAAGCCTCGACCACACACAGAATATCTCACTCAATCACTCTCCCTCCCTCTTTGCACACACACCCCGGAGCCAACGCTACCACGAGCGAGATGCACAAGACGAGATAGACGATAATATTAGTGGCAAATCCAACACAAAAAATAACCCCACCGAACTGCGAACTCACTTATCCATAGCAACAAAAACAATCCCCATACAATGATGGTGGCTTCTCTGATACATCTCCTTCAAGCCCTTGATGACTCTCTCTCTGATGGCGTTGCACTGCAGCCCTCTTTGCATGCAACCCAAATCCACTTCTTGACTGACCTCCCTTGGCTCACTGTTAGCTTCGAATCACCCTTGCAGTGCTTTCCTTGGGTAGCACAAGCTAATCACCACTTGTACCTGGTATCCAAGGTGACCTCCTCTTCTCTGATGCACGGTTTGCTCTGAATCTCCCCATAGCCTTGATTTCTCAAACTCTGCCACCTTTCGATCTCTCTATATTTGCAGCCATTCGCCTTCTTTCCTGGAGTTATTATTAATACTCCCACAACTTCCTCAATCCTAAGCTTGGTCGGTCTCTGTCCCCCAAGATGCCGCAGCTCTCTAAACATGTCAACCTTCCCCTCCACCTGCACTTCCTTCACGAGCTGGCCGCCCTCGTTTTTGCAGCCCCCAACCTTGAACTCTCTTCTACTGTATCGCTCACGGCGAGCCCTCTGATTTACAGCCCGCCACTCTTCCTGTTCTGGCATGCCACCCCGTGGCCCTCCTCTTTCAACTGCCCCCTGGCACCCTCTTGTCGTCGTCCAATTGACTCATGTCGCCCTGCAAACTCCCCTCAAACTGGTGAGTCCCCCAGCTGACGGTCTCTACTCCTCCTGTGGCGCACTCAACTGCCGCCCGCCATATGAATTCTCGTCATCTCATGTACGGCCCCTGTGCACACCATGCCTCCTCCTTGAGCTCACCGCTCTCCTTTTCTGCAGTCACCCCATGCATCCTTGCCTGCATCCGGTTGCCATCCCCTTGAGCTCCTGATCCAGCCCTTCTTCCAGCGCTCTCAGACTGCCACCCCTTGGCGGCCCTTCTCTGCATGGCCCTTCACAAACACAGCATCCTCCCCCTGCAACAAGCAACCTCACCCTCTCTGAAGGCCCCTCTGTAGTGCCGCCCTCCTTGGTCCCTACCTGCTGGCCCGTGAGCCCCCAGTCGACGGCCGCTGTTTTTTGTCCACACCAGGCCTCCTCCTGCAACAAGCAACCTCACCCTCTCTGAAGCCCCCTCTGTAGTGCCACCCTACTTGGTCCCTACCTGCTGGCCCGTGAGCCCCCAGTCGACGGCCCCTCTGCTCGGACCAGCCTCCTTCACCTCCTGTGACGCCTCCTCGTTTTTCTCTTTGCATGCTCCTTTCACAATGAACTGCAGTCCGCCACCCATACCTGGCGACCTCCTCTCTCTTTGGCCACTAACCCTGGCCACCTTTCCTTCTTGCTCTGCTCGTCTACTGCAGACCGTTTTTTTGCATGCTTTAAAAAAAGCATCTGTGTTCTTTTTTTTTTTAATGATTTGGCTAGCATTCCCGCGCAAGGTGACCGGTGATCGACACACTTCGAGTTTTGCCCTGCTATGTCGATGCCAATGTTGTGCTTGGTGGTAGGCATTAGAGTTTCGATACCAATCATGCACGGATGTCTTTACGAGGGTAGTCCCTGGTCGACGAGATCCCGATCGATCCCAGTCCAAAGAGACAGCAACTGCCACGATCATCACCAACTTCGAGCTGGTTGATCTCGTCCACCGATCAAGCATAGCTTCCCCTCAAGAGCTGCACAGGGCAAGCCGTAACACCCAAACCACACAGCATATCAAGAGCCACCAAAAATATCAATAGTCCTCGCACTTGAGGTGTCACGACCAATAAAGCTCAAATCCATGACTCGACCATCAACATATCACATTTGTCATACACATCACAAGAACACCTGTTCCCAACTACATCTAGTACGTGCCCAAGTATTCAGATATCCTCCTGCAAAGCTTCATGCACCTACTCCTGGCATTTTCATGAGCCGACCATGTTCAGTTGTACCAACGTACTATTCAGGAGGGCAGGTCGTGCCTAGACAACGACACCATTGAAAATAGCATATTTGCAACACGAAGGGCTCACGCATGTGTTGCTCCTACGTTTCATCCAAAAGGAGTGCAGTCTACCTAACAATAATCAAGTTGCCATGTACTTCATCCAGCAAGTCTTCGTGCAAGATATAATGAAGAAGTGTGTCCTTTGGACAAACCGTCCTTTCAACAATGGTGTCGGACTTGGAAGAGCTAAAGACAGGGCACAAGCACGTCATGGGGAGGCAGATCCACCTGAATGAAAGAGGCCAATTGTGCTCCTACCAGATGAGCATGAACAAAATGTTAATATTGTGTCTCACGGGGCTACACTAGACAGCCAAGAAGAGAGCATTCTCTCGCTACAAGAGAAGTTGGCAGCCAAAGAAGCAAAAGTAGTTGTTTTAGAGAAAAAACTTGGTAGATACAAAGCGCGGTATAGACCTCTCTCTCCCCTACCTAAGGAGGTAAGACCAAGTCATGAGGCAGATATTCAAGAAAAGCTGGATATGCTTGCTGCAGCATTGAAGGCAGACCTTGAAGAAGCGATGGATATCACAAGTTCTTAAAGACATTGTAGATTGTAGTTAAAAATTTTAATGGCAATTTATCTCGTCCTTCTTTGAGACGCATTGTATTCTCTCTATGTCCATGGCAATGAATTTGTTTTGGAATTGCTAATTGATGACTTTGTTGAGAATTTGGTTTGTAGATGTCACTTTGCTCAGGATTTGAGAATGTTATTTTATTGGTTGCCACATCATGTCCTCAATACTTATGTTTATGTGAACTCTCTTCAATACTTGACCCTAAACTTAATGGAGAAGACTTATACATTGTCCAAAGGTGTGCATGTTGCTCCTAATTCAAAAAAGTGAGATATATAGCTTAATAAGGAGCTACAATGAGATACAATAGATACATTATCATGAAAAGATGTTACATTTCGCCATCTATCATAGGCACCAGGTCATCAACCTCTTCATTATCTGAAGATTCTGTAGCCACTTCCCACTCCATCCCATCATCGCTACATCTCTATTCTGCCACAGTTTCATGAGTTTGAAGCACTCCAAACCGTACTTCGGTCGCACGTGTGGCTATCTTTGTGAGTGCATGAAGGAGATGCATGTTACAAAAGGCGTACACAAGGTCTACGGCACGAGTAGGACTTAAGCAATTTCTGTGCTTTGAGTGCACAAAGTCATAAGAAGACCAATTGCGCTCACAGCTACCACTGAATGCCGCGACCGAAAGCACCGTGGCCACCACATGTTATAGCTCAGCTACGTCTCCTCCATATTCTTTCCACCATACTAGGCCTGAAATATTTTCTACGCTATTAAGAACTCAAGGATCTTGGAAATTTCCTTCCCTATAGGCATAATCCACCCTGTGCTGGAATACATCCATGCCATCGTCGCCTGGCAACAACTACGAGTAGACGTTTCTAAAGTCTCTCATCACCTCTTTCTTGGAAGCTTGTCCGTTCATCTGAAACTTTGGATTCAAGACAAATGCAGCACCATGCAATGGTGTGTGCATTTGAGCCCATCGTTTTTCCACAAGATGCACAATCTGTGATCTCTCCCTTGCACTGTAGTGGTTGTATTCTTTGGTCCACCTAGTCGATCCATAGCTCGCTCGTATACCTTTGTCAAGTAGAGAGATGTCTTCTCTTTCAATAAGGTATCAATGGCCTCCAAAAACATTGCATCTTTGGGACAAATTACCATGACATTAATCGATGGTTTTTTCTGACACAGCTGGTCCATTTGTCGATCGCTATGGTACAACCAAACGCATCAAGCACCGTTCGCTTGAGAATTGCTTTTGTACTGCTCTTGACTTTGTCCACATACTCTGTTCACATTTTATTATAATCAGGATAGATGAATCCTTTTTTGCAGTTGACATTAGGGCATCTTTGAAAATAGGATTTCTTATGACATTAAATGGGATTCCACAAGCCATGAAGGCTTGTGTCCACTTTAGATGCAATTTGAGCATGTCCTATTGACTAAATGTTGTGTGTAGAGTCCCAAGCATACCAGCTCTACTGGATGTCCCGAGACTTGCATCTATCCCTCCCATGGCACCATTTGGAAAAGTGTAAGGACTTTGAGGTGTTCGGGTTGTTCCTACTAAAGGTCCTTGGTTAGCTTGCATGTCCTCTTGATCTACACTCACTTCTTCTATGTCGACAGATGACCCACCTGTCATACCCTTCTGTCTCTTAGGAAGAACTTTTGCCTGTTTGCATCTCTTTACATACCCTACAAAATGGACCCATATGTCTTTAGGTGGTGCTTCACATTCTTTCACATTGGGGCTAGTGCCAAATAAATGTTTTTTGATGCAAGTTGCATTGCCATGCCACTTATGCCCACAATGTTTGCATTCCACAAACAAAAATGTTTTGCCTCTATCTTTTTCCTCCACATACGACCACTCTTTTCCTCACACCATGCTTTCTAACTTCAACAAAATATATCCTACAATCAATAGATACACTATGATTATAATTTTTTACCATAATCGTGGAATGAGAAAGATAAAAGGTTATAGATATGGTTTGCTAAAATAAAATGATGAATGGATAGTGTTAAGATAATATTTCACAGAAGATCACCAATGGATACTCCATTCCTGGCTACTAGGAGGTAAAGAGTGTTTGCTCAAGACAACCTAGATGAGTGATGGAGTCATCTCACGTTCCACTATCTATGTCTCTTGGAGGTAGGAGCTACTGCTCAAACACGACCAATCGACCCTAAAATAACTGAGGTCTCTAATTTCTATGTCAACATAGAGGTAAGAGCATGAGCTCGATAACATCCATGTGACTCCTAAGTACTATGCATGACTAATATTCTTTAGGAGGTAAGTCCTTTTGCTCGATCACAACCGAGTGAATTCTATAGGTAATCCACCATATTCACTCAGAGGTAAGTGAATAAGCTCGATAACAACCAAGTGAATCCTACTTCAACCTTTAACCTCACTTGGAAGTAAGAGAATCATCTCATAACAACCAAGAGGCACTAAGTGGACCTATTCTATGCAACCAAGTGAGTCCTACTTCATACCTTAAACCTCACTTGGAAGTAAGAGAGTCATCTCATAACAACCAAGAGGCACTAAGTGGAACTATTCTATGTCCATATGGTGGTAAGAACATTTGTTCATAACAACCAAAAGACCCTACATGTATGTGTATATGTTCCAAAATGTATGAATTAACCCTACATCTATGCACATATTATAGCTATGATAGATTTTAACCATCAAATATCACTTTTAGTATCTATTCTAAAACAAATAGAGCTAAGAGTATAGCTTCTAATGTTTAGAATTATACATTCGCACTATAGCTAAAAAAGTAGCCACTAATGCGTAAAATTATTTATTTATCTATTAAAACAAGTAGAACTAAAAGTATAGTCTCTACTGCTTAGAGTAATTTATTTATACTAAAACAATAGAGTTAAAGGTTAACTTCTATTGTGTAGAATTATAGGTGATTCAAATCTAAATATTTATTTTATTTTTAATGTATAAACATTAAAAATAATATTTTCTTAAAAAATCAAAGATTTTTTAAGTTGACAACTCAACCTTTCTATGTCGGAGGTAACCTGACACTTTGGTGAAGGGAATTGTAGGTTAAACACCCAAATTTGGGCTTTATATACTACTACCATATTGATCGAAACCATATCAATCGATACATATTATCGATCAAAAGCCTATCGATCAATATTTGACCGTTCAATAGGCTTTCAATCAATATGTAAGCATTAAAATGTTATTTTGAATAAAGGTCACGTAGCAGCAAATAATACGTGCGAATAAATCTTTGGAACGAATTAATCGACCATTATTCACGAATAAACCAAATGTTGAATAATGAATCATGCATCCCATGTGAGCTAGATGCTAATGAAGCAAAGAATTTATTCAAAAGGTTGTGTATTAGACTCTCTCTCACATCTGCATTAGACTCTCTCTCACATCTGCTTATAATCCCAAAGGAAATGGGAAAAGTGAACAAGGCTATTCCCCGATCATCAAGACCTTAGAAAAGGCTTGTAGAGGCAAAGTTCTTGACCATCGAAGCTATTACCATATGCTTTTCTGGGCCGACCGTACAACACATATTTCAATCACAGTGTTACATGCCTATTGAATTGATGTATGGTCAAAAACCTGTGATGCCTATAGAGAATGTGGTTCCCACATGGAATGTGTTACTCTTGGAAGAAAACATGACTATATACAGAAGATCTTCATGCATTATAGATTTGGCAACTTGAAAAAAGACAAGAGGATATTAAAATTTCATTATCAAGATTAAAGGAAAAAGACAAGCTTGACGAGAAACACAAGCTTCGACTAAAACACATTGAAGAAGGTGACTGAGTGCTAATGTATGACAATGGTCTAGACAACCAACATAATGTCACATGAAAGTTTGTTAAGAGATGGTTCAGTCCATATATTGTCAAACATCGGCATGGCAATTCCACTTACACCTTAAGTGAGCTGATGGGATGAAATTAAAGGTTCTTGTTGCTGGAAAAAGGATCGTATGTTCAAGATAAGGAATCATAATGAAGCACTTGATGCTAATGAAGATGAAGACTCAGACTCACTAGAAGAAGAAAAAGATGAAGATGACGAGAAAGCGGACAACGTACCTTCATGAGGATTGAACCTCAAAACATCAAGTATGGAACATGCCAGAGGATGTCCATGTTTAGAGGGGGTGGATGTCGTGCACTAGCATGTACATAATGGCAACAGGTGATGAGCACCATGATACATGTATTTAGATGAATGGAACATTCTCCATAATATACCTATGCATGCATAATATATAAGGTAAAATTATGTACCTCATCTAATAAATTATTTTGAAAGTCATTTTCTTACTTCAAATTATTTTCTTTAGGATATTTAATCTTTGAACATATTTAGAGTGAGCCCATCATGACAAATGCCAATGCACTAGTTTGTCTTTTTTCTACCATGCATCATTTTTAAATTCATATTAATCCTCTTATTAAATTCATATTAATATCTTCTTATTAAATTTAGTCAAGGATTGCATGGCATGCTTACATCCACCATGATGCATTTACTTTTGAAAACCAATGACAACTTAAGCAAACCTAAGACTTCTAAAGCTACAAGCATCTAAGAGAAAGGGCAAGTGGCAAGAAGAAGACTTCTAGCAGGACAAAAAGACATTTAGAAGGACAAGTGTCATCACCAAGAAGAAGATATTTTGAGATAAAAAATTTGAAAAAGTAAATAACCAAGTGACACTCATATTCTTCACATGGTTAGCACTTGGATCAACACTTGTTTGAATGCTACCAAATATCTTCTCCTTAAGGAGGCAACTTCATCTATAAATAGGGACCTTCTTCTCTCACTTGGGTATCATATCGTATCAAGCTGAGCCCTAACCTCTCAACCACACTCTGATCAAACCAAGCCAATATCTCTTGAGCCAAGTTCCTCCACTCCATTAAGCCACAGTCTCATGAGCCAGGCTCCTCCACTCCAACAAGCCAAGCTCTCATGAGCCAAGTTCCTTCACTCCATCAAGTCAAGATCTTACAAGCCAAGCTCCTCCACTCCATATATCAAACCAAGATCCTCCACTCAATCAAACCAAACTCTTCCATTCAATCAAGCCAAGATCATACTACTATCATCATGTACTACTCTTTTCCCCACTATTAGCATCGTAAGCTCTCACATGCTATGTATATCATTGTGAGCATTAAACTCCAATTCTGAAGGACAATTTGTAGCATGTTTGGGCCGCAAAGGTTAGATGCCATTAATGCATTGTTAAGCCATTTATCCTACCCATGATCAGATATGAATTGAGCTTTGACATTTTCATTTTTATCTTGTATTGAGTGAGGGGTTTTGTGTATGTATGCAAGAGAGTGAAGCTCCCGTGGTTGCACTCAAAGATTTTACCATCAACGATTAAATTTCAATGTGTCAATGTCTCTTGCAATCCCTAGCAAATTCCCACAGCTAGAGGCCCCATGATTTCCTAGCAAGAATGCCAACTTTCCAACAATGTTTCATTGGCTAAAAAGGTACAATTGTTTGGCTAGCTAGTATAGCTTATGAACACCCTCCTAGTCAAACACACAATTTAGAGTCAAAAATTTTATAGATTGTACTTTATTTTTTTGAGAACCTTGTAAATGAGCTTGTGTAATTTGATCCTAAAGCTATAGACTTTTAAGATGTAGTGTTTGGAGTAGCCGGCCAATGGCCATTTTTGAAAGCCCTATGTATAAAAGCCCATAATTCTAGTTTGAAAGAGACTTAGAATTATTTAGATAAAAGAAGGAGCTCTATTGTAGGTACTATAGCAGCTACTTTGCTCAAGATTGTAATCAATGTATCTCATGATTGGTGTAATGGAAATGGCCTATGAACATTTAGAATAGCGAAATTAAGAGAACTATGGTGAGCATTTTTATGAGACTACTTTGAGAACATAGAGGATGAACTTATTTAGCGGTAGCAACATAAGAATTATACTTAATTAACTTGGCATGAATAATACTTTTGCAAGAGAGAGAATTAGAGAACTTGAGAACATTTGAGCGAGGACTGGATTTATGTGGAGCCGGACCCCCTCCAATAGGCTTTTGTAATATAGAGTCTTCCATAAAGAGAGACTTGATACAATACAATCTTTGGGTTCCTTAAGACCTAGGTGATGCAATGAAGATGGAAAACTTCATGCATCAGAAGCATAACATAACCTTTGTAAAAGCATTAACCATCCCCGACCTCAGTCCCAAGGCCTCAAACACCTCTGGGTTCCTTGAGACCTAGGTGATGCAATGAATATGGAAAACTTCATGCATCACAAGCATAACATAACCTTTGTAAAAGCATTAACCATCCCTAGCCTCAGTCCCAAGGCCTGAAACACCTTCGAAGGTGGCCTGAGAGCTAGTGGGGAATAAGGGTAGGGAAGAGGAAGAAGAAGTTACATATACGAAAAGAGATATTTCCTCGCTTATCATCACTCTTGTTGCATAGCATAGAATAATAGCATAATAATGATGATGAAGAAGATGGCAAGCTTAAAGATTGAAGCATGGCTCTTGGTTGGATTTGCATTCCATAGCCAAGAGTGTTGGTGTAGGCTCTTAACTTCTCAACAAGCTTGAAGAAGGAGATGGAGTTTTTTCACTTTCACCAAGTGAGAATGAGAATGTGAGTGTGTGTGAGAGAGAGTATAGCCCCCAAGAACACCCTTGGATTGCTTTGGTTGATCGCTCATTGTAGATAATTCTTGCATTTGATTGGATCCCTACAATCCTAGCCAATCACATGCATAGTGTATATCAAGCAACCATGGTATCATTTGGACAAGTTTCCTCCTTTCCCCTTTGAGAGAGAGGACTTGGAAAATGCTTTAGATAATTAATTAAATAACTAAATTCTCATTGGACCCCTCTTTAGCCTAGCCAATACAATTCAAGCACCCCATGTGTCTAAGCATAGGGAGAACTTGACATGTGTATTTGTGCACCTTGAGAAAGGGGTGCCCTTTGGGTGAGTGAGAGGTTAAGTCAAACACTCCAAGCTTTGGGGCTCGCCCCCTCATTTGTAGGCACTGCTTTGACTCAAGCCCCTCAAGCACCATACCCTCCAAGAATGGGAACCTTCTCAAGCACCTTAGTTAGCAGGTACAGGCTTATCGTGAGCATGGGTTCTCTCTCTCTCATGCCCCTAGCTTGTAGGCTCGGCCCCTCCTTTGTAGGGATCAATTTTAACTTGGACTTCGACACCTGAAGCACAGGACCATCTTGGTCAAGGACCTTAGCTATCAAGCATGTCGAGCACCTTAATTATTAATACTTGAAATATAAACCTAGCTTAACCTAAGGTCTAAGGATTTTACACTAACCATTTGAGGTCTTTAATGAAGCTAACCCTAAGGTCTTCTAAGCTCCATTATGCAAACATTGTTCTTCAGTAGACCAACTCCTTGTGAGCCCTTGCTAAGATGGAACCATCTCCTTTTGCCCCGCATATCTATGTTCTAGGTCTTGTTTCCCTTTTATTTACCCATATTAAATCATCAATTTAACATGATAAATCATTTGGGTAAAAAGACCATATTAGGTAAAGTGGGAAAATCCCAATTCCCAGGTTGGACAACTTTCAATATATCATGTATAAAATATAGAGATTTTGTCAAAAATTTGAGTTTTCTTAAGGTCTCATTCCACTTTATGCACATACAATACACAATGAAAACAACTAAAATATCATGGTTTCAATCAATTGGATTACTAGGAGAGGAGTATATTGCATCCATTATCGTTGTCTATGTTCTAATGTCCTACCTACAACTTATCTCAACATGGAGAGCTTGGTTTCTAGGTCCACCACTTGTCCAAGTTAATGTAAAAGTGACTCAAGGTTCACAACTTGTGAAAGCAAGGATCCATTGAGGAATACAATCCACTTGGCTATTTTTCCTTAATTTATTGCATGTGACATTTAAGCAAGGTCCACTTCTAATCTATAACTTCTTAATTTGAGGCATGGGGCATACATAAAATATGTAGCATATGCTCTATTGCCTCATAGGAAGGTTGGTTTCAAGGTGCACTTATCCATGCTAGCCTATCTTGGAGAAATGATGGAGCTTGCTTCTCTCCTTGTTTCAATGGAGACTAGCTTGGACAAGTGGTGGACCTTCGCTTCTCTCTATGTTTCAATAGAGTTAGCTTGGACAAGTGGTGATCTTGGAACAAAACCCCCATGTAAAACATATCATGGGTATTCCAAGTGATTAGAAAGAGTACCATTTAAGATATAACCTTATAGGTTGGACAACTAGATCTTGGCTTGGAGAAATGGTGGACCTTTGATTCTCTCCATGTTTCAATGGAGTCTATCTTGGAGAAATGGTGGAGCTTGCTTCTGTCCATGTTTCAATGGAGCCTAGCTTGAACAGTTGGTGGACCTTTGCTTCTCTCTATGTTTCAATAGAGTTAGCTTAGACACGTGGTGGATCTTCAAAATAAACCAACTACTATCAATGTTGCCTAGCTTGGACAAGTGGTGGAGTGTTTCTCTACTCCATGTTTCAATGGATCTTAGCTTGGACAAGTGTTGGACCTTAAAACAAAAACCCCATGTACAACAAAGAATGGATTTTCTAGATTTCAATGGAGTCTAGCTTTAACAAATGGTGGAGCTTGTCTTCATCCATGTTTCAATGAAACTAGCTTGGACAAGTGGTGGACCTTGTAACAAACCCTCCCATGTACAACATATCATTGGTTTTCTAAGTGATGGGAAGGAATACCATTCAAGATATAAACTTATAGCTTGGATAAGTAGTTGACTTTAAAACCAAATTCATCATAATACAATGAAATACAGGTCAGCCAATTCCTAAATCTTGAGACCAAACCTCCCATGCTATTAGAGATAATATATTGGATAAGTGGTGGACCTTCTATTATTTTCCCATGCCTAGTTTAGACAACCGGTACACTTCGCAGCTATAAAGGTTGGACGAGTTGTGGAGCCTTGTTTCTATCCATGTTTTAATGGATCCTAGCTTGGACAAGTGGTGGACCTTGGAAAAAAGCTTCCATGTACAACATATATGAGGTTTTCCATGTTTTAATGGAACCTATCTTGGACAAATGGTGAAGCTTTCTTCTCTCCATGTTGATTTTGGAACTACCTTAGACAAGTGGTGGAGCTTTTCTTTTCTACTCTTCATAATACAATGAAGTATATGTTGGTTACATGGTGAATCTTAAGGCCAAACCTCCCATTTTACTAGAGATGATAGGTTGGACAAGTGGATCAACCTTCTATCATTTCTCCATGACTATATTGGACAATTAGTAGACATAACATCTCTCTATGTTGTCTAGAGATGAGCTTGGACAAGTGATGGACCCTGCTTCTCTCTCCCCTTGGTTTACTAGTTTGAAGACTCAGTATATATACTTTCTTAGATCTAGCTTGAACAAGTGGTGGACCTTGCATCCACAATCTTAATTCAGTATAAAAAAGTATATGAAAAAATAACATAGGAATCTTGGTTTGAAGGTCAAGCAATTAGGTTCCAAATGCACATAATAATATATTTTCCACCCATATTAAAAGAAAGTTAAATATGCACATAATAATATATTTTCCAAATGCACATAATAATATATTTTCCACCCATATTAAAAGAAAGTTAAATATGTTATTACCAAATTGACAAAGGTAACGTCCAAGAATTATATCTTTCCATCTTGTCAGATCTAAATCTTCATCAAGGCGACATGCATGTATACATCAACTTTCAAGCCATTCAAGAATACATGCACTTAGATTCCATAGTTTTGTTTTCAAAGTCTTTTAGGTTCTAAAACTCTTTCACATAAAGTATGTAATGACAAAATTCTTGAAGCAAACATTTGTGCCCAAGAAAAAGATCCCTCTCACATATTTAAAGTCCATGAATTCTCTGATCCACACTTACAAGTTTTATTTTGACATCAAACATCAATTCTTTCATAGTTCCAAATAAATGCAACCTCGATATGAATTGACAAAAAATGAATTTCTTTTACTATATGACCCAACATAGGCCCCAATCAAATAAAAAATGAGTCCCCAAAAATTTGGGTGCACTCTAGCAATACATCAGAGTCCCCTTACAATAGGATGCACTCCAATAGTACATTGAAGTCCCCTTAGAGTAGGGTGCACTCCATTCAAGTGTTCATAAAATTGACACACCTTTTATAAAAAAAAAAAAGACTATATCAAATTATACAAATGTTGAAAGATACACACTAGAATAAAAAAAGCATCTTATAGCCATATTTATTCAATGCTTTCGTGTTGACAAGTACACACCAAGGACATAATTTGTCTCAGAATCACTATACTGATTTACAATTGTGTTATATGTATAGACTCTCTTATCTCTTGCATACAACCATCCTACCAACCATGGAATTATGGTTCTCTGCAAGAAGTTTTGAAGTTGCTCGGAAGTTTGCCTCCACATCTTTGGAAATATAAGATATGTCCCTGGCATGTTCCACATCACCCTATATGGAGTGTCATCAAAAATTAAGGTATTGTTTGCTTCCAAATCCTCAAATATCTTCCAAATATCACTCAGATTTTTGTGATAAACCCTTGTAAATCCTAACATGATATTTGGATTTTGGCAATTTTTGTTACTCATAAACACCTTGAACTTGGTATACTGCTCAGGAAAACACTTTTGTGTGATGCGTTGCACCCTTGTTAAGTTATAGCAACTCCATATCCATAGCTCAAAGTATTCAGCACAAAAATCCAAAAAACTTTGTGCGTCTGGTCGCACCACATGATAAACTTCATCTTTGTCCTCCACAAGTCGCATGTGTTGAGCCCAAGATGGCATAGAATCTCCATGTTTCATTTCAACTGTCTTGAGAAGTAACCCCTCTAGATCCAAGATAAGTACTCTTTTGATGTCCTTGAAAGCAAGTGGTAGGTGATAAGGAGGTGATTCATTCCTTGGACAAGGTCTTGGAGGAGGTTGGATGGGTAATTCAATAGTTTTCTTCAATTTATGCCAGCATATAGCCAATCCATTTTTCTGTAATGGTTCTGAAATTAAAGAACAAGAACACTTAATGCAAACACAACAATAGACATGATTTTTACATTGTCTACCCTAAGGTTTTATTAGATACCAAAATCCATCTATGATCTACTCATTAATAGAAAGAAAGTCAAATTAAAATCCTGACTCTTTTTTATGCTACACTCTCTCTTAGTCTCAATACCATGGAGTTCAACTAGACTTAAGTCAACTAATAACTACTACTTGTTGTTAAAGGTATGCTTGAAGTGTATAAGGCTTAACCAATGCTCTAGTGTAGAATGGGTATTTAGGTCTCAAGGTCTACCACTTATCCAAGCAAAGATCCATTTAGATATAGAAACCCAATTTTTCTTAATATAATGATATAGAGTGGACAAGTGGTGAATCCTGAGACCAAGCCACTCATGCTACTAGGGATAATAGGTTGGACAAGTGGTGGACCTTCAATGTAAACCCCCCATGTACAAAGTATCAGGGGTTTTGGGTATTTCAATGGAGTCTATCTTGGATAAATGGTGGAGCATCATTCTCTCCATGTTTCAATGGAGCCTACCTTGGACAAGTGGTGCATGTTTGTTTCTCTCTATGTTTGAACAGATCTAGCTTGGACAAGTGGTGGACCTTCGAACAAAATCCCCATGTAAAACATATCATGGACATTACAAGTGGTGAGAAAAAATACCATTCAATATATAGCCTTATAGGTTGGAAAAGTGGTGGACCTTAACACCCAATTATTATTAATATAATGACATAGAGTGGACAAGTGGTGAATCTTGCGACCAAACCTACTAGGAAAAGTACGTTGGACAAGTGGTGGACCTTGAATGCAAACCCCCCATGTACAAAATATTACTCATGCTACTAGGAATAATTTGGTATTAAGGTCCATGTTTCAATGGAGCCTAGCTTGGAAAAGTGGTGGACCTTTGTTTCTCTCTATGTTTCAATAGAATTTTCTTGGACAAGTGGTGAACCTTGGAACAAAACCCCCATGTAAAGCATGTCATGGGCATTACAAGTGGTGAGAAAAAATACCATTCAAGGTATAACCTTATAGGCTGGACAAGTGGTGGACCTTAGCACCCAATTCCTCTTATTATAATGACATATAGTGGAAAAGTGGTGAATTGTGAGACCAAACCTACTAGGGATAATAGGTTGGAGAAATGGTTGACCTTGAATGTAAATCACCCATGTACAAAATATCATGGGTTTTGCGTATTTCAATGGAGCCTAGCATCTTGGAGACATGGTGGAACTTACTTCTCTCCATGTTTTAATGGAGCCTATCTAGGAGAAATGGTGGAGGTTCCTTCTCTCCATGTTTCAATGGAGCTTAGCTTGGACAAGTCGTGGACCTTTGTTTCTCTCTATGTTTGAATATGGTTAGCTTGGACAAGTGGTGGATCTTGGAATGAAACTCCCATGTAAAACATATCATGGGCATTTCAAGTGGCGAGAAAGGATACCATTTAAGATATAACCTTATAGGTTGGACAAGTGGTGGACTTTAACACAATATAATGACATAGAGTGTACAAGTGGTGAATCTTGAAACCAAACCACTCATGCTACTAGGGATAATAGGTTAAACAAGTGGTGGGCCTTGAAATAAAACCCCCTAGAGTGTTTCAATGGATCCTAGCTTGGAAACATGGTAAAGCTTGCTTCTCTCCATGTTTCAATGCAGCCTATCTTGGATAAATGGTGCAGCATCATTCTCTCCATGTTTCAATGGAGCCTAGCTTGGACAAGTGGTGGACCTTTGTTTCTCTCTATGTTTAAATAGAGTTATCTTGGAAAAGTGGTGGACCTTGGAACAAAAACCCCATGTAAAACATATCATGGGCATTACAAGTGGTGAGAAAAAATACCATTCAATATATAACCTTATAGGTTGGACAAGTGGTGGACCTTAACACCCAATTATTCTTAATATAATGACATAGAGTGGATAAGTGGTGAAATTGGGACCAAACCTACTAGGGAAATAGGTTGGACAAGTGGTGGACCTTGAATGTAAACGCCCCATGTACAAAATATCACTCATGCTACTAGAAATAATTTGGTATTAAGGTCCATGTTTCAATGCAGCCTAGCTTGGAAAAGTGGTGGACCTTTGTTTCTCTCTATGTTTCAATAGATTTATCTTGGATAAGTGGTGTACCTTGGAACAAAACCCCCATGTAAATCATGTCATGGGCATTACAAGTGGTGAGAAAAAATACCATTCAAGCTATAACATTATAGGTTGGACAAGTGGTGGACCTTAACACCTAATTCCTCTTAATATAATGACATAGAGTGGACAAGTGGTGAATCATGAGACCAAACCTACTAGGGATAATAGGTTGGACAAGTGGTGAACCTTGAATGTAAACCCCCCATGTACAAAAAATTATGGGTATTGGGTATTTCAATGGAGCCTAGCAACTTGGAGACATGGTGGAGCTTATTTCTCTCCATGTTTCAATGGAGCCTATCTAGGAGAAACAGTGGAGGTTCCTTCTCTCCATGTTTCAATGAGCCTAGCTTGGACAAGTGGTGGACCTTTCTTTCTCTATATGTTTTAATAGAGTTAGCTTGGACAAGTGGTGGACCTTGGAATGAAACCCCCATGTAAAACATATCATGGGCATTTCAAGTGGTGAGAAAGGATACTATTTAAAATATAACCTTATAGGTTGGACAAGTGGTGGACTTTAACACATATTTCTTCTTAATATAATGACATAGAGTGTACAAGTGGTGAATCTTGAGACCAAACCACTCTTGCTACTAGGGATAATAGGTTGGACAAGTGGTGGACCTTGAATGTAAACCCCTCATGTACAAAATTATGGGTTTAGGGTATTTCAATGGAGCCTAGCTTGGAGACATGGTGGAGATTGCTTCTCTCAATGTTTCAATGGAACCTATCTTGGAGAAATGGTGGATCATCCTTCTCTCCATGTTTCAATGGAGCCTATCTTGGACAAGTGGTGGATGGAGTTAGCTTGGACAAGTGGTGGGTCTTGGAACAAAACCCCTTTGTAAAACATAGCATGGACATTACAAGTGATGAGGAAAAATATCATTCAAGATATAACCTTATAGGTTGGAAAAGTGGTGATGGACCTTGATAAGTGGTGAAGGATACCATTTAAGATATACCCTTATAGGTTGGACAAGTGGTGGACCTTAACACCCAGTTATTCTTAATATAATGACATAGAGTGGATAAGTGGTGAATCTTAAGACCAAATCACTCATGCTACTAGGTATAATACGTTAGAGAAGTGGTAGACCTTGAATGCAAACACCCCATGTACAAAATATCATGGTTTTAGGGTGTTTCAATGGAGCCTAGAATCTCGGAGACATGGTAGATCTTGATTCTTTCCATGTTTGAATGGCACCTATCTTGGAAAAATGATGGAGGTTACTTCTCTCCATACTTCAACGGAGCCTAGCTTTGACAAGTGGTGAACCTTTGCTTCTCTCTATGTTTGAATAGAGTTAGCTTGGACAAGTGGTGGACCTTTGCTTCTCTCTATGTTTGAATAGAGTTAGCTTGGACAAGTGGTGGACCTTGGAATGAAACCCCCGTGTAAAACATATCATGGGCATTTCAAGTGGTGAGAAAGGATACCATTTAAGATATAACCTTATAGGTTGGACAAGTGGTGGACCTTAATACATAGTTCTTCTTAATATAATGACATAGAGTGTACAAGTGGTGTATCTTGAGACCAAACCACTCGTGCTACTAGGGATCCTAGCTTGGACAAGTGGTGGACCTTGGAAAAAAGTCCCCCTGTACAACATAGATGAGTTTTTTCATGTTTTAATGGAAGAGAGATTCGACAAATGGTGGAGCTTGCTTATCTCCATGTGGATTTTAGAACTAGCTTGGACAAGTGGTGGAGCTTTGCTTTTTTACTCTTCATAATACAATGATGTATAGGTTGGTTACATGGTGAATCTTAAGGCCAAACCTCCCATCTTACTAGAGATGATAGGTTGGACAAGTGGTCAACCTTCTATCATTTCTCCATGCCTATAATTAGACAATTAGTAGAACTAGCATCTTTCTATGTTGTCTAGAGCTGAGCTTGGACAAGTAGTGGACCTTGCTACTCTCTTCCCTTGGATTATTAGTTTGAAGACTCATTATATATACTTGCTTAGATCTATATAATTACTCATTAGTTAGGTTACAAGTGGGTATGTAATTTGTTAGCCTCAAGGGACTTTGAATATTGAATAGTAAGACCAAGTGCTGGTTTGAAGATCTTTTGCTTATCTAAACTAGACTCTAACTCAATAATAAGTTTCATAAGTTCCACGAATTGTCCTATCTAGGCTCCAAAAGAGTCTTAATTGGTTTGTGCTAGATTATAACTTCCTTGATGGGGTAGAATCCTAGAAAAATGAGGCACTATAAGTTTTACCTTAGCTCAAATGGATTTTTCACTTAAACTCGACTGCAATTTGGCTATCTAGTCTTTGTCTCGATGGAGTTTAACACTAGATACATAGTAGTGATATTTAAGCTTCATGTCTCTTCACTTGATCGAGATATGAGACCATACTTTCAAGGTCACCACTTGTCTTACCTAAAGACCAATGTGAGACATGGGAGCAAGAAAGCCATCCGATATTGTTTTAAGGACTATTACATAGGCAATCAATAACTTAAGTAAAGAAAAAAACTTGGATCTTTCACAATTAATAACTTAAGTAAAGCCAAAAAGACTTGGATCTTTGACAGTTTTTTTCAAACTAAAAAAGCACAATCTCATGCTAACAAAACTATAAATCACAATTGAAAGGTTTGAACAAGAAAAAGATCAACAATCTTAATAAGAAGGATACTTTTCATTTCATTTGATGATTACAAACTAAAATAAAGTCTCTCAAGAAATTGATAAACAAAAAATGTAGGTGACTGCTTCATTATTTTGAGCAAAAATATCAAAATCTCTATTGATTGAGCTCCATCTAGTAGTATCCTTTGTAAGATCCTGCAAGAAGGAATAAAAAGAAAGATTTGTTAGATACCATGCACATGAGTGTTCAAGCATGTGTATCAAGAATATATGACATGTCACTAGTACCTTAGGGTTGCTTTCTATCCAGCCTTAGAAGATTGTTCTCAGCTTTCACCTTATTTATATAAGCCTTTGCTGTGGTTGCCTTCAAAACTCCTTTTGTGTTACAACCCAATTGCCTAGCTAAAGTGGTCAATTGTGACGCCTTCATGCTTTCAATGGGTGTACGCTCCTTTGCCAAGATCTCTTGTATTTGGGCTCTTCTCATTTCATTGCGGTGGCTTGTGTCACTTGCATCTTCAATGATAGTTTCATCTCTGTCACCTTTTGCAGGTGGTATTCTTCTTGTAAAGAACACCTTAGCTGACCAAACATCATTTTTCTGCTTCCAATACTCCATGATTTGTTTGTATTCACTATCATTTGTCACTATAGGTTGTCCATAACGATTAGAAGCAATTAAATCACGCACATCCCTTCTCTCATCAAGCTGAATCAAGTATGGCAGTAGCTCCTCCAAGAGCATATTGTCAACCATCTTCTCAGCATCAAATTGTGGTGGAAAAATGCAATTGTTTGCTGGTGAAATACATCCCTTGTAAGGAGAGTCATCAATAAGCACTGTTCTTTGTGGATCACATTCAAACCCCATGGCAATTTTGGCTAGAGGCTTGAACATTGCCTCAACGTTTGGATTGTCGGGTCTAAACAATTTTTGAGTTTGAGCGGTGTAGCAAACATCTTGCGACCAAATTGCAAAGAAAGGCAATGTATCCTCAGCTAAGTTGTTTAGTGCTGCAAGGATTTGATACACATTATTCCTAGTAGCTGTCGACCAAATTGCAACATTAAACCTTTGTAAAATAGTCTTCAAGAATTGGATGCAACCTGGCCTGAGTATAATATATCTTTTTGAATCCATTTGCACTGAGTTGTGGTGTGAGGATGGTTGAGGGGAACGTTTCAACAATAGACCATTTAAATCCAATATAATTGTAAGCATGGATTTCTCAACATCTACGCTACATGACGTAGTACCAATTGGCAATAGCTCGTGAGTGGACTTTTCAGTCTCTTTTGATGTATGTTGCATTTTTGAAGCATCGATTTCTTGGTTCTCATTATTGGAAGCTTGCTCAAGTTGCACAACACTAGACTCTAGTATAGAAATATCATCCATCTTGGGCACTTTAGAAACCATAGAATCTATGGATTCTATAGTTGTTGACTGAACCATAGGAGCGTTATCCATCCCAGTTTGTGAATCTAAGAAAACACACACACAAATGGTATCTCAAAACCACTAGAATTTTATTCACCATATTTATATGTAGAACTCCTAGTAAGAAATTTATTTAAGGTAAAGTCGTTGTTAGAATCCTTGCAACCATTTTCAGCATTCGTACACCAAACACCACTTGTCTAAAATACAATCTACTAACTCAACATTTTCCATCCTACACTTTATTAAAGATGAGTACTTAAAGTGAAAACTAAAAGCCACCCTTGTTGAGGAAACATGGATACAAGGTCCACCAAATGTCCAACCTAGACTACAAGAAAATAATTAGAGATTTGGCTTAGATTTGGATTCAAAGGCCACCACTTATTCAAGTAAGATAACTCCACTTGTTTAAGACAGTAATGTTTGAAGCCCCACCACTTGTCCAACCTAGACATTGATTAAATTTTGGTAAGATTTATCACAAATCTAGAGTAGAATCAAGATTCTATGGCCAAGGTAGTCAAATATGTTAGACAACACACAAAGCATAAGAGCACTCTAGATTCTCGTTGAGCATAAACTAAACAATAATCAAATGTTATATTCACTTGAGATTTCATCCATGAAAAATGAAAATGATGCATGTACTTGAGATTTCCATCCATGTACAATACTTTACAATGTCAAGTAAAGTTATAGTCAGCAAACAACTCTTCTCCTGCTTCAACTTGACAAATAGTCTCAATGCATACATGGCCATATTCTTCTGACTTGATGTGTGAAGAGGTGCATTTATGCCAAGGTGGAAATTTGGATCAAATGTATAGCGTACGTTGGGACAGACATTTGTACTGTGAGAACTATTTATATAGCCCGACACGTTTCCTTCTTCTACACAACCAATAATGTATGATTGATCTTCCTCTTCTTCTATGTTTGGATCCTCTAGAAGAGAATATTTATAAGCTCTTGGAAATATTTTGCATATCTTTTTCCAGTCTTGAAATCTATACTTATGCCCTCCATAGTTTAGAATAGTCAAACCACTTTCCAGGGTAGTATGCACAAATAGCCCATAACCAGCTCCTTCAATACATGAAAGTCGCACTTCAAAATCCACACCGTTAATATGGAAAATTACATCTTTGGGAATAGGAAAAGTTGGTGTCCCAAAAGGATCTTCATGCCAATCATAGTGTGAAATACATCTAGATTTTATATCACTTAACTCCTTTGTGTCTGCAAAAAGAAGAAAATATTATGCATAAAATAATGACAATATCAAAGAAAGATATCATTATTTTATAGTCCAATAGGTCCATTGTATGGAAGACTTAGAGTGCCTCTTACATGGTGCCTCCAAGGTTTCCAAAAAATAAAATCATTGGAAAAAAAAGGCCACTGTGTCTCCAATCTATTGCCCATTTGAAGCATAGAGAGAACCAAGGTCCACCACTTGTCCAAGCTAGACATGGAGCATTGACACAAGATCCAACACTTATCCAAGAACCCTATAGTATATGTGGTAACATGGGATGCATTGATGCAACAAAAGTAGTCTAGCCTCCTCATCCATCTCTTTTTTCTTGTAGCCTAGAGGGATTAGTTTCAAGGTCTATCACTAGTCAAAAACTACACATAGAACATTGATACAAGGTTCCACCACATGTGAAACCTATCATCTCTAGTAGCATGGATGGTTTGATATCAAGGTTCATCGCGTGTCCTACCTATACTCTATTGTAGCATATAGATTCTGGTTTGGTGGTACTACACTTGTCCAAACTTGGCTTGTTGTTGATATCTGGAGGTAATCAAGGGTCCTCCACTTGTCCAAGTTAGGCATATAAAACAATTGCAAGGTCCACCATGTGTACAACATATGATTGATTATAGCATGCATGGTCTTATTTCATGGGCAACCATCTTCTCTCCAACATGTGTCCAACCTCGGCTCCATTGAAGCATGGAGAGAAGCAAGGTCCACCACTTATCAAAGCTATTATTTTCTCCCAGTGCTTTCAAAACCCATAATACGTTGTACATGGGGGGGGGGGATTCTTGTTTCAAGGTCCACCCCTTGGCTAAGATTGGATCCATTGAAACATAAAGAGAAGCAAGCTCTACCATTTGTCCAAGCTAGGAGCCATTGAAACATGAAAACCCCATAATATGTTGTATACGAGGGGTGTTTTTCAAGGTCTACCACTTGTCTAAGCTATGGTCCATTGGAACATGGAGAGAAGCAAAGCTCCACCACTTTTCTAAGCTAGGATCCATTGAAACATGGAGAGAAGCAAGCTCCATTGTTTGTCTAAGCTAGGCTCCATTGGAACAAGGAGAAAACAAGCTCCACCACTTGCCTATTATTGCATAGAGATTCTGGTTTGAAGGTCCACCACTTGTCCAACCTTGCCTTCATGTATGGAGATAATCAAGAGTGCAATGCTTCTCTAAGCTAGGGACATAAAAGAGTTTCAAGGTCCACTACATATACGATCTATGATGGGTTGTAGCATGGGAGGTTTCATTTTAAGGTTGACCACTTCTCCAGCTCCGCTTGTCCAACCTCAGATCCATTGAAGAATGGAGAATAAAGGTGTACCAACTCTCCAAAATAGGCAGGACAATCTCTATAAAACCCATGAATTGTTAATATATGCTATGCTGTGGAGTTTTGTTTGAAGTTCCACTCCTTATCCAAGCTACAATCCATTGAAGCATGGAACTAAGTAAGATATATCTCTAGTCCAAGATAGGGATCCATTGAGAACATAGAGAGAATCAAGGTCCACCACTTGTCCAAAGCTATGCAATGGGTAATTGATAAAGGACCACTACGTTTTCACCTATACTATGCTCTATCATGGATGGTTTCATATCCCACCAATTTTCCAACCTATTTAGTAGGTTGTATTATGGGGTTTGGTTTCAAGGTACTTCACTTGTCTGAGGTGGGTTCCATTGAACCATGGAGAGAAACTATGTCTACCACTTGTCCGAAATATGCCCTTTAAAACATAAAAACAAGGTCCACCACTTGTCCAAGCTAAAGTTTCTCTCCATTGAAGCATGGAGAGAAACAAGGTCTACCACCTGTCCAAAATATGCTCCATTGAAACATAAAAGCAAGGCCACCACTTGTCCAAGCTAATATAACAAATGGTGTTGGTTACAAGGTGTACCACACTTGTCTAAACTAGTCTTCATGCAAGGTCTACCACATGTCCAAGCTATATGAGCTTGTTTTGAAGGTCTACCACACCTCTTGAAATTAGGATCCATGTAAGGTCCACCTTTGTCAAGCTATGCATTTAATGAGTACTAAAACTAAGTAAATTGCAGTACTTAAATACCTTTCCAAGCTCATTAAGATTTTGGTCTCTAAGGCCGGCCACCACCACATGTCTAATCTATGCTCTAATTGATTACTTATGCTATTCTCTCAAAGTCCAAACATAAGCTCCCTTCTAGCAAGGTTAGTTTAAATTTAGGCTCCAGCACCTGTCTAAGCTAGGTTCAATTTATGAAGCATCACCATTTAACCATGCTACGATCTAATGTATCATATCAAGGGGGTATTGATAAAAGGTCCAAAACTTATTGAGTTCAAGCTCTTAAGTAATTAAGTCTTTGTGAGTATTAAATGTTTTAGTTTTAGTCTACAGATCCACCATTCAAAAACTCAAGTAATTTACTATTTACATTCAAACCTTGAATGCTTGAGATAAAAAATACAAGCTCAATCAATACTATATAAAGCAAAATCTAACATTAAGAGTATCAAATCAGTAACAAGAAACACTAACATGCACAAGAAACTCAAAACATACGTGTCTCCATTTCCAAAAAGTCCTCCATTGACAGAGGATGGTGTTGTTGTTCTTCTTCTTCTCTTTGTGGAGAGCACTCCTCTGTAACAGGCACAATGTCGCCTGATTGCGAAGTGGATTGTTGAAGTCCAGCCCATTTTTCTATATCTTCATGAGACTTAACAAAGTCTAGCAGCATGGTCTCCATGCTTTTTGCCTCCTCCACACTATCAATTAAGCAGATGACTTCTTTTTTCTGTTGTATTCCTTCTTGTGCAACCAAGGAGCCATCACCAAAAACATCAACAAGCTTGCGGTCTTCAAAACAATATGTACGAATGTAGTGCTTGACCAAAGCTCTTTTTTTGGCCTCCAAATATTGCAAATCTGACATATCGTTATCTGCTACTTGAAGAAGAGAACAATCAATTGGCATGGGATGTTCCTCTGATCTTCTTCTCAGGTCTTCAAATGCATTGCCTTGTCCCAAGAAGGCAATAACTGTTAGGAATTGAATTGCTCCTTTGCAAGGAGCTGATGGAAAGTGATGCAATGCACCACAACAATGGTAGCTCAGATTATCTCCCATGGCGTGAAAGGCACATTGCAATTTTGTGAAGTTAGTGAAATCCACAAATGCAAGAAAGACAAATCCAGGATCTGTTGACCCTCCAGCAATAGCCAAGATCCCATCCAAAGCATTGTTAAATGTCTCCTCACTCCACTTCAAATTGCCTCCAACGTTTTTTGTCATATCTAAAACACATAAGCCAATAGGCACTTTATTATTGAAGTGGCGCATCAAGTAGAGATTGCCTTCCATTTGTAGGCTCACCACATAGATTGACCATGGCAAATCTCTAGGCTCAGTTTTCTCCTTTTGAAGGTGAATTGCCCATTGCATGTATTTTATTGCTCCATCTGGAAAAGCCATTTTCTTTGTTCCACGCGTCAAACTAGATCTGATCCATTCCTCGCATAGCATTAAAATTGTTTTATAAACAACATCATTGATGTTATACATTTTGACCACCTCCTCCCAGTCTTTACATGGTGAAGACTCATTCAAATTGTTGAAGCCTTCAAGAAGTGCATCTTGAATCAATTTGTCTTGCTTCAACTGCTTGATTCGATCATACATGTCAGTTGCATCACCATCCTTTGCACTCTTTGACAGTAAAATCTTCTCATCTCTAATCTCTTCTTGAATAGTCTTTACCTCTGATTCCTCAAGGCCACAAAGATATCTAAATACAGTTGTTGGGGGTTTCTTATTCTCCTCTTCTAGATTTTCAATGATTTCTATCCAGCAATCATAAACTAAATCAGAGTAGGTGACCATGTGTGCCTGTTTAGCAATCCAACTTGCTGCTGCACTCATTCTTGCCAATCGAAGAAAACCCTAAAAAGAAATAGAGAAATAATTAAACTATTGAGCAAGATTTGTTAATTAAACACTATCAAAAAGACAAAGAAAATAACTTACATCCCATCCGGCACGAGATGCATGTCCCTCTGCAATTCCACTTGCTGCCTTTGGTGGTCGTCCTGAGAAGATCCATTGACTCCGTAAATGTCTCAATATTTGGCTGTAAGGTTGCTTGACATACAATGCCTGAGCCTCCTCATTTGCAATGGCAGATATAGCAGTTGCAACAAATGGAGGAGCATTCACAACAATGCGAGCCTTTCTAAATTTATACACGCTAATCAGTCTTTCAAAGATCTCTTTGTTGTTTTGTTCATTGTGAAGCAAAACTTTTGCAGCATAGATTGAATGCTGCCCATCAAGAATCCAATAATGATAATCTTTAATTTTTTGCTCCTCTACCTCTTCTACTGCCAAAGGAGTCCCCTTCTTTGATTTTGCATTTCGAACAGGCATCAAATATGCACATGCTGCAGGCTTGGTCGTACTCCGTGAAAATCCAAATAACACACTTTCAGCGTGTTTTTTATCCATAATACGTGCATTATAGTGATCAGGAGCAAGCCAACAATTTTGAATAGGGATATCAAATTCCCTATATTGGAAAGGAAAATAATTTATGTACTTATTCATTCCACCTGTATCTTTTTCTTGTCCTTTCATGGCCTCAGCTTCTAAAACATCTGGATCCACAATTCTCATCTTTGACATTGAACCCTCTGTTGATGAGGATGCCAAAGATGCCTTGTCTACATCCAAAATGGAGCTAGTTCGCTTAGCTTCTACTTTCTGCACTTTTGCTTGCTTCTTTGTGGATGGTGGTCGTGAAGCTTTCACCTTTTTTCGTTGTAGTGTGGCAATGATGGAGCTTTGAAGTTGATCTGCTGTGATATTTGGATTTGATTCTGCAAACTTCCATCCTCGAGAAAACATTGTCTCTTCTTTGTTTCTAGACATGCGCTCCAATGCATATGCTCCTGGAGATAGTTGAAATTCTAGATTCATTGGAACTAGAATGTCAATGCATTCCACCTCTGGATGACTATCAACTACAGAGACAGATGCTTCCACAACTTGTCCAACATCTTCAAACAAGCTGTCATTCTCCTTTTTGGCAATAAATAGATGCACCTTATGAAATTGTGCACCCTCTATACCATGTATGTCCAAATACCATTTCCTAAGATCATTGCAAGTATAGTCAACTGAGACAGCAACCCTTGCAACCTGTTTTTTTGGAGCCATCTTTCCTGAAACAAAAAAAACCAAATGTTATTTTAACATATACTTTTTTGTAATGGATTAAGTTTGTGTGAATACAAGTTCCACCACTTGTTCAAGCTAGATCTAAGCAAGTATACATAGTGATCATTTAAGCTAGTAAACTAAGGGAAGGGAGAAGTAAGGTCCACCACTTGTCCAAGCTTAGCTCTAGACAACATGGAGAGATTGGAGGTCTACTAATTGTCTAATATAGGCTAACTATATTGAAACATAGAGAGAAGCAAAGGTCCACCACTTGTCCAATCTAGGGTCCATTGAAACATGGAGAGAAGGATGCTCCACCATTTGTCCAAAATAGGCTCCATTGAAACATGAAGAGAAGCAAGATGCACCATGTCTTTGAGATGCTAGGCTCCATTGAAATACCTTAAACCCATGATATTTTGTATATGGGGGGTTTAAATTCAAGGTCCACCACTTGTCCAACCTATTATCCCTAGTAGCATGAGTGGTTTGGTCTCAAGATTCACCACTTTTCCACTCTATGTCATTATATTAAGAAGATCTGGGTGTTAAGGTCCACCACTTGTCCAACCTATAAGGCTATATCTTAAATGGTATTATTTACCACCACTTGGAATGACATGATGGGTTTTACATGGGGTATGGTTCCAAGGTCCACCACTTGTCCAAGCTAACTCTATTGAAACATAGAGAGAATCAAAGGTCCACCACTTGTCCAAGCTAGGCTCCATTGAAACATGGAGAGAAGGATGCTCCACCATTTGTCCAAGCCAGGTTTGATTGAAACATGAAGAGAAGCAAGCTGCACCATGTCTCCAAAATGCTAGGCTCCATTGAAATATCTTAAACCCATGATATTTCGTACATGGGGGGTTTACATTCAAGGTCCACCACTTGTCCAACCTATTATCACTAGTAGCATGAGTGGTTTGGTCAAGATTCACCACTTTTCCACTCTATGTCATTATATTAAGAAGATCTGGGTGTTAAGGTCCACCACTTGTCCAACCTATAAGGCTATATCTTAAAGGGTATTCTTTCTCACCACTTGAAATGACCATGATAGGTTTTACATGGGGTTTGGTTCCAAGGTCCACCACTTGTCCAAGCTAACTTTATTAAACTCATAGAGAGAAGCAAAAGGTCCACCACTTGTCCAAGCTAGGCTCCATTGAAACATGGAGAGAAGGATGCTCCACCATTTGTCCAAGCTAACTCTATTGAAACATGGAAGGTTTACATTCAAGGTCCACCAGTTGTCCAACCTATTAGCTAGTAGCATGAGTGGTTTGGTCTCAAGATTCACCACTTTTCACTCTGTATTATATTAAGAATATTTGGGTTAAGGTCCACCACTTGTCCAACCTATAAGACTATATCTTAATGGTTATTCTTTCTGACCACTTGTGTGACCATGAAGGTTTTACATGGGGGTTTGGTTCCAAGGTCCACCACTTGTCCAAGCTAACTCTATTGAAACATAGAGAGAAGCAAAGGTCCACCACTTGTCTAAGCTAGGGTCCATTGAAACATGGAGAGAAGGATGCTCCACCATTTGTCCAAGATAACTCCATTGAAACATGAAGAGAAGCAAGCTGCACCATATCTCCAAGATTCTAGACTCCATCGAAATACCTTAAACCCACGTTATTTTGTACATGGGGGTTTACATTCAAGATCAACAATTTGTCCAACCTATTATCGCTAGTAGCATGAGTGGTTTGCTCTCAAGATTCACCACTTTTCCACTCTCTATCATTATATTAAGAATATTTGGGTATTAAGGTCCACCACTTGTCCAACCTATAAGACTATATCTTAATGGTTATTCTTTCTCACCCCTTGAAGACTATATCTTAATGGTTTACCCCTAGCTATTATTGCTAGTAGCATGAGTGGTTTGGTCTCAAGATTCACCACTTTTATTAAGAATATTGGGTGTTAAGGTCCACCACTTGTCCAACCTATAAGGCTATATCTTAAAGGTTATTCTTTCTCACCACTTGGAGTGACCATGATAGGTTTTACATGGGGGTTTGGTTCCAAGGTCCACCACTTGTCCAAGCTAACTCTATTGAAACATAGAGAGAAGCAAAGGTCCACCACTTGTCCAAGCTAGGGTCCATTGAAACATGGAGAGAAGGATGCTCCACCATTTGTCCAAGATAGGCTCCATTGAAACATGAGGAGAAGCAAGGTGCACCATGTCTCCAAGATGCTAGGCTCCATTGAAAAACCTTAAACCCACGATATTTCGTACATGAGGGGGTTTACATTCAAGGTCCACCACTTGTCCAAGCTATTATTGCTAGTAGCATGAGTGGTTTGGTCTCAAGATTCACCACTTTTCCACTCTATGTCATTATATTAAGAATATCGCGTGTTAAGGTCCACCACTTGTCCAACCTATAAGGCTACATCTTAAAGGTTATTCTTTCTCACCACTTGGAGTGACCATGATAGGTTTTACATGGGGGTTTGGTTCCAAGGTCCACCACTTGTCCAAGCTAACTCTATGAAACATAGAGAGAAGCAAAGGTCCACCACTTGTCCAAGCTAGGCTCCATTGAAACATGGAGAGAAGGATGCTCCACCATTTGTCCAAGATAGGCTCCATTGAAACATGAAGAGAAGCAAGCTGCACCATGTCTCCAAGATGCTAGGCTCCATTGAAATACATTAAACCCACGATATTTCGTAGATGAGGGGGTTTACATTCAAGGTCCACCACTTGTCCAAGCTATTATTGCTAGTAGCCTGAGTGGTTTGGTCTCAAGATTCACCACTTTTATTAAGAATATGTGGGTGTTAAGGTCCACCACTTGTCCAACCTATAAGGCTACATCTTAAAGGTTATTCTTTCTTACTACTTGGAGTGACCATGATAGGTTTTACATGGGGGTTTGGTTCCAAGGTCCACCACTTGTCCAAGCTAACTCTATTGAAACATAGAGAGAAGCAAAGGTCCACCCCTTGTGTAAGCTAGGGTCCATTGAAACATGGAGAGAAGGATGCTCCACCATTTGTCCAAGGTAGGCTCCATTGAAACATTAGGAGAAGCAAGGTGCACCATGTCTCCAAGATGCTAAGCTCCATCGAAAAACATTAAACCCACGATATGTCGTAGATGAGAGGTTTACATTCAAGGTCCACACTTGTCCAAGCTATTATTGCTAGTAGCCTGAGTGGTTTGGTCTCAAGATTCACCACTTTTCCACTCTATGTCATTATATTAAGAATATGCGCGTGTTAAGGTCCACCACTTGTCCAACCTATAAGGCTACATCTTAAAGGTTATTCTTTATTACCACTTGGAGTGACCATGATAGGTTTTACATGGGGGTTTGGTTCCAAGGTCCACCACTTGTCCAAGCTAACTCTATTGAAACATAGAGAGAAACAAAGGTCCACCACTTGTCCAAGCTAGGGTCCATTGAAACATGGAGAGAAAGATGCTCCACCATTTGTCCAAGATAGGATCCATTGAAACATGACGAGAAGCAAGCTGCACCATGTCTCCAAGATGCTAGGCTCCATCGAAATACATTAAACCCACGATATTTCGTAGATGAGGGGTTTACATACAAGGTCCACCACTTGTCCAAGCTATTATTGCTAGTAGCCTGAGTGGTTTGGTCTCAAGATTCACCACTTTTATTAAGAATATGTGGGTGTTAAGGTCCACCACTTGTCCAACCTATAAGGCTACATCTTAAAGGTTATGTTTTCTTACTACTTGGAGTGACCATGATAGGTTTTACATGGGGGTTTGGTTCCAAGGTCCACCACTTGTCCAAGCTAACTCTATTGAAACATAGAGAGAAGCAAAGGTCCACCCCTTGTCTAAGCTAGGGTCCATTGAAACATGGAGAGAAGGATGCTCCACCATTTGTCCAAGGTAGGCTCCATTCAAACATGAGGAGAAGCAAGGTGCACCATGTCTCCAAGATGCTAAGCTCCATTGAAAAACATTAAACCCACGATATGTCGTAGATGAGGGGTTTACATTCAAGGTCCACCACTTGTCCAAGCTATTATTGCTAGTAGCCTGAGTGGTTTGGTCTCAAGATTCACCACTTTTCCACTCTATGTCATTATATTAAGAATATGCGCGTGTTAAGGTCCACCACTTGTCCAACCTATAAGGCTACATCTTAAAGGTTATTCTTTATTACCACTTGGAGTGACCATGATAGGTTTTACATGGGGGTTTGGTTCCAAGGTCCACCACTTGTCCAAGCTAACTCTATTGAAACATAGAGAGAAACAAAGGTCCACCACTTGTCCAAGCTAGGGTCCATTGAAACATGGAGAGAAGGATGCTCCACCATTTGTCCAAGATAGGCTCCATTGAAACATGACGAGAAGCAAGCTGCACCATGTCTCCAAGATGCTAGGCTCCATCGAAATACATTAAACCCACGATATTTCGTAGATGAGGGGTTTACATTCAAGGTCCACCACTTGTCCAAGCTATTATTGCTAGTAGCCTGAGTGGTTTGGTCTCAAGATTCACCACTTTTATTAAGAATATGTGGGTGTTAAGGTCCACCACTTGTCCAACCTATAAGGCTACATCTTAAAGGTTATTCTTTCTTACTACTTGGAGTGACCATGATAGGTTTTACATGGGGGTTTGGTTCCAAGGTCCACCACTTGTCCAAGCTAACTCTATTGAAACATAGAGAGAAGCAAAGGTCCACCCCTTGTCTAAGCTAGGGTCCATTGAAACATGGAGAGAAGGATGCTCCACCATTTGTCCAAGGTAGGCTCCATTGAAACATGAGGAGAAGCAAGGTGCACCATGTCTCCAAGATGCTAAGCTCCATCGAAAAACATTAAACCCACGATATGTCGTAGATGAGGGGTTTACATTCAAGGTCCACACTTGTCCAAGCTATTATTGCTAGTAGCCTGAGTGGTTTGGTCTCAAGATTCACCACTTTTCCACTCTATGTCATTATATTAAGAATATGCGCGTGTTAAGGTCCACCACTTGTCCAACCTATAAGGCTACATCTTAAAGGTTATTCTTTATTACCACTTGGAGTGACCATGATAGGTTTTACATGGGGGTTTGGTTCCAAGGTCCACCACTTGTCCAAGCTAACTCTATTGAAACATAGAGAGAAACAAAGGTCCACCACTTGTCCAAGCTAGGGTCCATTGAAACATGGAGAGAAAGATGCTCCACCATTTGTCCAAGATAGGATCCATTGAAACATGACGAGAAGCAAGCTGCACCATGTCTCCAAGATGCTAGGCTCCATCGAAATACATTAAACCCACGATATTTCGTAGATGAGGGGTTTACATTCAAGGTCCACCACTTGTCCAAGCTATTATTGCTAGTAGCCTGAGTGGTTTGGTCTCAAGATTCACCACTTTTATTAAGAATATGTGGGTGTTAAGGTCCACCACTTGTCCAACCTATAAGGCTACATCTTAAAGGTTATTCTTTCTTACTACTTGGAGTGACCATGATAGGTTTTACATGGGGGTTTGGTTCCAAGGTCCACCACTTGTCCAAGCTAACTCTATTGAAACATAGAGAGAAGCAAAGGTCCACCCCTTGTCTAAGCTAGGGTCCATTGAAACATGGAGAGAAGGATGCTCCACCATTTGTCCAAGGTAGGCTCCATTGAAACATGAGGAGAAGCAAGGTGCACCATGTCTCCAAGATGCTAGGCTCCATCGAAAAACATTAAACCCACGATATGTCGTAGATGAGGGGTGTACATTCAAGGTCCACCACTTGTCCAAGCTATTATTGCTAGTAGCCTGAGTGGTTTGGTCTCAAGATTCACCACTTTTCCACTCCATGTCATTATATTAAGAATATGCGTGTGTTAAGGTCCACCACTTGTCCAACCTATAAGGCTAAATCTTAAAGGTTATTCTTTATTACCACTTGGAGTGACCATGATAGGTTTTACATGGGGGTTTGGTTCCAAGGTCCACCACTTGTCCAAGCTAACTCTATTGAAACATAGAGAGAAACAAAGGTCCACCACTTGTCCAAGCTAGGGTCCATTGAACCATGGAGAGAAGGATGCTCCACCATTTGTCCAAGATAGGCTCCATTGAAACATGACGAGAAGCAAGCTGCACCATGTCTTCAAGATAATAGGCTCCATCGAAATACATTAAACCCACGATATTTCGTAGATGAGGGGTTTACATTCAAGGTCCACCACTTGTCCAAGCTATTATTGCTAGTAGCCTGAGTGGTTTGGTCTCAAGATTCACCACTTTTATTAAGAATATGTGGGTGTTAAGGTCCACCACTTGTCCAACCTATAAGGCTACATCTTAAAGGTTATTCTTTCTTACTACTTGGAGTGACCATGATAGGTTTTACATGGGGGTTTGGTTCCAAGGTCCACCACTTGTCCAAGCTAACTCTATTGAAACATAGAGAGAAGCAAAGGTCCACCCCTTGTCTAAGCTAGGGTCCATTGAAACATGGAGAGAAGGATGCTCCACCATTTGTGCAAGGTAGGCTCCATTGAAACATGAGGAGAATCAAGGTGCACCATGTCTCCAAGATGCTAGGCTCCATCGAAAAACATTAAACCCACGATATGTCGTAGATGAGGGGTTTACAGTCAAGGTCCACCACTTGTCCAAGCTATTATTGCTAGTAGCCTGAGTGGTTTGGTCTCAAGATTCACCACTTTTCCACTCTATGTCATTAAATTAAGAATATGCGCGTGTTAAGGTCCACCACTTGTCCAACCTATAAGGCTATATCTTAAAGGGTATTCTTTCTCACCACTTGGAATGACCATGATAGGTTTTACATGGGGGTTTGCTTCCAAGGTCCACCACTTGTCCAAGCTAACTCTATTGAAACATAGAGAGAAACAAAGGTCCACCACTTGTCCAAGCTAGGGTCCATTGAAACATGGAGAGAAGGATGCTCCACCATTTGTCGAAGCTAACTCTATTGAAACATGGGGGGTTTACATTCAAGGTCCACCACTTGTCCAAGCTATTAGTGCTAGTAGCATGAGTGGTTTTGTCTCAAGATTCACCACTTTTTTACTCTATGTCATTATATTAAGAATATTAGGGTGTTAAGGTCCACCACTTGTCCAACCTATAAAGCTATATCTTAAAGGTTATTCTTTCTCACCACTTGGAGTGACCATGATAGGTTTTAAATGGGGGTTTGGTTCCAAGGTCCACCACTTGTCCAAGCTAACTCTATTGAATAATAGAGAGAAGTAAAGGTCCACCACTTGTCCAAGCTAGGGTCCATTGAAACATGGAGAGAAGGATGCTCCACCATTTGTCCAAGATAGGCTCCATTGAAACATGAAGAGAAGCAAGATGCACGATGTCTGCAAGATGCTAGGCTCCATCGAAATACCTTAAACCCACGATATTTCGTAGATGGGGGGTTTACTTTCAAGGTCCACCACTTGTCCAAGCTATTATCGCTAGTAGCATGGTTTGGTCTCAAGATTCACCAGTTTTCCACTTTATGTCATTATATGAAGAATATCTGGGTGTTAAGGTCCACCACTTGTCCAACCTATAAGGCTATATTCTAAATGATATTTTTTTTGACCACTTGGAATGTGCATGATATGTTTTACATGGGGTTTTATTCCAAGGTCCACCACTTGTCCAAGCTAGATCTATTACATATATATTATACATACAATATTCAACTAGATTCCCTACCTATCATGTCCAGTAGCATGGATGCTCTAGCTTGAAGGTCCACCACTTGTCCAACCTATACTCTCTTATGTAAGGGAGATCTCGCTATAAATTCAAAACCTTCCCGCCTAAATTTAAAATATCCCTCCCAAATCTTAAATATCCCGCCTAAATTTTAAACTATCCCGCCCAAATTTTAAAATTCAAACTTTTTTATAAAAATTTAAATTTTACTACTTAAATTTAAAATATTCCACGCAAAATTGATTTTAAATTCAAGTTTACCACAAAAAGATATCATTATACCACCTAAATTCAAATATGCAAACCTCAAATCATTATATTGTACATAAATTCAAACAAATTCAAATTAACAAGCCTAAACTGATATTAGTTTGCATAGATATGAATTTATCACACCTAAATTATGTCACCATGTTAGAGAGAGTGGTTAGAGAATTTGAACAAGGTCCACCACTTGTCCAACCTAGATACCAAGAAGGATTGAGTGTACAAGGTATTGTTTGGAGGTCCTTATAGTCCATTGGTCTCAAGGTCCACCACTTGTGGTAAGGGTCACCAAAAAGTGTATATATTCATCCAAAGAAATACACGTATTTTTGGTCTACATGTCCTAGTTTAAACCATTTATGTCCATTAGGTGTATCACTAAACAACACTACTATTTTTGAGAAACAGAAGTTACAATCATATCTACAAATGGATTAGAGGAAAATCAGCTCAGCATACATCCAGAACTCGCTACAAGAATCGACTTTAACAGATCACGCAAGTAAGTCTTCCATTCAATTTTACTAGTATTACAATGTGTTAGTTATTTGTGATATTTATGTATGTATATATACTATGTGTGCATATCGTAATTAAGTGTAATTGTGTATCTGCATTATGTATGAGTATTACAATGAAATAACACAAATATACATACATACACATAGATAACACAGACGCACACATACATGAGCATGTATTTTCAAGAGAGAGATAGCAAATACAGAGATAGATAGATAGAGAGAGAGAGAGAGAGAGATAAATAACTGTTTTTTAGAGAGAGGAGAGAGAAAGATAACAGATTTCACTGTGTTTATGTATGTGGAAGAGAGGAAGACGATGTATGGGAATATGTGCACGTATTTTCAAGAGAGAGACAACAAGATAACAGATTTCATTGTGGTTATGTATGTGGAAGTGAGGAAGACGATGTGTGGGAATATGTGCATGTATTTTCAAGAGAGAGACAGCAAGATAACAGATTTCACTGTGGTTATGTATGTGGAAGAGAGGAAGACGATGTGTGGGAATATGTGTATGTGTGCGGGGATACTTTTAAACTATGTATCTCTGTCTTTTGACGAGAGAGTGTGTGTGCAAGAAGAGTTACAGAGAACCATCTTCTCTATATGGAGAAAGACAGAGAGAGAGAAATACTTGTTTTTTCTCTATTCGTGAGGTGTGCAATGTCTCCTGAGAAGACTACCCGATCCTGCCCTTCTGGAAAGCGTTGTGTACGCTGCTGTTTCTTTGTCTTGTGCGCGAACTTTCAATCCTGTGCACTCCACCTGTGTGTTGTGTACGATGCAAAGCTTGCTCCTCTACGCGCGCGTATACTCCAACTGTGTGCGATCCGTGTGCGCTTTCTGTGTTTTTGCTGCTCGCCTGCTTTCTCTGTGTGCGTTTCTCGTGCGCTCTCTGTGTGCCTAATCTTGATAGGGTTTATTAGAATGCCACGTATGCTACAAGTCCATGTTTTATCATAGGATTAAAAAAAACAAAAGCAATATAAAAAATTAACCAATTCACACGGCCAAAATTAAAGAAATCATGGTTGAAAATATGAAAAACATGCATAACTCTATACTAGGAATTCCCGGACCCCGCCTGGGGCGCTGCCCCAGGACCCCGCCCAGAACAATATCCCAAAATCAACCTCCCAAGCCCCGCCATCGAGAGCGCTATATTCCACATCCCCATCAAGAGCGCTACCCCCAAACCTCACGTGGAAGCGCTGCCTTGTCACCCCATTGTGGCATTGCCCTAAGACCCCGCATCTGGAGTGCTAAATGGGAACATTCTTCATTAGTGAAATTTTGAACATAAATTATATTAGCATATACTTAAATATAATACAAATATTAACATATTAGCTATACTACTAATTTACTATAGCAATTCTAGATTATGTCCCATACTATATTTAAGGTGCCAAAGGTTTGGCCTTATGGTCCTAGATTTAGCCAAGTGGTCAACACATATAGGACCAAGTGCACACTGTGCCACAAAACTTGGCCACCACTTCACTTGCCAAAGTTTAGGCCACATGGTCAATCCTAACTTTCCAATGTTCTTATTATGTCACCTTTTGCCTCGTGGAAAACCTAGGCTTGTTTTCACATACTCAGGCACTTCAAGCCACAATAAATTGTCATTACTCTTCGACAACCCTTTTGTTCAAGTCTTTGAAAAAACATTGTTTAAGGCCACCCTAAACCATTTTCATTTAGGGGTGTCTAAAACTAGCTTTTTGGCAATTCGAGAAGAAAATGGTCAAAGTTTTATACTTAGTTTTAACCACTTGACCAATTCAAATATTGGAAAGCAAGGTCTTGTAATACTTTTCTTTGGACATCACACATTAAAACTAGGTCCCTCACTTGTCCAAGCTATGCTCTAATACAATAAAGGGCTTTTGGTTTCAAGATGCACCACTTTCCCAACCTTGATTCCATTAAAGAAGCTAGCTCTACTTAGACATTTAATAGCAAGGTCTTGCAGCAGTTCAGATTGAACATTTTCCATGGCAGCTAGGTCCACCACTTATCTAAGCTATGCTCTAATAGAGTAAGGGGGTTTTGGTTTCAAGATCCACCACTTGTCCAAACTTGATTTGGGAAGCAAGGTCCTATAATAGTTTGCTTTGGACATTCACCATTACAACTAAGTCCACCACTTCTCCAAGCTATGTTCTAATACACTAAGGAGGTTTTGGTTTCAAGGAGAACCACTTGTACGACTCTGTTTTTGGAAGTAAGGTCTTTACATAGTTCACCTTGGACCTTGGACATTGGATACTACAACTAAGCCCACCACTTGTCCAAGATATCCTCTATATATAGCCAAAGGGTTTGGGTTTCAAGATTCACCACTTTTCCAACCTTTCTTCCATTAAAGAAAGGAGGGGCTTTATAACTAGGTCCACCACTTGTCCAAGCTATGCTCTGATATGGAAAGGGGATTTTGGTTTCAAGGTCCACCACGTGTTCAACCTTGCAAGACTCAAGGGATACTTGGACATTGGAAAGCATAGTCCTATAGTAGTTGATAGGTGGCAGTGGGTATTACAACTAGGTCCAACCTATGCTCTCATATAGCAAAGAGGCTTTGCTTTCAAGGTCCACCACTTGTCCAACCTTGCTTCCATTAAAGAAATGAGGGGCTACGTAAACATTGGCAAGCAAGGTAGCAAGGTTCTAAGGTGTTTCACCTTGGATATTGGGCATTATAACTAGGTCCACCACTTGTCCAAGCTATGCTCTCATAAAGAAAGGGGATTTTCGTTTAAAGGTCCACCATGTGTTCAACCTTTCTAATATAGAAAGGGGATTTTTGTTTCAAGGTCCACCACGTGTTCAACCTTGAAAGACTCAAGGGATAATTGGACATTGGAAAGCATAGTCTTATAGTAGTTGATAGGTGGCAGTGGGTATTAAAACTAGGTCCAACCTATGCTCTTATATAGCAAAGAGGCTTTGGTTTCAAGGTCCACCACTTGTCCAACCTTACTTCCATTAAAGAAATGAGGGGCTACGTAAACATTGTCAAGCAAGGTAGCAAAGTCCTAAGGTATTTCACCTTGGATATTGGGCATTATAACTAGGTCCACCACTTGTCCAAGCTATGCTCTGATAAAGAAAGGGGATTTTTGTTTCAAGGTCCACCATGTGTTCAACCTTTCTAATATAGAAAGGGGATTTTTGTTTCAAGGTCCACCACGTGTTCAACCTTGAAAGACTCAAGGGATACTTGGACATTGGAAAGCATAGTCTTATAGTAGTTGATAGGTGGCAGTGGGTATTAAAACTAGGTCCAACCTAGTATGCTCTTATATAGCAAAGAGGCTTTGGTTTCAAGGTCCACCACTTGTCCAACCTTACTTCCATTAAAGAAATGAGGGGCTACGTAAACATTGGCAAGCAAGGTAGCAAAGTCCTAAGGTATTTCACCTTGGATATTGGGCATTATAACTAGGTCCACCACTTGTCCAAGCTATGCTCTGATATAGAAAGGGGATTTTTGTTTCAAGGTCCACCACGTGTTCAACCTTGAAAGACTCAAGGGATACTTGGACATTGGAAAGCATAGTCCTATAGTAGTTGATAGGTGGCAGTGGGTATTACAACTAGGTCCACCACTTGTCCAACCTATGCTCTCATATAGCAAAGAGGCTTTGGTTTCAAGGTTCACCACTTGTCCAACCTTGCTTCCATTAATATAGCAAGGAGGATTTGGTCTCAAGGTTCACCACTTGTCCAACCTATGCAAACCTTTTTCATGTTGTAGCATGATTTTTGGTTTGAAGAGTATTTTTCTATAACTATGGATTTAACAATGTAATCTTTTTACTTACAGGATGGACTTCGAATCTGGGGAGAAAGTACATATGATACTTGACAATGAAATCGTTGGTATTGGTTGTGTGTGTAGAACAGATCCAGATTCCACTTGTGGTGGTACAAAGATAGGGCTGGGAAATGTCTCCATACTAGTGGAGGAATGCTTGAAGGATGTGGTCCTACCTTTTCCTACAATGGATACTTCATCTCTCCAAGGCTCATTATGGAGTGCTGTTCGATGGTCAAAGCTTCTTTTGCAATCTTTTGTATTAAATGGGAACTTAATTGATCCACACGAAAGCTACAATGGTGATGAAGAACATGATCATTCTGATCCTCTAGTTACAGATGCAATACCTATGACAAGCCCAGAATTTGAAGCAATGATTCGAGAGTCTTGGAGAAATCAGAGGGTCCTTTTAAAAGATGACACAATGATGCAAACCATGAATGAAGGGACCATCTTATATGTATTTCCACATGATTATGTCAACTTTCAGGAACTTGGTCCTGATTGTGTGGGTGTGGGTATTGAAAGAGAAAATGCAAGCATTCATGATGTGGTTGAAGTGGGTAGCATCACTTTGCTAAAGTGGCCCATCAAGCAGACAACAATGTTGAATGGGAGCCCATTACAACGCTTTGTTCCTGTTGATGGCATGCATGCTACATATGAGGATGTATCCAACGATGGCAATGTTGGAAAAAAACTTGATGGGAGTAATGTTGTCCAGTTGTCAAGGAAGAGACGATACACTTTCATGAACAGGACTCAAAAATCAAAAGCAGCACCAGCTTCGACTTTTTACCTTTCAAACAAATCAATTCAAAGGGTATCATGCATTGATTGTTGTGCACAAAAATGCTGCCAATTTGCAGATCATGATATGGTGACAAGGTTACGACAACAATTTTGGGGAGAGTCTCAAAAATCACGCACTAATTATGTTTATGATGTTCTTTCTATATGTTATCAGAAAGATGAGAAGTCACGATACCAATTCAGGCTAAATGGCTCTATTGTTTGTTGTAGAGCATGGTATGAGCTACATGGAATACCAAAGACATCATTTTATCGATACAAGGAGAACTTTGAAAATGGTGTGCGCCAATATGTACATGGGAACACATGTACATTGAGAAGGGGACTTCAACATACTAGTTTAGCAAGAGCACTACTAAACGAGTTTGTGGAAAATAACTCTGAGAAGATGCCACATAGAAGTAGAACACTGCTAGATGGCTCAAGAGAGACTCAAATGGTGATTCCATCAACATACAAACAAGTGGATATTTTATGTGAAATCAACACGACACTTGACCAAATGGGCTATGAGAAGAAGCTATCCCAATCTTCTTTTGGTAGAATTTGGAACAAAGAGTACCCACATGTCACTTTAACAAAGACGAGTGAGTTCTCTAAGTGCAATATTTGTAGCTCAATCAAGGCAAGGTTAGAAGCTAAACCTTCTCTTAAAGAGAGAGCTCTTCTCTTGAGGGAGAGAGAAGTTCACATGGCACAACAAAAGAGTTGCAGAAGCCTATATTATGCATGGCGCACGTATTCAGAAACTCAACCACAAAAATATGTATGCATAATCCATGATAAGATGGATCAAAAGAAGACTGCCATTCCTAGATTACGCATTGTTCCCAAGGGTGTGGATTCAGGATATAATCTGCAGGTGGCATTGATTGGCATGATCACTCATGGACATGGAGAAGGTCATTACGGACACTTTGTCTTGAATGGTTTGTGGCCAGCTGATCCAAATCTTACAATTGGCTCAATTGCTAATTGTTTACATAACCTCGAGAGGATAGATAAGCATCCTCTTGGTGATCTAGTAACAAATGGACTTCCAAGGAGCAATATTTCACTACTACATGCTTTGAACTCAAGGGATGCTTTGGACTACCATAACTTGAGTGATGGAAAAGAGCCCATTGTGCAGTCGTCAGAAATTGCAGAAGAGGAATTGGGGTCAACATTTCGCAGATTGCCAGAGAACTTGTTGCTACAATTGGATAATTGTGCAGGGGAAAACAAAAATCGATACTTATTTGCCTATTTGTCAATGCTTGTTGCAAGGGGTGTTTTCAAAACCATCCAGCTGGGATTTTTAATGGTTGGGCATACACATGAGGACATAGACGCCATGTTTAGTAGGTTTTCAGAGAAGTTGAGAGTTACACAAACCTATACTTTGCCACATTTGATGGATACATTACGAAACAGCTCATCTTCATCTCCAGCTCCATTTTTTCTCACAAAGATCCCTGATTTCAAGCAATATTGTGATGGCTATCTTTGTGATGGACAAGACATACTTGTTGGACATTCCAAACCGCTTCAGTTCAGGTTCTTTATGCAGGATGAGACACCAATGATGCAATATAAGGCACATGTAGGTGTATCAAGTTGGAGTGGAAGTATTCGCCTTTGGAAAACAGACACAGAAGGCAAGCCAATGTTACCACATGGAGATCCACCTCTAGTACAAATGGCGGAGTATGTCAAGGCCCACGAAGAAGTCATTTTGGGGCTAAAGAACTATATAAAATTTTGGAAAAATTTAGGGAATGGTTCAAGTATTCCGCGATATTATAGACCCGTGATAGATTATTGGAGTAAGGTAATTGAAGAGATTGGAAAAGCAATCATATCAGAGGGAGTCTTGTATGAAATGTTTTGGCCAAAAACTCAAGAATATTCTCATCTACAAAGCACTACAATGAATTTGCAACAAGGAGCAGAAAGATTCCTAGGCCTTGAAGAGTTGAACGATCATTTTTGTGGGCCTCAACGAGATAGGCCAAGGGAAGAGTTTGACCCTATGTCTGATGTGCACCAAGGTGACTTTCTTATGCTTGTTCCGAGTGACACAGAAATCTATCCAGTGTGGCTTGCAATGGCTTTATCTGACATTGATAATGAGCCTACATCACCAAACTACAGAAAACTCTTGATTCAATATTGGACACCTTGCGTGAGAAAAAGTGGGATGACAGATACTCAAGCTTACAGTAATTGTTGGAAGGGTTATTGGGCTGTCAACTATAAGGACCCACAAGTGTGGGAAACTATAGATGCAATTGTTTGGTCCTGGAGACCCAACAAAGAAGGACCATTTTCTAGAATAAAGATTCCAGAAAGACATGCTCTAAAAGCCAAAGAAGGCCTCACTCGTGCACATCAGCCACACTTGGATCAAAGTTCAGATATGGTATCAAATGTGGAGTAGAATTATGTGGAGCTTCTATTGTGACTATACTAGTCAATTTGTAAACAAAATCTTTTTTGTATCTTCCTTTGTTTTATGTAATTTATAGTTATTATTCAAATCCATGTGTTGTACATCCTCTTGACTTTTGGTGTTTATCAACACCACAATCCTATGAGATTTTCACTTTATTTACTAGCCACACACCTCAATTTTTCCCACTTTAAGTGGAAAATTCCCAAATTACATGAATTCGGTCGATTTGGAGATTCCCATAATGTGAGATTTTTACCAAAATACCTAATATGGTCTTTAAAGGTAGATATTAGATTTTATGACATTATTTCTCCCTTGAAAGCATAATTTTCCTCGACTACGAGGTAGGGAATATAAAGTCTTGGTCATTAGTCCATTTTTTATTGCGGGTAAGGGATCCCTTTTTACCCTACAACATCATTCCAAGATGGATGACTAATCCATTTGGGACTTGGGAGACTTAGCTTCCACAAGCATGTCTGCTCTTGAGTCCATTTCATTCTCCCAAGTAGAGTGACAAATTTTACTTGGTGTTTGAGAGATGTCATCATCAAAAACATGATTCTAAGCAAGCATACTACTTAAATTTGTGCACAAGAAAAAGATAATTAGTCTTAAGACAAAAACATTGATCATTTAAAGTAAACTCGTACATTTGCTTACTCTAATGTAGCATTGTAAGCATTGACAAGGTTCATACTATCCCTAAGCTGTATTCCTTGCATCCATCTAGCATCTTCAAAAGGATAATTTTTGAGCTTAATAAGATACCATCGGATAATCTTACCATGTCGTAGTACCTTGTCCTCATGCCGAAGGATAGCTTTGGGTTGTAGCACCTCTTCTTGATCTTTGATTTATGGGGGGTCTTCAATAATTGGTTCTCTTGGTGGCTCTCCTTTGTAGGGGTTAAGTAAGCTCACATGAAAAGCATTGTGTATGAGAAAATGGTTAGGAAACATGAGTAGATAAGCCATGTCATTGATTGGCTTCAAGATTTGAAAAGGACCATAGTATCTTTTTGCTAGTTTAGCATAATACTTTTGATGGTCTACAGAATTTTTGCGCGTCATCTGTCTCAATCGAGCCTTGGGAAACTTGAGTAAGACCCAATCATTTTCTGTGAACATTAAGGTCCTTCGGTGCTTATCAAAAGAAACTTTTTGCCTTTGTTGAGAGATGGATATATCCTCCTTAATTTTTTGTGGAAAGATTCTTGTAGGTCACGGCTATACTCATTGGCAGCAAAGATCTTCCCATGTACTTTAAATAGCAAGGGACTTTTAGGTCTTCCCTCTATGATCTCAAAAGTTGCATTTCCTGGAGTAGTATGGATATTATTATTGTATGCATATTCTACAAGGGGTAAGTACTTCTCCCATTGTGAGCATTGATCTAATTCTGTAACATAAGTCTTTAATATATCGAGAATTGTAAGATTGGCTATATTTGGTTATCCGTTTGTGGGTGATGACCGAAGAGAAATTCAATCTTGTACCTAGATTTTGAAAGAGACCTTTCCAAAAATTACTAATCATTCTAGGGTCTCTATTTGACACGATGGATGCTGGCAGTCCATGGTGTTTGAAAATGTGAGATATGAAGAGAGCTGCCATTTAGTGTGCCTTAATATTCTTTTTGACAGGAATAAAGTGTGCTTGCTTGCGGATTGGCAATGGATGGAGTAACTCAGGTTGCTTCCCTCTATCATACTTGGTCTTCTGGCATACAAAATATTTTGAAACATACTCTTGTATGTCTACTTTCATGGTAGGCCAGTAGAAGTACGTCTCTACTCCTTGAAGAGTAGGTTGAATGCCTCTATGCCCCGCATAGGGAGGAACATGGGATTCATACATGACTTTCTCATGAAGGGAGTGGGTTACACATAGCCTATTTCCATGGAGAAGATAACCATTCTGCAAGGTGAATGATTCTTCTTTCTTCCCCAATGCAAGGGCTAGCATCATGTCTTTAAAGGCAGGGTCAGTAGCATGCTCATCTATCATAGAAGATAGATCATTGTGAGTTTCTATAGACACCTTATTGACTCTTGGTCATCTTGAAAGTGCATCGGCCACTTGATTGTGCTTACCAGCAATGTTAGCAATATGAAATAAAACTGTAAAATAAAATTTTCCCACCTCATTTGTTTGTCAAAAAACTTGGTTTGTGTCATGAAGTACTTGAGACTTTGGTGGTTTGTTTGCAAAATAAATGGACTCCCCAATAGATAGTGCTTCCATATGTCTAGGACATGTATAACATATTAAATATCTTCTTCATATATGCCCAAGACCCCTTCATCTGTATTGAGCATTTGGATGGCATAGTCACGGATATACTGTCGATAAAATCCAGTCATACCTAAAAATGTTTGAAGCTCCTCAACCGTGTTGGGATGTGGCCATCAAAGAATGGCAGCGACCTTATCAGTGTTCATCTTGATACCAGAATAAGAGATCACATGACCGAGGTAATGTATCTCTGGTTTAAAGAAATTGCACTTGCTTTGCTTAGCATATAACACGTGAGCTTGTAGCTGTTCAAACACTAATCGTAAGTGTTCTATGTGTTCATCTTTAGTCTTACTAGAAATGAGAATTTCATCAAGGAAAACCACAACAAATTTTCCAAGATAGGGACGTAAGACACTATCCATGAGTGTCATAAATGTAGCTAGAGCATTGGTTAGACCAAAAGGCATAACCAAAAATTCAAAATGCCCGAACCATGTTCTAAAGGCAATTTTAAAGATATCTTGTAAAAGGATACGCACTTGGTGGTATCCTGACCAAAGATCTATCTTTGTATAGTATCTTGCCCCATGGAGTTGATCAAACAACTCATCTACTCTTGGCAGAGGATACTTGTTCTTGATGGTTATGGCGTTTTGTGATAATCTACGCACATACGCATAGTACCATCTTTCTTTTTTACCAATAGAATTGGTGATGCCCAAGGCAAAGTGCTAGGTCTAATGAAACCATGGACGAAGTAGTCAGCGAACTGACTCTCAACCTCCTTGGCTTCTTTAGCACTCATATGATAAGGTGGTTAACTCACTGGTTTAGTGCTTGGTAGGACATCCATGCCATGTTGCACATCACGTGTAGGGGGTAAACCTGGTGGTAAATCACTTGAGAACACATCACTATACTCCATGAGTAAGTGAGTCAGTTTTTGCCGTGCAAAAGGAGAAAGTAAACTAGAGTCATGCTGGGATGGAGAATCTTGTAATTCCTGTAATGTTTGTTTTACAACAGTTGCACGTTGCTCTATAGAATTAAAATTGAGAGCACTTTACTCAATAGATTTGTTAACACTTTGTTTATCATTAGAATTCATTGCACTTCGCATACCATTACTAGAATTCACCACACTTTGTTCTTGAGAATTCACAAGACTTGGAGACAAGCAGTGACAAAAAAAGACTTCATCTATTAAATCTGATTTCTGTAAAATAGAAAGATCGGCTGTACATGTAAGAGGTGTAGATGGTATATTTTTCTCACCAAGCAAAAGCACATGTTTACCATTGGCCATAAAGGATAAGGAGCTGTGTTCATAACTAGTGTGCAATGTGTTTCCTAAACCATGTAGCCACTCCCGTCCTAAAACTACATCATCATGGTCCATGTTCATTACTTGGAAGTCAAGGTTCATCGTATGATCTTGAACAATAAGCTCAACCCATTGAACTACCGTGTCCCATACTTCTTTATCATTCCTAGACATCTGCTCCACCATATACTTGTGAGAGCAGGGAGTCTATGTAAGCTTCAATTTCTTGACTAGCTTATAGTTCAAGAAGTTATGAGTTGCACCAACATACACTAAAATACAAACAAGTTCTCCGTTAATAGTGCCATGCATGCGAATCAAATCATGGGGGCCAAAGGTGGGCTGCCACATTGAAGCAGGCACACAACACTTCTGCTTTTCTTCCATATGAAGAATCTCTACAGAACAATATTTAGGTCATGAATCTAATGTGAGGCTGTGCGCTCCTTGCTGCAATGTCGAAGCAAGGGACTTGCCAATACACTGTATGCGAGCCACAAACGGCTCCAAGCACACAACAAGCCTAAACTAGCAAGCTCAAGAAAACAAAGGGTGTGTCACTCACCGCTCTACGCTCGCCTTCGTGGTGGATTCCTCGCCGCGATGAAGAAGAAGCTGCAATCGTGCCGTGCTCAACCGCTTCGCCGCCGTCGTGCCTTCGTAATGCTCGATCGCACACACACTCTCCCTCTCTCTCTCTCTCTCTCTCTCTCTCTCTCTCTCTCTCTCTCTCTCTCTCTCTCTCTCTCTCTCTCTCACACACACACACACACAAGGAGGTGAAGAAGAAGAAGATGGAGATGGAGCAAGAGCACTCTTCAATTGCACAAATGAGAGAATGAGTAAAAATTAGGTTTAGTTGGCTTTTATAGGAGCTCACCCCATTCACACTTGGGCGCCCATGCTTAACCAACTAATCCCTTGAATGTCCAAGTTAAAGTGCGCCTCTCATCGACGATCACTCTACCTTTCCCTATTGGACCGACAAGCCCGGTACCTGACTCTATCGAATACATAATACACGTCCGTCGTAGGTGATGGGGTGTCCGTGAGCCGTGAGGGTTAACATGCCCCCCTTCCTGATGTAGATTCCGTCCTCGGAAGCTATTGAGTTGAAGCTGGGTCGTCGAGGTGGAAGAGCATTTGAGATGAATGTCCTTAGCCTTCTTCAGTCACTGCAAAATCAAACAACATTGCCACAGTAATTGCATTCTCTTAAAAAGCATATGCAGTTTTAGGTAGACACATTGATTGGTCAAAGAATTTCAAACAATTTGTTAGCAATGAACATTAAATTTCAATGTAATCAAATGCATAAACAGATGTAAAGCTAGAAAATTAAACAAGTCTGGGGTCACTAATTTGACGGTCGAAAGGCACTAGAGATCAAGTATTAATACCATGGGTAAGCTTCTTAATTTTCTGTGGTCAATTAAGTTGTTTAATCGCGAGAGCCAAGTATTCATGTTCAAGGGCTGACTAGAGGCTATATCTAGAAAACCTTGTAGTTAAGCTACCATAAAAGGAATTTCTCATGAAATCATCGCCTGACTGATTACTTTTTCTTTGACCCCCCAAAGTCTTTTCACACTGATTCAATTTTGATGTGTGTGCTTATTTTGTATGCCTTGGGTTTTTTGCTTTTCAAGGAAAAGCGCCCACACTGGGAACCTCTAGGGCTCTAGTACCATAGGCGATACATGTGAGTGAAGTACCAAATCAAGCTGAGATTTCTCTTCCAGCTTAAAATTTTACATTGTAGCACTTTGATTTTTTGCTTGTTCATTTTCAGCATTTTAATTTTGTAACTTTGGGGGGTCATATAACACTGTTACACTCCCCAGGCTCATCACATTAGTAAACTCCCTTTATAATACTTAAGCGAAAGGTCACTAGTGTTAAGCCCACTAGAAAGCCCTAGTACATTTCACACAATGCTGCCTAAATCGGATTAAGAACCTAAGTAACCATTGTTTATTAGGAAGGCATTCCCCATGGTATTAAGAGAAGATTTCTAATATCTAGCTTCGTCAAACTAGCTTAGTCGGACTGCTTGATTTTTACCCCTAAACAAGTGACTATGACAAAACACTACATTGAATTAAATGTTTGATACTAACCAATGCGCTGAATATTATGCTACCAATCACAATCAAAGCAGACAATCATAGATGCAAAAAGATAACGGCAATGCTAATGGACAAGAAACACCTGTTTGTGTTGATGGCCGCGCTTGATTTGAAGGTTCCATGAAGATCCAAATCCTATCAATAGCAACACGCTCCTGTACACACTATGAAACACAAACAATACCTCTAGGAGGAACATCAGTGGGAAAAGAGAACTTCGCTAATCTCTCAACTCTAAAACAGAAACACTCCTATCGTACTAATCTTACCTACCCTCCATCACTCAAGTGATGAGGATCAAAGGTGTATCATGGCATAGGTTTCTGTTTCGCTGTACCAGATGTGACATGTGTAGGTCTGAGTCAATGTTTTGACTTTAATGTGCATACTCGTTTGCTAATTGCTCTTGCTCTTTTTTTTTATTATGAGTATAAAGCTTTATATGTACATTCCCTAAGATCGGAATTGAGAGGTCAGGGAAAAAGGTTGAGAGGGAAACAAGTGAATAATGGATGTCAGCAAACACTCCCCCCTTCCTTGGGTAGATCATACCATTTGAAATGAGCTTGTCACCCTTTGAAACCAATTGTTCCAGTTGGTAATAGGTGAGGATTTTTGCCAGTAGTTTGTTATTACCCTTGGTGCCTTGTCAAGCTGCAAGGGTGGTAAGGTACTCTCCCAGGATCGAACTTGAAGTGGTTCATTAGGTGATTCTTGAACACTAGGAGGTGTGGATTCTTTTGTAGCTTCATGGAGGTCCACTACTATAGATGGAGGCTGTGTAGAAGCTTTTACCTCTATGGATGTATTACATGATGAGCTAGAATCTTCATGGGACTCCCCCCTTCCTGAGCTAGGTGGATCAATTCGTTCTTTCTTTGGTACCCAAACTAGCTCGGGAGCGGGTGTGTAGCATTTTGTGATTTTTTTCTTTCCACGATCATTGATTCGTTTTGGAGCTACGGGATTGGGCTCACTTGGGTCAGGTGATAGGTAAGAGCACAATCTACGTTTTGGCACCCAGATTTGATCATTTCCTTGATAGTAGCCTTGGGCTTCCAATAGTCGTTTAGGGATCCATCGCAACATTTTCTTATTTTTCTTGGAGCGAGTGGTACGTTTCTTACAAGGCTTCTGTTTTTTAGCACTAGCTATGGTCACTAAAGAATCTTTAGGGACCCACTTGTATGTTTTCTTTGTTACCTTAGGATGAGTCTTGTCGGAAGCGATATGCATTGCTTGTAGCATATTTAAGGGTATAGGCATTTCATCCCCCTCAGGTGTTACCCAGGTCGTCCCCCTATTTCCCCAAGTGTCTATGGTTGATGCTAGGTGGACCCAATCCACATTGTCCGACTTAGTCATCCCAGGTAGGATATCCATATAAGGAGAATCTTGGCCAATGTCTGTATCCTTCTTACAAGTGTAACAATATTGTAGTGGGGCCGAGTGAACAATGGTGTCAGAGCGATGATCAATAATGGTTTTACTCCCTAAGGGGAGTACCTTACCAGTCACCAAATCCACTCTAAGGACAGAGTCTTGGAATTGCAAATAGACATGATTTTTAGACCAATCGTGAACCATTTGTGCTTCCCTCATGAATGGTCGTCCTAAAATCATTTCATATGACATAAGGTGTTTAGAGAAATCCATTACAATGAACGTATGTCGTACCTTGTGTCCTAGAACTTTGATCTTAAGATCCTTGAGCATCCCCATAGGTTTGGCTATGGTACCATTTGCCATCTTTACCACAATGTTAGTAACACTGAGGCGGGGTTTTCCCATGGATTCCCAACAATATTTTGTAACGATGCTAACTCCCGCACCACCATCAAGAATTCCCTTTATAGTTAATCCCTTGGTAGTGATGGGTAGGGTCGCATTAGACTCGTCGCCTTCAAAATAGTGCCCTAATTCGTTAATGGGTACCTCAATCACAGACTCGTGTCCATCTAAGTCAAGTGATTGCACATGATTTTCCTCATCAATCATAATCGAGTCAGGCCTATTTGGTTGCGCAAACTGCGGTAATCCCATTCGTAGCTCTCCGTTAAGGAATGCTCGAAGTGCAAGGAATAACTCAGGATCTCCATACAGCTTTGCTATGATCGTGGTTCGGACCTCAGAAGACATGAAGTCCACTAGTTTGGCAACATTTATTGGCGTTTTGCAGGGTGTAGGTACTTGACTAGGAACTGGTGAGGATGGAATCTCATATTCCTCAATGGGATCAGGTATTCCTTCGTTAAACATCCTTCCCAACAAGAAGGGTGTATGCTCACTTTCTGATGTCCTGTCCTCACTCCCTTCTTGGATGATACTAGATATGGCTAACGGTCTATGGTTCATGTGGGGTGGATGAACTTGCGTGGGAAACACTGTGTCATGAATTTTGACCTGCATGGGTTCTGGTTCTAGTTTCCTTTGAGTCTCCTCCACTAAACCTCTTAGATGTTTCACCTGCTCAATCTCGTCTACTGGGTTTGGGTACGTCCCAATCTTCTTTTTATGATTCTTCCCTTTTTGCCCCTGCAGTTTATCTTGGGGGTCTTGGATTGGATTTGGAAACACTTGTGGTGTTTTCAGAGGCTCTTTATGATTTTCTCTTATTCGGTTTTCATTTGGTTCCATGTTACGGTTTTCTTTGTCGGTCTTTCCCTTTGTGGTATTGGTTCTAGTCTCCATTGTCTCGACTGAATCTGAATCATCCTCGAGGTCATTCATATACACGGGGTCATCTCCTGTTCCTATGTTTGTTTTGGAACTTGGCTTTGAATTTTCCATATTCTGCGACTTCTTCCTTCGTGTCTTCTTTTTCTTTGCTTGGATAATTGACGCGGTATCTCTCTCTTCGAGGATATGGCTTGGCCCTTGAAGCATGGACCGTGTAATCGCATAAGTGGGTGCGACGGGTGGTATTGGCGACGTCACACTAGCAATTTCGACCAAATTCAGGGGTGTGATTTTAGGCGCATTTTGGTTATAGGGGCATTGGGCAATCAAGTGATCTATGCCACAACGATTACATGTGAGTATTGGCATTGCAGACGTGCTCCCTTGATTCATTTGCATCTGTGCAGCATTCTTTTGCAGCCTAATAGGGCACTCCGCTACTCGATGTGGTCCACCACACTCGTAGCATTGAAGAGGTGGCCTCCTAGCCTGGGTGTTGATATTTTGACCTCTGGATGCGACAGCGGCAGCATGATAAACCGGCTTGACTTGTCCCCAACAATCTTCCATGTAGTATATAGGACATTCTTCCAATGTATCAAGTCCGTAGGCAATACTAGTGTCTATTTCCTCCTCACAGCCATCTGGATAAGCATTTGATGGCTCGCAACCCACTTGGTTCATAGGGACGACTCTTGGATGCGGGGGCTGCGGTCCTAGCACAGGAGGTGGTAACGGTGTAGCTTGTACAACATTTTGAGGTCTAGGGACCATGTGTTGCGGTAGTTGCTCAACAGGTGGAGCAGGCATCAATACAGGAGCTCGAGGCGCATCCGTCCAGGCTACAGGTGGTCTATTTACCATCATACGTTTGATCATTAAACAATCCTTAGCTTGGTGACCATACCTACCACATGCGTTGCAAGTTCCATTAAATTTTACTCTAAACGTAGGGCACTCACTAGTGCTATGTGGACCTAAGCAAATGGAACACCATTGTTGCTCCCTTCTTGGATACATGTGACTATTTTGAGGGGGTCGATTATCCTTAAGAGACTCTTGGATTGCCTTGGTGAGGTCTGTCAAGAATGTCTCAAATACCTTTGGCTCATAGGCAATGGGCTTTGCAGTCATGGGTTCATACTCAATGGCTTGTGAGCTAGTGGATCTCGTGTCAGTAGACACCCTCATGCCTGCTATCATCAAGTTGTCCTCTAGTTGGATTGCATTGGCAGTGACATCTTCCCAGGTTGTGATACCTCTAATCACTAGTCCATTATAGATTCCTTCATTCCTCAACCCTCGAATGAATCGATCAAGCAGTTGGTTATTGTTGAAGCGCTCATTTACAGGGCAACGAGAGTTTAAGTGCTTTAGATGACTAATGAAGTCCCTTACTGACTCTCCTTCCTTACGTTCGGCCTTCTGTAGCTGAGATGCTACACCCCAAAGCACACCTTCTCGTATGTACTCCTTTAGAAACAACCTTCGAAGGGTAGGGTAGATTGTTTTCTCGTCCACCCTTAGGGTCCTATACCAATCTCCAGCCTTCCCACTTAATGTCAAGCTTAAGGCATTGCACTTATGTAGTTCGTTGCGTTCCCCTAAGGAATCACATACTTGTTCAAACACTTCAATGTGTTTCCTAGCATCTTCGTCCCCATTGAATTTTTGCGTGAGTTTGGCAATTTGTACTACCTTACTTCTAGGCTCTCTATCAGATGCATGACGCATATTTTCCGCGATAGATCGACCTATGGTTTGAGCAAACGCTGCCAAGTCACCTATGTGAGGAGGCAGGGCCGGTGGAGGTACTCTTGGAATCATATGTGGGAGAGGGACGGGTACCGGTCTTGGCATATGTGTGGATGATGCAGGATATGGAACATAACCGGGCATAGGTCCACTCGGATAAGAGCTAGGGAGCGGCACTCGAGGAGCATAAGCAAGTGGTACAATTGGAGGTGTGGGGGCCATGTGTGCATAAGGGGCTAGAGGCACATATGGTCGAGGCCCCATATTAGGTACTACGACACTAGGTAGTGGCACTGTGCTAACCGTAGATGTCATCGGTACATTCTCTGTCAGGCTTATCCCTGGAGTGAGCACTGTGTTTTCCTTAATAGAGGGTTGAGCCAAGTTAGGGAAGCTAAAGTTTTCGCTCGGAGGCTCAGATTGCATAGAGACCCCAGGTGAAATGACGTAAGATGGGTCCACGGGACTCATTAGAGGAGTCTCCATTTGTGATAGAGTAGGCTGTTGAGCCTTGCTCGTATCCAGAAATCTCATGGGGCCAGTTGAGAGTATATTTACCCCTCGGTTTTGCCTTTCTAATTGAATAATGCCATGGATAACATTACAGATCATTTTCTGTTGATCTTCGATGCTCGTGGCACTAGAGGTGGATTGTACAATCTCTATCCATCCTACATGGTAGGCGTGGCCAGAGTGTAGATCCGTCAACACCTCAGTGTGGAGGTCGTATGTCCAATGATCATTAATGAACAATCCTTCTAGAGTCGACGTGTTAACGGTTTCATGTGAGGTAGAAGGAATGTTGCTCCCCGTGGTTTTACTTGTCACCAACGGTACTCTAGAGGGAACTTCTGAAGGAGGCAGCTCAACAGGGCCTTCTTGGTAAGAAGTTGGCAGGATATCCACATGGACACTCTTTGGGGGTGTGGGGTCCACGTGCGATGTGAAAGGAGAGTCCACTTCCCCACCCCCTTCGTGTGCTTCATTTGCATCAGGTTCCGAGCGAGTAGCTCTACCTAATGTTTCCATGAAACGGCTAAACATACTAGTACTAGGCTGTGGAGCTTCGGGAGGTGCATGGCCTTCTCTCTCAGTGTTTTGGGTAGGGTATGCTTCCATGATTTCTGAGTCGGAGGAGGAATCACTAGCGGCTATTTTAGGGTCTTGGGTGGTGCTACCTTGTGTCCCCGCTGAGGGTCTAGATCCTATCGTGGATGGGTAATGGGTGTCCGTATGAACAGAGGCACCCTCAATATGCTCATGTTCTAGCACCCGCCCAGAGCGTAAGTGCATGTGCTTTTGATACCCTAAGGTGTCAAAAAGCTGCTCTAGGAGGCCTTGTGACTAGTTTTTAGCGTGTTTTTTGTTTGTTTTTTTGCTAGATTTTTTAGAGCGTGTCGTGGAATGGGCTGTGTGATAGCTCGAAACGAGCGTATCGGTCAGAGGGTCGTGCCGTGCTTTTACAACCTACCCTTCGAAGGTTGTTTCTAAAGGAGTACATACGAGAAGGTGTGCTTTGGGGTGTAGCATCTCAGCTACAGAAGGCCGAACGTAAGGAAGGAGAGTCAGTAAGGGACTTCATTAGTCGTCTAAAGCACTTAAACTCTCGTTGCCCTGTAAATGAGTGCTTCAACAATAACCAACTACTTGATCGATTCATTCGAGGGTTGAGGAATGAAGGAATCTATAATGGACTAGTGATTAGAGGTATCACAACCTGGGAAGATGTCACTGCCAATGCAATCCAACTAGAGGACAACTTGATGATAGCAGGCATGAGGGTGTCCACTGACACGAGATCCACTAGCTCACAAGCCATTAAGTATGAACCCATGACTGCAAAGCCCATTGCCAATGAGCCAAAGGTATTTGAGACATTCTTGACAGACCTCACCAAGGCAATCCAAGAGTCTCTTAAGGATAATCGACCCCCTCAAAATAGTCACATGTATCCAAGAAGGGAGCAACAATGGTGTTCCATTTGCTTAGGTCCACATAGCACTAGTGAGTGCCCTACGTTTAGAGTAAAATTTAATGGAACTTGCAACGCATGTGGTAGGTATGGTCACCAAGCTAAGGATTGTTTAATGATCAAACGTATGATGGCAAATAGACCACTTGTAGCCTGGACGGATGCACCTCGAGCTCCTGTATTGATGCCTACTCCACCTGTTGAGCAACTACCGCAACACATGGTCCCTAGACCTCAAAATGTTGTACAAGCTACACCGTTACCACCTCCTGTGCTAGGACCGCAGCCCCCGCATCCAAGAGTCGCCCCTATGAACCAAGTGGGTTGCGAGCCATCAAATGCTTATGCAGATGGCTGTGAGGAGGAAATAGACACTAGTATTGCCTACGGACTTGATACATTGGAAGAATGTCCTATATACTACATGGAAGATTGTTGGGGGCAAGTCAAGCCGGTTTATCAAGCTGCTGCTCTCGCATCCAGAGGTCAAAATATCAACACCCAGGCTAGGAGGCCACCTCTTCAATGCTACGAGTGTGGTGGACCACATCGAGCAGCGGAGTGCCCTATTAGGCTGCAAAAGAATGCTGCACAGATGCAAATGAATCAAGGGAGCACGTCTGCAATGCCAATACTCACATGTAATCGTTGTGGCATAGATCACTTGATTGCCCAATGCCCCTATAACCCAAATGCGCCTAAAATCACACCCCTGAATTTGGTCGAAATTGCTAGTGTGACGTCGCCAATACCACCCGTCGCACCCGCTTATGCGATTACACGGTCCATGCTTCAAGGGCCAGGCCATATCCTCGAAGAGAGAGATACCGCGTCAGTTATCCAAGCAAAGAAAAAGAAGACACGAAGGAAGAAGTCGCAGAATACGGAAAATTCAAAGCCAAGTTCCAAAACAAACATAGGAATAGGAGATGACCCCGTGTATATGAATGACCTCGAGGATGATTCAGATTCAGTCGAGACAATGGAGACTAGAACCAATACCACAAAGGGAAAGACCGACAAAGAAAACCGTTACATGGAACCAAATGAAAACCGAATGAGAGAAAACCATAAAGAGCCTCTGAAAACACCACAAGTGTTTCCAAATCCAATCCAAGACCCCCAAGATAAACCGCAGGGGCAAAAAGGGAAGAATCGTAAAAAGAAGATTGGGACGTACCCAAACCCTGTAGACGAGATTAAGCAGGTGAAACATCTAAGAGGTTTAGTGGAGGAGACTCAAAGGAAACTAGAACCAGAACCCATGCATATCAAAATTCATGACACAGTGTTTCCCACGCAAGTTCATCCACCCCACATGAACCATAGACCGTTAGCCATATCTAGTATCATCCAAGAAGGGAGTGAGGACGGGACATCAGAAAGTGAGCATACACCCTTCTTGTTGGAAAGGATGTTTAACGAAGGAATACCTGATCCCATTGAGGAATATGAGATTCCATCCTCACCAGTTCCTAGTCAAGGACCTACACCCTGCAAAACGCCAATGAATGTTGCCAAACTAGTGGACTTCATGTCTTCTGAGGTCCGAACCACGATCATAGCAAAGCTGTATGGAGATCCTGAGTTATTCCTTGCACTTCGAGCATTCCTTAACGGAGAGCTATGAACGGGATTACCGCAGTTTGCGCAACCAAATAGGCCTGACTCGATTATGATTGATGAGGAAAATCATGTGCAATCACTTGACTTAGATGGACACGAGTCCGTGATCGAGGTACCCATTAACGAATTAGGGCAGTATTTTGAAGGCGACGAGTCTAATGCGACCCTACCCATCACTACCAAGGGATTAACTATAAAGGGAATTCTTGATGGTGGTGCGGGAGTTAGCATCGTTACAAAAGATTGTTGGGAATCCATGGGAAAACCCCGCCTCAGTGTTACTAACATTGTGGTAAAGATGGCAAATGGTACCATAGCCAAACCTATGGGGATGCTCAAGGATCTTAAGATCAAAGTTCTAGGACACAAGGTACGACATACGTTCATTGTAATGGATTTCTCTAAACACCTTATGTCATATGAAATGATTTTAGGACGACCATTCATGAGGGAAGCACAAATGGTTCACGATTGGTCTAAAAATCATGTCTATTTGCAATTCCAAGACTCTGTCCTTAGAGTGGATTTGGTGACTGGTAAGGTACACCCCTTAGGGAGTAAAACCATTATTGATCATCGCTCTGACACCACAGTTCACTCGGCCCCACTACAATATTGTTACACTTGTAAGAAGGATACAGACATTGGCCAAGATTCTCCTTACATGGATGTGTTACCGGGTATGACCGAATCGGACAATGTGAATTGGGTCCACCTAGCATCAACCATAGACACATGGGGAAATAGGGGGACGACCTGGGTAACACCTGAGGGGGATGAAATTCCTATACCCTTAAATATGCTACAAGCAATGCATATCGCTTCCGACAAGACTCATCTTAAGGTAACGAAGAAAACATACAAGTGGGTCGCTAAAGCTTCTTTAGTGACCATAGCTAGTGCTAAAAAATAGAAGCCTTGTAAGAAACGTACCACTCGCTCCAAGAAAAGTAAGAAAATGTTGCGATGGATCCCTAAACGACTATTGGAAGCCCAAGGCTACTATCAAGGAAATGATCAAATCTGGGTACCAAAACGTAGATTGTGCTCTTACCTAACACCTGACCCAAGTGATCCCAATCCCGTAGCTCCAAAACGAATCAATGATCGTGGAAAGAAAAAGATCACAGAATGCTACACACCCGCTCTCGAGCTAGTTTGGGTACCAAAGAAAGAACGATTTGTTCCACCTAGCTCAGGAAGGGGGGAGTCCCATGACGCTTCTAGATCATCATGTAATACATCCATAGAGGTAAAATCTTCTACACAGTCTCCATCTATAGTAGTGGACCTCAATGAAGCTACAAAAGAATCCACACCTCCCAGTGTTCAAGAATCACCTGATGAACCACTTCAAGTTCGATCCTGGGAGAGTACCTTACCACCCTTGCAACTTGACAAGGCACCTAGGGTAATAGAAAACTACTAGCAAAAATCCTCACCTATTACCAACTGGAACAATTGGTTTCAAAGGGTGACAAGCTCATTTCAAACGGTATGATCTACCCAAGGAAGGGGGGAGTGTTTGCTGACAGTCATCATTCATTTGTTTCCCTCTCAACCTTTTTCCCTGACCTCTCAATTCCAATCTTAGGGAATGTACATATAAAGCTTTATACTCACAAAAAAAAAAAAAAAAAGAAAGAGCAAGAGCAATTAGCAAACGAGTATGCACATTAAAGTCAAAACATTGACTCAGACCTACACATGTCACATTTGGTACACTGAAACAGAAACCTATGTCATGACTGTTTTAGAGTTGAGAGATTAGCGAAGTTCTCTTTTCCCACTAATGTGCCTCCTGGAGGTATTCCTTTTGTTTCATAGTGTGTACAGGAGCGTGTTGCTATTGATAGGATTTGGACCTTCATGGAACCTTCAAATCAAGCGCGACCATCGACACAAACAAGTGTTTCTTGTCCATTAGCATTGCCTTTATCTTTTTGCATCTATGATTGTCTGCTTTGATTGTGATTGGTAGCATAATCTTCAGCGCATTTGCTTAGTATCAAACATTTAATTCAATGTAATGTTTTGTCATAATCACTTGTTTAGGTGTAAAAATCAAGCAGTCCGACTAAGCTAGTTTGACCAAGCTAGGTATTAGAGATCTTCTCTTAATACCATGGGGAATGCCTTCCTAATAAACAATGGTTACTTAAGTTCTTAATCCGATTTAAGCAGCATTGTATGAAATGTACTAGGGCTTTCTAGTGGGCTTAAACCTATTGACCTTTAGCTTAAGTATTATAAAGGGAGTTTACTAATGTGATGAGCCTGGGGAGGGTAACAGTGTTATATGACCCCCCAAAGTTACAAAATTTAAATGTTGAAAATGAACAAGCAAAAAATCAAAGTGCCACAATGTAAAATTTTAAGCTGGAAGAGAAATCCCTGCTTAAATTGGTACTTCACTCACATGTATTGCCTATGGTACTAGAGCCCTAGAGGTTCCCAGTGTGGGCGCTTTTCCTTGAAAAGCAAAAAACCCAAGGCATACAAAATAAGCACCCACTTCAAAATTGAATCAATGTGAAAAGACCTTGGGGGGTCAAAGAAAAAGTAATCAGTCAGGCGATGATTTCATGAGAAATTCCTTTTATGGTAGCTTAACTACAAGGTTTTCTAGATATAGCCTCTAGTCAGCCCTCGAACATGAATACTTGGCTCTCGCGATTAAACAACTTAATTGACCACAGAAAATTAAGAAGCTTACCCATGGTATTAATATTCGATCTCTAGTGCTTTTCGACCGTCAAATTAGCGACCCCAGACTTGTTTAATTTTCTACCTTTACATCTGTTTATGCATTTGATTACATTGCAATTTAATGTTCATTGCTACCAAATTGTTTGAAATTCTTTTACCAATCAATTTTTCTATCTAAAACTGCATATGCTTTTTAAGAGAATGCAATTACTGTGCCAATGTTGTTTGATTTTGCAGTGACTGAAGAAGGCTAAGGACATTCATCTCAAATGCTCTTCCACCTCGACGAACCACCTTCAACTCAATAGCTTCCGAGGACGGAATCTACATCAGGAAGGGGGGCATGTTAACCCTCACGGCACACGGACACCCTATGATCTATAAACGTTGTATTATTTAGAGTCAGGTACCGGGCTTGTCGGTCCAATAGGGAAAGGTAGAGTGATCGTCGATGAGAGGCGCACTTTAACTTGGACATTCAAGGGATTAGTTGGTTAAGCATGGGCGCCCAAGTGTGAATGGGGTGAGCTCCTATAAAAGCCAACTAAACCTAATTTTTACTCATTCTCTCATTTGTGCAATTGAAGAGTGCTCTTGCTCCATCTCCATCTTCTTCTTCTTCACCTCCTTGTGTGTGTGTGTGAGAGAGAGAGAGAAAGGGAGAGTGTGTGTGCGATCGAGCATTACGAAGGCACGACGGCGGCGAAGCGGTTGAGCGCGGCACGACTGCAGCTTCTTCTTCATCGCGGCGAGGAATCCACCACGAAGGCGAGCGTAGAGCGGTGAGTGACACACCCTTTGTTTTCTTGAGCTTGCTAGTTTAGGCTTGTTGTGTGCTTGGAGCCGTTTGTGGCTCGCACACGGTGTATTGGCAAGTCCCTTGCTTCGACAGTGCGAGCCAATACACCCTCTGACCGATACGCTCGTTTCGAGCTATCACACGGCACGACCCTCTGACCGATACGCTCCTTGCCGCACTGTCGAAGCAAGGGACTTGCCAATACACCGTATACGAGCCACAAACGGCTCCAAGCACACAACAGGCCTAAACTAGCAAGCTCAAGAAAACAAAGGGTGTGTCACTCACCGCTCTACGCTCGCCTTCGTGGTGGATTCCTCGCCGCGATGAAGAAGAAGCTGCAGTCGTGCCGCGCTTTACAGCCCTCCGTTTGGTCACTCTATGCCCTCGGAATCCCTAAAACTGTCAATTTCCAGTAGGGAACTAGGCCCAAACTAGAAAGTCTAAGGGTGCAAGTGGGAAGAGAAAGGAGGAGAGTGGAGGACTTGTCCCACATGCTCTCATTCTCTCTTGAGGGAGTAGGGTATATATATAAGAGTGAGTCTAGTATATATCATAAGACTGAGGACTGAGGCCTGGGCCTGGGCCTGGGCTTGGGCTTGGGCTTGGGAAAATGATCCCGATCTACCTTTTATACAAACCAACCCGTCCGTTTTAAGAGTCACGTTTTTTATTTTCGAAAAATTCCGCCGCCCGCTCACTCGCGTTTTTAATTTACGATTTTCTTTTTTCTTTTTTTTTTCCAGAAATTTTTTCTTTTTCTTTTTCTTTTTGGTGCAGAAAATACAGAAATTGAAAACGCAGATATGCAAAAAATGCAGAAAACGCAGATATGCAGAAATTTCAAAAAACGCAGAAATTGCAGAAAATTGCAGAAATTGCAGAAAATTAAAAAAACGCAGAAATGCAGAAAATTGCAGAAATTGAAAACGCCGAACTTGAAAATGCAAAAATTGCAGAAATTGAAAAAACGCAGACAATAGCAGAAATTGAAACTTGACAGCAAATGCAGAAAACGCAAAAAAACAGAAATCTCCACACACTCCTTCCCTGCCTTTCCTATGATAGAAATTGCACCACAAGGAAGCGTAAAGTGCTAACCGAGCTTAGTGTAGGGCATATCCCCGGCAGCGGCGCCAAAAAATGTGCGCTCCTTGCCGCACTGTCGAAGCAAGGGACTTGCCAATACACCGTATGCGAGCCACAAACGGCTCCAAGCACACAACAAGCCTAAACTAGCAAGCTCAAGAAAACAAAGGGTGTGTCACTCACCGCTCTACGCTCGCCTTCGTGGTGGATTCCTCGCCGCGATGAAGAAGAAGCTGCAGTCGTGCCGCGCTCAACCGCTTCGCCGCCGTCGTGCCTTCGTAATGCTCGATCGCACACACACTCTCCCTCTCTCTCTCTCTCTCTCACACACACACACACACACAAGGAGGTGAAGAAGAAGAAGATGGAGATGGAGCAAGAGCACTCTTCAATTGCACAAATGAGAGAATGAGTAAAAATTAGGTTTAGTTGGCTTTTATAGGAGCTCACCCCATTCACACTTGGGCGCCCATGCTTAACCAACTAATCCCTTGAATGTCCAAGTTAAAGTGCGCCTCTCATCGATGATCACTCTACCTTTCCCTATTGGACCGACAAGCCCGGTACCTGACTCTATCGAATACATAATACATGTCCGTCGTAGGTGATGGGGTGTCCGTGAGCCGTGAGGGTTAACAGAGGCGTTGCACCGTGTGCATGGCCTTTTCTTTACCTTGCAAAAGAGGACAATCTTTCTTGTTATGTTGGTCTAAAAGACATTTAAAACACAAATTGTGTTTCTTTGCACGCTCAAAATCGGCAGTGCTGAGAGACCCACGTGGAGTATCTCGTGATTGCTTAGGCTTCTTAGCCTCTTGTGGGCGTGGAGAGGTAGATTAATGTGTGGGAGATCTACCTGGCCATTGGATCTTAGCCACATTGCTCTTAGAAAAATTATTCTTAGAGTAGGGAAAATTTCCTTTCCTCTCTTGGTCATCATCATATCTTTGGGTATGACTGATGGCTTCTTCCAAAGTTTTTGGATGTTGGGTCTTGACATGAAGACGATAGTCTTTGTCAAGACCCCTATTAAAACCCCGTATCTTTTGGAATTCATCTAGACCTTCTAGTTTTAATATCATTTCCCGATACTTTGAAAGGTACTGTGTGAGAGAGAGGCCATACATGTGGCATGCATCCCATGCTAACTAATTCTTATCTTCTTCATTGGAGTCCAAAAACTCTTTGGAGAAAGAAGCTTGAAAGGCGGCCCAAGACAGAGGATGAGCATCTATTGGAAATTTCATCCACCACTTATAGGCCTTTCCTTTAAGAGATAGACTTGTTTCCACAGCCGTCTTTATATCCGGAGTGTGTCTCAATCTATGAATATCACTCCATTTGTGTAAGAACGTATTGATCGCATCCTTGTTGCGATCACGCTCTTCCCTGTGAAACTCAAGAATGGTGATAATTTTAAGTAATGCATTGCTACCTTCTGCATCTTCGGAAGCAATTGTCTCTTGGACTCCTTAAGTCATGCAAGCTTGGTTTCCTTGAATCGTGCCACTTGTGGCTCCTTGAGCCATCTGTGAATTTATAAATTTCAAAAGTAACTCCGTAAGATTGGTAACATTTTCATGGAGTGCATAGAGGTTGCGTTCAAGTACGCTTTGGTGATTTTCCAAATTCTTGAAAGCAGCCATAACTACAAGGCCATGATCTCCTAGAGCATCGTCGTCATGCATATTAATGGCAGCAGCACCTGTGGTGCCTTGATTTTGATCTACGTGCTCAAAATCAAACGTGTGTGTAGGTGGCATATCTTCATTGGCCATGGTAAACACACACTAGTGTAAAGAGAGAAAAAAAAATATCAACTTGTACCTTGCGAAATTGAAGTCTTTGTGTTTTGCATGCTCTACGATTTGTGTTGCATGTGAACCTCGCCTTGTGGGAATTGTACTGCTTCATGTGTCGTTCATTGTAAGAATACCTTTGTTGATTCTTCACAAAAACTCGTCGTTTGTAAAGGCTTGTTCACTTCGAAGCTACCTCCTTGAGGAAAAAAAAAATTTGGAGAAAAACTTACCTTCCTTTAAGAAGTGAAAAGGAAGGGTGAAACTACTTCCTTGAACTTTGAAGCTTTCCCTTTCCTTCTAGTTTTCCTTTTAACACAAGTATGCTATCTTTCCTTGTTATACACAACAAGGGTCAATAGCTTGATGGTAAAGTGTTGGCCTCTTACCCTCATGGGGTGGGTTCAGCCCTCCTTCATGCACGAGTTAAGTAGGCCTTCCTACGCGTGCAACCAACGGCGCCAACCAAAGCCTTCGGAGCCTCGGTGCCATAGAGTTTGCCTTGATCGCACACCTTGGTGTGAGGCGGTCGGTTGTCACAGTCTGTCTTAGGGCCATGCGTAAGTGAACGTGCCTCTCTTCTTTTTTGATGCAGAGCGGAGACATCACTATCTGTGGAAGGTGGGAGAGAAGCAGCATGCACATGCAACCCGCTTTTCCCCTCCTCCAAAAATAGCTCGGATACTAGTGAAAGAGCGATGGTAATGCGTGTGCTAGTCTCCACCCAACCGTGCTATCTTATAGCCTCCCCCTAGCGTAGACACTATCCACCCGTGTCGGTGGCCTTGCCCATAGGACCCATGTCCTTACACAAATCTTCTACCCGTGGTTCAGGAAATTTGTTTTCGATAGTGATATGTTTTAGCGCTCGATAGTCCACACACATGTGGTATGTACCATTTATCTTTTGTACTAAAAGGACTGGAGAACAAAAGGGAGAGGAGCTACGACTCACCATCCCTTTGTCTACCAATTCGTGTACTTGCCTCATGATCTCCTCTTGCTGAGCTTGGGAAACTTGATAAGAAGGCTTGTTAGGCGTTGAGCTTCCTAGTAGGAGCTCAATTCAATGGTCATCATCTCCTCGTTTTGGAGGTATGTCCATAAGGATATCAAAAAACATCTTGGCCTGCATTGAAAAAATTAGAAAAGTCTAACTTTTCTTGATTCCTACCATTTTCATTTGATAAAACATTAGGACCTTTTATGGATTGTTTGACAAAAATCATGTACACAGAAAATGAACTTTCCATTTAATTGTCCAAAGCAGGATAATTTACAAGGGGTATGGTACAACGAGGCTCAAATGTTAACATCTATATCCTAGGATGACATCTTAATGTTTGAGAGGAGATAGAGATAAAGAAATCTTCTTTGTTAACATAGCCTTGGACATAAAGCCTCAATTTCCCATTCAAGGGAGTAAATGCGTATTCTTGCCTCTTGAAGGCTCCATTGGCTACAACAACATCCCCCATCTCATGAGCTTGAATGCCTAGCTTGGTGGCCGAGTCCGTGATATGAAGTTGTGAGTAGAGCCAGGGTCAAACAAGATGAAGACATCATGCTCCCTTACCTTTCTCCTAGCATAGGAGAGAGTGATCCTTTGCAATGAGCATCCTCTTTTGGAGCTTCGATCATGGAAGCTCTAGGAGTCTTATTGTGGGTATTTCTTTTGGCGCAAGAACGATAGCCATGTCCTTGCTCCCCACACTTAAAGCATTTGTGGTCCTTACAAAAAGCTTCTAGCTCTTCGGGAGAGAGTTTATTTTTACCTTTGAAAACTCCCTTCTCCTTGAATGGATTATTGTTGTTGTTGTTGTTGTTGGAATTAACTTGGGAAGAGTTTTGGGCATTTTTCTTCTGCTTTGCATCATTTCTATCTTTGTTTTGCATGGTTGGGCATTCCTTTTAGCTCCTTGTTGGATATTGATTCCCGAAGTAACCATAGTGTCGTGGATTACTTCAGTGATAGAACCAGTCCATTGGGAGTTGACATACTCCGTCATTTCCTCAAGTAATCCCGCACAAAAAATTTTCTTTTTCTCGTTGAAGTCTATCTTAATACTTGTCCACATATTTGTGGATAGACGCGTTGGAGAGCAACGAGTCAAACTCCGCCATTTGGTAAGAACTTTGTCCTTTGTGTCGCTCGTAAGGAGTTTCTTCATGATGAAGACTCGTAGAGATTTCCATGTCTTTAGGGCTTCGCAGTTGCCACAAAGGCTAGCCCACCATTGGCGAGCAAATTTTTGGAAGTGCATAGCTACATCAAATAGCTTGGAGGACTCTGAGAAGTCCTCATCTCCAAAGGCCGTGTTGAATTGTTGGATGAAGGTCAATACTTTGTCAATAGCACCAAAGGCGCCATAATACGTAAGAAAAGAGATACTCTTTCCTCCCTCCTTGAACTTCTTAAGCTTTTGGGACCTTCTCCACGCAAGGTAGGATTTGCTATGTCCCCTCCTCTTGTATTCTCTAGGAGAATAGCTGTCGCTTTTGTCAGAAGAGAAGGAAGGTGAAGAAGAGGGTGACCTCTTTCTTGCCTTTTTCTTCCTTTGTTTTCTCTCTTCCCTTTCAAACTGACAAGGAGAAGGACTATGGGTTGACCGTTTCCTCTCGGGAGGAGTTGGCGATCGTCTAGACCACCGTCTTCATGGAGCCACATCTTCAAAAGAACTTAGTGATTCACTTATTTCTCGTTCTTTGGATTCCTCCTCTCTTATGGGAGAGATTCTTCTTCTGGGAGTCTCATCAAGAGGCTTCCTAAGCTCTCTCTCCTCTTTGAGAGGAAGGGGAATATTAACAAAACCTATGCGGCTATCTAGAACCTTAGCGAGCGAATAAAAACTTTTTGCCAAAAAACGAGAGAGATGAAAGGTGACAGAGAGGGAGAGACAAAGTGTGGAAGGGAGGAGGGAAAGGGGAAACTTTGCAAATGGGGATCACACCAAACGTGTTTCCCAATTAGCTCTTTAGTCGTGTGGAAGAAGTGGAATCTCTACCCAAGGAGGAAATGGTGGGAGAATTAGTGCCTCATGAGGTCACCGCTCAAATGAAAAACCTTCTCTCACCTCCCCCAAAGAGGCCACCGCACCTAAAAGCCTCGCATCGTGTGATCCACAATAAAAACCCTTCCCTTTGGCAGGAGCCTCTCATGAGGGGGTCATGCATCAACCTTTCAAAAAGCCCAAATCCTTTTCCCTGGGGATCCTCTTTTCCTCCTCCACCCCTTGTAAACTTCCCCATACCTCTTCCCCCTAGAACCACCTTTTTCCTCCCCCCTCTCCCAACCTCAGCTTTGTTCCTCCCCATTTGAAAACACCCAATTACCCTTTAAGCCCTTGTAATACTTCCACCCCTTTTCCCCACCCTCAACATCCCCATCCTAAGCATAGCCTCCCCAAAAATCATAGAGTTTCAAAATACTTGCAATGGAGGAGGATGAAATAGGTTTAGAGCACCCTTCCTCTTGGGTCCACTTGCTCTTCTCCCATACCCCTCTCTTACCTATCTTTTGGACCCCTTCTCCATGTGACTCCTCTTTTCTTCCTCTCTCTTACCACGATTTTAGAAAAAGGTTGAATATTGGATTCTCGTCACCAACCCTCTTCTCTACAAAATCTTAGCCGTAGGTAGGCAAACAATTTTTTCTCTTGAAAATAAAATAACCAACCTCTCCTTTCACAACTTAGACGTAGGTAAGCAAACAATTTTTTCTCTTGAAAATAAAATAACCAACCTCTCCTTTCAAACCTTGGCGAAGCACTCCCTCTCCTCAATGGAGTGCAAAATTTTGGGCCTTGGACTCAACTACATTCCCCCCTCCCCTCGTCCACCTTCTTTTATCTTCGAGGCATATTCCAATCTTGAGAGGAGCCTACAACTCAAACTCTTTTTCAATAAAGATTCACTCCCTCTCTCTCCTTTCGTTTTCAATAAAAATTCACTCCCTCTCTTTCCTTCCTTTTCTATCCCCAATCCCTCTTGGTACCCGCCTTCTCACTCCACCACCCTTAGGCTTACTTTTGATGTTACTTTCTCCCTTCTCAAACCTCTCCTTAATCCTTCTCCACCTTTTTTAGCTAAACCTTTCTTGTTAAAGCTATTTCCTCTCTCAAAAAAGATCATAAAATTATAATCAAACCAACCGATAAGAACCTTGGCCCCATCATCCTCTCCCAATTTTGGTACAATAAAGAATCTCTACATCACCTATTGGACCCTCTCACATACTCTCCTATCTCTTCACCTCCTTTACTGTATGTCCAATCCACTGTTCTTTCCATTGTTACACACTTTCATCTCCTCCCTTCCAAAGAAAGATCTTACATACTCTTCTCCTCTCAATCTTTTCCCAAACCTTGTCCCTTCTTCCTTTTGCCCAAAATCCATAAATCTACCCTTGTGGGCCACCCCATTTGTTCTTACAAAGGGTATATCTTAGAAAATGCCTCGAAAATGGCTACATGCACAACTCTTCCCCATACTCCCTTCTAAAAAACAACACCTCAAAGACTCTTGTTCTCTTATCTTGGACTTAGCCTCCATCACCTTCTCCCCCCATGTTACTCTCTTTACCTTTGACGTGGATTCACTCTACCCTAGCATTCCTATCCGGGATGTACTCTACGCGCTTAGAAATTCTATCCAAGGTCTCTTTCCTTATCTGAAAGTCAGCTTCATCCTTTCCCTTGCCTCTCTCATTTTCAACCACCATTACATTTCTTTCCAAGGTAAGTTTTGGCATCAGGTTAAAGGCAATGCTATGGGCTCAAATTTTGCGGTGGTGTATGCTTGTCTAATTTTGTGTTCCTTGGAGGAGGGAGGAAACCTTGTCTCTTCTCCTTTAATTTAAAAGATTCATAGAAGACGTTTTGGAGTTTGGGATAGCCTCCCCTCTACCCTTAAAAAGGTCCTCCTAGAGTACGGGTATCCTCTCCGAGAACACATTAAAAGCACTCCCTTCATTTCCTCACATGAAGCTTTTATTTTGGACATACACTTCTTCAAAGGGCCTTCCTTCCGCTCTAAGGGGATTTTTGACACAAATTGCTACCAAAAACCACTTAACTCCTACAACTACATCCCGTGGAAATCTTGGCACCTTACACACCAAAAATTTGCATTTATTCTATCATAGCTCAAGAGGTATATCATTAGAGAAAACTCGCTTGAGGGTCTTATCTCTATTTGCAACCTCTTCTTCTCCTGGCTTAGAGCTAAAGGCTACCCTTTACTGTTCTTAAAGGCATGTTTTCTCTATGTTACCTATGCTTCAAGGTTCGCTCTCCATTGTCAAAATTCCCTTTTGACCCTTTACTCGCCAACTCAATTTGGCCCATTCCATTAACCAACCTCTCTCTAAGCATCTAGAAATCAACTCCGAACTTCGCAGTTTTGCCAAACCAATCATTTTTTGGCTCAATGCGCCCAACCGTGGTAACCTTCTCTCTAGTAAGAGCCCTTCTTCCCCTTCTCCTTTCCCCCCTCCTACTTCTCCCCCCTACCTTAGCTTTGGTCACTTACCCCTATTCTAAGGGTGCAACCATATGAATCCCCCCCCCCCCCCCCCCCCCCCCCTCCCCCTCCCTCTCCCTTTCCTCCATTTAATTGGGTCATAGTCCCCACCTCTTGGTAGCCCCTTGTTATTTGTACTCTTTAAACCTTCCCTCTACCCTCTTTAAAAACCCCTCTTCCCTCTTTTTCCTACCCCATGAAAGGGATTATTCTTCCCTATTGAAGAGGCCTCCTCTTCTTTAAACTTTGTACTTGCCTCCTTGGAGTCCCCTCCACCCTTTGTTGGATACCTATTTAAACCCACCTACACCTCTTGTATGGGTTACAGCACTGAAGAACTAATTGCGAAACGCGTTTGGTGTTAACCCCATTTGCAAAGTTTCCCCTTTTCCTCCTCCCTTCCACAGTTAAGCGGTGAGCTTCCTAGTAGGAGCTCAATTCAATGGTTATCATCTCCTCGTTTTGGAGGTAACTCCATAAGGATATCATCAATAAAAACATCTTGGAATGCATTGAAAACATTACAAAAGTCTAACTTTTCCTAATTCCTACCATTTTCATTTCATAAAACATTACGACCTTTTATAGATTGTTTGAAAAAAATCATGTACACAGAAAATGAACTTTCCATTGAATTGTCGTCAACAGCAGGAAAATTTACAAGGGGTATGTTACAACGAGGCTCATTAGCATATATGTCCTAGGATGACATCTTCATGTTTGATAGGAGAGATAAAGAACTCTTCTTTGTTAACATAGCCTTGGACATAAAGCCTCAATTTCCCATTCAAGGGAGTAAATGCGGATTCTTGCCTCTTGAAGGCTCCATTGGCTACAACAACATCCCCCATCTCATGAGCTTGAATACCTAGCTTGGTGGCCGAGTCTGTAATATGAATTTGTGAGTAGAGCCAGGGTCAAACAAGATGAAGACATCATGCTCCCTTACCTTTCCCCAAGCATAGGAGATAGGTGATCCTTTACAATGAGCATCCTCTTTTGGAGCTTCGATCGTGGAAGCTCTAGGAGTCTCATTGCGGGTATTTCTTTTGGGGCAAGAACGATAGACATGTCCTTGCTCCCCACACTTAAATCATTTGTGGTCCTTACAAAAAACTTCTAGCTCTTCGGAAGAGAGTTTATTTTTAACCGTTGTAAACTCCCTTCTCCTTGAACCGATTGTTGTTGTTGTTGTTGTTGGAATTAACTTGGGAAGAGTTTTGGGCATTTTTCTTCTGCTTTGCATCATTTCGATCTTTGTTTTCCATGGGCTTCGCATTCCTTTTAGCCCCTTGTTGGATATTGATGAGTGAAGCAAGCATAGTGTGGTGGATTACACATAGAGTTTTCCATGTCTTTAGGGCTTCGCCATTGCCACAAAGGTTAGCCCACAATCCGTGAGAAAAGTTTTGGAAGTGCATAGCTATATGAAATAGATTGGAGGACTCTGAGAAGTTCTCGTCTCCAAAGGCTATGTTGAATTGTTGGATGAAGGTCAGTACTTTGTCAGTAGCACCAAATGTGCCATAATAGGTAAGAAAAGATATATACTCTTTCCTCCCTCCTTGAACTTATTAAGCTTTTGGGACCTTCTCCACGCAGGGTAGGATTTGCTATGTCCCCTCCTCTTGTATTCTATAGGAGAATAGCTATTGCTTTTGTCAGAAGAGAAGGAAGGTGAAGAAGAGGGTGACCTCTTTCTTGACTTTTTCTTCCTTTGTTTCCTCTCTCTCCCTTTCAGAGTGACAAGGAGAAGGACTATGGGTTGACGGTTTCCTCTTGGGAGGAGTTGGCGATCGTCTAGACCACCGTCTTCGTGCGACATGAAGCCACATCTTCAGAAGAACTTAGTGATTCACTTTTTTCACGTTCTTTGGATTCCTCCTCTCTTATGTGAGAGATTCTTCGTCTGGGAGTCTCATCAAGAGGCTTCCTAATCTCTCTCTCTTCTTTGAGAGGAAGGGGAATATTAACAAAACCTATGCGGCTATCTAGAACCTTAGCGAGCAAATAAGAACTTTTTGCCAAAAAATGAGAGGTGAAAGGTGAGAGAGAGGGAGAGCCAATGTGTGGAAGGGAGGAGGGAAAGGGAAACTTTGCAAATGGGGTTAACACCAAACGCTTTTCACAATTAGCTCTTCAGTGGTATGGAAGAAGCGGAATCTCTACCCAAGGAGGAAACAGTGGGAGAATTAGAGCGTCATGAGGTCACCGCTCAAATGAAGAACCTTGTCTCACCTCCCCCAAAGAGGATGCCACACCAAAAAGACATGTGATCCACAATAAAAAACCCTTCCGTTGGTAAGAGCCTCTTACAAGAGGGTCATGCATCAACCTTTCAAAAAGCCCAAATCCTTTTCCCCAGGGATCCTCTTTTCCTCCTCCACCCCTTGTAAACTTCCGCATAACTCTTCCCCCTAGAACCACCTTTTTCCCCCCCCTCTCCAACCTCACCTTTGTTCCTCCCCTTTTGAAAACACCCAATCACCCTTTAAGCCCTTGTAATACTTCCACCCCTTTCCCCCACCCTCAACATCCCCATCCTAAGCATAGCCTCCCCAAAAATCATAGAGTTTCAAAATATTGAAATGGAGGAGGATGAAATAGGTTTAGAGCACCCTTTCTCTTGGGTCCACTTGCTCTTCTCTCGTACCCCTCGCTTTCCTAACCTTTCGACCCCTCCTCCATGTAACTCCTCTTTTCTTCCTCTCTCTTACCACAATTTTAGAAAAAGGTATAAATATTGTCTTCTCCTCACCAACCATCTTCTCTACAAAATCTTAGCCGTAGGTAAGGAAACAATTTTTTCTCTTGAAAATAACCAACCTCTCCTTTCACAACTTAGCTGTAGGTAAGCAAACAATTTAAGGAACCTATTTAAAAAATTAGAAAAGTCTAACTTCTCTTGATTCCTACCATTTTCATTTGATAAAACATTAGGACCTTTTATGGATTGTTTGACAAAAATCATGTACACAGAAAATGAACTTTTCATCGATTTGTCAAAAGCAAGATAATTTACAAGGGGTATGGTACAACCAGACTCATTAGCATCTATGTCCTAGGATGACATCTTCATGTTTGAGAGGAGAGATAACTAAATCTTCTTTGTCAACATAGCCTTGGACATAAAGCCTCAATTTACCAATCAAGGGAGTAACTGCGGATTCTTGCCTCTTGAAGGCTCCATCGGCTACAACATCTCCCATCTCATGAGCTTGAATGCCTAGTTTGGTGGCCAAGTTCGTGATATGAAATTGTGAGTAGAGCCAGGGTCAAACAAGATGAAGACATTCTGCTTCCCTAACTTTCCCCAAGCATAGGGGAGAGGTGATCCTTTGCAATGAGCATCCTCTTTTGGAGCTTCGATTGTGGAAGCTCTAGGAGTCTCAATGTAGGTATCTCTTTTGGGGCAAGAACAATAGCCATGTCCTTTCTCCCCACATTTAAAACATTTGTGGTCCCTACTGAAAGCTTCTAGCCCTTCGGGAGAGACTTTATTTTTACCTTTGTAAACTCCCTTCTCCTTGAATCGATTGTTGTTGTTGTTGTTTTTGAAATTAACTTGGGAAGAGTTTTGGGCATTTTTCTTCCCCTTTGCATTATTTCGATCTTTGTTTACCATGGGCTTGGCATTCTTTTTAGCCCCTTGTTGGAAAATGATGTGTGAAGCAACCATAGTGTCGTGGATTACTTTGGTGATAGAACCAATCCATTGGGAGTTGACATACTCAGTCATTTCTTCAAGTAATCCCGCACATAATTTTTAATTTTTCTCGTCAAAGTCTATCTTTCGAAAGACAGTATCCTTGAGACGTAAATCCCAAAACTTGTCCACATATTTGTGGATAGACTCGTTGGAGAACAATGAGTCAAACTCCGCCATTTGGTAATCACTTTGTCCTTTGCATCGCTTATAAGGAATTGCTTCATCGTGGAGACTCGTAGAGTTTTCCATGTCATTATGGCTTCATCTTCACCATTGCCACAAAGGCTAGCCCACCATTGTCAGTAGCACCAAAGGTGCCATAATATGTAAGAAAAGAGATACTCTTTCCTCCCTCCTTGAACTTCTTAAGCTTTTGAGACCTTCTCCACACATGGTAGAATTTGATATGTCCCGTCCTCTTGTATTCTCTAGGAGAATAGATGTTGCTTTTGTCATAAGAAAAGGAAGGTGAAGAAGAGGGTGACCTCTTTCTTGCCTTTTTCTTACTTTGTTTCCTCTCTTCCCTTTCAGAGTGACAAGGAGAACGACTATGGGTTGACCGTTTCCTCTTGGGAGGAGTTGGCGATCGTCTAGACCGTCGTCTCTGCGCGAGCCACAACTTCAGAAGAACCTAGCCATTCACTTCTTTCTTGTTCTTTGGATTCCTCCTCTCTTATGGGAGAGATTCTTCTTCTGGGAGTCTCATCAAGAGGCTTCCTAAGCTCTCTCTAGATACCTTAGCGAGCGAATAAAAACATTTTGCCAAAAAAAATGAGAGAGGTGAAAGGTGAGAGAGAGGGAGAGCCAGACTGGGGAAGGGAGGAGGGAAAAGGGACACTTTGCAAATGGTGTTAACACCAAACGCGTTTTTCAATTAGCTCTTTAGTGGTGTGGAAGAAGAAAAATCTCTAGCCAAGGAGGAAACGGTGGGAGAATTAGTGCATCATGAGGTCACTGCTCAAATGAAGAACCTTCTATCACCTCCCCCAAAAAGGGCGCCGGACCTAAAAGCCTCCCATCGTGTGTCAACAATAAGAAAACCCTCCCTTTGTCAAGAGCCTCTCATGAGGGGGTCATGCATCTACCTTTCCAAGGCCCAAATCCTTTTCCCCGGGGATCCTTTTTCCTCCTCCTCCACCCCTTGTAAACTTCCCCATACCTCTTCCCCCTAGAACCACCTTTTTCCTCACCCCTCTCCCAACCTCACCTTTGTTCCCCCCTTTGAAGGAAAGATCTTACATCCTCTCCTCCTCTCAATCTTTTCCCAAACCTTGTCCCTTCTTCCTTTTGCCCAGAATCAATAAACCTACACTTATAGGCCACCCCATTTGTTCCTACAAAGGGTATATCTTAGAAAATGCCTCAAAATGGCTACATGCGCAACTCTTTCCCATATTCCGTGCTAAAAAAAAACACCTCAAAGACTCTCATTCTCTTATCTTGGACTTAGCCTCCATCACCTTCTCCCCCCATGTTACTCTCTTTACCTTTGACGTGGAGTCACTCTACCCTAGATTTCCTATCCAGGATGAACTCTACTCACTTAGAAATTCTATCCGAGGTCTCTTTCCTTATCCAAAAGTCAGCTTCATCCTTTCCCTTGTCTCTCTCATTCTCAACCACCAGTTCATATCTTTCCAAGGTAAGTTTTGGCATCATGTTAAAGGAACCACTATGGGGTCAAATTTTGCGCTGGTGTATTCTTGTCTGCTTTTGTGTTTCTTGGAGGAAGGAGGCAACCTTATCTCTTCCCCTTCTCTCCTTTACTTTGAAAGATTAATAGACGACGCTTTTGGAGTTTGGGATGGCCCCCCCTCTAGCCTTAAAAAGGTCCTCCTTGAGTACGGGCATCCTCTCCAAGAACACATTAAGATCACTCCCTTCATCTTCTCATAGGAAGCTTTTATTTTGACATACACTTCTTCCACTCTAAGCGGATTTTTTACACACATTGCTACCAAAAACCATTTAACTCCTACAACTACATCCCGTGGCAATTTCGGCACCCTACACACCAATAAATTGCATTTGTTCTATCAGAGCTCAAGAGGTATATCATTAGAGAAAACTCGCTTGAGGGTTTGATCTCTATTTATATCCTCTTCCTCTCTAGGCTTAAAGCTAAAGGCTACCCTTCACCGTTCTTAAAGGCATGTTTTCTCTATGTTACCTATGCTTCAAGGCCCGCTCTCCTTTTGAAGGGTAACCACAAGAATGCCCCACCTTCCACTGTCAAAATCCCCTTTTACCCTTTACCCGCCAACTCAATTTGGCCCGTTGCATTAACCAAACTCTCTCTAAGCATCTAGAATCAACTCTGAACTTCCCCCTTTTGCCAAACCAATCATTTGTTGACTCAATGCACCCAACCTTGGCAACCTTCTCTCTAGTAAGAGCCCTTCTCCTTTTCCCCCTCCTACTTCTCCCCTGCCTTTAGCTTTGGTCACTTACCCCTATTCTAAGGGTGCAACCATATGAATCCCCCCCCCCCCCCCCCCCCCTCCCTTTCCTCCATTTAATTGGGTCATAGTCCCCACCTCTTGGTACCCCCTTGTAATTTGCACTCTTTAAACCTCCCCTCTTCCCTCTTTTTCAGACCCCATGAAAGGGATTATTCTTCCCTATTGAAGAGGCCTCCTCCTCTTTAGACTTTGTACTTGCCTCCTTGGAATCCCCTCCACCCTTTGTTGGATACCTATATAGACCCCACCTACACCTCTTGTATGGGTCACACCACTTAAGAGCTAATTGCGAAATGGTTTGGGTGTTAACCCCATTTGCAAAGTTTCCCCTTTCCCTCCTCCCTTCAACACTTTGGCTCTCCCTCTCTCTCACCACATCTCTCATTTTTTGGTAAGAAAAAATTACTCTCGCTCGCTAAGGTTATAGATAGCCGCATAGGCTTTCGTAATATCTCCCTAGCGTACACACTATCTGGCCATGCCGGTGGCCTTGCCCATAGGACCCATGTCCTTACACAAATCTTCTACCCGCGGTACGGGAAATTTATTTTTGATAGTGATATGTTTTAGCGCTCGATAGTGCACACACATGCGGTATGTACCACTTTTCTTTTGTACTAAAAGGACTGGAGAACAAAAGGGAGAGGAGTTAGGCCTCACTCACCATCCCTTTGTCTACCAATTCTTGTACTTTCCTCATGATCTCCTTTTGAAATGTAAATCGCAAAACTTGTCCACATATTTGTGGATAGACTCGTTGGAGAGCAACGAGTCAAACTCCACCATTTGGTAAGCACTTTGTCCTTTGCATCGCTTGTAAGGAATTGCTTCATGATGGAGACTCGTAGAGTTTTCCATGTCTTTAGGGCTTCACTGTTGCCACAAAGGCTAGCCCACCATTGGTGAGCAAATTTTTGGAAGTAAACAGCTACATGAAATAGCTTGGAGGACTCTGAGAAGTCCTCGTCTCCAAAGGCCGTGTTGAATGGTTGGATGAAGTTCAATACTTTGTCGGTAGCACCAAAGGTGCCATAATAGGTAAGAAAAGAGATACTCTTTCCTCCCTCCTTGAACTTCTTAAACTTTTGAGACCTTCTCCACGCAGGGTAGGATTTGCTATGTTTCCTCCTCTTGTATTCTCTAGGAGAATAGCTGTTGCTTTTGTCAGAAGAGAAGGAAGGTGAAGAAGAGGGTGACCTCACTCTTGCCTTTTTCTTCCTTTGTTTCCTCTCTTCCCTTTAAGATAGGTCTTTGAGCGAGCTCAACCGAGCGAGCTTTTTTTTTTTTTTTTTTGAGTGCCGCCCTCTCTACCTCCCCTTCCTCCTCTTGCCGCCCATGTGCTTTCTCCTCTTCCCTTCCTCCTCCTCCAAAATATTTCCTCTCCTCCACCTCCTCTCCTCTCTCTCCCTCTAACCACCTTCCCTTCCTCTAGCTCCTCCTCTAGAAACCACCATCCCTTCCCTAAAGTCCTCCTATCTCCTACTCCCTTCTTCCTCTCTCTTTTCTTAGTCGCTCTATAACCCCTCTCATTATGCCTCTCTCTCTCTCTCTCTCTCTCTCTCTCTCTCTCTCTCTCTCTCTCTCTCTCTCTCTCTCTCTCTCTCTCTCTCTCTCTCTCTCTAACTATCTATCTATCTATCTCCACCCCTCTCTCGTGATGTCTTCCCTCTGTGCGTGTGTGTCTCTCTCCTCGCCCGCCACCCCTCTCTCTCGTTGTCTCCCCCCCCCTCCCACCCCCTACCCCCCGCTCCTCTCTCTCTCTCTCTCTCTCTCTGTGTGACACACACACATACACACACACTAGGACGAGAGGGAAGGGTGGCAAGGGTAGAGAGAGAGAGAGAGAGAGAGAGAGAGAGAGAGAGAGAGAGAGGGTGCAGAGATCTATTTAAGAAAAAAAAAGCACTAGCAGTATCTCTAGTGCCTCCGTTTTTTTGTAAAAGAGGGAGAGAGGGGGAGAGAAAGAGAGAGTGAGAGTGTGAGGGGAAGAGACAGGGGGGCATTGGGAGTGACAGAGAGATCAAGAGAAGAGGGGTGGCAGGTGGAGAGAGAGTAGGAGACTGGGAGGGAGAAAGAAAGCAAGCGCAGGGTGGGGGGGGGGGCAAGGGGTTGTACAGGGTGAGCCCGTCTTTCTTTTTAAAAAAAAACAATACACTTCACCTCTCTCTCTCTCAGAATTTCCTTCTCTCTCTCTCTCTCTCTCTCCCCTTATCGATCGATCTCTCTCCCACTCTATGTGTCTTTTTTCTTTCTCTGCCTCCTATCACATTGTCACTTTTTGAGTCCCTCCAATCCTAATGACAAATGAAATGAAATGCTATGTTAACTGTCATCAAAAGGCCAAAATGACCCATGTGACCAAAATGATACATTCTTGGTGGATCTAATACAATGTCTAGGTACAAAATAAAATGAGAAAGAAGGGGAGAGAGAGAGAGAGAGAGAGAGAGAGAGAGAGAGAGAGAGAGAGGAAATGAAATGAAATGTTATATTAACGTCTTCAAAATGCCAGAATGACCTATGAGATCGAACTGATACAAAAGTGGTGAATCTGTTACAATGTCTCGGTACCTTAGTACCAAAGTACTAAGTGTCAAAAGTGTGAAAGTGTGAAAATAAATGTGAAAAACGAAATACAAAGTATTAAATAAACTTCTTAGGAGCATTCTGGGTGTCTGGCTAGAATGCTTCTAATCCTTTGTTGTAGTCTCCTCCGGTGAAGTGTGCCTCTGCATCTCGGTCGTGGTTGTCTTGATTTCCTAAGCTCAATCGCCCTATCAATGAGGGTGTCTTTGGTATGAATGTGGGTTATCCTTTGTACTGGCTGCTGGCCTCTTGCTTCTCCTTCCACTCCTGCTTCTCTCTATCCGAAGAAATCTGTGATCTGCCTCTGAGGCTGTAGTGCTCTTTGTCTTCTCATTAGATTATCCCTATGCCGATGTAGTTCCAGTAGGTACAAGCCTAACTATCGTTGATCTTGGTATTGCATGACTCTATCTAGAGGTCCAAAGCCTTCCTTAAATAGGCAATGGAAACGCCCACGTATCTCATAGTATACGGTGCAATGGCATATGTAGTGTAATTCTGTCTCCGGCTCCATTCCACATAACTTGCAAATTCTGCTCTCAGGTGGGATTCCCCTAAATCTACCAAATTCAATTTCCAGTTGGTGTGAGGATGTACGAATCTGACCAATAGCACATCTCAATCCACGAGATGGGTGGGTATCCATGTAGCTCGGGCGAATCACAAATCCATCTGCAGATAGTTGTAGGAAGTTTTCTTTGTAGTCGGCCATCTTTGTGCCCAATTCTTGTGTAGGGTCTACCCATGTCCTCTTAGTATCCAACTATATAAGATCCTGACGGATGATTTTATTAATCTCCGTTCGTGTAATTGCCAATGATGGAGCCGCAAGAGAGTATTGGAAGAGAGATAGATAGATAGATAGATAGTTCTATTATCGTCCGAGGAGGTCAAATATGACCTATGCGACCAAATGAACATGTCACGTGGTGTGAGTGGAGTTCATAAGTGACTCTCGATGCTCAAAAATGGCTGAAATGAGCGTCGCAATAGAGAGTCCACATCGTGGTTGGGAGAGGAAGGTATGTAGGGAGAGATCATGGCTGAATATATGGGGAAAAGAGGACCTAATGTGGTCAAAAGCTAAGCACTCAAGTAGTGTGTGGTACTCACTCTCTCGCACTTGACGAGGGCATAAGGTGCAAAGTCGATGACACTCCTCGCCAGTGCCCCAACGTCCTATCTCGCAGCGTAGAGAATGGGAGCTAAGACGAATGGAGGCAATGGTGCGGATCGCACTCAATGGGATGGGCTCAAGGATGTAGGAATGGGTTCGGTTACCTCGTTCCGAGAAGAAGAGATATTTGTAGTTTGGGGCAACGTGTGTGGTGTAATGGCTGAAGCGAGAACCTCCGGATTTCTCCCAAGCCATGATACATTGGCGTTGTAAGAAGGCCTCATTAACTTGGGTCGTCGATCGACGCATCCTTGACCAAGTGACATGCATCCCATCTTCCAAACCATTTCTTGATATCAAGCATCCACCCCGAACTTAGTATTTTGCTCTTGCATGTCTTTTGAACCATTTGACTTGCTTCATATGCGATTCTAGGAAGTCGATGCAAAGGGCTACGTTGTGTCTTACGCATGTACTCCACAACCCTTTGCATGCCCAAGACCTCAATGGGAAGCAATCCGGACTCAAGAAGTAAGAGCATGTAGGGTGTTTGTGTCTTGACTTGGAGAAAGTTGGTGAGAAAATGCTTTTGGACATTCTCAAACTCTTTCCAAGTAGACTTCCCGATGCTTCCACCCCACACCTCCACTCCATAAAGAAGCACAGGTGTCACCAATGTGTCAAAGAGGTACTTTTTGAGAGCCCAACACTTGATCTCTCCTGCATTGCACATGTTCTCAAATGCATAATAGGCCCTCTTTCCGGCTTCCAAGCGACGCATTGCACAATCCTTCCATTTATGATTGGATGGAACCTCAAGGCCAAGGTACTTGAAGTGATCTACCACTTCAAGTTTCTCATTGTTATATACAATGCATGGATTTTCATCATTGAGAGTCTTTACAAGCATAACCTTGGTTTTGGATCCATTCACGATCAGCCCTCTATGTAGGGAAAAGCGTTACAAGACACTCATAAGCTTTTGTGCATCTTCTAAGGTATGTGCCAAGAGCACTACATCATCGGCATAAAGCAAAAGCATGATCACCGCATTTCCGATCTTAACCTCTTCTATGCCTTCTTGCTGCATAAAGTCAAGAACCATGCATTCCAATTCATCAATGAGTAGCCCAAAGAGGGTTGGGGAAAGTGGGCATCCTTGTTTGACACCAATAGTGCTTGCAAAAAATGCTGCAATTTTATCTCCCATACGTAATCGACATATCACTTTTTGGTAGATGCGAAAGACTGCATGCATAAATTCTCTCGGCACTTGAAGGCTTTGCATACGTCTCCAAAGATTTCCTCGCGGTACCATGTACGTCAAAAGCTTTCTTGAAATCCACAAATCAACAATACAACTTTTTTCCTTTCAATCGAAACACTTCCATAAGAACTCGAAGAGTTACAAGGTGATCAATAGTGCTATGATGCTTTCGAAAACCTGCTTGGCCAAGTGCACGTTTGCCATTCTTTTCAGCCCATTCACTTATCTTCATCTCCATGATACATCCAAATAACTTTGCCATTAAAGAACCAACCATTATAGTGCGATAGTTGTTCACATTGTTTACATCTCCTCCTTTGTGCAAAGGTTTGATCCAATTTGCACTCCAATCATGAGGCATGCCATACTAAGTGCAAGGTTAAACATATCGCATATCCAATATCGTGTTTTCTTGCTTGTCCATTTAATCATTTCAGCCTTGACACCTTGAAGGTCACCTACCTTGAGAGTAGCAAGTTTCTCAAGCGCGCGGCATACATCTTCAATGGTAAAGAAAGGAGACATAAACGGAAGGGAGCTACAACACTCCATCTTATCAACATTGCGTTTCTCATAGAGGTTCTTACAATGCATATACATATCCTCAAGAGTCAAGTCACCAAAGATCTCAACGCGCTTACCTTTTAGATTTTGTCAAAACTTGCCACATGCATGTGCTTTCTCTTGTGCTAAAAGAAGTTGTTTTTCGACTTCCCACCTTCTCCTCTTCTTTTGAACAAGTGCTTTGTATGTGTGTGAACATTCCAAGTAAACTTCCTTGTCTTTGATTGCATCCAATCTTAGCAAGTGTTTTCGGGCTTGACTACATTCCATGTCAAACCATTTCTTCTTGGTGCTACCCTTCTTAGACCTTTTGCAAGACATGTGTTTCACCGAAAAGCATTCCTTCGCACAAGAGAAAATTACTTCTTTGAAAACTTTCCACTTGCATTCTAATGTTGGGCTCTCTTGATGCTCTATCATGCTTAACATTTGGTCCACCATATCAGCATATATAAGTGCTCGTTTGAAGTTTAGACGTAGGTACAAATGATTCACATCATGATTGGAGGCTACATGCTCGGGCCGTTTACCACACTTGAGGTCAATGCATAACATCCTATGATCCGATTCCGGATTCCATTCACCAAGTGTAAAGCTTTGTATGCATTCTAGAGTGGCTTTTGAGAACAACATATAGTCAATCACGCTAGCACCGTTGTGCTTTCTACATGTAAAGTCATTGGTGCCTTGCCATAGAGATACACCATTTGCAATGAGCATTCCGGTACTATTGCACATATGTAGAAGTGACTTTCCATAGTGATCCACTTCTTTTGCATCATTAGAACTTCGATTATACATGTATGAGTCATCCATTCTTCTTGAGATATGTGGCATGTCTATTTGTTGTGTGTCGTGTTGTAACATATTTGTGTGAGCATTCATGTCTCCAAAAACAATGACTTCACCTTGATCCTTGTAATGAGCAATGTCTTCCTCTAGTTCAACAAAGGGCTGATCTCTATCCATATTCAAGCAAGCATAAAAGTTGTAGTCATAGTGAGGAATGTAGCAACCGGCCACAAACATGACTTGACCATTTGGTGGGCTGATTTTCAGCCATAAGTAGCGTTTATACTTATCTTCTTTGACAATGGAAACATCTTTCAAACCCTTTTTGGTCATACATGATACGCCTCCTTGGCCTCTTCGTTGCTTTGCATTTTTGGCCCACATCAAAGAATGCACATCGTATTTGTCAAATCCAAGAATTCGTTGCGCATCATGCTCCCATGTTTCGACAAGAAGTATCACATCGGAGTCCTTGGTAAGCTCATCAATGCCAATTCCCGCATTCCATGGATACCCTTTACAATTCCAAAAGCTTATTCGCAAGCGTGAGTTGGTATCATAGATCATGTGTCCCTATTTGTTGGGTGGACTTGCATCCTCCTTAAGTGGCTTTTCTTCTTGAGGTGATATCTTAACCTTCTTGCTTCTTTCCTCATATGCTTTGCGACATACATTTTGTTGCACAAGAGTGCGATCCTCATATACATTACAACCTGTTCCTTTGAGGTAGATCCAACCATTGTCAAGGATGATCTTTCTCTTTACCTCATCAGCCATGGTACATACAATAGGTCTTTCTCCCGAGCGAGGGACTCCTTGTTTTCCAACTCGATGTGCACCATAAGCCATGATTCCTGACATGCCAAAGTGTGTAGCAAAAAACTCTTCAATAGCAACTGCAAGAGATTGGGGTGTTTCCATGCTTTCCTCCTTGATTCCACGAATGACGATGTTCTTTGAGCGTTTTTGTCGTTCGTGCAATTCTTGAGT